>NC_059137.1:37715052-38332117 GCF_020740605.2 Lemur catta | reverse complement strand
TGGCTAAAAAGAAGGGGGAGGAGTGTTCCAAGTCAAGAAAACAGTCTATATGACAGGCAAGAGGGGAGAGAGAGCATGGCACATGTTTGAAGAAATGCAAACAATCATCAGATGGCTGGAGAGCCCAGTGCCAGGGAGAGACGGGACAGGTGGGGAAGGGCCAAGTCATGATTGGGCCTCTACTCCCCTACATGAAAGCTTAGCTGGTCTGAGAGAGTGTGTTGCAAGGTCAGAGAAGGAAGGAAGCTCAGAGATGATCCCGTCAGGCCTCTTATTCCCCAGAGGAAGAAGCCCTGGCCAGGCTGGTTGTCTCCAGCTCAACATAAGGAAGGAAGATTAGACTCGCCTTGACTGGGACTTGCTGGTTTGACTGAATTCTATTTTAAGAGGAACTAACTCAGCAAGCAACGGTTTGGTTTGGTTTAGTTTAGTTTCAGGGTGAGGCTCCTTTGCACTTGGGGACAAATAACTAATCCGACTAAGCAGTCCCCCTTTCCAAACAGTTGTTTTGCTGCTGCATGGACTAAAATAACTTGGAGCTTTTAATGAAAATGTCTAATACAAACCCAGCTTCTAAAATTACCATCTCTGTGATACTTGTAATTGTTACAGATAGGTTGATACATGGAAAAATTTTTTCCATCAAACATAGGCCAACAATAATCATGTTAACCAGATTTACATCTCTCTGGTCAACATTTTCTGTGCCTCAAAATTTCCCTTAATTTCTCCCTTACCTCAGCTGCCAGGAACTTACATCCCTTTACTACACAGTGGTGATTCTCAGAGTGTCCCATTAAATGTTTGTTCCCTGAGATGTGAATATATGCCACTTAACAAAAGGTTTTAATAGCCAAATAGGTATGGAAAGTGCTGGGTTAGGCCAAGATAAACATGTATTTTTTTTTTTTTTTTTTTTACTTTCTATATCCCTAATGCTCAGAATAGGACCTAGTACACTGTGGTCACTAAATAAGTACTTACTGACGAGTGAATGTAGACTTCTGCAGAGCCAGGTATTAACATGCTCTACAGGAAAGGACAGGGGCTGCTGTGGTCTGAATGTACCCCCCAAAATTCACACACTGGAAACAAAATTCCCAATGCAACAGTGGTGGGAGGTGGGGCCTTTTGGGAGGTATTTAGGTGACGAGGGTGCACCCTCATGAATAGATTAATGCCATCATTAAAGAGCTTAACAAAGGGAGTTTGGCCTCTTTTTGCCATTCTACCTTCTGCCGTGTGAGAACACAGTGTTCCTCTCCTCTGG
This sequence comes from Lemur catta, assembly GCF_020740605.2. Taxonomy (NCBI): domain Eukaryota; kingdom Metazoa; phylum Chordata; class Mammalia; order Primates; family Lemuridae; genus Lemur; species Lemur catta. The sequence continues at coordinate 38,330,847 of NC_059137.1, read as the reverse complement.
AGGATACAGTGTTCAAGATGCTCCCTTGGAAGCAGAAAACAGCCCTCCCTAGATGCTGGCAACTTGATCCTGAACTTCTCAGTCTCCACAGCTATGAGAAATAATTTTTTTTTTAAATTACCCAGTCTGTACTATGCTGTTCTAGTAGCACAACATGGACCAAGACAAGAACTGAGTGTGCAGCACCCTATGAGGCCTCCCTGAGGACCAGCAATCAAAGACTTGCTGGTCTTTGTGTAGTCTAATTCCTAAATATAGATGCACCAATCTGAGAAGGCAAATCTCCAGAAATCAGAAAAATTGAAGAATCAAAGGAAAGAAGGAGAAGTTCCATTAACCCCCAGAATTACTCCTATTTTCTTGGCCCTTGTCATTCACTGCATAGCAGTCCCCCAACAAACCACTCTTCCTTCAACAGGGAGATTTGGGTGATTGGGACAAAGATGTATCTGCTGGACATATTTTGTTTCCAGATGTAAATTTCCAGGTCACCAGGTTTTCCCAACAATGGTTGGTAGGTCCTGCCTTTACCTAAGATACCAAAATTAGTAAGGATCTTTCATAAACATTCTAAGAAACTTTATGATGCAATGGTAATATATCATGAAACTTGGGCTGGGCACAGTGGCTCATGCCTGTAATCCTAGCACTCTGGGAGGCTGAGGAAGGAGGATTGCTGGAGGCCAGGAGTTCAAGACCAGCCTGAGCAAGAGTGACACCTTGTCTCTACAAAAAAAAATAGAAAAATTAGCCAAGCATGGTGGTGCACACCTGTAGTCTTGGGAGGCTGAGGCAGGAAGATCACTTGAGCCCAGGAACTTGAGGCTGCAGTGAGCTATGATGACGCTCCTGTACTCTAGCCTGGGTGACAGAGTGAGACCCTGTCCCAGAAAAAATATGTATATATCATGGAACCAGCAACTCATTGGAAGTTGTAATCCCTGCCTCCCCTAGTCCCACCCAAGAGAACTTGAATGAACATTCTCAGCCTTTCCCAAGACCTGAGCAAATATCATTAAGCAGGCCCGTGGTTCTCAAGCTCTACCATACATCAGAATCACCTACAGGGCTCGTTAAAGCACAGATTGCCAAGACCACCTCTAGAGTTTCCAATTCAGTAATATTTACATGTCTCTAAAACATTTCCGGTTATACCAATGATGCAGGTCCCAGGTCTCTTTCAATTGGTTTTTGGTTTGGTTTGGTTTGGATTTTTTTAGAGATGGGATCTGGCTGTGTTTCTCAAGCTGGAGTGCAGTGGCTAGCCACAGGTGTGGTCATAGTGCACCCCAGCCTCAAACTCCTGTGCTCAAGTGGTCCTCCTGCTTCAGCCACCCAAGAAGCTGAGACTGCAGGTGTGCACCACCATTCCCAGCTTCTTTCACTTGGTTTTATAGCCCAGAGCCTGGCATAGACCCTGGGCACAACTATGCCCAGGCAGTAGCATTTGGATCTAATGTCTGGCACACAATAGACACTCAGTAAATAATTTAATTGAATTAATGAATAATTTAGTTTATTTAATTCCTAAGACTGGGATTCTGCTTTGGGGAAGTATACCCCACTTTCCATGATATTACTGAAGCCCAGTTCTTTGCCCCAACTTGCTCAACTCTGTGGGATCATGACTTCCCTTTCTGTCATCAGACCTTGCAGGGACCATGTGTTCCAAACCCAGACCTTTTGATTACTGACAGGAGATACGAGAGTGCCCAAGTGGGATAGGCCCTCCTTAGACCCTGGGATTTAGGCTCCTGGTATATCTGGTAAAAGCCAACTCCATCATGGTTGAGTTTGTCCCAAGCATTCCTGGTCGACTCCTCTCTCTGCCAAACCATTCCTGAGCTCCCCGAAGGACCCCAGCTAAAACTTCACAGCTGCACTGGGATCACAGGGAAGATACCTGAACCAGGTTCTGATGGTGACTGTGAAAGGGAGATTTGGATGAGAGATCTTGAAAACTTTCTCAATCAGCCAGAATAAAGAATGGCTTACTTTATGATTTTCTTTTGTACTATTTTAATCATGCTCTTAGAACACAAATCCCAGTGGCTAATCCCATTCTTCCTTCCCTGTGACTTGTACTTGTGAATTATGTAAAAGAAAAAACTATACCATGACCCTGGGAGAGAAATATACCCAGGCTCTGATCAATGATGGGGAAAATAAATTCCAAGAATAAAGATTTTCCCAAGAAATTCAGAAATAAAAAATTAAGATCTGTTGTTCATTAATATCCCAACACTTTAATAGTCTCTGCAACCCAACATCACTGAGGCAGTCCAGGTGACCGCCTGGACACCTCACAGAAGAATGACCCATCTCTGCTAAGCCACAGCCTTCCCCACTCCTTTTCTTTTGCAGCTCCTACCACTGTTTCCCTTGGAAACCAAAGTAGCAGCTGCCTGCAAAGACGTCTCTCTCCCTCCTCACTCATCAGTCCCAGGGACTAGCAGCCTGTTTGCTTCCTTACTGAAAACATTTGATGGTGGGGGTTGGTGTACATATGGGGGACAATATAAAAACATTACCACACTGGGTCAGAAACACTGTGCATTCCATCTAGTATTCTTTCTTGGACAGTTTCGTTTTTCCTCTTCATTTTATATGTTATACCATCAATTTCTCCTCTGTGTTGTAATGATTTGTGTACACAAATCTCCTCTATAAGCTATAGGCCATTTAAAGTCTAGGGAGAAATCAGTATGTTGAAGAGATACCTGCACTCTCGTGTTTATTGCTGCTCTATTCACAATAGCCAAGATGTAGGATCAACTGAGGTGTCCATCAACAGAAGAACTGATAAAGAAAATGTGGTACATATACACAATATTATTCAGCCATGGAAAAGAATGAAATCCTGTCATTTGCAACAATGTGATGAACTGGAGGACATTATATTAAGTGAAATAAGCCAGGCACAGAAAAACAAATATCACATGTTCTTACTCATATGTCGGAGCTAAACAAAATTGGTCTCATGCAGGTAGAGAGTAAAATGATGGTTACCAGAGGGAAGGAAGAGTAGCTAGGAGGAGAGTACAGAGGAGTTGGTTAACGGGTACAAAAATACAATTGGATAGAAGGATTAAGACCTGGTTGGTACACAGTAGCACAATAGGGTGTCTATTGTTAACCGTAATTTGCTGAGTATTTCAAAGTAACTAGAAGAGTGGATTTATTATAGAATCCACTTTGTGTTCCCAAAACAAAGAAATGATAAATGTGTGATGTGATGGATACCCCGATTACCCTGATTTGATCATTACACATGTATGATTGTATCAAAATATCAATTTACCTCACAAAAATGTACAACTGTTATATATCCATAAAAATTAAAAACATTTTGTCCAAGGGGACCCTTTCTAGCTTGCTCCTGTGTCTCTTTGACATGTCTCCCTCTTGCTTTAAACACTTCTCTCTGTCATGAGATGTTTCCATAAAACACGTACTACAAAAAGAAAAATAGTAACTTGACAGTGGATAAACCTGGAATATGCCACCTTAACCAAGTGATCAAAGTTAGTATCACCAGCAATGGTGCCTCCCGATATTGTGCACTGAGAACACATCTTCATTTTGATGGTATTTCTGCCAAAAAGTGAGTAATCTCAATATAATCATGAGGAGACAAAACAATCCAGATTGGAGGATATTCTACAAAATAACTGGTCTATACTCTTCAAAAATGCCAAGGTCATAAAAGATAAAGACTAAGAAATGATCCTGATTAAAGGAGACTAGAGACACGTCACTAAATGCAATGCATAATCCCAGATTGGATAGTGGACCAGAGGGGGGGAAATTTTGCTATTAAACATGACTGGGACAATTAGCAAAATTGTAATAAAGTTTGTAGATTAGATAACAGTATTGTTCAATGTTAATTTTCTGATCAGTTTTCTATGGTTATATGAAAGAATGTCTTCATTCTTAGAGAATAGACACTGAAGTATTTAGGGAGGGAGGAGCATCATGTCTGTACCTTACTCTCTAAAGGTTCAGAAGAATAATGCTGTGGTTTGAATGTGTCCCCCAAAAAGCATGGGTTGAAAACTTAATCCCCAAAGCAACAGTATTGGGACGTAGGGCCTAAGGGGAAGTGTTTTCGTTATGAGGGCTCCCCCCCTCATGAATGGATCAATGCCAGTTTTATCAAGGGCCTGCAGCTGCAAGTACACTCTCCTGCCCTCTCTCGCCCTCTGCCTTCCTATGGGACGATGCAGCAAGAAGGCCCTCACCCAATGCCAGCTCCTCAATCTTGGACTTCCCGGCCTCCAGAACTGTGAGCCAATACATTTCTGTTCATTAAAATTACTCAGTCTTAGGAATTCTGTTATAGCAGCAAAAACAGACCCACACAAATGATAAGTCCAATGTGGCAGTCTGGGTGAAGGGTACATGGCCTTTTTTGTGATGCCCTCACAACTTTTCTATACGCTTGAAATTACAAGTTACAAAAACTGAGGTGGATAAAACTCAATGCTATTGCCTGTATTTTTATTCATTTATATTCCACTACATTCTAAAAAGGATTAAAGGCAATTTAAAAGCCTATCTATTCAACAGGATTTTAAAAATGAAGTGTTTTCAGCTGGGTTCTCCTAGATACATACTGAGCCAAGGATTTTGGTGCAAGTAGTTTATTTGGGATGTGATCCTAGAAAGCTTCAGTTAGGGGAGTAGGAAGTGAGACCAGGAAAGGAAGGAAATAATCAGGACGTGTTATTGAGCAGGTTACAGCGAGGCTTAATTCTGTCTGGGAGACAGTGTGGAACACACCTCAGCACTGGCCCCTTCCTGAGGCGCAGGGAAGCTGCGGTATTAATCTATCATTCCCACCACTCATTAGTCGACACACCTTGAAGAAGCAAGGACTGAACTATTAAAGAGCATGCACTCCCAGGGCCGCACTGCTTGGGTTCAAATCCCCACCCCGCCTCTTGCTAACTTTATGACCCTTTAAATCTAACTTCTCTGTACCTGTTTCTTCAGCTGTAAAATAGGGACAAGGATAGTGCCTACCTCAGGGCTGTGAAAATGAAATGGGTTAATATGTGCAAAGTGCCTAGAACCATGCCTGGCACATGGCAAGTGCAGCACGAGTGACAGCTGCCCACATTATTACCGCAGAAGATCTGAGAGGCCAGGGCGAAGGGTTTGCATTCCATTTGGACAGAGAGACAGGAAAGCTTTTCTGAGCTGGGAATTGATAAGATGGGAACTGGATTTTAATACGATGAGTCTGGCAAGGTGTAAAGGATGGTATGAAATGGGACAAGCAGTTGGGAGGCGGGGAAGTGAACATAGTGTAAGTCATGGATGGGCTCCAGGCTGTGGAAGACGGAGGAATCTTCTTCCTGAAGATAACTGGGCAGGTTCTGAATGAGTCCCTGGCATTTGGATGTCTGCATCCCTTAAAGTTCCTTCTCTTTACTCAAACTACCCGGTTAAAATGTAGAAGACACTGAAAAGGATTTAATATCTGTAGCAAGAAGCTCCTCTCCAAAGGATGGAAAGCAACTCTTGATTTATCAAAAGGCAAACCAACCTCTAAAAGCTTCCAGTTTTCCTTCTGTATCCTGAACTAAGACTGACAGGAAGCTAAGGGTGTCTTATTTAAAAGCCCACACAGTTCTTCACCAAAGGAGAATATGTTTCTCTTCAGAGGGTGTTGAGAACTGCTTTAAAATCCCCTTCTCTACAGGCTTGTCCCCAAACTTGTGTTCTCACTGTGTGTCATTTCCATGAGATAAAATAATGGTGATCCCTATTAAAATGAAAAATCATCTGTCCCATACAAATTTAATACTGCAACAAGAGTAATTTATTCCATGAACAAGGAGCCAGTCTCTAATGAGGCCCTAAGGGACAGCTGGGTCTGACTGGGAGCCTGGAGGAGGAATAATCTAGAACTCTGAATGAGAGGGTGGCCCTGGGTGGGGGCGCCAAGGGGGGTATATGGGGGGGGTGGAAGCCACACAAAGAAAGGAAGTAGGTGCGGAAAGGGGAGTGAAGGGGCTTAAGGAATATATTTGCCAATCTCAAAATTTTGTTGTAAACCAGCCCTGACCTGTTTGATGAAACCTACATTTGCCACCCAAACTGGACAGCCTTGGTCCTCAGTGTGCCACCCAACTTAGTGCTCTCTTCTTTTGGCTGCATGTACACCCCTGCGAGGGACCAACACTCACTCATTTTCCCCAGGAAAAAGGAAAGAGGGGCAGAAAGAGAGAGAGAACATTTACAGTTTTAATCCTCTGTGGTTTCAGATGGTCTGAGGGGAGGTGTCACCCTTTCATGCAGCCCAGAAATGCCACTAAAATTTCAAAGTCTGGGCTCCTCTGCATTTCATGAGAAGAGTGTGACAGGCTGGTCCACATGGCTAGAAAAAGTCAAAAACCAGGTATAGAACAAAGAAATAACTTTAAGCTGAGCTAGAGAGCAGTTTGTTGTTAACAACTCCAGGAATCAAATTAAAAGAGCTTCTCTCTGGTCCTTGAATGAGGACAGCAGTGCCACAGACCTCTTTGGGGGCTACAGAAAACTTCTTTCCTTCCAGCTAATAGGTGACCATTTCCCCTTTCCCCTGGGGAGGAAAAACACAAATGTTTAATTAGGGAAGAAATAGCCAACTCAGCCAGAAAGGGAGCCGTCTGGTGATAGACTCACCAACTCATTGGACATGACAGGGCACATCGTCAAGTCCGCCCAGGGAACCCTGGGGTCCCCAGGGATCCTTAAATTGGCTCCCCACATCGCTGCTGAGTGCACGCCCTGGATTCGGGGCAGAGACCACTGCTTCACGGGCAGCGGGAGACAATGGCCGACTAATGAGCCAGGCACCTGCTCACACTCACTACTGCTGCCATGGCCAACAAACCCCACGTGGGCTGCCAAGCTGGGAGGGGAGAGACAGGCTTGGGCGCCACAGCTATTTGGCCCTCCAACAGAGCTAAAAGAGGATGATGCCCTAGTAACTTTGAACACTGACATCTTTTTAGGATAGTTACTAAGCAGGCAGTAAGCCCAGGTGAAAAATTAGTGCCAGTCCATCAACTGCAGATCAGTAACAACCTCCAAGCACAGGTGTCAGAACCTCCACCCCTCATTTACATAGAAACTAGTGTTTGGAAGCCTTCACTCGAGATTCACTTTGATACACTTTGCAAGAGAAATATTATCTGCCTCTATTTGCTGATCAGATCCAAATGAATTCATTATGATTCGTTTCGATAAACACTCACATAGGCAGAGCCCCCATGCAGAATGAATTTCAGAGTGGAGCCACAGGAGCGAGTTGCTTTTCCTGGGCTTTTCTGTGTGGGTTACCATGGTACTCTCTCCGAACATATTTCATATTATAAATATACAAAAATACCACAGAAACTATTTGGGCAACGTCTAGAGGGAACCACCCACAAATAATGCACATGCATCTCACATTATTTTATAGCTGGTTAAATTGGCTTCAAGCAGAACTGGTTTATTTGGTCTTTTGCTAAGGCGGACAATCATTATTTCTGTGACTCGGCATGTGGGAGAGCTGAGGCAGAGTGGTGTGTCCCGGTCTCACCAGAACTAGCATGAGCTGAGAAAGAATCGGGCTCTGGTGGCAGGAGACCCAGGAGTGCCCCTTTGTCCCTCGGCTCCCACACAGATGGAGTGAGGCTGTGGGGGGGGGGCTTTGAAAATTTCTCTCACCTTCAGCTGGCCCCACCTTCTGTCCCAGGTGTAAACATGTTTAAACTAATTTCAATTACTTTAATGCAATTAATTTCATTGCCTTTCCTAGGGATTGATCTTCTTCTTAAAGACAAAACACTCTTTAGAAGGGAAAGACCCTGGGACTACCTCCTACCTCACTAGGAATGAGTTCATGAATGGATTTCTCCTATTATAAGAGGAACTGCAGGCAGAGGGAGAAGATTGGGCCCAGCACCTGGGAAAAAGAAATTTGCGGGAAGGATTTGGAAAGGGAACTTGGGACAAACCAAAGACGCATTTTGCCTATTTCACAATTCTGCCAAAGATTGCTGGCCCTGCCTCTCTTTTTCCTCGTCATCCCCAAGCAGGAGCATTTTAAGCAAAGTCCAATCTATTCGTAAAGGTTCAGGGATGAAACAATATATACACTTTATGAGCCAAAACAAACACATGCAGTTTTTTAAACAGATGTGTAGTCCAAAACCTTCCATAGGCTAATGTCTTGATCAAAAGTCAAAGGATTTCCAATTTTGTTTGGGACTTTTTCTCCTGCGGCAGAGACAGCATGTGCAATGCTACAAAGACTGCCTGTGAGTTTGCTGGGCACAGTGACCCAGAGGACTTTAATGGCTAGTGTTTCCTTTTGTGCTTCTCTTCCATGCCTGCCTCCACGGATCTGGGCAGCCAATATCTATCCTGACTTGTAAATTCCCATGACACACCAGTACGTAGTCTCCAATTAGCTCCAGGATTTGATACGCACTTGAACTACACTGGATTTTCGCAACTGGAGGACAGAAGAGGAAAGAACCCAGTTACATAAATCCCCTGCTTTTGCTTGGCCCTGAAAAATTGAGCAACTCTGAAACATGACCAAGAAAATTCAACTCTAAGAATCTCACCTCGTGAAGAAGTACCCCAGGGCATGTCCCGGCAAACATCCCGAAGTGCTTCACATCATATGCTGCACCTGATTAGCTTTTCCCATAGAAGATACGTGGCAGGGGCTGCTGACCTGGGAAAACTGTGCATGTTCTGGAGAAAAGATGGTGTCTATCCTTTTTGGACAGTTTTGAACCCTTTTTTTTTTTTTTTTTTTTTTTTGAGGCAGGGTCTCTCTTTGTTGCCCTAGCTAGAGTATAGGGTGCAGTGGCATCATCATAGCTCAGTACAACCTCAAACTCCTGGGCTAAAGGGATCCTCCCGCCTCAGCCTCCCAGAATGCTAGGATTACGGGCATGAACCACCGCGCCTGGCCCTGGCCCTTCTTATTACATACCTCCCATGAGCAGCCAGCTTTTGATTACCTGAGATAGGAGTGGTTAGGGCAAGACCCCCTGAAAACCCTGCACTCTTACTCTAACCATTCTTTCCAGCCAGGATGGTGGGTCTCCCTCATCAGGTGCATCCCACAGCCTGATTTTTGCCATAACCGTGCACCCACTTGTACTCTTATTATCATTTTCAGAAAAAGTCTCACTCTGTCACCCAGGTTGAAGTGCAGTGGTGCTATCATTGAGCCTCAAACTCCTAGGCTTAAGTGATCCTCCCCCTTCAGCCTCCCCAGTAGCTGGGACTGCAGATGTGCACCACCATGCCCAGCTAATTATTTTTATTTTTTGTAGAAATGGGGCCCTGCTGTGTTGCCCAGGCTGGTCTCAAACTCCTGGCCTCAAGCAATCCTCCCACCACCGATTCTCAAAGCACTGGGATTACAGGTATGAGCCACTGCACCCAGCCTCACCTGTACTGTTATTAACATTTTTCTTTAAATGAATTCATTTAATCTTTTTAATGAAGACTAGGAAGGCTTAGAGAGGCAAAAGGATCTTACTACCAAAATAAGTCCCTTTTTTCTTGACATAATCATAAGGGCTGAAAGTGAACTGAAAAGTAAATAACTTTCTCATGATGTGATTTAATGACATTTAAGTCCTTGTCTCCTGACCACCTAAAATCACCTAATAGTATGACCTCATGCGTGAAGTCCAAGCACCCTCCCCCACACCTCTACATGTGCACATATGCACACACACATGCACACACCCCACCTTCCACACACGTACTGTCATGGGGAAGCTCTGATCCACCACCAAGTGCCCAAAACGGGGCCATAGCAGTCAGCAGAGAGAGGTTGGGACTTTGAATAGTTAAACTAAAACGGTTAAGTCTCGATGTGAAGTGGCCCCCTTTCTAGATCTCTTCCAGATCACTTCTCCTCCCTCACTTCTCTCCCACCTATCCGGCCTCCCAGCCCTCACACTCCCCAATGCCCTCGGGGAGTCCTAAAGAGGCAGGGACAGGATGGCTGAGGACAGCTTGCACTGGGCCTTAAAGAAAAAAATTCTGACCTCCTCAAGGGTCTTTTTGGATCTTCTTTTGCCCAGAGCCTTAGGATCCTGGAGTCGGGAAAAGGGGCCCAGGGGGTCTCCCCATCCCTCCACCTCATCTACACCTTGAGCTGCAGGGAAGAGGAATCCTTCCAGCTAAAACGTGGTTCTGCTCAGTCGGCAGGATCTAAATACTGTTGATTTCCTCTGACACAGTCAACAATAAATGCTGTTAACAAGAGACAATACTGAGTGGTCCCAACCCCTGTGTTTTTATTCCACTGCCCACCCGAGTAAGCTTCATTAAGTTGCAACAGAGGCAAAATATAGATAATGCCAACCAGAATAATTGTTCCCTGAATAATTACATTAAAATAATGAAAAGTGTATTATTTCCCATAAAGCAAATAAACTTGAAACTGCCCTTATCATTTTTTATTTTTACACTAAAATTCTCTTTTGAAGCCCCATAAAGACTTTCCATCTTATTAATGATTATTACCATTTGTTGGCCCTTACTATGTACCAGGTACTGTGCCAAGATTTTAGTATGTACTATGTCATTTAATTCTGCGACTTACAAATTGCAGAGCCAGGATCCCAAAGCCAGTGCCTTAAACACTTCAATAATATCACCCTAGATGCTAAACTACCTCCCCTGATAAAGATAAGTCATGGAAAACGTCAAATGGGTGATCTTAAATACTGTCATCTGTGTAGAGCAGAGGATACACTTTCCTAAAAGGGAAGCCTTATTTTGAGCTCTTACCAACCCACTAGAGGTTTGGAGAGCAGGCTTTTAGTAGAAGTCTAATTTTTTGCTACTTGAGTCTTTTGCTTTTAGTTAAAGAGCCTCCATTAATGAATGAAAGTGGTTTAGAAAAGTTCATAAGACCTTGAGTATCATTTTTTTTTAAGTAACACTCAAATAACCTGGGTGGTAATGCATCAGATTTCCCAGCTGGTGGTTGGCTTTCGACAAACATTGCCTTAATGTTCCCCTCACCTTGACTAAACTTTAGACATCTTTCTTCCTGACCTCCCTTTCTCAGAACATTTCCTTTTGAAAACTTCCAATTGTAAATTCTTTCTGTTCCTTTGGGATGTACATTTTCTCTCAGCCTCTTGCCACTTTTAGAACCCAGGAGTGTCTTTCTCAAGGACCTGGGAACCACTCCCTTAAAATGTAATCATCAGGAAAGATAGTCTCTCTCCCAGACTTTGTGGGAGGCAAGGAACCCAAGTTCAATAAACACCAGTTAGCAAGCACTGATGGGCTAATCACACGGACCATCCTACTCCTAACACACTGCAGTACTTTTCCACTACCTCACCCATACTTAAAAATGCTCCCAGGCTGGGCACGGTGGCGCACACCTGTACTCCTAACGCTCTAGGAAGCCAAGGCGGGAGGATCACTTGAGCTCAGGAGTTCAAGACCAGCCTGAGCAACAGTGAGACCCCATCACTACTAAAAATAGAACAAATTAGCCGGGCATGGTGGCACATGCTTGTAGTCCCAGCTACTTGGGAGGCTGAGGCAGGAGGTATCTCTTGAGCCCAGGAGTTTGAGGTTGCTGTGAGCTATGATGATACCACTGCACTCTACCCAGGGTGACAGAGTGAGAGACTCTGTCTCAAAAAAACAATGCTCCCCTTCTGTTTCAGGGGCATTGAGTTTAATCTCTCTCCCTTATTCCTATAGTCTTGAAGAGCTTTTCTTTTTTTTTTTTCTCTCTCTCATTTTTATTTATTTATTTATTTATTTATTTATTTATTTATTTATTTATTTATTTATGTATTTTAAGAGCTTTTCTTGACTATCTGTGTCTGGTGTGATTTTTCTTTGATGCTTTTGGTTCACTGTAATCCAAGCCACCCATCCTTCCTCCATTGGCAATGACTCTGTGTTTGTGGTGAGCCAGGAGCCGCAGATGCTCTTATAAGGTGATGAGGTGGAAATGAGTGCTTGGAGGCTTGGGGACTACAGGTACCCCCCTTGCTGGCGCATGTCTTCTGCTTCCCTGTGACCAGCTGGCAGGAAGGCTACAGAGAAATCACCCCAACATAGGCAAAAGGCACCATATTGGGCCCAGCTCAGACCTCCACCCACACCCAGGCCCCCATCACCAGGGCTAACTTTCCACTCACTGAGGTTCATCTGAGCTTCTGCAAGGAAGCAAATGCCCCCTACACTCAACTCAAATAGAACACACCTGGAAGTGTTTGGGACCCCACTATCTTTAAGACCATGAAGAAGGTACAGATCACAACCATCTTGCTGAAACAGTAACCTTATATTTTACAAAATTTCCATCCAACTTGCACTGACTCTGCAGAGAGCCCCACTGGATGCTCCCCTCCCTCAGGTCCCACCCCCTCTCCATCAAGCGTCACAAGTTCTTCTCATCTGAGCAGTTGTGATGTCGATGCCCTCAATCGGACTCGTTTTTATTTGACAAATAGAAAGTTAAAAGTAAAAGGTTTTAAAGAGCACTTTTTAGAAGGCAGCAGGCAGAGCAAACCACATCATGTGTGGGAAAGCACATGCCAGTGAGTCCCTTGCAAAACCAGATCTTTCACCCGGTACCACTGGGGGCATCTCATTCTGGCTGGTTGACTCCCTCCGGGAGGCTGTGTTCAGTGTCTCCAAATGGACAATATCAAAGGCATTTTAGTTCCAACAACTCCAACAACCACTGACCCTGGTCAGCGAAAAAATTCATGGATTCAGAATCTATAAGCCTATGAAGGAAGCTGTATGTCTAGGGTAAGAAAACAACTACCACTTAATGTGTATCAAATTTGTGCCAAGTGCTTTGCATTCTCATTTTATTTTACCATCCTAACAACCTAGGGAGGTAAGCACTGTCATCACCATTTCAGGTCACACAGACAGGCAAGCTCAGTGCTAAGGTTCAAACTAGTGTCTGTTTAATTTCAGAGTCTGTTTATTTTCGCTGTACAATACCACACTTAATTTTGGGGGGTAAATGATCAGCCTTTAACTCTTGTTTATTTATTCCCTAAGGGAAAGTCACCCTTTGTTTAGCATTTAGAGGATTTGCTCTGTGGTTCAGATAGCAAGCATTTTTCAAGGGGTGTGTAATTAAATTACACAGAGATAGAGATTAAAGGAGAAGGTTTTTCTGGAAGTTAATACATCCGGTTTAGGATGGACATACTAATAGCTCTGACTCGGGTGGGGCAAAGGCAATATATGTAACCTAAATATTTGTACCCCCGTAATGTTCTGAAATACAAAAAAATTTAAAAAATACAAAAATAAATAAATAAAAATTAAAAAATAGGCCGGGCACGGTGGCTCACACCTGTAATCCTAGCACTCTGGGAGGCCGAGGCGGGTGGATCGCTCGAGGTCAGGAGTTTGAGACCAGCCTGAGCAAGAGCGAGACCCCGTCTCTACTAAAAATAGAAATAAATTATCTGGCCAACTAAAACTATATATACAAAAAATTAGCCGGGCATGGTGGCGCATGTCTGTAGTCCCAGCTACTCGGGAGGCTGAGGCAGTAGGATCGCTTGAGCCCAGGAGTTGGAGGTTGCTGTGAGCTAGGCTGACGCCACGGCACTCACTCTAGCCTGGGCAACAGAGCGAGACTCTCTCTCAAAAAAAAAAAAAATAATATATATATATATATATGGTTTAGACATATTGAATGTGGTATCATATAGGACATGCAGAGGGAGAGGGCTCTCAGGAACACTCGTCACTATTGTCCTATAGCTCAGGAGAGAGGTCTGGGGTAAAGGAAATGACTTGGGAGTTTTCATCAGCAAAGAGTTGTTTGTAAACCATAGATGCGGATGAAACTTCCTAGTTTGAACGGAAAGAGAGAGAAGACATAGGGCTAAGGACAGAGCCCTGAAGCCAACACAGAAGAAGGAAACAGTGAAGGGAACCTGGAGAAGGGCAGCCGAAAATGTAGGAAGAAAGAAAAGAGAATGGTGAGTGGGGGAAGGGGGCGAGGTGGAGGCGACGGCCTGGGCAAGATCAGGGGACGTGAGAAGTAACAAAAGACTACAGGATTAGAAAACTTCTGGGCAGAGAATAAATTACAATGGGTTGAGGAGTTACAGAAAGTTGGAGACAGTGGAAACAATCAGTGGAGATGACTCCAAGGAATCCAGTATTATAATAATGGCTAATATTTACAGCGTGCTATAATATTAGGAACCAGACACCTTTTACATACAGCACCTCACTTAATCCTCATGGCAGCTCCATGAGGAAAGTACTGTTATTGTCTTCACCTGATGAATGAGGAAACTGAGGCACAAAGAAGTGAAGAAATTTACCCAAAATCTCAAGTCTAGTAGGTTTGAGATTTGATATGATCTGATATGAATCCAGGCAATCCAACTGTCTTATCCTCGGGCTAAATTGCTTCACTAAGTAGAAGGAAAAAGACAGGATTAAAGTTAAGTAAGAAAGGTGCCAAGAGAGGTTTTCTATATGTGTTTAATTTGGGATGGGAAAGTTTTGAGTGTATTTTTAGACTGAGGGAAAGGGATCAGTGGAGAAAGTTTGAAGATCTTAGAAAGAAAAGAAAATCAATAGAATAATGTCTCACAGGAAGAAGGTAAGATCAGAAGCGACCCTTTATCTATTATTAATTCCTCAAATCTTCAGTGAATGCCCACACGCCAGACTCTGCTCTGCACTGGGGATTCAATGGTCAGCCACACTTAGAGGGTCCCTGACCCCAGGAAGCTTCCAGCCCAGCAGTGGGGAGACAGGTGAGAAACAAGGAAACAAACAAACATAAACCACGACACGCGACAAAGGAAATGAATGGGTGTTGGGATAGGAAACTGCCTCCCATGGATGGTGACATTAAAACTGAACCCTGAAGTTTGGGAAAGATAAACCCTTTGATTGGTGGGGAGGGGCCCAGGTGGAAAGAAACAGAGAGAATGGAATGAGGTGCTGCAAGAGAGGGAAGCAGAATCAGCGGGTAGCTCTTTAAAAATACTGTTGACCAGATCTCACCCCATGCTAATTAAATCGGAATGTCTGGTGGAGGCATCTGGGCATGTTTATTCCTTTAAGCTTCTCAGTACAGCCTGGGAAGAGAACTACCATTTTAGTGCAAGTGTTTCTTGAAGACCACAATAAGAAGTGTGGTTTTTAGTTAAGATGCAAGTGGAAGCATCTGGGGGGCTTCAAGCAGAGAAACGACATCATCACATTTACTTTTTTAAACAATCAAAAGAACTGGGGGAAAGAAACCAGCTCTATAGGGGAAAGGGGCAACTATTTTTGTAAAACAGAGACAGGAGAGATAAGTACTTTTATAGATAAATTTAAAGGTGAAAGGGAAAGTTCACAACTAAGAACTTCTTTTCTCTAAGAAAGGAGAGACTTGGTCCCACCTGCCCCTCGGTGACTGAGGGGCAGGGGGATGTGGCTCCAAGGAGAGACAGGAGGTCAGAAACAGCCAACAAAGGGAGAAGGAATGGAAGACATCTGGGAAAATAAAAGGAGTTAGAGGCACTAGTAGTGTAGGGATAAGGCAGAAGAGGAAGGTCAAGAGAGCCTGAGTGCAGCCCTTTTGACTGATGCCAGACTCTAACCACCCTGGACAAGGAAGTCTCCAGCAAGTTGCCTGCCGGGGACCACGCAGGGATGGATGAATGACTAAGCCAGATGCCTTGCAAACTGTCTGCTCTTACCTTTCTGCATAAACAGCAGCTTATGACTGACTTTGTGGCCTGACCTCAAGACAATGCTGTCACATAGGGGCTTAGGAGAGGACCCCTGCTCTGTGGCATAGGATCTATTGCCTGCCTCTCTCTCTATAAACTTTCTGTAGCTAGTTGGCTCACTCCTGAATTTTCTTGTGTAAAGTCAAGAACCCATTTGGTGAGTTCAGGCGGCTTTCCTCCCTTTGTTGGGACACCCTGTACATCATTAGGAGCCTCAGAACGTGCCTGAAACCAGCTCAGGTGAGGTTATACAAGCATCTCCCATGTGCAGAAGGAGAGACTGAGGCCTATTAATTAGACTGACCGAGGGACATGAACTGTAGCACAAGTGCAGAGAATCAGGTGACACAGAGTTGAGAGTCCTCAGTAAGAAACAACTATGGAGATGGCCCATGGATCCCAGCCTGCGTGAGAAAGTAAACCAGGAAAGCGGGTTAGACCAGAACAGCTGAGATCCTGAGCCGGGATGCAGCTGCAGAACAAATAGAGGGGAAGAGGAGAGAAGGAAGGATGTGGACACTGTGGGATATTTTAAAAGGAGCAGTTCCAGAGGGCTGGGCTGTGACCACAGGAGAGGCAACAGCAGCATCTAGCTGCCATCTTTGGGGAGCTGCGCAAATCAACACTTTTGTTTATGGGCTGAAGAGGTCAGAATAGGCCACCCCAAAATATGCCACTTTGGCATAAGGATTATTTTGAGCTGAAGGTGATCAAGAGTCAGCAGACATACAAAAAAGCTCTCTGCCCTCCCCTATTTGCCTAAAAGCAGGACATAAACTTTCATTTGTGAAGATGGTCCCTCTCCTGCCTCATGCATGAGGAAGGGCGGAATGGGAGACAGCCCTAGACGCTCAGCAGCCCAGAGATGGCACTGAGAGGAATCCGCTTAACTGTCCTTACTGAAATGAGCCTTATCTCCCATGAGTGTCCCCCACATATTTACCTTTCCACAATTTACTGCCCCTGGAAGCTTAAAATCCTTTTCCTTTGTCTTATCACTTCTCCACAAATGTACTGCCCTTTACATACCATTTGTTAAAGTGATATAAAACCTCTGTGTCCAGCTATTTCTTTGGAGGTTCATTTTATTTCTGTGAGGCGCCCGCTACACATTTGAAATAAACCTTTTTCTCCTGTGAATCTGTCTTTTGTCAATTCAATTCACAGGGCCCCAGTCACCAGACCTAAAAGAGTAGAGGAAAAAGCCTTTATTCCTCCCTGACAGGACATTATTTTGATTCTGAATTAAAAGTGCCTACAACCACCAAGTATTAGAGTATTATTGTTCAAGGATACTGGGGAGATAGCTCTGGGTCATTTGCTTGATGCTGTTCTGGCACCTTCCTTAAGGCACTTAAATTCTGAATACTAACAATTATTGCCCTACATTATCCCAGTGGGTAGGGAAATTCTAGTTAAAAACAATTTCCACTGTTATGTCATCAAAAAACTAAAATCACTGTCTCAATTCAAAATGTCACTGTTGCTGACACCGCATTCTTACAAGCCCTGGCTATTTCTCAATCTTGGATGAAATCCCCGTCAGGATCTTGGTTGGCCTATTGTAAGATTTTTTTTTTCCCAGTCAACTGGAAGGTTGGCTGTGAAAAGCCGGCTGAAAACTCAGGGACCGCTTTGGAGAAGTCAGGGTAAGAAATAGAAAGTAAAGCCCCAAGCCCCTGGCTGTGAAAGGCAGCAGAGTGAAGAGCTAATATTACTGGCACAGAGGTGAGATCTGACATCAATCTCTATCTCTAACTAACCAGCTGAGGAGATGTCCACAAATTCTAGTCTCAGCATCCTCTTCCGTACACTGGGTTAATAGCCCTCCTTTGACTGGTTGGTACAAAGATTAAACAAGTATGCAAATCCCTAAGCCCAGAGTCTGGCACACAGTAAATCCTCATTAAACTGTACCAATTGTCATCATCATTATTACCAGGTTCTCAAATAGTATGCTTAGAGTAATGAACTGCTTCCAAGTCACTGACGAGGGGTTTTAGTCTCTAGGGAGCTCTGGAGGATGAAGGTGAGGAGAACACTGATTTGTAGCCACAACCAATTTCAAGCTATAACATGACATCACCGTGTGAACATCTGGCTCTCAGGAGCCATATGAGCCGGCTCCCATGCGCCACTGGACGGTTGTCTGAGAATTCCTCCCAGGAGTCACTGGGAATTCATTCATCCGTTCACTTAACACATATATAGCAAGGTAGGTAGACAGACAGACAGACAGATACAGATCTCAAACACCTACTCTATTGTGGGCCAAGCAGCTACCATGCCAAGAGGATTTAAAAAACAAAGAAGACCTGGCTCTTCCTTCCTTGGAGCCCATAATCAAGGAGGGGTGGGCACTTAAACAGCCATGACAACGTTGTGAGGTGGAAGCTGGGCAGGGGGCAGGGAAAGCCGTGCAGCAAGGGAGTTCAGCGAGGGGCACCTCACCCACGTGAAGGTTCAGAAAAGGCTCCTAGTCTGGAGACTGCGCAGGAGCTGGCCAGGGCGAGTGAGAGCTGCGAGGGTGTTGAACAGAGGAAGGGTGAGCGCTAAGGCACTGTGGCCTCAGGGGTAAGTGAGCAGACACTAAGAGGCTAGTGCGGGCGGGCGCAGCACAGAGGGTGAGCCAGCAGAAGGAGGCAGGAGGGATTTTCAGGTGTCTGACTTGGGCCACAGGTGAACAGGAGAGCCATTCTCTGGAATCCTGAAAACCGGAGGAAGAGGAGCAGTGCTGAAGGAGGAAGAATATGGGGTTCAGTATCCGACGTGCTGCAGTGGTTACCTGAGGGACACCACTCGAGGATGTCCAGTAGGGCTGCAGAAGTGGGACAAGCCCCCCTGGTGTTCAGGAAGAAATCTGAGCTGGTGACAAAGCCTTCAGAGCCTCTAGCACAAAGATAACAGCATAGGCCACAGAGCAGTTGAGATCATCCACGGAGGATGAGCAGTTAGAAGAGGATAGGGCTTAGGGTAGGTAGGACTCTGAGAATCAACAGCAATCCCCCAGCAGGAGAGGAAGCACCTGTAGGAGCCCGAGACAGAGCAATCAGAGAAGCCAAAGGAAAACCTGGTAAATGGAGTCATGCAACTCAAGAGAAAACTATTTCAAGAAGGAGGAATTAGACCCGGGCACGGTGGCTCACGCCTATAATCCTAACACTCTGGGAGGCCAAGGCAGGAGGATCAACTGAGGTCAGGAGTTAGAGACCAGAAAGAGCAAGACCCTGTCTCTACTAAAAATAGAAAAAATTACCCAGGCATAAAAATAGAAACAAAAATTTAGCTGGCGTAGTGGCTTGCACCTGTAGTCCCAGCTACTCTGGAGGCTGAGGCAGGAGGATCGCTTGAGCCCAGGAGTTTGAGGTTGCTGTGAGCTAGGCTGACACCAGGACACTCGAGCCTGGGCAACAGAGTGAGACTCTGTCTCAAGGGAAAAAAAAGAAAAGGAGTAATCAGTCAGCAAAATCAAATGCTGCTAGAAGACAAAGATGAGAAGGCCTGGAAAGTATCACTGGAGGTCCTTAGTGACTCTGGCAAGATTAGTTTCAGAGGTGTGGCTGGGGCAGATGCCAAGTCCCAGGGGCAGTGGGGCCAGGATGCAACAGTTGCAGCCAATCCTGCAAGAAGACAGACGGAGTAAGGGGGCTGGGCATGGGGCAGTAGCTGGATTGGAATGTGGGGTGGAAGGAGGGTAGTTCTACTTTGTCTAGGTTTACAGAGACCTGAGCATGTTTAAGTGCTGAGAGGAGGAAGTCAGCGGAGAGGAGGCGGCTGTGGGGGCCCCAGGAAGATATAACGTGAGCCAGGCTGGGCTGAAAGGGACCCCAGGCTTCCAGTCAGCTCCCAGGGTGGAAACCAAACCCTCAGGGTCTCACAGCAGCCAGAGCTCACCGTCCCAGTGAGGAGGAGAGGGAAGAGAAGGGAGAGAGGGACTAAGGAACTCCTGTAAGTTAGACAACTGTGGCCATGTCGGTTTGTGAGTTTCTAGTACCAGGCCCCAGTCAGAGCACCATCAGTTGGGGGTAATGTGATTAAAACTTACTGTTTTTAAGTTATTCTGTAAAAACAAAGCTGACACAGAGCCGGGACCCCTCCCCAGCAAACATAGAAATAATGGAAAACTCTTGAGTCCCTTCAAGGGAAATTCCGGGCACCTCGCTCACCTTGAGGAATAAATAACCTGCTGAACAAGAAGGTAATAAGCAGCTTACACAATACCACCGAGTAGGTTAAAGTCACAAGATGTTTGATTCCCTATAGAAACTGAAGATAACATCTTGACATGTGTCCCTGAGTTGTTTTCCAGAAACCCAGACCCCCACCGGTGGAAAATGCTGCCTGCTGTCACACAGACCTCAGATAAGGGGAATGAAAACCGAACTCTGATCACTTTGTTCTAAATTTCTTCCTGTGAGGCCTAAAGAGAGTCACACCCGCAGGCCAAACCTTAACATTCCTTTCTGCTGACCCTGTTTTTAGACAAAGCCTTGCTTCCTTAACCAACTGCAAATCAAAGGATGTCTGAATCCCCCTACAACTATGACCCCGTAAGCTCCCTATTCAAGATATCCCGCTTTTGGGGGGCCAAACCCATTATAACTTCCATGTATCAATTTACAATTTTGACTGTAACTTCTGCTTTCCTGAAATGTACCCCTGCCTTTGAAAACCCTTGCTCGGAAGCCAGTGGGGAGTTTGGGTCTTCGGCATTCTCGTTGCGTGGCACCATCATGCAGTCGTGCTTCCCTTTCTCTCACTGCAAATCTCAGTGTCAGTGTTTGGCTTTGCTGCACCAGGTGGGCTGACTCAAGTTCAATAACAAAGATTTTGATTTTCTTTTTTAACTAAATAAATGATCATTTAAATATTTAGAAGAAGAGGGTCCCAACTGGCAGCCTGTAGATCCAATCCAGCTGGCAAGTAAATATTTTGCCTAAATAGTGTTTAAAAATTTAGGAAATTTCACATAAAAGTCTAGACTTCTGAATTCACTTGAAACCTCGAAGATCTGGCGACACCAGATGGTGTCCATCAGATGGCTGAGTGGCCTCTTTGAAAAGGGGCAAACGCTCTCTATGCAGCTTGTCACAGCCTCACCCAGCCTCTTTGCTGACCTGCCTGGGTCCTGGTGGCAGGTTCTTCCACTCTTGCACTAAGTTGATTTCGATGGTGCTGCTGTCAGGCCCAGCTCGACTTTATTCTGGGGCACCTTCCTGTGCCGGGCAGAGCATGGAGGATACCGCAGCAGCTGTGACACTATGCCTGCTCGCAGAGCTCAGAAGCCGGGAGGCAGGCGGAGCTCTACTCTCAGCAGGATGGGGCTGCTGGCACCCTTTGACAGTACAGATTTAACTTTGCATTTAGCAAATATTCCAGCTGTCTACTCGTCCCACACACCCACTGACGAACAAAAGCACATTCAGAATGGATGCTCAACTCGCTATAGAAATTGTGACACAAATTTCCTGGAGTTTGACATTGTATTGTGGCACATTGCTTGAGCAGTCAGGCCAGACCACTGGAGAGGGCAGGGAGGAAAATAGTTTAGTATAACACAAAACAATTTAAAAGAGCACCAGAATGTTTTTGGCAATAGCAGTCTCGTTGCATTCCTTTTTCTTTACAAGCTGAAGTCATTTCCAATATTGTGCCGATATCTGACCTTGTCTTGCCAGGCTCAACTGAAGATATAGATTAAAACAATAAAGCAGGTATGACCTGGAGGGCTCAGAGGATTTATTTGTTTTGCTAAAACTCTTGCAGCTGATCATTTGGCCAATGTAAGCATCTGCCTGCCTGTGTCCCTTGAGGGTACTATTTTAAGGAGAAGGTGCTCTATGGAACAGAAGGCTTTTTTCACTATTGAGCCTTCCCCTGTTCCTTCTGCAAAGAGAATAGGCAAAATAAATTTGATAAAGTTTTAATGCAGACTGAAAAAGGCATTTCGCATAAAAGGATGACCTTTATCTTTTGCAGTAGAATTAATTTTCATTGAATAAGAAGCAAAGAAAGAAGAAAACACCTGAGGCTCCAAGAATACAATACAATAAGATAAAACTAGAATACTCCTGTTTTGAGAACAAGTACTTAATGCTGCTGTTACAAGTCTGTGTTGTACCCTTCACATTTTGTTCCAAATGCATGTATTCACACTTTAACAATTAGAGTGTGGGAAGAATCGCCTCTCTGGATAACTAGAACCTGGAATAAATGAATATAATTATAGATAGGCTGGCCAAGAGGTATATAACTTCTTTTCACATTCAATACTCTGTGTCTTTTTATGTATTATGTATGTAAATACACAAGTACTATACGGCTTCTGCTAAGCAGTACATCTGGTTCCCAGTAGGCAAGAAGAATCAAACCACTATGTTTCCCTGTGGATTTAAGGGTATTTGATTTTCCTTAACAAATAATCTTTAACAGCTACATGCCACGACATGTAGGGGGTGGGAATACTTGCATTTGGAACAAAAGAATACATAAGTTCAAAGGCAGGCTGCTATGCTTTGAATGTTTGTCCCTTCCAAAATGCATGTTGAAACTCAATCCCCAATATGGCAGCACTGAGAAGCAAAGCCTTTAAGAGGTGATTGGGTGATGAGGGTTCTGCCCTCCTAAATGGATTAATTCATTCATGGATTAATGGATGCATGAGTTATTATGGGAGCAGGACTGATGGCTTTTTAAGAAGAGGAGAAGAGACCTGAGCTACCACGCTCAGTACCCTCGCCCTGTAATACTCCACACAGCCTCAGGATGCAGAGAGTCCCCACCGCCAAGAAGGCCCTCACTGGCTGTGACCTCTAGACCTTGGATTTCTCACCCTCCATGACAGTAAGAAATAAATTTCTTTTCTTTATAAATTACCCAGTTTCAAGTATTCTGTTATAAGTGACAGAAAACTGACTAAGACACAGGCAAAATTTATCCATGGAGATAAAACTTAGATAAGTGGTTACCTCTGGCAGGAGTCGGTGGGACCGACCTGTGCAGGAGGGAGGGTGGGGGAAGGTGTGATCTAGCCTTGGGGTGCTGGAACTGTTCTCTCTCTTCCTCTGGGTGCTGATCCCACATGTGTATACATAGATAAAATGTCATCAAGCTGTCCAATTAAGATTTGTGTACCTTATGTTTACCTCAATAAAAAAGTAAAAGGCAAAATAATAATGACAATCTTTCAATCTTGGATCAAAAGAGATCATACGTAAGACTACCTGGCATTATTCCTAGCACATAATAAATGGTGCTTAATCCATGTTCATTTCTCTCCCTTTTTCTCGTTTCCAAGGAAAATATTTGGCAAAAATGTTAACATTACAAACATGGAGTTTCAATATTCACCCTTTTTTTGGCCTGCACAGATGGGGTCACACTGCCTCCTCTGAAGACTGACGCATCATGGGGTGCAGGGAGGGATGCGGACGAGGCTCCGCATCCGCCCTATCCTGCCTTGCCTCAGTGGATCCCAGCATGGGTTTTCAGCTGGACGTTGGGCTTCTGAGGAATCTCAGAGGTCCTGCACGCAGCCACCGGGCCATGCTTGTTTCTTCCCTGCAAGGAGGATCCCATTGGCCTTGGGCACCCTAGATACCCCGATATCCAAAAATACATAAAAACAATGGCACCTTTGAGTGAATTAAAGCAGACTGTGATTTTTAAAAGGCTGTTGGCAAGGGCTTACCATCTGAAACCTTTCCCTGGACCTTCCTTTTCAGTTTGAAAAGTTTAGGTAGGGCAGTGGCCCAAAAAACACTTCAAGAAATGGATCTTTGAGAACAAAAGTCACTATGAGATTAGGTGATCTGGACATGAACTGATCCAACGAATCTTTCTGGTCTGCGATGTAAACAGATTGCCTCTTGGCAACTATTAGTCAATGCTTGTTATGTTCGAGCAGCATTGATTTCTTTGTCTTTCTGAAATAGCCTTGTTTTTCATACTCAGTTTCAAGACAAACAAGAGAAACAGTTTGGGGGAACCAGCCATGTTTGAGTCAATTTCTTACATCTATATTTCACACTGAGAATAAGGATTCTAGGCCAAAGCTATCGAGGGCCACAAGAAATAATGAAATGACACCTTAAAAGTTAGTTCATTGACTTCCACAAGACCATTTACTGCAATGAGAGTGGTACTTATGGACTAGCAGCCCAGGAGCTTGCAAAGAATCAGTGGGGCTTCCAAAGATGGAAAGATCATAGAGACCTGGGCTCAATGTGCCAGGCTATGATCAAAATGGATTTCCTGACTCAAAGCTGAATGATGTGTCTTGGAAAAGCTGGTCTTCCTTAGAGAAGTAAGACAAAATCTCAGAAGCTTGATACAGTAGGATTTGTAAGTGGTTCCCCAGAGTGGGGATCCAGGGTGTTAGAGGTTCCTGCAAGAGAGGAGGCTAGAGAAGTTGGAGCAGAGAAGGTTAATAGAGCAAGGGCAGCAGGATCAGAACATTGTCGAATCATAATAGGCATTGGTACAATAAAGAATGGGAACTGAGATGCTTAGACGCTAACCTTGAATGTATGACTGGATGGAATAGCTGATTGTTTGGAGTTGTAATTGAAAGTGTGATGCTGAATGATGTTTTCAACCTTTTCTGACATTGTTGTTTAAATGCGTGAGGAGACACTCCCTGCTTGGCACACCCCATCTGTTTCTGCCTTCATGCTGAGGTGCTGCTTCCAGACCCTATCCGACAGACACAAATGAGTACACACGGGTGTCATGACAGTTAAGGCATGGACTAAATGAAATACGCATTGAGGCCATGTCCACATGGAGCCAGTAATTCAAACACTTCGGGGAAAACATTTTTGCTTTGGTGGAAGTGAGGGAACTTGTTTGTCTACCCAAGCAGCAACAGAAACCCATTTGTCCACACTGCAGTGATCCTGTCTTAGTGCTAAATCCTGGGATCATGATATATTAAAAGAAGGCATCAGTTATTTCTCAAAAGAGCTCTCTGGATGGGGTTTATCCATCTCTTCTTAGACCAGGGGTCATAGGAACTAGACTACAGTAACTGCTAACCCAGAGTAGTGCAATGTTCTAGTTTCAGGGAATGTTTTTGGAACTCTTAAGGACCACAAATGTCAACCTACCACTTGTTTGTTTGTTTTTTCATTTGCAAACATTCTAAAGCTCAGTTTGAATTTGATTGTCTTAGGGTCTAATAACTCACTTACATAGCAACATATCTAAATTAGAGCTCAAACAGTCAGAAAGAGTAAGATACAACTAACAAAGGTACCTAGTTTACGATCCCAAAGAAACAGTTCAGTTTATTTCAGCAGAGATCTATTGAATGCCTTAGACATCAGGAAAATCATTGTCATCAATAATAAGCATTTTCTAAGCAAGTACTTTGTGGGGGACACCCAGGCCATGGACAAAGACATATAAGGCTCAGGGAGTCTATAAATACCAACCACATTGCAAAGCCACACAAGGCATATACCCAACTAGTTAGAAAAGTGGGTGATTAAAAAGGCTTTGGGCACACAAATTTTCAGGGAGTAAGTAAAACTTGAGCTGAGCCTCACGACAGACAAAGCATTTAAGCACCCTGGAAGTAAAGGGGTAAATATTACAGGTAAAGAAGCTGCTTGAAAGCATAAGATTGAGTGTTACTTTGTTTGGGAGGAGACGTCTGTAGACAAGCAATGGGAAACACAGCTGTGAAGTGAAGAATTAAGCTTACCCAAAGAGAGGTCTGGCCTTTGCCCTCAGGTACTGGGAGTTGATCTCTAGGCCCCTAAAATGCCTGCTAGGAGAGTCTTTGTTGCTGGGGGTGTTTAGCTACTGATAGTCTGATAAGATTTATGATGAGGGCCTTAGGGCCATACACCACCAGTTATGACCTCCAGAGGAACAACCAAAGGGACTAGCCTGACCTCAAATCTGCAGAAGTGGCTGGAAACCAAAGGCCAGCTATGCGGGCAGGATGTGATCAAGCCCCAGTGAAAACTCTGAACACCAAAGGCTGAGGAGATCTTTCACGGTTGGCAATACTTTGTGTGTCTTGTCACATGGTGGCCAGGAGGAGGCAGTGCTGTCCACAACTCCAGAGGGAGAGAAGGAAGGGCAGGTCTGCACTTAGACTCCTCCTGGATTCTGCCGTGTGTGTCTCTTCCCTTGGCTGATTTCAATTTGTATCCTTTTGCTGTAATAAAACTTGAATAATAAATATAGCGCTGTCTTGAGTTCTTTGTGTCATTCCAGTGAATTACTGAACCTAAGCATGGTAGTGGGAGTCCCCAGATTTGTAACCAGGTGGTCTTAAATAAGAATGGTCATGGGGCTTACCAAGCTTGCAGCTGATGTCCAAAGTGAGGGCAGTTCGTGTGGGGCTGTTCCCTCAAACTGCATAGTTGGCTAAACTCCTTGCAAAGGCTGAAGACCTCAGTTATGTGGGACGTTGAATGCAAGCCTGAAGAGTGTGGACGTGACGCTATAGGCAATTAAGTTCTTGAGCAAAGGAACAAGATTAGCAAAGTATAGCTTCATTTCACAATAGTTCAAGAGAAAGAAAGCTAGAAGACTATTTTTTTGCCCAGATGTAGGAAGATGGTCTGAACCAGGGCTGAGGCAGTAAAGGAAAGGTTGTATGAATGATAACGCTGATTGAGAGCACACACACCATGCCGGGCACCATGAGTATCCAGTGCTTTTAATCCTTAAAATACTCTTATATGGCAGGCAACATTATTACCCCACACAAGCTCTACCACACATAAGATGCTATGGTAAAAGGATAAACAGGATTTGCTGCATGTAAGATGAAAAATCCAGGAAAAAGACAGGTCAACTTTAGGGTTTTGCATATTGATAAAGAAAAAGATGTGGATGCCCTTACAGCCCAACTCTTCTATTTTACCATGAGCAAAAAGGACATGAGCCCAGGAGATTTGGATCTCAGGCCCAAATCTGCCACCAACAAGGGGACCTTGGCTAAGTCACTTAACCTTCCTGGGCCTAAGGATCCTCTTCAGTTGGAGTAAATCCCTAAATTCCCTGCCAGCCACAAGAAGCAACATAGTGAATGGCCAGCAGCATGAACTCTTAAATCAAACAGGTTTGGGTCTTGGCCCTGCATTTACCAGCTATGAGACTTTGGGCAAGTCACTGAGCCTTGGCATTCTCATCTGGGAAATGGGGATGATAATATCTGGGTCATAGGAATGTTGTGAGGATATCAAATAATCTATGTCAAGCCCTTAGCACAATGCCTGACATATGACTAAAGATTTGATACATGGTGGATTTATGGTTAGTTTTTTAGCTTTAGCATGCTATGAGATAACGCAGAACTTGTTAGCCCTGAAACCACCATTCCAGATAATTCCACTGGCCAAACTCAGAGGTGAATAATTAATTTGTCAGTCCTTATTGATAAAGATATGAGGGAAACGAACATATTTTAGCTATCCTTGATATAGGTTTGCCATTCTGTTATTCTACAATGAATGTGGCATTCATTGTTGTCCAGTGCTGTAGTGATACAGTAAGCATAAAAGTTCATACTGACACATAACAGAATCGTGAACAATAAAACAGACAACATTAAAAGATGAAGATTCAGCATCACATCAGACTTGACCAAAACACAAGTTAATCAGCACATCTATAAAGCGTAACAAAAGCAGAACTTTGGTTGCAATCAAGTCTTAGATGCCTAAGTACATAATCTAGTTTTTATCAACTCCAAGCAAAATTTACTTCAAATCTAGCCAGAGGATTAGTTCAATTTTTTATATTGTTTTCCTTCAACAGTGGCCATCAGACATAGTGTGATGACCCTCACTCACATTTCTGTATAATGAGCTTACCTTTTGTGAATAAAGGAAAATCCTTTAAATCTGGGGATTACTGAAAATCAGAATCCCTTCTTGCTAGGTATTTAGTGCCCTATATTTACCCAGTAATTGTCAGATATGTTAAAAGTTATCATATCTTTCTGGGAGCACATTTGGGTCTAAATACATGTTCAATGGTTCCAAATTAGAGGCATAGGTAAGAAAAGCCTAAAACACAGATAAGAGCAAAATCCAAAGCAAATGTGGTTTAATTACATTGTAATGTATGACACCAAATTTAATTTATGATGCAGTGTTTTCCAGTAGTGAAAGAAAACATACAGAATTGTATGTGCACAATAGTTTCATCAATATTAACCTCATAATGCAGTATTTTTCAGTAATGAATGCAAAGAAAAGGAATTGTGTAAGTTGCAGTGACTCATGCAGTGAAGTTACAAGCAGTAGGTTGAGCAATGAAGGTGAAATGGGAGAAGCATCATTCCTTCCTCAACATGGTTATTGGTCTCAGCCTTTCTACTTATTACTAGATTGCAAGCTCCCAGCGGGGTAGAGATCCTGTCTATCACCATCAGCCTCACAGGCTCCAGAGCTCCAATGCTAACACAGTGCCTGGCCCGTACAGGGTTCTCAATAATTGTGCATTGAAAACAAATGAATCATATTTTCTAAATCTACTTTCAGTTTGCCTGATGGCTAACAAAACATTTCATTGTTCCCTTCTCAATTGATACAATTAAAACTGAAATTAGACATTGCAATGACTATTGATATTATAATGTTGTCTAATTATTATTCTATATTTGCTGCCTTCTCTTTCACAATTCATCTCCTTCCCTTCCTGGCCATGGGGAAAAGGAAAATACCAATGTGAATAAAAGGTCATTGAGCCAAGTGCCTGAGAGTCTGACCATAAAAATGAAAGTATAAAACCAGTTTGTTTCCCTTATCATTGAATAAAGACAACTCTCAGTCAAATTAGTAGATATTTCCTGGGTGCTAATGATAAAAAAAGACACAGGTACAGAGGAGGCTACTAAGAAGATTTGCTCTCTGGGAGCTTACAACTTAGGAAAGTTAGAATGTTTATATAAATGGTTAGCTTCTATTAATTCTCAGCTTTGTTCCCACTAAATTGTAATATTATTCTATGTCTAAGGAATATCCATTCATCAATAGTCACTCGCATGCATCTCCCATTGTTTCCACTTTGTGGACCTCATAATGATCTATAATTTCAATAAAGGTGACACAGGGCTTGTTCAGGAAGTCTGCTACCTGACATGGTGTGTTGGCACTGGAAAGCCCACTATGTCACTGAAAAGGGGCAGTGAAGTAGAATACGTTAAATACAGCAAAATAATTGGCAAGACCTAACTAAGCAATGGTACCTCCTTGTTCAGAGCAATTTTTTGAAGCCCTCAGAAGTCTGAGCCAGGGAGATCAGAAAGTGATGGGCCAGTTAACTACTTCAGAAAATATTTAGTTGTTTGTAGCATATTTGGTTGGGTTTTTGTTGTTGTTGTTGTTTTGGTTTCGTTTAGTTTGGGGATTTGGTCCTTGGTTTTGTTTGTTTGTTGCTCAGCTTCATTTTAAACTGCGTTGGCACATTCAAACCTAGGGCAGCTTGTTTGATAAGTGCTCCATCCACTAACATCTGGACTCTCCCATTTCTGTCTATCAAGTGAGTGGGTTTATATAACAAGAGATTTACATAGATGGAGACAGCTGTGCAAACTCATTTAGAGAAGCCCCAGGTCTCAGTGAATTTGCTTGCCAGTTATCCTAATTCCTACCTACATCTGAGATCTTTTACTTCTTGGTTAGTAGTGCTTCTATTTCTTCAGAAAAATTACTTTTTAGTTTATACTAGACTGCACGAAAGAGGCTCTTCTGCCTTTTTCTCCCAGGAAAGAATCTCCATCGGTGACATGGCATGTCTCTGAGCCTGTCTTTAAACTCCATGCCTCAGTTTCACCACCTGCAAAACAAGGAAGGTCCCTTGACCCCCAGTGAGGGACTGTTTTGAGTACCTGCAGCAAACTGCAAATCATTTGCAATTTCAACCTCACAGTTTACAACTTCAATTTGTGAGTTTTTCTCTGAACTTTCAAAATATGCCTCTAGGCAAGGCGATCTTGGTTCAGCTGCACCGCAGATGTGGCCATTATATCCTTTGTTACAGAAGGAGAGAACTACACAGCCTATTCAGATTTTAAAAACACATTCCCTGAGATGAAGAAGTATACCTTCCTAAAGCAATTTCCTGCTGTTTTTGCTAAACTGGATGCCTTTTAGCTCTATGAAATTGACTTAAGTTAAAAAAAACAAAAACATAATACAGTGGTGGGGGTGGAGGGACTTAACCAAATCGCAGGAACGTATTTTATTAACAACATGCCTGAGTGGTAAGCTCGCCACCACTTAACTCAAATGCCTGCCTTTTCTTCTTTTGCAGATATTATTTACTCTCCACCCACTGAGAGTCATGCACAAATTGTGCAATACTGTAGATTGCTCCATCTCTCTGCCTTTTGAGTTGAAATCCTAACTCCAGTTTTGTTAATTTACCTGAGAAAAGATGTACCCACTCAGGTAACCCTGAGCTTGGCAAGGTTGGGCTTGTCTCAGGTCATGGCCACTTGTTTCAGTGGCTCGCCCATTTGCAGGTATGAATTACAATGGTTAATCATCCTCAAGGTGAAGGACCCACAGGGCCCAGTCTTCACGTCTGCAGCATCGTTTGTCACTGTTGGCACTCTCAATTGTTCTGTTCTCCATACACAGGGAGCAGGGTGGTGTTTGTATTGTTTGCCTGGCCATAATGGATTTGTACCAAGCCAAACACAGTCCCTAACCTAGCGTCCCCTGGCCTTTACTGACCTAGCACTTTGGTCACTGACATTAATGCCTACCCTAACTTGAGACACTTATTATGGGATCCAGGACTTCCCGGGGTCTTAAATAGGCCCAGCTCCTACGCTGCAGAGCTTTGCAATTTAGTTGGTGTGAGTAGTGGCAGCTTTGTTAGTTCAGAGAGCTCTTGGGCTTTGTACTTTGGTGGTGTCAATGGAAAAGAAGCCAAACTCTGTAAAATAATTTTAAAGAGATTTATTCTGAGCCAGATTTGAGGACCATGACCCAGAGCCACGCCCAAGGGGCCTTGAGCAAGTGGACTCGCAGTGGCTGGGTTATAGTTAGGTTTTATACATTTCAGGAAGACAGGGATTACAGGTAAAGTCATAAATCAATACGTGGGAGGCACACATTGGTTTGGCCTGAAAAGGTGGGCCATCCCGAAGCCGAAGCCAGGGTTTACAGGTTATAGGTGGGTTTAAAGATTGTTTGACTTGTAATTGGTTAAACACATGAAGCTTTGTCTAAAGGCTTGGAATGTTTTAACACAGGGAGCTGTTTATCAGAGATAAGCCATGGGGCATATATTTGTTGTGTAAATTGAGGACCTGCAGGTTTGTCTTGAATAGCCTTAGGCCTGTTAATGGGTTACAAAGGATGTCCCCAAGAAGGGAGGGGGGTATGATAAGGCATGTCTGACCTCCTTCCTCCTGACAGGCAATTTGGTTTTAGGATATTCTTTTGGCCATGAGGGGGTCCATTTAGTCAGCCAGTGGAGTGGGGGGGGGGGGGAGTGAGGCTTAAAATTTTATTTTAGTTCACAGTGGGTTTTGTGGGGCATTTTGTTCCCAAGAGGTGGCTATTCCCTCCTTCACAGGGAGGTTTTTCCTAAACAGGAGGTGGTGCATGAACAGTTTTACCATGTCCTCCTCTAGTCTTGGGGATTAAAAATCTAAAGTTATTTGAATCTTTAGGCTGTTGGAAGAAGCAAATCAACTAAGATTGCAATTCTGTCTACAGGGTAAAAAGAATCAGAGTGATTCACTAAGCACATTTAACACTCATTTCACTTGCAGGAAGCTTGGGACACCCCTGGAGGGATAAAGAATGAATATTTATTGCAATCTAATAATAGCAGAAAAATCAGATTTTGTATTTTTTCAGTGAAAGAAATGGGGTGATATTTTTACATTTCCCTTGGGAATTTCTGTCTCAATAGCCATTTTTGATATACATATTCATAATCTACCCTGGTAATACTGTATGCTAAATACTTACAAATACAGCATGTTTGGCTATATTGCTATTTCTTGCATCCATTGTTAATTGAGGAATACAAAATGCAGTCAGGCTTCCAACCAGTATTTACAGAGCACCTACCATGTCCCAGGCACTGGGCTAGGCACCAGGGGATGTAAAAATAAGCAAAATCCAGTTACCCCACACAGAATCACATGATCCTGTTAGTTAAAGAGAAATGTATACAATTAATCACATGTGTGCTAGTTGAACATAAAAGTCAGGCTTGCTATGGTCAGGAGAAGGTTTAAAGGGTCACACAGGAAGTATTGACATGTTTATGCCCAAAGGGGATACCTTTAATTGGAAAGTTGGTCATCCCCCTAAAAGGAAGATATTAACTTCTCCATGTCTATGGAGCAGGACAGGAAAGGACCCCACAGGCTCATGAAAACCACTAGATTAGCTTGGTTCTTCATCCTCGAGCTGCCTTTGAGAATATGGATGAAAGCATAGCCCCTCTCCTAGAAAAGGCACATATACACTCAGTCTTGCATTGTTATATACACATACATAATCACACAGCCATTATAATTATATATACATGTCTAATTTCAGGGATTCACGGACCACTTGAAAATTATACATGAACTATCTAGAACACCAAATTTAGATAAGCAGAAAAAAGAGCCAACAATGACATTCTAGTAAATATCAATATTTAAAGGTTAAAAAAAAAGCATTTAAGGGAAGTCAAGCAGAGGAAAGCCATCGAAAGAAACTGTGGCATCATCAGAATTGAGTTGGTGTGGGGCCTGGTCATCCAGGGCAGTTCTCTGGGTCATTAGTCACTTCTGGTTGATAAAATATCCATGCAAATGCAGCAAGATGCAGAAAACTATATTTACCAAAACTCCTCTAGCGGGGCTTACCGTTATGATTGAAATGGAATACTTAGCCCACTTGAGACGGGGAATGACAGCTTTGAAGGACAGGCTCTATGATAAAAGAGTTTAGTTTATTATTAAAGCCCCCGTGGTAATGTGCAGCCAGGATGGGAAGTTCTGTGCAAGGGGAAGCTGGGCTTTCTGCAGGGAGCCCCATGCCTGGCACATACTGGGCAGTCCTAGCCCACCCAACAGTTTTATCAACCAGGGCAGAGAACAGAAAACTCTGGTTCTGCAGATGTTGGGAACAATCTGTTGAAATGCTGGTGGACCTTCCCTAGGCACCTAAGCCTGGGGTTGTGAGAACCACCCTCTCTGCCAGGTACCTGCTGCCTATTTGCTTCCTTGGCTTGGCAGATGGTTAAAACAAAGATCCCAGTCTATTCATTTATTAAAATATTAATAATAATAATAATGGTATATATTGAACTCTTCATTTGTATCAGGCATTTTCTAAGAGTGTTACATGCATTAATTCATTAAGTATGAATGACACTTCTATGAAGGAGATACAGCTTTTAACCCTATTTCATAGTGTAAAGAAACTGAGGCTCATAAAGTGATTTGCCTGAGGGTCGTGAAGCTAGAAAAAGGTACAGCTGGGACACTCACCCAGTTCTGGCTCACTCCAGAGCCCAAGCCCTGATCCATGTCTATGTCACACCTGCTTCACTCCACCTCTGGGGTTGGAATCCTCAACCTGCCTGAGCACCACCCCCCCCACCCGCCCCCATACAGCCTCCAAGGAGAGCTGCTCTCCCAGTCCCACCTCCCCAGAGACTGGTCACTTCCTTGCAAGACTCAAGCACAGCTGCCCAAGATCCAGTGCTGACATTAAATTCTTTATTTGGCATCACAGGTATGGATTTCTTTTCTGCCTCCAACCTCTGACACATAGTGACTTCTGCTAAAGGAACTGCGAGTTACAGAAGTTCCAGTGCAAATGAGAACTGACCCTTAAAAATCCATGCAAGCAGAACATACAATTTTAAAACAAAAATGTAAAATTTCCATGGCTTCAGCAATTAGCTCTCAGGAAAGAACATTTCAGAGAAACAAGTTAAATAGAAATGTATGAACGAACCAAATCAGCTTTTATTATTGACATTGTATTTTAATATGGCGTTACTTATTATAGAGGAGGCAGTTTTTTTTTGTTGTTGTTTGTTTTTCATGGATTAGGTCACAGGGCCTTTCTGCCACAAGTACTTCCAGGTGTTTGCTGTACATCTCCATCTAAGCATTCATCACAAAGAGAAATTGCTTCATAGGAACACTCTGATCCTTGTGTATTAATCTCTGATTCTTTGAAAGCTCCTAAAAGGCAGGAGAATTTCAATAGAGTGCTCCTGGGCTTGTGATTATCATCCCCATGAGATCCAATAACCAAGCCAGCTGACAGCTCCCCGTGAGGGGGTGTACCACTGAGCCTTGCTCCGAATGCTCTGGCAAATCCACGCCTGAATGAGTGAGTCTCAGACAGCTACTCCTATGCAGTTAGTGAGGGCTGGGAAATCATCCAAGCTTACCAGAGACACCATCATGTCCACCAGACAAGCGTTGTTGGGATTCATCTTGTATATTAATAAAAGCTTCTTTACTTGCTTAAACATAGGTCTTTGGAATGGATTGTTGTTTTTCCTGTTCCTCCTAATCAACAGCAGTGATCAAAAATAACAATCATGCACTGATTTACTGATATTCTGAATAGAATTGTAAGAACTGGCCGGGTGAGGTGGCCCATGCCTATAATCCTAGCACTTTGGGAGGCTGAGGCGGAAGGACTGTTTGAACTCACGGATTTGAGGCAAGCCTGAGCAAGAGTGAGATCCTATCTCTACTAAAAATAGAAAAATTAGCCAGGTGTGGTGGCAGATGCCTGTAGTCTCAGCTATTTGGGAGGCTGAGGCAGGAGGATCACTTGAGCCCCGGAGTTTGAAGTTGCAGAGAGCTACGATGATGCCAGTGCACTCTACCCAGGGCAAGAGAGTGAGACTTTGTCTCAAAAAAATAAAATAAAATAATAATTGTAGAACTGAACAATTTGGAAATCATCTAGTCCTGGATCTCTTTGTCTTTTTTAACCTTAGCCCCACCTGCCAAGAAAATTTTGTCGAGCTTTACTTTCAGTAGCTTGAACTATAAAATCAATGTGTGATTTCTGTTTATTTTACAAATACAAAATTTGATAATAAAATCCAATATGCTTTTTCAGATCACATGTGGTGCATGCTCTGATAGGGAACCATTCCCAATTCTGATATGCTACCTATTTATGCCCCCTTGGACTCACTGATGTAATAACCCTTTTTTATTTTATTCCTTAGAATCAGCTCCTTAGAATGAGGCCCTTCTTTCTGTGGGCAGGGAGGAAGGCAATGAAAAAAATCAGAAACAACTTAGCATTAGAAATAGTTAAAACAGAAGCATGCACCCAGCCACTCTAGAGCAAAACTATGATTTAAGCCTTCTGAAAGCTACTCTCACCTTCACTGATTGATTTATTTATTCATTCAACTAATATTTACTGAGCACCTACCATGTGCCAACCATGTTTCAGGTACCTGGGCTACAGCAGAGAGCAAAGAGACAAAGCCTCTGCCCTTGAGGAGCTTCTAGTCCAGAGAGGAAGATAGACAGCAAAGCACTGAGCATATATGATTCGACAGGTGGTGATAAGACAGAAGAAGAGAGCGTAGGCAAATGAGTCTGCATCAGCGATGGACCATGGAATATAAGCCAGGTGAGGACAAGGGGCAAGGGAGGGAGGAAAGGGGCAGTCAGGTCAATAGGGGGGACATCCAGCCTCATACATTGGTGGAGTTGAAAAACTAAAGGGAATTTGATAGAAAAATAGGAGATGGAGGCCAAAGAACAGGACAGCTTCAAAGAACTGATAGGCCAGGTGTTGGACACATCATCCTCAGGGATATTGAGATCACCCAAAATCACAGCAGAAACAGTGTTAGAGAGAGACACAGGGAGCCCAGGGCCAAATTTATATTCTTCCACCAGAGAACTAAATGGGAGTCAGAGAGCAAGCTGGAATCTTAAATCGATCTCTCAATTTCTAAGGTTTTCAAATGTCTTATACGAAAATAAAACAGTACAAATAAATAACCAACAGGGTGACTTCCAGCTAATAGTTCTAGCTTTGGATGCCCCCAAAGGGGCAAGCTGAGATAGTTGATTCAACCCCTGGGCCTCCCCCTCCTGACAAGTATTAAATTAAAAGGGTCAAATTAGCAAGCACGTCAATTCGACTGTTAAACAGCATTTAGAATTACACTGTGGCATCCCTTTATGAGAGCCGCTCTGGAGCCTCTCCTAAGTGCCTTAATTAACCACAAAGGAAAAAAAATTCAATTCTTCCCTCAATACATGTCTCTGTCCTCTTCTGCCATGTCATTCCCACCATTTAATGGCTGACAGTGCTTCTTTCTGATCAGGTGTGACTTCTACAACCTGGCACTTAAGAATCTCCACCAAAGAGCTCCTCCTAGACATCCAGTCATTCTCTGTGCTCCGGGGACAGATGGCCTCTAACAAGGCTGGTCCTGCCCCTCACTCCCCGCTGCCCCCACAACCCACACCCTTTCCCCGTGCACATACTCGCCTTGCTCCCGTGGGGACAGAGTGCTGTCAGCCTTGTCCCTGACACAGACTAGCTCCAGGTATGGTCACTGCTCTATATAGAAACAACCTGACTCATCTGCACTTATCTGAGTCCACTTTCAGATACTATGACACACATTGACTACCATGACCAAATGCTCATGAAAAGTGGTAGTTTTTTGCTTGGTTTTGTTTTCAGTTAATGATGTTTGATTGTTCTGATTGAAATTGCCACATCCCTTAATGTATCTGTTAAATAACAATGAAACTATTGGTTAACATACACAATTCCCAAGTGTTTTACTTTTTTTCAACTGTCATATGCTTTATTTTTAGTGTTTTTAAACATTTAATACAACAAAGATATAAAATAATGTTAAATCTAGATTTAATTTAGAATCAACATATTTACTTATGTATAACACTGTGCTTCAAGGTATGGCTACCACAGGAATTTTCACATCTTCAAGTAATACCAGTTTCTCTGAGGATAGAGAGACATTTAAGTAGAATTCTCAAAACCAAACATGCCCATTTTAGTCCAAGCTAACTTTGCTTCTCCCATTAAGTACCAGTTTCCACTTCCTTTGTTCCATATCAGAAATACTTCATTGTCCTAACAATCCATAGATTCTCTGAATGAAAAATTATTAAACATTTTTAAGAGGACATTACTTGGCTATGATCTTTTTGTTTGGTTTGGTTTGGTTTTTGAACCTGACATTGTGAACATATTGGCTTCGTTCAATTCTCCGGACAACCCAGTAGTTAAGATTGAAACAGACCTGAAATAACAATGAATTAACACAGTGTTCCTTCTCCTGCCACGTCAGGCACAGACCTTCCTTATGCTGAAACATAGGTACTCTGAGTAAAAAGTCCTTTGGTTGATTTATGGCAGAATGTATTATACAATATTTCACTACCAATAAGTTGTTTTACATTTTAAATAATGCAATGAAAACAATTTCAAAGAACCAGGCTCCACTATCACTCACCTCCTATTTCTCTTATAGACAATGCCTTTATGACAGTTTTGATCCATGTTGAAAATGTGTATAATTTTTATGACCTATTAGAATTTATAAACCTGGAGGGAAATTTCTTAAACTAAATAAACAAAACCTGACAGTAGGAAGAATTTATGTGAGGACTCACACCTGGGGAAAGAAATCCATGTTCTAAGTCATTCTGATTGGAAGGAGGTCAAATGAAACAAATCCCAAAGGAGCCCCATGTTCCAGATGTAGCCAGAGTATTTTTAGTCCTGGTCTCCAACCCCAGATGGGGGAACTCACCGTAATGCCCAGAAGACTTTACAATAGGGCACTTTTTCAACCAAAAGCATTTGCTAATCCAAACATACTGTATAAGGAATTATATATTTGTATCTATGTGTCTATATATCTATTATACACAGATAAAGATACAGACATATATCTTATTCTTTCTCTGGCTAGGGTAGGACACACTGTTCACTGCCTAGCAACTGAGAAACAGACTCGACTCCTTGATGGTTCACTTGAAAACATGTTTACTAGAGCCTTACCAAGACTGGGTCACTTGGTGTGGCAATCTCCACCAAAATGCTGGCATAGCACCAAAAAGACGCACAGATCATTTTGATGTGAAACCACTCGTGCAGAGCAAATTAAAAATTTACACATCTTGCCCTTCCCCTGTGAAAGCAGAGCCACTGCTCACAGAGACAGTGGAGACGCTGCCTTGGGTGAACTTGGCTATACCCATGTTTGTGAATTCTAACCAGGTCATAATTATCCAGAAAAAAGGTGAGGATTTCTTCCAAATAAATATGATTCACTTGTATGGATGTCACATTTAAAAATAAATTTAATTGTTCATAAACTTGTCCATAAGTATAAACTAGAAATTATTGGTTAGGACATTTACATTGCTAATATCCACTAGTCTATGGGTATCAACCTGAACTCTTTTGTTAGTTATACTCATAGGAGAAAATGTCAGAAATAATTTTCCCCAATGACTCATTTGCCTGTTAATTTTCACTGTTGTGTTATATGATCATATATGGGTATTTCCTTCTAGTGCTTCTCAAGGTTCATTTTTTTCATGTTGGAAATTTAAAGCTGTCCCAAATTAATTTGGGTGAAGGGTCTTGGAATTGGGAATAACAGTCTTACCTTCCTCACATTTAACCAATCTTGCATGAGTTCATAAAGAGTTGATCAACATTATATGGTTACACACCTCTGAGTCTTTGCCCTTGATGTCCCTTCTGTTCTGAGCACCCACAGCACATTGGATAGGATGGCTCTGACCTGGTTTTGATTCCCGGCTCTGCCACTCATCAGCTGTGTAACTCACAGATTCCTGTGTGACAGAGATGGAAACAGTACGTTCCTTGCAAATGTGCTGTATGGGTTAAATGCGGTCATGATGTAGGACATTTAGCAAAGTGCCTAGCAAGTACACGCTCAATAATTGTTAGCTATTTTCATTACTGTTATTTCCACCATTCCCCTAGCTACTCCTAGTCATCTGTAGCACCCAGAGCTCGCCTCTCTCTTCGCACCTACCATTCTTGCTGTCTCTGGCTTACTCCTCTGATTCTGTCTGCTCATCAAGGGCAGAACCAGTATTATTTGATTTTTTTTTTATTTCTAGTGACCATAACTATGTCTTGTTCATAATAAATCTTCATCAAGTATAATTTTAAAAATGAAGGGACAATGTAAGGGGGGAGGGAGTAAAAAAACCAAGGGCCACCTGGACACATGTCCTGGAGCAGCACATTCATAATTCAGCATGAAGTGAACCTCTGGGGTCAGATACATCTGTTTTAGGCACTGTTGGTGTGTGAACCACAACACTCATTGGAATCTCCTGCTCTGTACAATTGCAAACCAAAGTCTACCATTAAAGAAAAGAAATCCATTTTCAAGGAGGATGTACAACCTCATAAAACTGGAAAGCATTGCAAGCGTTACCATCATACTTGACCTAAATGTCATTGTGATTTTAGTCCATGTGAAGTCTGTGAAGAATGGAAATGACAGTAGTAGAGAAAGTAAAATAATAACCACCTAAGATTGAACTAAATAAAAAGCTTATGTGCCTACCTAAACTCTTACTTAAAAGTAAGATGTGAGGGAAGGGAGAAGACAATGGGGAAAAAACTTGTGCATTTTCATTTGGGAATAATACCAATTGGGTTTCAGACTGAGGTGGGGGGTGGGGGGAGGGGATGGGTGTATACCTACATGATGAGTGCGATGCGCACTGTCTGGGGAATGGACACGCTTGAAGCTCTGACTCAGGGGGATGGGTGGGACATGGGCAATATATATAACCTGAACTTTTGTACCCCCATAATAAGCTGAAATTTAAAAAAAAAAACTTGTGCATTTTCATTCAAAGAGAATTGCCCAAATCTGAGCACTAATTCACGAACTCCAGATTACCTGCATGACTGTATTTAAGAACATTACTGTGGCAATCCTGATCTTACTCTTTACCAGATTTTATGTTCCCCATAACTGGGCTGAAGAGGGAGAAGTCTAAACAAAGACAGAGCATTTGAGGTCTGGGGTCCCAGGGCACATTACACTTCAGAGCCACCCAAAAATCACTGGGAATTATCACCGACTTCATAATTCAGAGAATTTCTCCATTTTGTTAACCCTGAGCAGACCCCATTAGCCAATTAAGCCTTTGAAGAATATGTGGTCTGGGGGCAAAGAAATATACTAGGTTAAATCTTCACACATTAGCAGAATGAGCTAAAAGGGTCGACAGTCCAGACACATCCTACTCCTTGCAGTCCTCGCCGTCTGCTATGCCTCCTTCTTCCCCTGGGTGCTGTCTTCCACCAACCTCAAGGTTTCTCCCCACCTAGCTCATCTTGGACTCAGTCTTCATCCATCACCGATCCATGTCTTTTTTTTTTTTTTGTCTTACCTTTTTTATTACAAAAGATTTCAAACATATGTAAAAATAAAGGGATCATATAATAAACCCTACATAGCCATCATCCAGATTCAACAATCACCAACATCCTGCCATTTTGTGTTTCACCTGTATCCCCCACTCAGTTGCTTTGTTTTGTTTTGCTGAAATATTTTAAAGTAAATCCCAAGCACCCTATCATTTCATCTGGAAATAACTTCTGTCTCTGCCTGACAAATGTGCATGTTTAGTGACAGGACTGCCACTGCACAACCC
Organism: Lemur catta; assembly: GCF_020740605.2. Taxonomy (NCBI): domain Eukaryota; kingdom Metazoa; phylum Chordata; class Mammalia; order Primates; family Lemuridae; genus Lemur; species Lemur catta. The sequence goes on along the minus strand of NC_059137.1, from coordinate 38,290,395 downwards.
CAGAGAGCACTACTCTCACTAGTATTTACACAGTGCACAGCCTAAGCAGTCATATATGGAAGCCCTGTATAGCACTTAACAGAGAGCAGGGCTCTGCAAACTTTTTCTCTGAAGTCCTGATAGTAAACATTTTAGGCTCTGTGGGCCATACAGTTTCTGTAGCAAGTACTCAAGCCTGCCATTGTAGCACAAATGCAGCCACAGACAACATATAAACAAATGAGTATAGCTATGTTCCAGTAAAATTTTATTTATAAAAACAGGCTGCAGAAGACAAAACCAGGTTACAGGCTATAATTTGCTGACACCCCCACCCGACTCTAACATTGGCATATAGGACTGGTTCCATAAATGATAGCTATGGTGAAAACCTAACAGACCTTGTCTAAAAAATGATTCTTAAATGAAACACACCCTGTAGCTAGGAAAACATGTATACCTTATGATGCTCTTCCCTTCATCTGAAATTTTACAAACCCAGTTATCATGAATCACACAGTAGACTTTAGCCTCCCATGGTATATCTTGTGCTGATGAAGACAGGCCATTCCCTGTACAATATGCAGGGCAAAGGAAAACATGGGGCATACAGAAGGACTCCATGTGAGCTGAGAACAGGATTCAGGCCTCAAATGTCCTGAGAAAGTCCATACTTTAGTTACTTCTAGAACAAAAATAATGAGCTTTTGCAACAAAAACAAAGCTCCCCACATCTCTTCTAAGGAGAAATTTATACAGCATTAATTACTGACTTCTCAATGGTGTACCAACAACAAATATGAACAGAGTAAAGAAAAAGAAGGAGATAGAGGAGGAGATTAAGAAAAAGAAAGAAGAAAAGTGGGGAGAAAGAGGAGAAAGGTAGCATAGTATCATGTACATGTGTTTTGAGGAAACTCCTTGAGTCCAATTTTCTCAAAGTATTACTAGGCTCCATCTCATTTGCTTACTGAACCTGAAAGTGTTTCCAAAAGGAAAGTGTTGCCCAGAGGGTAGCCAGCAGAATCCAAGTCCGTCTACCTTCCCTCCCCACAGCTACCGCCTAAGCGCCCATGTAGAAGACTCTAGTGCCAACCCTGATCCAAGGCAGAAGGGATCGAGACCTGCAGCCTCACGCTGTGGGACTCAGTGAGGATTACCCGGCTTCTGGGCTATCCCCAATTTTGTGCCCACACAAATTCTAGCTTAACCTTACACCTCAGTTTAGGTAACAGAGTCCCTGTACCTGATCATATCTGAGAAGAGGAAGGGAAATGCAAATCAAAACCACAATAAAAAAAAATAAAAAAAAAAACAATGAGCTATCATCTCACCCTAGTTAGAATGGCTATTACCAAAAAGACAAACAAGAGGAAACTCCTCTTTCTCAGCTCACCACAGCCCATTCTCCATCCCCATGCTGGGCTACATGCTACTCCTGTGCACCTGACACACCCCGGGACTTCTGTCACTGTCCTATCTCTCTGCTTATCTATCTGTCTTCCCCAACAGACCAAGACATTCTTGAAGGCAGGGAATATTTCCTATTTACTTTTATTACCTCCAGTGTCCAGCACAGTGTTTATTAGCTGATTACTTAGACCCAGTCAGTGCCTACTGCCTGGCAGGACTATTTGCTGTTGCCTGTAGCTATACCATTTTGATGCCAAACAGGACTTTCTGCCAGCATCTCTACCCATGTCTCCCCGGGCACCAGCGGGGGAAACCTCACTCAAAATCCTGTTCCCTCCACTCCTCGCTGTCTAAATATAATGACCTACCCTTCCATGCCCTAAAATATAACACAAGATATTGCATTCACTTCAAAGATAATACATTCCAAGATAAAGCATTCACACGGCAATAGGTCCTTAGGAACATTGATCGAAGAAGGGCTTGGTTGTAGAATTTCACTGGACGTGTCTCCTACCACTCAAATGCCAGAAACCCCACTTGAGAGGAATGCCATTATTGTGCAGAACATCCAGCAAGCTTCCCTTTGGGCAGCATTCTGTGACAATAACCACATCTGGCACTTCAAGGCAGCCTCCAATGAATCTGCAAATGTTTGAGAGATCTAATTCTCTGGGAAAACCAATACAGATCAGAAAAGATTTATCTGGGACATGATCTCCTAATTCCCACTTTAAAATTTGACCTAGTTTTTCTGACCACATAAAGAAACAATATCTCCCTGGATTTAGTGTTGTGCACAAATGAAACTTGCAAATCCACTCACCGTGATTCAGAGTAAAGCATTTAGAAAAAACATCATCAGGCCGGGCGCAGTGGCTCACGCCTATAATCCTAGCACTTTGGGAGGCCGAGGCGGGTGGATTACTCGAGGTCAGGAGTTCGAGACCAGCCTGGGCAAGAGCGAGACCCCGTCTCTACTAAAAATAGAAAGAAATTATCTGGCCAACTAAAGAAAAATATACATAGAAAAAATTAGCCACGCATGGTGGCACATGCCTGTAGTCCCAGCTACTCAGGAGGCTGAGGCAGCAGGATCGCTTAAGCCCAGGAGTTTGAGGTTGCTGTGAGCTGGGCTGACCAGGGCGACAGAGCGAGACTCTTTCTCAAAAAAAAAATAAAGAAAGAAAGAAAGAAAAATCATCATCGTCATCACAATTCATTCTGGGCCAGGCACTTTACTTCCAATATCTGTAATTTGTACCACAGCCCTGACTAGTGGCTATGATTGTCCCCACCGCAAATGAGGAAACCAAGGCCTGAAGAAGTAATGTGGCCAAAGTCCCCCATAGGTCATACAGCCTGACCCTAAACCTGACTTTGACTAATTCCAAAATTCATCCATGGTTTTTTAACATTGTCAGACTGCATTCCGATATAAAATACAAAAACAAAAGTTCTCACATTGGGAAAAGTTTCATTTTCCTCACAAATATTGCTTCGGAAACACAATTTTCACACACCGAGTAGTCACAGACTTTTCCGTCTCTCCACAGCAGCCTCTCATGTGTTTGTTTTCCTTTAAGTTGGCTTCTCCCCAGCCCCCTGCGGGGAGGGAGCAGGCTCCCCAGTTCCAGGCGTGCAGCTGGCGTTTCCGCCTGGCTCATCACCGCATCTGCACCGTCAGCGCGGGCACAGGTGCTGCTTTGCAGAACCCAGGGCTTGACTGGCTGATTATCCATGGGGAGTTTTCCAGGCATGACATTCTTCTCCAATCAAAATTCTACCATCTTTTCAGCTTAAGGCTTGTCTCCCCAATTGTCAGCTCCCTGCATTAGGTCACAGATGAGGCATCTTCCAAGGGATAGCAAGATAGCGTTGCTTTTCAAAGCTGATGCTGGGGAGGGGAGGGACGTTCATGCTGGTTGTACAGTCCCAACCTCTACATGAAGGGCTTTCTGCCCCCCTCCTCGCTCTCAGAAGTACTGGATGGATTGCTCTGGATTCTCCTACCCCTAACTCACTTTCCCCAGAGGAACGGGGTCATCTGATGGTGACAGCTCACATTCACTGTGCCCCCATTGCTGGTGGGCCACACCCCTTGGTAAAGACCATCCCCTCCATTATTGCTCCTATGTGGTGGCACCCCTGGGGAGTCCCCCTCAGTGGGGTGGGGCTGCCATTCTTCTTCTTGTCCTACCTATGACTGGGTGGGGGGAAGCAGGCCCACAGTCCTGGCGGGAGGGTAGTTAGATAAGTGACTTCATATCTGCTCTGCAGGACAGTTTGCTCACTTGCTCACGTGGCTAAGCACGTGAGTCTAATGACTTCGATTTGGGCTTGGTGGTGGAAGCACTTCGCTTTCAGGCTAGACTGTGGTTCTCCGATCCAGCTTTTATCAGACTTTGCTTTGAGCATCAGGAGCTTATCTATCCAGGAAAAAAGTGGCACTTTCCTCTCCGGCTATTATTCCTTACGTGTGCTCCGCATGGGTCAGAATCAGAGAGGGAAAGAGAGGTGAGTAGCAACCTGCACATCTAACAACTAAGTGTTCTTGGAAGCCAGGCTCTAAAAATACTCTCTGTCAACATTAGAATGACACCAGCTCAAGGACACATGAGGAAACCTCTCCCACCTGAAGGATGAGATATTTGAAGTACCTGAAGTATGGCATATTAAAAGAACAATTTTCTGTGTCCAGCTTTATAATAATCTATAATATGCTTTTTACATACTCATCAAGTCAAAGACACTTTGCTTTGCTGAGCCTGGCAAGCCACAGAGCCCTTTGCAAAGATGAAGAAATAGTATGTGGCTACAAGAGACTGCAGGCTCCTTTGCTACCTGGAAGACTAGTCTCAATATCAAGGATACTTTGCAAAACTCCAAACTTCAACCCAACCTATTCCCTCCTAACTGAGATAAACTGCGGACGGCCCAGCATCTCCCCCTTCCATTCCCGTCCCTTTTTTACTTAGAGAAGAGGGAATTGAAGACTGACATATTGCCACACCAGTCTTTTGGAATAAGAGGGAAAGAAAAGAGCAATATGCCTTTCCCCTTCTCTCCTCCCTCTCCTAAATCGAAAGCCAACCAGAAAGGGCAGGGAAGAGTAGCGGGAGTGGAAACCAGCTGAACAGAGGGGAGGAGCAAGCATGATTTCTGCTAATAATTAAATGTGTGGCATAATCTGTTCACAAAATGAGACTATAAGAAAATTATGGCTTTTCCTAAATAACAAAAGTCATTGTCCTTTTGCTGCAATCAACTCTCTAGTTCTACAAATATTTGTGATATTAATTCTATCAAGCTCTAACACTTTGGCCATTGCCCTAGTCTTCTTGTCCTTAATGTATGTACCTCTACTTATCCTTTGCCATGATGAGTTAAATATAAAATAAAATATAATACAAATCAATGAGAAGCAAGGTAGGCTATTAGGTTTGTATTTGTATTACCACCCATGAGAGGTGATTGGTAAAGACTAACTGACGTGTTCTGTTGGGAAGGATTCTGAGGCCAGATGTGGACTCAGAAGAAAAGACACTAATAATAGGAAGGTCCATGGGCACCAGCACTGCACATATTTTCCATCCTTGATAGATATAGAGTCTTACCCTTGAGTCAAAAAGGCCAATTCACAAGGACATTGGTATGAAGGGTTGTGTCACAATAATACGTATGCAGATTTGGAGTTTGGAGCAGCTGTCAGCTTACTATGAGCCAGCTATCTGAAGGCACTGCCAGAGGGGCAGCATGGGTGGAGCTGTGCTGTCCACAGCTAGGGAGATGTGCTCTGCTCTGTGCAGGTAGGGTCATGGCAGGAGTGCTGGGTTTCATTCCAGATGCCATGTTTGGAAAGAAATGTCAGTCCATAGGCTGGAGAGCAGTGCGCTCAATAAAGGGATTTGGAACCTATGTTTTATGAGGAAAAACAAGGATGTTCAACCTGTTGAAGAGAAAACTTCAGGAAATCCTCATACTCACCCTTCCTGGTAATCCAGCACACCTGCTACCCCCAAGGTGGAGCACCTGAGGTCTTTAGCAACCACTAATTTATCTAATTAGGTAACCCAGATGAGCTCTCTGGTGTATTTACCTGCCTGCCACTACCAAGGTGTGCCTGCTTCACCAGATGTCAAGCTGGAAGGCTGAGATCAATTAGCAACTGTAATTAAAGCTGGATTCCATTAACCATATAATAGTGAGATGTTTTTGTTTAATTTCCTGAAGTTGGGAGACTATGCCATTCTGACAGAAGATAACATATATAAATAAATCTCCTAACTTCAGATGTGCATTTGAGTCATATCCAAATAAATGCTCATGAAACCACTGTTACCAATTATAAATTCACTGGCCCACACACACATAAATTAATGATCTTAATTAATGATCTTGTGGCCCACTACCAAAAGACTTGGATGGCCCTGTTGTCTTTAAATGCTTAAAAAATAGATAGCTGATGGTTGCACAACAATGTGAATGTACTTAATGCCACTGAACTATAGATTTAAAAATAGTTAAAATGGTAAATTTTATGTCAGGTATATTTTACTACAAAAAAAAAAAGTTTTAAGAAATAGCACGAGGTAGTGGTAAAAGGATAGGCTTTGAGTCAGTGAGAGAGGTGCTTAAGTTCTGGATGGACCACTTACTGGCTCCATGACCTTGAGCAAGTTATTGAACCTCTCTGAATCCTAGTTTCCTCCTCTGCAAGATGGGAGTCATAATGCCTACCCATCCAATGAGGTAAGTAGCTGAGGTGAGGAGTAGAAAGCACCCAGTGGGTAACAAAGGCAGCTGATCAGACTTAGCTTAAGGGCCAATGGGTAGAAGTTATGGGAAGACCTACTAGCATTCAGGATAAGGAAGATTTGCAAACTTAGAGCTGTCTAACAATGGAAGTGGCATCTCCACAGAAAGACTGTAGCTCTGCAAATCTACAGCCCTACAAACCACAGTGATGGAGAAACAATTACCCAAGAACCAGAGGTTCACAAACAATGATTCATGCCCCAAGACTGAGGCTCCTAATCCATTCGGTAGAGTGAAAGAGCCACCTGTTAACAGTAGACAATCATTGTGCGGCTCAGGCTTCCCACAGGGGTCGTTCCTCAAGGCCACCAGCCCCATGTTTTCTGCCTACCTTACGTGCTTCACTTCCCAAGGGATCACCTTGGAGAGAGTGAATGTCTTCTTCTTGTTCCTCTTTATGGCCACAGACCTAACGTCACTAATGTGTGTGAGATCAAAGCTGTGTTCCCCCTCTCATCCATGGATAAAGCTGAAGTGGTGTCCTTCCAGGACAAGGTGGCTTGATGGGCACAAGAATTTGGTCAACAATGTGGAAGACATTCATTTTTGTGGGAGGCTCAGGAAGTCAGAATAGCTACAGGTAACGGCGCTGTAGCAGCTCTTGCTGAAAACCTTGCCTGTGGGTTGTTAGTTTCAGGCATCTGAGAGGAGTAAGAAGTGAGGAGGCAGAGATGGGGATGCCCACTGCACTACATAGTTCTGATAACCTTTCCTCAATTGTTTTCCCAGGAGCTGCCTTCTTGGAGCTCCCACAAAATTGCAGTAAACCTTTCTCATCACCTTCTTTTGGACTTGTTTGCTTAAGAGTCCATGTCTCTGGACACGACGTGAACAACCTGCAGGCAGGAGCTACGTCTTTTTCTTGTTTGAATTTCCAGCACCTCCTAGGAGCAAGTACAGAGTAAGCTTTCAACGTAATGTAGCTGAGTAATCTGGACAGAGAACTGGAGCATACTGGGCTGGAGGAGTACAAAGAAAGGAAGGCAAGGAAGGAGAAAGGAGCTGCACAGGGCATGACTCCCTGCTTGCCACACTTCCTCTCGGGCAGTGACTTAATCCTTGTGAGAACCCAAAGAGGATAGGCGCTATTGTTACCTCCCCTGAACAGAATAAAGAAGTAACTGACCCAGAGATATCCATTAGTGAGTGAGGAGTCGAGATTCAACCCACATCTGCCTGTTCCAAAGCCCATGCTGTTTTCTCCAAGAAAACACAACTCAGCCCAGTCCCTCTCCTTGTAGCTCTGCCCTGTCTCCAATCTGCACAACATCCTGCCTATCGTTAAAACTTCTGCAACAGTCCAGAGAGCGATTAGTTTTACTACAATTCCGACTCCCAATGCATTCCTGTGTTCTTCAAGCAGGAACTGTTTAAAAGAATGAGTTAATATACATAGCTGGGTACTACTTTCATTCTCGAAAAAGTAATGAATGACTTTGCTGTGGAAATATGGTAGAAAATAAATTTCCAGTTAGGCTTTTGTTAAAACAAAACAGCTCTAATGAATTAAATCCTAGCGTGCCCAGGTGAAGATTGGGATAGAGTTTGAATTGGGACCATCAGATGAAAAGATTATATCCTCTGATCAATGGCTCCAGATATTTTTAAATTATTCCACATTGCAGTGTGCAGAGCATTTTACTACATATTAATCTCATTTGATCTTCCCAGAAGAATCAAATGAATCAGATATTTTCATCTTTTAATGCAGACAAATCTATCAATATTTTCCTTTCAACTCCATTGCTTTTTAGCTTGTAAACTTTCTAAAAATGTTTTCCTTTCATTTTTTACAATAAATTATTTAAACAATCTAGAATTAACTTAGGAAATAGGGTGAGGATATAATTTGATTTTTCCCATATGGCTATTCTATTGGTTCAGCACAATTTATAATTTATTATTTATGTAATTTATAATTTATTATAATTTATTACATAAGGATTATTTATAATCCTCCCTCCCTTCAGGTATTTGAGCTTTGTAATGCATTTATTTCATATATATCATTTGTCGATTTCAAACTTTTCTATTCTATTCCAAATATATTTGTCAAATCTGTTTTTCCAGTAACACATTATTTTAATTACTTTAATTTTGTATTATTTTTTAATATCAAACAGTGAAAGTACTCCTCTTGGTGCTGTTTTCCCCCAAAACGTGTCCCTCAACATTCTCATCCATTAATTTTTCCTAATGAAATTTAGAATCATGTTGTTAGCACAGCCCTAAGGTCACCAAGGCAGGGAACAGACAATGGGGGAGCAACAAGGTATCTCCCAACTTCTCTTGGACAAACGGTACTGCTCTTTCATGTGAGATGAAGCAACTGTAGTCCGTGAATTGTTTCTCAACCCAACTTCACTATTCCTGCAAATTTTGGAAATCTGCACTTTCAGAAGCTTTTGTCATATGTCAAGCAGAGTTTAATAAAACCTGTTCTAGCTAAACCTGTGGTGGCCTATTGGAAGGAAGAAGGATGGCCGTGACAAGTGCAGGTGCTTCTGAGAAATGGCACCTCTTAATCCAACACCTGTGATGCTCACAGCAGACAATCTCAAAATCACTCAGGAATCTAAAGGGAAAAAATTTTCAGAGATGTACCTTTCAGGTGAATTGTTTTACTATAAAAACCTGACTGCCTTGTCCTGGGTTAAAGAACATGTTTATCCTCGATAACTGTTAGAATATTGGTCAAATAAAATACTCTCCACGGCAGATTTAAATCATACCAAAAGCTATCAATCTGGGGCATGAGTATTCATCTTTGTCTTTTAGGCATTTTCTTGGGACGCTGTGTAAACATGCATGAGGGGTTGTTAAACAGATGCCACTTAAACCACTTTGTTATTTCAATGGAAATTGGAAGGAAGCACATTAGGTGCACTGCTAGGTAAACTGCCACTGTGTGACCCCCCATCCCACACCAAGTCCAGACATGTTCTAAGTTAAATTTGCAGTACTTTTAACCATCACTGGGAAAAGCTTGGCTTAATAGTAAAGGAATGGCTTAGAATCCAACAGACTTGGGTCCTTATCCTGGCTCCACCTGATACTATTTGAAAGCCCTGGGCAAGCTTAGCAGCTCTGTGCCTCAGTTTCCTAGAATATAATCTTAGGAAACTAAAACTTCCCTTGCAGGATTCAAGGGTAACAGATAATGCATACAAAGGGCCTTGCATAATAGTTTGCACAAATAGGTACTTAATAAATGCCAGTTATTAATGCCATCAATAATATGAAGTCTGTATTTCCATATTATTTCTAGTCTAAGAGCTCACCCAGAAAAAGTAAGATGATATGAACTATGCTGAGTAGAGGGAAAAGATTCTAGATGATTCTGTAGTTTATAGGGTTTCTGCCTAAGAAATCAAGTTCTTGCCTCTGGCTTGAACAGCATCCAAGGGAGCCCACTCACAGCAGCTCAGGCTTACATGATGTTGGGAACACACGCTCAGGAACCAGCCTGCTGCATCCCAGTCTGGGTGAAGCACAGCTTTCCAGAACAACCAAGAGCAGCCACACAAATGCCGCCCCTGGTGCCCCAGTGGGCACGGGGCTCCTTGGCCACTGCTGACCTGCTGCCCAGGCTCCCTGCCACGGTCCACAAAGCCACATCTGAGTGGAAGAAACAAAACAGCACCATCTGTTCCGCAGCCAACAAGGAGAACAAGCTGATCAGCAGACACCCACTGAACAAGAATCCCTGATAATAACGATGGCTACCATGCATGCGCCAGACACCCCTGCCTGGCACTCCCTATGTGTCTTCTTGTGAAACTATCACAATGACCCTGTGAGATAGGTATCGGTACTGTGCCATCATTTTACAAAGGAGGAAATAAGGCTCAGAGAAATTCAGAGTAACTTGGCCAACATCCCACAGCTGGTAAGGGTCAGAGATAGGATTCCAACCCAGATCTGCCTAACTCCAAAGCCCAAACTCATTCTACCATACCCTGCTGCCTCTCCAAGAGCCCACGTGCAGAGTCCAGCTGTTCTCTGCATGAGATTCAGAACCTGACTCATAGACTGACTGAAAGGAACCTTAGAGATTATATCAGTCATTAAGCTGCTGTCTCTCAGGTCCGAGCCCACCCTTGTGCAATCTGGTTTGTGATGCTGGGGATGGGACCCTGCACAGCCAATTTCTTCTTCGCCAGCTGATCCCTTAGGCACTTTCAGTTGTGGGGAGAAGCCAGCTGATACTTCTGCCCACTTCCCATTTAGGTCAGCATGGCCCTAGCAACCTTTCTTTTCCAGAAACTCTATGGCAGTGATCTGTTTGCAGTTTTCTCAGCACCGTTCACATTGTACCACCCTCCCTCCGCCTCCCCAGAGACACCAGTACCCACCGATGCTAAGAGATGGGCCCCCTTCTCCAGGCTTCTAACAGCCTCAGCTTCTTCCTTCTGTCCCCCAGCCCTAAGGGTGGTAGCTGCTTCCTGCAGTGGCTACCTCTGTGCTCCCTGATTGTCTTTCCAGTTCTCTAATACCTAGTTAAGAACGGCTTATAGTAATTTCCCTCTTAAAATAACTGGCCTGGTTTTTGTCTCCTGACTAGACCCCAACTTACGTAAACAATTATCTACTTGAATGTCTTTCAGATGAGGCCCAGAAAAGTTAAGTGACTTTCTTAAGCTTGCACACCTAGTTAACATCAGAATTAAACATAATGTTGCTCCCATTTGTCCACTTAGTAGGTGCTACAACCCACTGGGGTACATACCACCATCCCTATCAAACAAATGTGGAAATTGAGGCTCAAAAGTCATGTGATTTCCCTTATGTCACCCATCTAATGAGTAACAGAGGTATCATTTGAACTGAATTAGTCTAACTGTAAAACCAGGGCTCTTAACCACTACTCCATACTTGGCATCTTCCCTCTCCACCCCTCTGGATTGGATATATGTCTCTGCATCTTCAAGCGTTGGTGGAGCTCCTATCTGTGGTCTCACTCTCGTCTTAAAATTTGCTCACTGTTTTTTGGTTTTTGGTTTGTTTTTATTTGTTTGTTTGTTTGTTTGTTTGTTTTGTTTTGTTTGAGACAGGGCCTTGCTCTGTTGCCCAAGCTGGAGTTCAGCGGCCTCATAGCTCACTACGATCTTGAACTCCTGGGCTCAAGCGATGCACCTGCCTCACCCTCCTGAGTAGCTGGGACTAGAGGCATGCGCCACTATGCCCAGTGAGAACTGCTCACTCTTGAACCCAGTAATCCTTTCTTAGCACTACTGGCACAGAACAAAAACCTAAATATTGTCCCATCTACTAACATTTCTTTAACCAAGTTCCCAAACCACAATGGAAGAAAGCAGCTATCTTTTACATCATATTATTTGTCTCTCAAGCTACCCTGGAATCTTCAGGATGATTAAAGCCCCTCTCACAGCCAGTCACAATGACTATGAGTCCTGGATGACTCACGGGCAGAAACAGAGGAGGGCCACTTGGCAATTAGGAAGGAGTGAGATCACAGTTATGAAAGCCATAAATACCTTTCATGTGCCTCCTGTAGGCTGGGCTGCAAAATAAGAAAGCTCCAATATGCTATTTACTACTTATCAAACAGTACAAAGTTGCACTTCAAAAATATTAATAAGTCTTTCTCTATTACCTCTTGGCAGGTGCAGCCCAATTAGGAGCTGCCAAGGAGCTGGGTTTGGAGTCCAGCCACTCCAGACCTGGGAGCTCTGCTGATCACAGCTAAGCTGCAGTCAGGAGCCTGGATGGTTCCCACATCAGGGCTGCTGCAGGGCTGTGGCAGGGGGAGGGGCTGCTTGTCACCTAAGGGGCCAACCTGGATGCCCAGCAGGCTGTTGCTGGGCTGCATGGCCTGGTTTGTAGGAAGCATCCTCAGAGAGATTCGTCTTAGTTCAAGCCCAGAAGGGAGGTTTAAGTCAAGAGGCATCAGAGAATGTAGGTGGCCTTGCCACCACCTAAGGGTTATACCTACTTATGAACTCAGGAGTAGAAAATGTAATGAGAGAAAGATGTGGGCCTTTTCATGCACCCTGAGCTTTCGTGGATGGTTCCGTTGAAACCCTTGAGCGCTGTGCTGCTTTCATTCAAAAGCTAATTATGGACCACTAACTAGGCACCAGGCGCTGACAGTATGGCTTTGTTCAAGTCAACAAATGTGCTGAGTACCTACTACGTACAACCCCTTTACCAGAGAGAAAAGACTTCTGCCTAAAGGAGGTGGCCTTCTGGCCTCACATGTGACTTCGTGCTCATCTCAGCACCCTGGTTTTCACGGGCTTTCCCGATGCCCCACAGCAGGATGCTGTCCAACTCACTAGAAAGAGCGCTAGACCAGGGGCCAGAAGGTTTAAGTCTGGGCTCTGCCATTCACCCTGCACAATTTAGGCAAGTCACGTAATCACTCACCTCAGTAGTTTAGCGTGTTAAAAGGAATCTGACAGGTCAAGATCCAATGAGATAAATCTAAGGATGACTATTATCGAAATTTGGGGGAGGAGAGAGATAAAAAATGTATTTTAGTCCTATTTACTTTTAGTTTAACCCATTATTGTAGACAGATGAAATTCCCTGGTTATTATTAAGAAAAATATGGGGGGAAATGGAAACACAAACCCAGCTCCAGGAAAATGTGGCCATAGATAGATTTATCTTCAGGGCTACTCCACCTTATTTTTTTGGTTTCTACCTTGTTCAGTGCCCAAACCTGAAATGCAGCCCCGACTTCCACCCCCAGAATCAATGGATCACAGCAATGGATGGGTCTCCAAGCCCATCTTATCCAGTCTCCTGCTTCCACAGGACCCCAGGCACCAACATTGTGGGACATACTTCCAGTCTTTGCTTCAGTACATTCAAGGGAAAGGTGCTCATTGTTCGCCAATATGACATTCCATTTCTGCTCAGCTCTGATGAGCCAGAAACATGAAACCCAAAACCTCTCCCTATATCTACCTCTCACTGGTCCTAGTCCAGCCCCCTGAAACCGCCTGAATTCACCTAACTTCTCATCTCCAGGGCAGCCTTTGACCCAGTCCCTCATTCTCCTCTCCTGCATAAGGACACCTATAAACTGCTTTGGGGTTTACAAAGTACTTTCCTTATGAGTCATTAGCAAAATGACGTTCCAAAGTGGCGGGGGGCGGGGAGGCCCACACCCTGACATTGCTTCGGCCCTATTAACAGAAATGAGTTCTTCACCCTGTTTATTCAGAAGTTGACATTAGTCATAAAAAATAGACATGACCTTTTCAGCCAGACCCTAGAGAGGAGTTACTAAAAATATGTCTGTGTCCTCAGGCACCATGGCCAAAGCCGACACTATGAATAACCTTCCGTGCTCCCTAGAGACTCAGAAGGCAACAAGAAGGAACCTGCAGGCCAATTTGCATGTGGGGTGCAGGGGGAGCCATCAGCCCGGCTGCCTGTTTCCTCTAAGGGATGAGCCATGGCCCAAAGCAACACAGGCCCCACCCACTCCTGAGTCAGCAGGTGACCCAGAGAAGGGGACAGGAGGATTGAAAGAATGGGGGATTTGACTATATTGTAATCATAATAATTTCCCTCAATATTTGAGAATTATAAGCAAGGACTTGTATTCAAATTAACCTATGTTTAAACTCAAATAATGTTATAGTATTGTCGATTAAAATAAAATATCTGGCTACACTAAGCCCAAGTCACTGTGCAGTGAAAGGGCTTAACCCCACATAAGTATTATCAGATAATAGCAAGAACAACTAACATTTATTGAGCCTGCCACTGTGCTTTGCCTGTAATATCTCATTTAATCCCCACAACAACCTTATGAGGAGGTGCTATTATTATTCCCATTTTGCAGATGAGGGAACCGAAGCTGAGAGCAGGTAAGTCACACAACTAGTAAATAAGTAACTCTGAGCCCCACATGACTCGCAGCCTGAGCTCTTAACCAAGAGACAAAGACAGAAAGAATGAGGCCACCTTCCATAGCCAACAAGTCCTAAAGCCACGCAGATCAGACCAGAGTCTCTGTTTAGAGACCATTCACCCCTACGTGTCTCTTCTCCTGAGGAAGAAGCAGGGCCACCTGCAGTCTAGGCTTTGCCTCCACTGCCCATTCGTGTCACAACTAGATCCCCAACCCCCCTGCCCCTGCTGCCACCTGTGCCTGCCTGACAGCACAGGCACCTGACCCTCCCAGCCTGGGCTAAGCCTCTGCACCCTTAAATCCAGCAAGTCCACATCGTGATTCCCAAACATCAGTCAGTCACATGCTACCCACACAATTTTTGGAATATCTGTGGGCCACTACTATCTACTTCATGTGCTTCTGCTTTTTACTTAGCTGTGTCTAAACAGTAAAATATGTAAAATCACATGCCGGAGATATATGCTAGTCAATTTTCTTCTAATATGCATTAAAATACACAACTATTAAAGTTTTTTAAATTTCCCATCAGTGATACATAAACCACTACTGGCATGCATCCCTCCTCCAACACTGTAAACATGTGATCAACCAACCTTCCTTCAATAACTCTCATAACGGGACTCATCACTTTCCAACTGTTACCTAAAGGTTTCCTTCCCAGCTGGGTGGTGAGAAAGCTCTGGAAATGCACCAGTCAGTACTGAAGAGGCCAGAGGGATAATCTGCAATTTTTGCATTTTTTCAGAAAGAACCTCCTAAGGGAGAATGAGGCTTTAAGGTCAGAGGTAGCTAGAATTTCAGTTCCAATATTTGTAAGTTCCTGAGCAAGTGACAACTTCACTGAGCCTCAGTTTCTTCATTCTCCAAGGGGACTATAACACTTACCTCCCAAGGCTGTGCTACAGGTGAGATCGCATACATAAAGCACCTAGTGTAATCACCCAATAAATTCCCTTCCTTCCCCACAAGAACAGTGAGTGAAACGGAAATGCTGACTAATGGCTTTCCTTGGTAAGAATTTGCCCGGCTGATCTGGGGGCGTTCCAATCACTCACTGCTCTGCATAGGAATTTGGGGCAGTATTTTTCTTCTGACCTGGCTGAGAGCCTGATTATCTTTCCAAACCCTAACTGGGGGACACAATCATTCCAAACATCAAGACAGTTAGAATTTCCAACTAAAATGACAGAGCCCTCACTGTTGGTTTTCTGAGGACAACAGGGTTCCATGATCCTAAGGGGAAGGCTGGCCTGCCTTCAGGGGGAACACCGGGGGCAAGGTGGGCTCTAACCTGGGTGCGACCAACAAGCCTGAGTCTGGCTGGATACTGAGGCTGACAGAATTTTGGCAGAAAAGCACCAACCATTACTGCCAAAAACACCGGGGTCAGGCTGGGCGTGGGGCTCACGCCTGTAATCCTAGCACTCTGGGAGGCCGAGGCGGGAGGATCGCTCAAGGTCAGGAGTTCGAGACCAGCCTGAGCAAGAGCAAGACCCCGTAATATCTACTAAAAATAGAAAGAAATGATCTGGACAGCTAAAAATATATATAGAAAAAAAAATTAGCCGGGCATAGTGGCACATGACTGTAGTCCCAGCTACTTGGGAGGCTGAGGCAGTAGGATTCCTTGAGCCCAGGAGTCTGAGGTTGCTGTGAGCTAGGCTGACGCCACAGCACTCTAGCCCGGGCAACAGAGTGAGACTCTGTCTCAAACAAAACAAAACAACAACAAACAAAACACTGGGTCTTTGAACAGAGCCTCCATGGCTCACAGAAAAAGTGGAGCTCAAGTGCAGACAGTCCTAATGAGTTGCTGGTGGTCAAAGCCTTATTTGCAACCGTTTTCACTCATTATTATGTGGCATTAAGGAAATTTTCTGCTGAGCAGGGTGTCCTTGACATGTGATTTCTTGTGCTCATCTGGATATACACAGAGCATTATAAGAAGTAATGATTCCCAAAGAGCCCATCTAATCTGACAATTTTCATCAGCCTCCAAAGGGAGGTTTTACTTTTGCCCATTTCTCCAACTTTTTTTTTAGTGTTACTATAAAAAAGAGAGAGAGAACAAGGTCTATAACCTTCAATATATCCTTGCAGAAGTTATAGGTGTGACATAAATGCTATCTTTCACTCATCTTTACCACCAGTCAGCATTTCTCAGCAGGTGGATTAAATATACACCTGGCTGAACTTCCTTTTTCTCTAAATCTTGGAGGTACTCATGTGAGTTTGGCCTAAGAACCATGGGTACTAGACTATTGGGACCAAATAGCATGAACCAAGCCTAGTAGATCCTGACTGACTACTCTAATCTTAACCAATTTCAGGTCCACATTTGAGAATATGAATTGTAAAGGCCTTGGAAACAAAATTCTGATTCATTTATAAACTTTGTTTGATATGAGTGAAATCTATTATCCAACTTTCATCCCCAAACATCTTTTGTTTCTGATACTGAAAGCACTAAAATAAAAAGATTAAAATATAATCTAAACATTTTACAGTAAAAATTAATTTAAAAATAGCATTCAGCACAAAATTAATAATTATTCATCATTAGCAACAGTAAGACTACAAATGATGGTACTCAGTAAAGTCAATTACAATGGGTTTAATAAGGATTTCAATGTAAAAATCATATAAATTAGAAGCCAAAGATTTGAGAATTCAATACAACTTTTAACACATCAGCCAACTATTTCAGGTTTATTGAAATCCTTAATTTTGATACATTGCACATTTCAGCTTCAAAATAAAGACAAATTTTTTTTTTCTAGCCCTCCAAAAGCTATTGCTATACGTCCTCCCTTCCCTGCCCCTACTTCTCTGGTATCATTTATTATCAATCTTGAGAACTCCTCTCCATTATCTTATTAAAGTCTCCAAGGAACTATTTCTCCTCCACACACCTACACACACACTCTGAGCCACAGTCAACAAGCTCTGTTATCAATCCCAGGGAGAAAAATCTTAGCACAAGCAATCCTGAACAATGGAAAATGCCAAATCATGGAGTTTTGTTTCAGAATACAGTAATCCCCCCTTATCTGTGGTTTTGCTTTCTGCAGTTGCAGTTACCCAGAGTAACTACGAAAATATTAAATGGAAAATTCCAGAAATAATACATAAGTTTTCAACTATGTACCTTCCTGATTGTGTGATGAAATCTCCTGCCGTCCCACTCTGTCTCTCCCAGGACATGAATCCTCTCTTTGTCCAGCCTGTGCACACCATGGACCCCACCTGCTCATGTGTCACTTAGTAGCCATCTGGCTTATCAGATCAACTGTCATGGTAATATCACAGTGCTTGTGTATAAGTAACCTTTATTTTACTTAATAATTGCCCCGAAGCACAAGAGTAGTGATGCAGGCAGATTGTTATACTTGTTCTATTTTATTATTATTTGTTGTTGTTCATCTTTTACTGTGCCTAATTTATAAATTAAACTTTATCATAGGTGTGTATGTATAGGAAAAAACAGTATATACAGAGTTTGGTACTATTCTCAGTGTGGGGTCTTGGAACATATCCCCTGTGGATAAGGGGAGACTACTGCATACTATATGAGCTTTGGGGGTAACTGAGCCTTTCTAATAATAGTTTCTAGAATAATGTTTAGATGCACTTTGTCAGTTTTCTAGATAGGCATGAGGAGCAGGAGCCCACACATTAGAGTGTGAACTGGTGAGAATTTGAGATTTTAAATTTGCCACAGTGTGGTTTCACTTAAAGTTGATTTGACAGGGGACAAAAAAATGCATGAGTAGTCCCAGCCACTTCCCCCAAGCACTCCCCTGCCTCCATCTAAGAAGGAAGTTATCTTAACTTCTGGGTCGGTTCCTAGACCTTTTTTTTTCTATCATGCAGAATCAAGATAATGGAGAAAGAAGGAAAATTAAAGTCACCAAAAAAGCTAAGTTGACCTACATAATGAAGAGCTGAGCAAATACTGGAGAGTGGAGAGCCAGGCTAGTTCATGTGGGTTTGGTTGGGTAAAGATTTGGGAAGTAGCACAGAGTTGGGGAGAAGACAGACTTAGGAGCAGCTGCAGTGTTGCATTTTTAAGAAGTTCTGCTCTGGCATTTTCAGAAGAGATAGCAAGAATGCTTCAATATGCTTGTAATTAGTATTTGTTGGTCTGTTATTCATTGAATGGGACTCTGTGCTGGACTGGACCAAGAGTGATTGTCCCTATCTGCATAATACCAAGTGTCCACAAAGATCCAAGTTACCAGATTAGTTGGCAATCACTGACACAGTTGTGTGTCTGGGTGTGTTTTGTTCTTTTAGCACAGGTTGCTCTCCTCTCCCCTGGTAGACATTAAGGTCTTTGACATCAAATACTCTGCCTTTTGTAAAATAAGATTAGAAAGTACAGAGCTCTACACACAGTTGGCAAGAAATACTCATTAAAGTTTACTGTTTGAGGCAGAGATAAAATTGAGGCCATTTAGCTACAACTAGATGTACTGCATGCCAATTTCCTTCACTGAGGCTCAAAGAGAGGCAAAGAAGTCCCAGCTGTCAATTCTGAAATCCCCAGGTGCCCCAGTCCCCGATTACTTTAACTATTATTAATTACTGGCACCTCACAACTCACTGCCCCACACAAGTGCATCTTAATAGCATTGCTGAGAACCCTGGATTTAAACCATTTGCTTCAGGTCAACCAAAGAATCCATTTGAAAAAGCCAGAAATGTCTGTAGATCCTGATGCCATTGGCCAGAGAAACAATCCCCAAAATGCAGAACAGCCATCAGTGACCAAGCTTAGTGCTGACCTTCCCAAATTCAGGACTGGTTCTGCACACCTCTCCGGCCCGAGAGGAATTAGAGCCTGAAACAGTCTTCTCTGATCAAAGTGTAGCAGGGAGAACACTAGACTCGGAGTCCAGAGAACTGAATTCGTTCCAACCTCTGTCACCAACAGGCAATGCTGGGTGTAGAGGCTGCTCAAAGAAATGGACTTTGAAGCTAGACAGAACTGAGTTCAAATACCGGCTCCCTCACCTACTCTTCTTGGTGACCTTGAGCAAAGCACTCACCATTTCGTGCCTCATTTTCCTCATCTGTAAAAAGGGATAATAATATTTATTTATTGGGGTTTGTTGCAAGAATTAATGGGACATATATGGGCACTCAATAAAGGTCAGTTGCTGCTGTGTGGCCTTAGGTAAATCACTTAACAAGTCACCAACTCAGTTTCCTCTTGTGTAAAGTAATGGGGATGGATTACATAGTTTCAAAGACTCTTAACAACAGGGAACTCTGACAAGATGTCAGATCCTAGCAGAGGATAATAAACATAAGGAACAAATAGCTAAGGAAAATTTGGCATCAGATGTTGATTAAATCTTAGCAGAATGGTTAAGGTGAAAGTGGTAGAGATAAAGCAGATTGGAAAAGCAATCCTCACCCAGGCATTTATTTTCAGGAAGTGGGATGTTGCCTGAAGTAGGCTGGGTACATGGAGCAGCTCTCACTCCCCTCATAAAAGCCAATCCCACAGATAGAACCAATGGACAGAAAGAAAAAGAACACCATACCAGACAATATTTTTAAGACCAGAAGAAGTAGATTCAATAAAAAGTAATTTTTTAAATGGAGCAAAAAGCAAACTGGACTAGGACTGGGTTTTGATGCTAGTTCTATCACTAGCTTGCTTTCCAATTTTGCTTTGGCTACCAGGAAGCTCACAGTCAAATTTATTGTTCATTTTTAATAACTCTATAGAAATATTGTACCCTACATATTGTCACTATAAATCCACTTCCCCCTTTTACTTGGCCATTATGTTTTAACTTATTTTTCATGATCACCGCTTCATTTTTATTTTATATTTTCCTATTTCATTGTATCTATTCTTGTAATCCACTTGAATTACTTTAGGAAACAAGATAGAGCATAAATAAATAGAAATCATTTTGTGAGTCATTCATTTACTTGACATGTTATTTTCCTATGTATAAGACAAAAGTTTGGGACTCTGTCCAACATCCCTTTCAGCTCTAACCCCATTAATTCTAGTCTTTCATTTCTATAGCTCAAAGGTCATATTATTTTGTATTTCTAGAGTCTTGACTTAGTAAATGTAGACAGCACTGTGTTCTCCAATATGTTCTAAGTTTTCTTTATACTTTCATTAGCAGTCATTTATGCTGTGGAAGATTATTGTCAGTAGCACTAGTGAATTTTAAATGACTCATTTTGTAGATTTCCTCTCATCCTATTACTATTAGGTGCTCCATTACTATCCTTAGAATTACAGATATAACTCCAACATTTGCATAGAACTCACCAACTTGACTAAGAGTTTGAAATGATCCTTCCTAGATCTTCAGCAACCCTGTGTGGTAACTGATGTTGGGACACATCTCCATTTTACAGATGAAGAAAGGGAAATGCAAAGAGACTGAGTGGCTTGGTCAAAGTAATACAGGTAATGATTAGTACAAGGACTTGAACTCTCATCTTCTGACTCTCAATCTTTGGCCCTCTCCAATTTCCCAATCTCTACAGAAGACCGTTTCAGCTCCCACTGAACACTTCTAGGTCATACACCTCCCACAGCAGCCTCTTTGATGTTGCTCTGGAGAGCTAACTGCTCCAGTCCCATGGAGGACCACAGAATTGGTCTTATCCCTCTCTGACATACAGACCTCCTAATGTCTGAAAACAACAATCCTGTAACCTTTAAATCTTTTATTCCTGCACTAAACATCAGAGTCAGACTCCCTCAGAGCTATTTTATTGGTTAGACATAAGAAGCTTGGCCCACCAGGTTTCCAGGGGCATATGGAAAAAAAGAAATGAATTGGCTCTAAGCTAGAGGCAGCACAATTGAAATTATTATAATAGTCATTTAATTAACTCCTGAAAATATAACATTATGTCAACTTCATTGTTAAAATTATTATTCATAAATATATTTATTACAAATGAAAACATTTGTGGATTAGATTCTTTTGTCTTGCAAGAGTTCCTGAATAGGCAGAACAATTGATCAGGAGACATAATCAATTGTAAATTGAATAATCATTCACAGGCAAATAATTTCAAAGGTAAAACTATAAAAATCCCTTCAACATTTTTATGCAAAACTTTACATTTAATTCAAGATGTAGGTGCATTTTAATATGTTTGCTCTGAGTGACAAAGCCTCCTGAAGAGTCAATAGAAAGCTCAAAATGGTCCTGAGTCTTCCATGACCTAAATTTCTCCATGCAGGCTGAGATACCTTGCAATAAAATTGTTCCCTACTGCCCCACAGTTTATGTAGTTTCTTCTAGCTGCTGAGTTTGGCCAGTACATTGAGCCCCATTTGTTTGGGAGAGAATGAAATTGCTGGAGAGCACTTTGGCCCTGCCACAATGCCACCATCATGGCCTACAATGCACCAGAAGCTTCCTCTCTCCACACCAGTCAAACTTCATCACTTCCAGATGTGATGAGGAGATGCTCTTAAAAAACTCAAACTCAGAGCAGAAGATGTATGGTATAATTTCTTTTTTTTTTTTTAATTTGTTGAGACATGTTTTGTGGCCATGGTATCTTAGAGAACATACCATGAGCTGATGAGAAGAATGTATATTCAGTGGTTTTAGGGTAGAAAGTTCTATAAATATCTGTTAGGTACATTTGTTCTTGACTTCTGTTTAAGTCCATTGTTTCTTTGTTCATTTTCTGTTTGGAGGATCTGTCCTGTTCTGTCAAAGGGGTGTTGAAGTCCCCGGATGTTATAGTGTTGCTGTTTATTATTTTGTTTAGATCAAGTAGGATTTGATTTATGAATCTGGGTGCACCTGTGTTGGGCAAAGTCTCAGGTTATAAAATAAATGTACACAAATCAGTAGCATTCATATATGCCAACAAAAGTCAAACTGAGAACGGAATCAAAGACTCAATACCTTTCACAAAAACAACAAAGAAAACAAAATACCTAGGAATATATTTAACTAAGGAGGTGAAAGACCTCTATAGGGAGATCTACAAAACACTGAGAAAGGAAATAGCAGAGGACACAAACAGATGGAAAACCATAACATGCTCATGGATTGGCAGAATCAACATTGTTAAAATGTCTATACAACCCAAAGTGATCTACAGATTCAATGCAATCCCTATTAAAATACCAACATCATTTTTCACAGATATATAAAAAATAATTCTATGCTTCATATGGAACCAGAGAATACCCTGTATAGCTAAAGCAACCTTAAGCAAAAAGAACAAATTGGGAGGCATCAATTTATCAGACTTCAAGCTATACTATAAGGCTATAGTAACTAAAACAGCATGGTACTGGCACAAGAACAGAGACATAGACCAATGGAACAGGACTGAGAGCCCATATATAAAGCCATCCTCATATAGCCATCTGACCTTTGACAAAGCAGACAAAAACATACACTGGGGGAAAGAATCCCTATTCAATAAATGGTGCTGGAAAAATTGGATAGCCACATGCAGAAGACTGAAACAGGATCTGCACCTTTCACTTCTCACAAAAATCAACTCATGACGGATAATAGACTTAAACCTAAGGCATGAAACCATAAGAATTCTAGAAGAAAATGCTGGAAAAACTCTTATAGACATTGGCCTAGGCAAAGAATTTATGAAGAAGACCCCAAAAGTAATCACAGTAACAACAAAAATAAATAATAGGACCTGATAAAATTAAAAAGCTTCTTCACAGTCGAAGAAACTAACACTGGAGTGAATAGACAACCTACAGAATGGGAGAAAATATTTGCATGCTATACATCTGATAAAGGACTGATAACTAGAACCTATTAATATATAGGACTCAGGAAAATCAGCAAGAAAAAATCAAACAACCCCATTAAAAAGTGGGCAAAGGACATGAACAGAAACTTTTCAAAAGAAGATAGACTAACAGCCAAGAAACATATGAAAAAATGCTCAACATCTCTAATCATCAGGGAAATGCAAATCAAAACCACAATGAGATATCACTTAACTCCAGTGAGAATGGCTTTTATCAAAAAGTCCCAAAACAACAAATGTTGGTGTGGATGCGGAGAGATAGGAACACTCATACAGTTCTGGTGAGACTGCAAACTAGTACAACCTCTGTGGAAAGTAGTATGGAGATAATTCAAAGAAGTAAAAGTAGAACTACCATTTGATCCAGCAATCACCTACTGGGTCTTTACTCAAAGTAAAACAAAAGACATTCTATAAAAAGGACACCTGCACACGAATGTTTATAGTAGCACAATTCACAATTGCAAAGATGTGAAAAAATTCAAGTGCCCATCAATACATGAGTGCATTGAAAAAATGTGGTATATGTATACCATGCAGTTCTACTCGGCCATAAAAAAAAAATGATGAACTACTTATTGTGTTATCCTGGATGGAGCCAGAGCCCATTCTTCTCAGTAAAGTATCACAAGAATGGAAAAACAAACATCATATGTACTCACCATTAAATTGGTACTAATTGATCAACATTAATGTGCACATATGGGAAGTAACATTCATAGGGTGTCAGGCAGATGGGAAGGGGAGGAGGAGGGGATGGGTAAATCCATACCTAACAGATGTGGTATGTGCTATCTGGTAAACGAGCATGCTTGTTGGGTAGTGCAAAGGCAATTTATGTAACCGAAGTGTTTGTACCCCCATAATACTGTGAAATAAAAATAATAAAATAATTCAAAACACAATTCAAACTCCAGCAAAGGAGCCACTGAAGTTGGCCACATTGCCAAGGGCATGGTTTTAATTGCCTCCAGGAACATTGGGGTACATGGCAGGATCCTAAAAATATTGTAGGTTAAAAACCATCTTGTATCTAGACACAAATTGTTGTTAATTCTGTTAAACTTCTTGTACTCCATTGACACACTTGGTATCACAAATTCTTTAAAGGTGCAACAGCTCTGTGAATGCTTCATAGGGTCTAAGGTGAGAACATCTGGTACAAAATCTTCACCATTAGTGACTTCTGAGAGGTCACCAAGGGAAAAGTTGTGAGGATCAGTTTGTGAATTCCAAGGGCTGGTGACAAACCTACTTCCTAAAGGGCTGAGCCTATGACCTGGCTTCAATCCCAGGCCTTCAGGGAGTCCTGAGGGGCTGGATTATTGAAGCAACAATATTGATGGTCTCTGCTGAAGCCACAGCCAATTCTAGAACTTGCTTCCCTGCTGGAAAAATGAAAGCCTGAATCTTCTTTGGGTTCTAGGAGGATTTTCTGAGTTCCTCTACCTGAGGTAGGAAATAAAGCAAGCTCTTGCAAAGGGTGGGGTAGGGGACATGAGGCCATGCATCTAGAAGATGTGTGCAGGCCAGACACAGTGGCTCACACCTGTAATCCTAGCACATTGGGAGGCCAAGGCAGGAGTATCATTCGAGGCCAGGAGTTTGAGACCAGCCTGAGCAACATAGCGTGACCCCATCTCTACAAAAAATAGAAAATTTAGCTGCACATGGTGGCAAGCACCTATAGTCCCAGCTACTCAGGAGGCTGAGGCAGTGGAATTGATTGAGCACAGGAGTTTGTGGTTGCAGTGAGCTATGATGACACTATTGCACTCTGGCCAGGGCAACAGAACGAGACCGTGTCTCAAAAAAAAGAAAAAAGCATGCATAAAAAGCTTCCACCCAAAGGTACTCTGTGTTCTTAGAGGCTCAGCATCCTTAGTGAGGATGAATTTCCTTCATAAAAGCCCCTGTCTCCATCCAGCACTTCAGGAGTGTGTCCAGTGCTACTTCCTGCCCCATCTTCCAAGACCATTTGTTCCATTTCTGTGCCTCAAATCTGAGTTTACCTCTCTGTTCTGACCTTTCATATTTATGTTCAAATTAGCTTGGTTCTAGACCCTGACTTCCCTGATGCTGTCTGCAGACTTCCCTTGTCTGTTCTCCCAAAGCCAGTCTTGGCTCCAGAACATAGCCAGGGCTGAGGAGCTTCACCTCTGGTTGTCCAGGCAAAAACTCCATATGCTTTAATGCAGAGATCTCTAGAGCTTCCATGTAGAGACTCAGCCAAGACCCTTGAGGAATGGGACAAGTTCCCACGGAGCAATAAACCACCTTTAGAAATTCAATAGTACTTACTGGGTGCCTGTGCTATGCAGGAACTGTGCCAGGCACTGGGGGTACAGCAAGGAACAAGGCCCACCTGGCCCTACCCTCACAGCACTTAGAGTCACTTTCTGTCCTGCTGAGCAGACATTCTGCTTCCTTCCCCCTGCTGGCAGTACAGTGGTTTTGGCTTCCACAGCAGCTTGCATCTTTCCGATTCTGATATGGGCAATAAGTGAAATCACACCGTGGACCAACACCACCTGGAATAGGAATAAAACAAGGAATTAGTAAAGCCAAGGTTCATTCCATCCCTTCTATCTGATTCTCCCTCTAGTTCATGCATTTTTGCTATGGGAACCCCATGATCTATAGGTACCTCCAGCATAGATCCATAGTCACTTCAAGTTGCAGCTCTAGAGCAAAAGAAAAAAATATGTAATAGATGATAAATATCCTATAGCTATCCAGTGTACTAAATGTTGAACTTGATCTTTCCACTGGAATAAGGAGGAGTAATTTACCTCTTTGGAGAATACATGATGGCAAGAAAAATGTAGCTCATGAAACCATATTTATTTTCTGTTAATCTTGTAAAATCATCTCTCATCCAGATTAAAGTACTCAAAATCAAGATTCACAGTCACCTGCAGGGCACATGACTGATTAAAAAGAAGCATTCCTGAATCGTGGGGTTGATTCTTTGAAGGAGACATTGCTCTCTTATTACAGATCCTAAGATAAGCCTTCTCCCAGCTACGACCATGGATACTGGTGTCTCAGTCTTTCAGAGCTTGTGATATCTAACCTAAATCCATCCGTCCAAAATACAATTTAGTTCTTATTCTCTTATTCTACCCCCAGTGGTATTAAATGTTAAAGATCAAATATACATCATTTAGGCAATATACTTTAAAAACCAAGGGTTGATTCAACATTTTTCAATTTTAAAATTATTTTTAAATTGGATATTTTATGGTCTTCTATTTACTGCAATCAGATGTGCCTCAATTTGTGGAATAAATGCATCCCAGAAGGTTCACCTTTAAAGTAAATCTTCCTCCTCTGATAGCCATATAAAACCAATCCCAAGACAAAATAAAATCACCTTCAACGATGCAGAAATCCTCTCTAAATCACACATATAAAGGAGAAATTTTTGATAAAATAATAATACACATACAAAGACAAAAGTTCCTTTTGTTTGGCAAGATTACTTCTAGAGTTAAAGGAAAAACAGCAATTATAGCTTCAGAACAGAACATCCTAGACTAAAAATTCATTCAGCTTTTATCAAATCTCCTTACTGTCATTGTACAAGAGAATAACAGGAAACTCTTTGGGTGCTCAAACCTTGTTTCCTAGCAATTTATGGAGGCCGAAGGCTTTCAGGAGTAAGCAATTGAGCTAAGGCTGGGGAAGCATGGAAACTAGGGTTGCAGATACCACAGGAAGTGGACCAATAAGGCAAGTATGTGCTCAGTGCTACCTGTTACCCAGTTTAAAGTCAGGCTTTAGATATCATATGATAATTCCTTTAATCAACCAGAAACCATGTATATCCATAAAGGCCAAGAAATGGGGATAGAACGGGTAAGGAAAAGTAACTGTCTAATAAAAGGGAGCCAATATGTAGTGTGTGAATCAAGTTTCAGGAGTTTAATACCTGATCCTGAGACACAGAGAGAGAGAGGGCGTGCACGCTGGTGCATGCACATGCACACACACACACACACAAACACACAAAAAGGCAGTAACAGCCTCATGACTTTGCTAAGAGTCGGTACAGACTAGCTCAGAAGAAAAAACAGGGGAAATCAGAAATACAAATCTAAATATACAGCATATTTTCAATTATGTAAAAGTGAAGGGAATTTACCAAACTTTAACTGTGGTTATTTCTAGGACTGTGGAAAATTGTGGATGGTTTTTCTTTGTGCTTTTTTCCATTTTCCTAATTTCTACAGCGAGCATGTACCTTTGACTTCCAAGTGCAATAAGGACATGATTTGCTTTTGAAAAGAAAGAAAGAAAAGTTTTGAGATCAAGGGGCAGCAAGCAAAGAGAAATCTCCCTGAGAAGAGAAGACTAATAGAAGGAAGACTCAATCAGAAGCTGTGGATGGAGTTGGTGGAGAAAACATTAAAATCCAACCAAGAGGCTACACTGAGAGGCCAGACTTGGGCTCAAAGAGGGATCTGGGGGTCAAACGAAGCAGAGGCTGGAAACATGACGGACTCACCAGTGAGGCTGTGGAGCAGCAATTTACCCACCTGTGTGTACTGGTGCCCCATTGCCTCACACTGTGCTAAAATAGACTATGGGCCTAAATTACCAACTGAATGTGTGAACTCAAGACCCATTCCAGAAGAGGGAATTAGAGGAGTGGAAGAGAAAGATAGCCATCCCAAAAGATGCCATCTAGAGAGGACATCTGATGCCAGTGGAAAGAGGCCATGACAAACCTATCCCAGGAGCAGATTGGCAGGGACCTGGAGCAACAGCTCTCGACCCCGACAGACACCACCAGGAGCAACAGCACCCCAAAGGCAGACCCAGGTGTGGGGTGGAGGAGACCCTGCAGAGCCCTCAATGTGACAGCTGCCATCCAATCCTCCTTCTCCCAGTGACTGCTGCACAATCCAGGATATGACAACCTGAAAGTGATTCTTTAAGGGAGGTATGTGACATGTACATGACAAAAGAGAAACAGTTCATGTATGTTAGTTCCCCACCTTCTCCTCCTCCCATGCTTAAGAGAATCCCATCTCAAACCTCCTCACCCCACCACCAGCCATGGACGGTCCTGCTTTGCCAAATAAGCCCTTTGGGACCTGGCAATGCAGAGGAACAGCACTGGGGAGGAGGGTGAGAGGCATAGGAGTTAGAGCTGGTGGGGACATGGAGGATTTTGTTGGAGGGAGGCTGGGGTGAAGGAGATGGGGAGCAGCTTCAGTGTGAGGGAAATGGATGGAAGAGAAAAGGAGTTAAAGATGAATTGCTGAACCCTTGCAGAGTTCAAGAAAGGCAACTAAATGGCGGAGATCTTTGGAAGTTACTTTTGAAAACTGGACAGTATCATTGTAACCACAACAGTGCTCTAAGACCATCCCAGGAGGACACAGGCTTTTTAAAGAACGTGTGGATGAGGCGCACCTCCTCCCTATGGGGACCGTGGGGCTCAGGGGTGAAGCTAACTAGAGTCCAGTAAACCACAGCAAACAGCTTTACTTCCTCATGTTCTAGTGTGTATTGGCTAAAATAAGGGTCTTTAGCCCTTACTGTTTCCCCCTGGGATTTTTTCCTAACAGAATTGTCCCTGAAGCTCCTAACTGAAAGCTGCTCAGATTTCTCTGACAATACAGAAAGTATAAAAGCACATAGTGTTGGAAGTGACAGGGAAAAAAATGATAATATCTTCCCTAAGCTTGAGCTGTACAGAAATGTCTACTCTGGGTATGTTTTAAAGGATGAATGACCAAATCTGAAATATTCTTTGTATCTAGAGCATGGTGCTTTACAATTTCATACCTTGGTGCTCCCTAATAAAAGCCCTATAATGAAGTCAATTGTATTTAGCTGCATCAGTAGGAATAATGTACCATTCTGTGTGCACTAAGATGGTGCTACTAGTCCTGTTTGCACAGTCCCAGTCATATCCATAGGTGCACCCTGGTATCTGCTGGGGGTCCCAAGAATGCAATAGTAACCCCCGAGTCTTGGTGAACAGTCAAGAGCTAAATGGAAACAAATGACTTCCCTGATGTGGTGCAGAAATATTCACTGCCTGGCATAATCTAGGTCAAAGATAGAAAGAATGTGGCATACGTGCTACTACCCCACTTCCAGTGACCCTGACAGGCATCAGCAATCAATCAATATAATCTTTCCTGCTGAACCAGATGTGGTCCCAGAAATGTTCTCATTAAAGTTCCTCAGGCAGTCAGAGCTGCAACTTGAGATGAAATCTATCTGCCATTCCTATTCTGTGGGATGATTAAGGCCAAAATGTCAATTTGGGGATGAGTGTCCAAAGATCCCACCCCAGGAACACACAGGGTATTAGAGATGGTGGTGCAGAGATAAACTGAGAGCAGAACTGGCCTTCTGCAAAAATCACGGGGCACATACAAGTAGGTGGCAGAAAAGGCCCCCCTGCTCACAAAAATCCCCCCAAATCCACAAACCTCTCCCATTTCACCTCTTGGTTTTAGGCACTGAGGGCTGCTGCTCAAACAAAGACGTTTGCTGGAAAGAGTAAACTTTTGGGCTATTGTCTTTCATACACAACTTGACTCAAATTAATTTTTCACATCAACAAACCAGATACCTGAAAAGACTCTGAAGGATTAGGGTTCAAGGTGGATCTGGTTTAAAGAGGCAAATGACCAGAGATTAGTCAAAGTAGGTGACAAAGCCTGGGTGCATATACCACCAGTGACATTATCCTTTGTAAGCCAAGCATCGGATCCTCAAATAGCGAACAAAATCCCATAGTAAATAGCTGAGGAAAAACATCTGATTAGGATTCTATTTGTAGCAAATGAAATTAAAATTTAAGAAAATAAGTTTGTTTTATCTTTTTTAATTAGGTTATAATTGGTACAACCAGGTACTAAGCCTTTGAGTAACTCAAATATTTATGTTGGGGGAGAGCGTACCCTTTCCAACAAAGAGGAAACAAAGAGGGCATAATGGTATCATAAAATATCCTTCACTTCACACTTGATTTCTGCAATACAATCATAAAGAATGTTCCAGCCGGGCACGGTGGCTCACACCTGTAATCCTAGCACTCTGGGAGGCTGAGGCGGGTGGATCACTGGAGGTCAGGAGTTCAATACCAGCCTGAGCAAGAGCGACACCCTGTCTCTACTAAAAATAGAAAGAAATTAGCAGGCCAACTAAATATACAGAAAAAATTAGCCAGGCATGGTGGCGCATGCCTGTAGTCCCAGCTACTTGGGAGGCTGAGGCAGAAGGATTGTTTGTGCCCAAGAGTTTGAGGTTGCTGTGAGCTAGGCTGACGCCACGGCACTCTAGCCTGGGCAACAGAGTGAGACTCTGTCTCAAAAAAAAAAAAAAAAACAGAAAGAACAAAAAAGAATGTCCCTCTGCTAAAATAGTCAAGGGATTACTAATTTACAATATCAATATAGTTTCACATTCAAATCATTTGCTTTGAAGACTATCATGTCATAATCCTTACTGGCTTTCTCTTCTACAGTTGTTAACTTACCTGACATTCCCAAGCCTCGTTTGTGTATAATTTGAGCAATACTCCAACAACATCATTTTCCTGAACTTCATACAATGTTTGCAAGACAGACAATTCCCTTTACAACCTATTTATGTTAAGTTTGCATTTATGTTATCCAATGTTACAGCATCCATCAATGAAGTTCACTAGAAAAATATGTTGGTAGGTGAAGAGAGGCAGGTGCTACCATTACACAGGGGGGATACTTGAGAGAAGAAAAATTTTACAAGTTGATGAGTGATTATTTTCATGTGATGATAAATTTTGCTTCCCTGTGAAACCATGTAATTGTTGGGACTGGGAAAATGAACACTCAGATATTGAGGATACCTATATTGGGCAACCCTTCCCCCTGGGTCACAGCTGATTGGATCAGAGAGGGACACCTGTTCCAACTAAACAATCATTTTCTCTTTCCTGGGAATTTGGGATTGAGACACAGTTTATTTATACATATATATCTCAAATATACATACTGTGTAGTGATCTCTGAACTTTTCATTATACATGCCTATCAGTAAAAAAAGTTATATAGATATGTTTTTATTTATAAATCATATTCATAATTACATATATTTATAAATTATATGAACATAATCTTTAAATTTTTTAGAATTTAGGATATGAGTGAAAATTTTCAACATTTTAAGTTTATGACCAGTATAAAACCTTTTTATTCTTTATAACAAAAATTATAAATAAAATATTTTAATTTTTTATTATTCATTGTTTTAAAAGACTTCCTTCAATTCTATGATGCAAAACTTCACATTTATTCCAATAGTTGGTTTTAATGACTGAAAACCTAACTCTCATAATGACAAATAGGTCCAAATGGAATAAAAGATACATCATTGGCCAGGTTTTCAACATTATGGTTTTTTTAATCCCAACCATTAACTGTGCAAAGACTCCTGTTGACATTAGGTTCATGAATTCCTACTTTTTCACGTCAGTCAGTTCTCATAAACTAATCAAACCCATCGACTTTCTTTTCTAGAAATTTTCATACCAGTTAGAAAACTGTTTTTTAAAGTACAGAACTATCAAGATTTTCATGGGTAAGACATAATTTTCAACAACAAAATCATATAATGATAGAGATATTGCCAAACATCCATTTTCAAGATGTTCTTTCCACAGCAAGAGTTCTTTTGAAAAGCAGATGCAGTACTTTCTCTCTCACTGACAAAACATCATCATTACCTTGAGAAAACAGAATAAGCTTTTTTTTTTTTTTTTTGGATGGCTTAGAACAGAAATTTATTCTCTCAGTTTTAGAGGCCAGAAGTTCATGAAATCAAGGTGTTTGCAGGGTTGACACCTGCTGGAGGCTCTGAGAGAGAAATCTGCTAAATGCCTCTCTCCTAGAATGTGGTGGTTGTTGGTACTCCTTGGCATTCCTTAGCTTGTAGATGCATAACTCCAACCTTTGCCTCTGTCCTTCAAATGACCTTCTCCTGTGTTTTCTGTCTTCTGTTCTGTCTCTCATGCGGCCACATGTCATTTGACTTACAAACTATTTGGTAAATCCAGGATGATCTCATGTTGAGATCTTTAACTTAATTAAATCTGCAAAGGCCCATTTTCCAAATAAGGACACGTTCACAGGTTTTGGGGAGACATATCTTTTTGGAGGGGCCACTATTTAACACACTGTACATTGACATCAGTGAAGCTCCTAAATTGACAATAACAACATTTGTGGGATCTCTAGATGAGAAAAAGGTGATAATAGGAAAGACTTCCGGAAATGCTCCACTTCTTCCTGGTCAGCCCACATCTACCAGCCTTCAGATCTGCAACTTCTTGAAGTCACTGCTTTTTCACTGATTCTCAGCATAAGCTTATTTTTTAATAGTTTTTTTTATTTTTTAGTATCACAGAAAAGGTCAGGGAAATTGGAATAATTATCTTCTCGAAAAAGAAAAACATAACTCATTTTTAAGAAAGACCTTTCTTTTGCCACAAGATCACCAAAAAACTTCTCATGATTCAAAACATGAGTTTTCATGGTCAATTCTTTTCTTTGTACAAAGTATTGGAATGATCCTACTACTAAAATCCTTGTTTTTATAAAACTGACCACATCAATGACCTCTTGTGGCACTTTCTACCCTTTTGACTTCAATTCTTTCCTCTACTAGATTGTCTCTGAATAATGGTGAATGGATTTCACATATGGAGTTAATGCTCTAGTGCCACTCAGAATTATTTGTATTCTGACCATAACAATTGCTCCATTAGGGGTTAGTTACACTTAGGCAGTAGACATTATTTCATTGAAGAGTTCACTTCCCATGTGACGATGGCTGACATTTGCATGTCTGTACATTGACATGGGCAGCACAGATGTCTCATACCTTGGACATATAGTTTTGCTGGGTCACTTTGCCAGCAGCAGACAGGGTGTGAGTGAATCCACCTTTCCCCTTCACAAAAGAAAGAAGCTGTTTTATTAATAATAGACACAGGTGAGAAAGCATCAATTATAATGACAAGAAAGTACAGAGCCAAAAGTAAGTGAGGAAAAAGATGATTACTGGTCAAGGCTGCTCTGCAACAAATGTCCTGTAATCACTCTGAAGAGCTCTGAAAATGGGTTATTTAGCTCCCCAGTCTTAGGAGCTAATGCGACTGGATAGAATTCGCCTTTTTAAAAAGAGATCCTTTTCTGTCTTTCATTCTCAAGCAGGATCACAGTAATGATGAGTGGGATACCCAAAGTATAGTTACTATTTTTAAATGCTCCAATGGCTCATCCCATTTCCACTCTCAAAATTATTTGATTCACCGAAGGGAATTAAGAAAACATACTGAAGTGTCAGGAGAGACTTCCAAAGGAATCACATTTTTGCCTAAAATCAGAGACTCTTGGCCTGCCATAGCAACAAGCGTTGGCTCTTCTTCTCACCTTATACGAAACATTTTTTAATGTTTCTCATGGTTAACACAGATTTTAAATTTAATTTCAAATAGCTGAATAGAAATGAAATTTACCACATTAAAAGTGAGCACAATCTTCATGACACTCTTCATACAAATTGCTTTTAATCCTAAAATGAACAAAGCCCCTCTGACTGCAAATGGAATTAAATCAGAACCTCGTACAACACCGGTCTTTCCTTGCCATCCCTGAGTGAGTGCAGTTTCTGGTAAAGGGTATTTATTAATCCTACATAGGTGTTATTAGCAGGATTACTTTCTGTTTCTTAGGGTAGGATGCCAAGGATCTTTCTTTCCCAAGACTGTTTGGGGGTGAGAGCATTCAATTTAGCACAAGTGTGTTGAGTTCCTGCTTTGCGCAAAGACTTGGTCTCAGTTTGGTGACATGACACCATGAGCTCTCAGATCCTTCTTGTTGGGACCTAAACTGATTTTGTAATTGATCTTTGATTCTCCCAGAGGGGATCTTACAAAATGTTAAAGAAAGTGTGATTTAATCACTTCATAAACATGTATGCATACTGTGCACATGGTCCCCTTCTCTGCCAGAGGCTCAGGAAACAAAAAGAAGACTATTCCATGGATTTATCTCTACCTTCAAACAGCCCTTAGGTTGCTCAAAAATAACAGCAGAAGGGAGAGATCTACCCTCACTACACCCTTATTAGGTGTCTGCTGAATTCATAGCACAGCAAAGGTATTGTAGGTGAGATAAAATGAAAAGGACAGTAGCCCTGACTTCCAGCTAGTTGGAGGACTTGACAGCTTGGCCATAAGCACACCTCCAGAAGAAATTCCCGTTAGGTTTCATGCTTTTCCCCTCCAGAGAACAGGTAGGTTGCAAAGATGCTCAAGAGATACCTTTCTGCAAGTCTTACTGCCTTATCTTTTTAAACATTAATCCTTTGTTTGGACTGCAAAAGTTTTCCACCAATAGATAGCTATCATGTTTAAAGAAAATATTTAAAATATAGATTAAAACAGGAGATATTTTGCCTGCAAATGAATGACCTATTGTCAAAAGCATCATCAAAAAGATGTCTGGATTTGTCACTCTGTTAAAAGGATCCACAGTAGGAATCTTTTCAGAACAAGTTTTCTTCTCCTCCTCCCAATCCAATAGCACATGGCCCTTCCACCCCCCCAAAAAAAAGTTTTCATAAATAAATTTACATGTAAATCAAAGTATGCCTGCAGCTTATAATTTCAATCAATAAAGTGGCAAGCATTTGTTAAATGCTTTCTATGTGCCTAGTTATGTTTTAAGTGCTTGGAGGTTCAAAAGAACCACATGAAACTCTCTGGATCCATTTAAAACCTATTCTGTTACATTGAAAATGTATCAAAGGTTCCAAAGGAAAAAGAGAAGCAGAGCCTCTTCAGGAATCTTTTTTCTTTGTCAGCCTTTGAAGCTCATGTTAAATACTACAGAAGAGTTTTTGAAACTTGGATTCTTAAAGGAAAATAAAAAACAGGTTGGCCTGAGGTTTGAAAGAGAAGTTGTAACAACCACTATGAAGCCTTCCTCGGGGAAAATAGTGCTTTCAGTGTTTATGAGTGATTCATCAGAAAATCAGGGTCTAGTTGACTGACATTGTGGCTGCTAAGGCAAAACTTTCATCCTGGTTAGAACGTGAGATCTGTAAAGCCAAGCATGGGCTGCCATTTGTTTCTGAAGAGCAGTTCTAAACCACAAGAACAGAAAGAAGAAGAGAGAAGATGGGAGATAAAGAAGGTTTTGCTGTTCTGTCCATTAGAGGAAGTGGTATATGTCAGA
Source organism: Lemur catta (assembly GCF_020740605.2). Lineage (NCBI taxonomy): Eukaryota > Metazoa > Chordata > Mammalia > Primates > Lemuridae > Lemur > Lemur catta. The sequence continues at coordinate 38,255,244 of NC_059137.1, read as the reverse complement.
GGAAGAGCTCCTCAAGGACTCATTAGCAGAGGTAGGAGGCAAGGAGGAGACCTCATTTTGCAAAGACAATCATAAGGGATTGGAACTACTACCATAACTTTTAAACTCAAAGGCCCTAACAGTACAGTTTCAAGACTCTAATGCAAGGCTAACAGCAGACTTCTCAGCAGAAACCTTACAGTCCAGGAGATATTGGGATTCTATTTTCAATATTCTCAAAGAAAAGAACTATTAGCATGAATTTTGTACACTGCTAAGCTAAGCTTCATAAATAAGGCAAAATGAAGTCATTTCCAGACAAGCAAACAGTAAGGAAATTCGTCATCACTAGACTGGACCTATAAGAAATGCTCAAGAAAGTTCTAAACATGGAAACAAAAGGTCAATTCTTGCCAAGTATCCCAAGAATGGAAAAATAAGCACCACATGTACTCACCAGCAAACTGGTTTTGCTGCCATCATCACCTAAGTGCACATTTGGGAATAACACCAATTGGGTATCGGACAGAGGTGGGGGCTGGGGTTGACTGGGGGGGATGGGGGTGGAGGGAGGGGATGGGTGCATACCTACATGATGAGTGCGATATACACTGTCTAGGGAATGGACACGCTTGAAGCTCAGACTCGGGGGAATGGGGGGGCACGGACAATATATATAACCTGAACTTTTGTACCCCTATAATAAGCTGAAATACAAAAAACACATAAAACTATAAAATTCACAGGTTTTATAAAACAATTTCACAATTGAGAATACAAACCAATTAGGTAACAAAACATCATGACAGGAACAGAATCACACATATTAATATTAACCTTGAACAAAAATGGACTAAATGCCCCACTTGGAAGACATAGATTGGCAGAGTGGATTTAAAAAAAAACAGAACCCAACTATATGTTGCCTTCAAGAGACTTTCCTAACTAATAACAACTTTTGTAGACTCAAGGTAAAGGGGTGGAAAAAGATATCCCATAAAAATGGAAACTTAAAAGCAAGCAGGATTAGCTATACTTATATCAGATAAAAAAGACTTTAAACAAACAAAAGTAAAAAGACAAAGAAGGTCATTATATAATGACAAAGGGATCAATTCAACAATAAGATATAACAATCCTCAATACCTATGTACCCAAAACCAGAGTGCCTAGATTCATAAAGAAAATGCTACTAGACCTAATAAAAGAGATAGAAAGCAATACAAAATAGTGGGGGACTTCAACACCCCCTCTGATAGCACTAGACAGATCAGCAAGGCATAAAATCAACAAACACTAGACTTAAACTGGACTCGAACAAATGAACCTAACAAACATTTACAGAACATTCTACCCCAAAACTGCAGAATACACATTTTTCTTCTTAACAACCTAATGTTGCACCTCAAGGAACTACAAAAACAAGAACAAACCGAACCCAAAGCTAGCAGAAGAAAAAAATAACAAAGATCAGAGTAGAAGTAAATGAAATTGGGACAAAAAAATACAATACAAAAGATCAATGAAACAAAACATTTGTTCTTTGAAAAGATAAACAAAATGGATAGACCAATCCCTAGATTAACCAAGAAGAGAGAAAAATCAAACAAACTCAATCAGAAATGAAAAAGAAAACATTACAGCTGATACCACAGAAATACAAAAGATCATCTGAGACTACTATGAACATCTCTATGCCCACAAACTAGAGGAAATGGGTAAATTCCTGGAAACATATAACCTCCCAAACTTGAATCAAGAAGGGAGAGAAATCTGAACAGACCAATAATGAGTAGTGAGATTGAATCAGTAATAAAAAAAAAATCTCCCAAGAAAAAAAAACCCAGGACCAGACAGATTCACAGCCAAATTCTATCAGACATGCAAAGAAGAACTGATACTAATCCTACTGAAATTTTTCCAAAAGGTTGAGAAGGAGGGAATCCTCCCTAATTCATTTTATGAAGACAGTATCACTCTGATACCAAAGCTAGGAAAGGAAGCAACAGAAATAGAAAACTACAGACCAATATTCCTGATGAATATAAATGCAAAAATCCTCAACAAATACTAGCAAACCAAATCCAACAGCACACCAAAAAGATAATTCACCATGATCAAATGGGTTTCATCCCAAGGAGGCAAGGATTGTTCAACATAGGCAAGTCAATAAATATCATTCACCACATAAAGATAATTTAAAACATTTGATCATCTCAATAGGTGCCAAAGAAGCATTCAATAAAATCCAGCATCTCTTCATGATAAAAATCCTCAACAAACTAGGCATAGAAGAAATATACCTCAAAATAATAAGAACCATATATGACAAACTCACAGCCAACATCACACTGAACAGGAACAAGTTTAAATTATTCCCCCTGAGGACCAGAACTCAAGGGTGCCCACTGTCACAAATTCTATTCAACTTAGTACCAGAAGTCCTAGACAGAGCAGTCAGGCAACAGAAAGAAATAAAGGGCATTTAAATTGGAAAAGGGGAAGTCAAATTATCTCTATGATGTTATAACTACAAAACCCTAAAGACTCCTCCAAAAGACTCCTAGATTTGATAAATGAATTCAGTAAAGTCTCAGGTTACAAAATCAACGTACACAAATCAGTAGCATTTCTATATATCAACCAACAACAACAAAGCTGAGAACCAAACCATGAACTCAATCCCATTTATAATAGCTGTTAAAAAAAAAAGAAAAGAAAAGAAAGCCAACAACACCTAGGAATATACTTAACCAAGGAGGTCAAAGATCTCCTCTACAAGGAGAACTACAAATCACTGATCAAAGAAATTATAGATGACACAAACAAATGGAAAAACATCCCATGCTCATGGATTGGAAGAATCAATATTGTTAAAATGACCATACTGCCTAAAGCAATCTGCAGATTCCATTTGTATCAAAATACCAATGTCATTTTCCACAGAATTAGAAAAACAAACAATTCTAAAATTCACATCGAACCAAAAAAAGCCCAAATAGCCAAAGCCATCCTAAGCAAAAAGAATGAAATTAGAGGCATTACGTTACTGGATTTCAGATTATACTACCAAGGCCAGAGTAACCAAAACAGCATAGTACTGGCATAAAATTAGGCACATAGCTCAATGCAACAGAATAGAGAGTGCAGAAACAAAATTATATACCTACAACCAACTGATCTTCAACAAAGCAGACGAAAACATACACTGGAGAAAGGACATACTATTCAATAAATGGTGCTGGGAAAACTGGATAGCCATAGGCAGAAGAATGAAACTGGATCACTATCTCTCACCATATATAAAAATTAACTTAACATGGATTAAAGACTTAAACATAAGACCTGAAAACATCAAAATCCTAGAAGAAAACCTAGGAAAAGCTATTCTGGCATCAGCCTAGGCAAAGAATTTATGACTAAGACCCCAAAGCAAATGCAACAAAAACAAAAATAGACAAATGAGACTTAAGTAAACTAAAAAGCTTATGCACAGCAAAAGAAATAAACAAGACAGTAAATAGAAAATCTACAGAATGGGAGAAATTATCCAACAAAAATACTAATATCCAGAATCTACAAGGAATTCAACTCAGCAAGAAAAAAACAACCCCATTAAAAAGTGGGCAAATGACATGAACAGACATTTTTCAAAAGAAGATATACAAATGGCCAAGAAACATGAAAAAATTCTCAATATCAATAATTACCAGAGAAATGCAAGTCAAAACCACAATGTGATATCATCTTACTCCAGTAAGAATGGCCATTATTAAAAAGTCCAAAAACAATAGATGTTGGCACAGATGCAATAAAAAGGGAATGCTTATACAGTGTTGGTGGGAATGTAAATTAGTACAATCTCTGTGGAAAATAGTATGGAGATTTCTCAAAGAACTAAAAATAGGTCTACTATTCAATCCAGCAATCTCACCACTGGGTAGCTACCCAAAGGAAAAGAAGTCATTATATCAAAAGGATCCCTGTACCTCTTATGTTTATCACAGCACAATTTACAATAGCAAAGATGTGGAATCAACTGATAAGTGGATAAAGAAATAATGTCTTTTACAGCAATTTGGATGGAACTAAAGGCCATTATCCTAAGTAAAGTAACTCAGGAAAAATACCACATGTTCTCACTTATAAGTGGGAGCTAAACTATGGGTACACACGATCATATAAAGTGGGATAATAGATATTGGAGATGCCAAAGTCAGAAGGGTGGGAGGGAGTAAGACATGAAAAATTACCTGTGGGGTACAATGTACACTATTCAGGTGATGGGTATGCTAAAAGCTCAGCTCTCACCACTACACAATATATCCATGTAACAAAACTTCACTTGTACTGCCTAAATATATTGGAATAAAAATGTTTAAAAAGACTCTGATGCAAATAAAACATTCAGAGTTAGTTTGAGACCCAGGATTACTAAGTAGATGATTATAGTGAGAGAGTGTATTTGGATATCTTTACTTTGTTTAAAGATAAGTTATTCATTTAAATGGATTACAGGCATCCCTCCCTTTTCACAGTTCCAGTACATACAAATTTTACTTGCCATGGTTTAGTTACATAATACCAGTCACCCAACAAAACAGTACAGATTACAGTTACCACTGTATATTAACTGTAAGTAATCACATACAGTACAAACTTTGCACTAAACTTCAGTCCACAAATCACTATGCAAGTAACAGACAGGTGTCATGATCAATAACCAATCACATCACTTCTTTCAAAGTCTGTCGGTGACCAGTCACCACACATCTGTTCAGGCACAGACAGCATATAGCTGTGTTGTCTCCTTGTCCCCAGTGATAAACTCGTGTAACACTTTACAACAAAGATTAAAATGCAGCAAAGAGATGAAAAGTGATAATGTTGGAAATGAAATCGGATGTGATTAGAAGATTTCAAAAAGGCAACAGCAAAGCAAAGATAGGACAAGAACTAGGGCTTCATGAAGCTAGGGTAAAAACTATACAGACAAACTATATAAACTATACTGTTTATATTAGATGAATATAAACAAGGTGAAGTTGCCCCAATATATTTTAGATTAAATCGCAGTAGGAACAGAAAGCCACATATGGTTGAAGTGGAATGTTTACTTCTATTTTGAAGATTGCAGTAAAAAATAACCCCAGGTTGGACATGGTGGCTCACGCCTGTAATCCTAGCACTCTGGGAGGCTGAGCCAGAAGGATCACTTTGGCTCAGGAGTTCAAGACCAGCCTAAGCCAGGGCGAGACCCATCTCTACTAGAAAGAGAAAAATTACCCTGCATCTGTAATCCCACCTACTTGGGAGGTTGAGGCAGGAGGATCTCTTGAGCCCAGGAGTTTGAGGTTGCAGTGAGATATGATGACACCACTGCACTGTACCTGGGGCTATAGAGTGAGACCCTGTCTCAAAAAAACAAAATAAAATACACCAAATCAGTTCAACTAGCATCCCAAACTGTTAAAGTTGGTTGCCTCGCTGAAAGAAAATAGTAATTCCAAGGACACCAAAGAAGCTTTCATTGCCAGTAAAGACTGGTTTCATCATTTCACGTGACGGCATGAATGATTAATGCTAAGCTATCTGATGAAGTGGCTAGTGAAAATAAGTATGCTGCTATGAAATATGAAACCAGATTCTAAGAATTAATTAAGGCAGGTAGTTATGATGCCCTCAAATATGAAATTGAGGCTGGGCACAGTGGCTCACGCCTGTAATCCCAGCACTTTGGGAGGCCAAGGTGGGAGGATGGCTTGAGGCCAGGAGTTCGAGAGCAACCAGGGCAACATAGTGAGACCTTGTCTCTATAAAAAAAAAAAATAATTAAAATTAAAAAACTTTTTTAAAAATGAAAGTGACTATGACAAAAGCATGAAGATATCCCGGAGAAAGTGACACTGGCAAAATTGTCAAGTTAAAGGCACTCTCAGAAGATATTTTACAACATTGGAAGTACAGAGGATAGGATAAAATGTTAAACGCTAATCCAAACTTTGAAAGGATTATGACAATTTGCCAAGGCATATAAAAGAATGAAATACCAATACATGCTGCAGTGTGGACAAACCTTGAAACATTATGCTAAGTGAAAGAAGCCAATCACAAAAGACCACATATTATGATTCCATTTATGTGAAATGTCCAGAATAGGCAAATCTATAGAAAGAGAAAGTAGATGAATAGTTGTCTAGGGCTGAGGAGGGGTGAGATGGGAGGGTTGGAGGGTGATAGCTAAAGGGTATGGGGTTTAAACCATCTTTTAAAGCTTTCAGATAGGCCAGGTGTGAGGGGTCAGGCAGTTGAATTGCTGAGGAGGGAGGCAAAGAGTGGAGCTAAGAGGCAGAGAAGCCAGCAATCTCATTGAGCTGGATGGGAGCCTACCCAAGGCAGCCAGGACTTAAATAGCCAAGATTCCTAAAAAGAAGAGGCCTAGGGAAGATAGCATGACACCCAGTGATTTTCATTTCAAGACTAATAAAATTAATATTCTTCTAGCAAGGCTAATCAACAAAAAAGTGAACAAGCACAAATTACAAATAACAAGAATAAAAATGGCCTCACTGCAGAGCCTACAAACATCAGAGTCACTAATGAGATATTAGAGCAACTTTATGCCAACAAATTTGAAGATTTAGACGAAACAGATAAACTCCTAAAAAAAACAAAACTTACCAAAACTGACTCAGGAATATCAGAAAATCTGAATAGTGCTTTAGTTATTAAAGAAACTGAATTTATCGTTTAAAACCTTTCCCCAAAGGAATTTCCAGATCCAATTGTTTTTTTTTGTTTGTTTTTGGGTTTTTTTTTTTTTTTTTTTTTTTTTTTGAGACAGAGTTGCCCAGGCCAGAGTGCTGTGTGTGGCTTCTGCCTAGCTCACAGCAACTTCAAACTCCTGGGCTCAAGCAATCCTTCTGCCTCAGCCTCCTGAGTAGCTGGGACTACAGGCATGCGCCACTATGCCCAGCTAATTTTTTCTATATGTTTTTAGTTGTCCAGATAATTTCTTTCTGTTTTTAGCAGAGACGGGTGTCTTGCTCTTGCTCAGGCTGGTCTCAAACTCCTGACTCCAACGATCCTCCCGCCTCAGCCTCCCAGAGTGCTAGGATTACAGGCGTGAGCCACCACACCCGGCCGATCCAATTGGTTTTATTGATGAATTCTTCCATTTAAGGAAAACACCAGTACTAAGAAAACTTCTTCAGAGAAGACAAGCTATAAATAATTGAATTATCAAATTTATAAATAAGTGAATGTATCAAGTTTATCAGTAAACAAGGTCAATCAATATATAATAAAAATAAAACAAAAATAAATTATGAAAAATGATACAATCAATAGTAGCTCTCACCTGCCACCCCTCCCTAATAGAGTTCAGATTTAATATTTTTTAAATGATCATCTCATGCTGAATTTAAAATTGTGAAGGAAGAAGAAAAGGTCTTAGACTCCTGCTTATCCAACAAACATGAATATATGCGTGTCTTCCTTTCAGACAGGCCTTCAGAACAAGTCTCCAGGCATTCAGCTGCAAGGAAACCCAATAGCCCAGCTGCCATAATCCTTCCATTATGTCTGCCGTGTTTGGGAGAGAAGAAAGGAAGCTAAGTCATACAGTGGATCTGATCCTCAAGCTCATCCTCTACTTTGTTTTCAAGGAGCATCAGTCCTATAACGAAAAACTTCCTTGGGCCTGGCTGGAGAACCTTCCAGAAATGAACACAAAAGAGTGAGAGCCAGAGACCAAGAATCCTGGCTGGTAAGACTCAGAGTGCCAGAATCTGATGTGCAGCCTGAGTCTAAGCGTCTAAAGACTGTTAACACTTCCCTTCCACTGCTGTATCACAGCATGTCATTGTTTGAAAAAATGACTCTAACAAGGGTTATTAATGCCTTTAATATATAAGGCACATACAAATAACAATCCAAAAGACCTCAAAGACTTCAAAATACAAATGGCCAACAATCCTGAGCAGAAATTGCAGAAAAAAAGTCCAATCAAAATGCAAATGCCTAATAACAAATGTTCGTGTTTGCCTGGGGTAGAAATCAAAATTAAAATGAATTTCCTGTTTTTTTCAAACACATTACCAGAGATTTTTTTCAAATAATTATTTTCAAAAAATAATAGCATGATATAAGCACCCTCATATCTGATGGTGGGAGTGTTTTAATATATCTTCAAAATCCGTAAAAGATTAACAGGTAAGAAAGAGTTTCTGACAGGGCTGGTTCTAAGCTAAATACTGTAAAGAAATAAATGCTGTGGGAGGGCAAGAGTTAATGTATCCTAGCCCACTTCACGTCTAAATACGCTGACACAGCTTTTATTTTAAATAAGTACTGTCCTTCAGCTATAGCAAATATTGATAGAAAGACAAGTATCTCCCCTTACGCTACTGACCTGGGTTTTATATCATGATTCAAGAATGACTTTAAGAAAGAGCTAAATTGACTGGAAAACTACATTAGAAAGAAGAGTTTAGGCAGAACATATTTGAGCCTTCAGACTGACAGAGTATTTCCAATGTATCCCTCCAATGCACCCACACTTGCACTAGCACTCACACATGCACACATATTTCATGAAATTCCTTCCTGCCTTTATTTTTAAAACTTTTCAAAACATACCTCCTCTTGATCCTCTAACTTCTGTTTGGCCACTTCACTTCACTACCAACTAGTTTTCCCCTGTTTGACCCTTAAATACCCCAAATGGTTCACATCCTTGGCTTTCCTCTCAGGCTTATACCTTCTTAATAAGCGTAAGACTCCCAGACTCTGCTGTTGCTTCAAAAACTCTATCACTCTGCTGACAACGTCCAAATCCCTATCTCCTACTCTGCATGAACTTTCCTCCCAAGTACTAGAGCAATATTTCTTGTATTGACCGCAAATGCAAACATCCAAAATGGAATTTTGCTTTCTTACCCTTATTCCACCTTTTTGTTCAAAGTTTGTTTATTCTTTTGTTCATTCCTTCACTCAACAAATAATGACCAAACAGACATTATTGGCCACTCATTCTTCCAAGCTAGACACATAGGAACCAGCCTTCATTCTTCTCTGTCCTCTACTCACCCAGGTCACCTGTGTGTTCTGACTCAGATGGGTCTCTTACATTCAGCCCTTTTCTTCGTCCCCACTAACGCTCTAGCCTTAGTCCTTGTCATCTCTCATGCCTGCAGCAGCCTCCTATGTATCTTCCCTGCCAGTAAAGTCAGCCATCTTCCACAAGGTTGGCAGAATTAACTTCCTAAAAAGTAAATCAGGTCATGTCACTTCCTGTTCTTAAAAGCTTTTCATAGCCCATAGCAGTGGGGGAGGGGGGGAGGTCTGTGGATCAACCACATTAGCATCAGCTGGGGAGCTCATTAAGCTGTCACTTGCTGAGCCCCAGGCCTTCTGCATCCATCTCCTTGGAGAGAAGACCCAGGAATTCCCATTTTTAATGAGCTCCCCAAGTGATTCTTGTATCCACTAAAGGTACAGAACAACTGGCCTGTGGGAGAGAATCCAAGCTCCTTAGGCAGAAATACAAGGTCCTTCACCCTCCTGGCCCAACTGGTCTCAGTTGCCTCCACTCTACACTGTGCACCTACACACTAGTCACTCTGAATTTCTCTTGCCTGGACATTTCAGTCCCTCCCATGCCTCCAGGCCTCTCTCTATACTCTGCTCATCTGCCTTCTCCTCCACCTGGCAAAACCCTGATCCCCCTTCCTCTGTGACTCCTTCCCTGGGCACCACCCCTGCCCCATCAGAATTGTCACTTCCTCATTTATTCTTCCATAGCTCTTTCTTCACACCTTCTTCATAGCCAACCGCTAGCCCCACAGAACCATAATTTATCTGTTTATGTGGGGGTCTCCCAAATAGACTGTAACCTAATGGCATTGTCTGACAAATTAAAGAATCTTTCTAAATGTCTCATGGATCAATTAATTAACTTATTTTAATATGTCAAATAATTTTTCTAGAAAATAATTGATTTTGGCAAGCACACTGGGTTCAATACTGCTTAAAATCTAAAGTTCATGAGAACCAAACTAAACTTCTTGCACCATCAGGAAAAATGTCCACTACTGTACAAGCCAGGTCTGCCTCTCGCATTTACAGGTTCTAACTTAATAATGATTTAGATCACCAGAAAATTCCCTATTTTAGCTGCCCACACCCCTCATAGAATTATAATTTGATGTAATGCACTGTTGTCACTGTGATGGTTCCTTTTATGTGTCAACTTGTCTGATCCATGAGGTGCCCAGACATTTGGCCAAACACTATTCTGGGTATATCTGTAAGGTTATTTCTGTATGAGATCAACATTTGAATCTGTAGACTGAGTAAAGCAGATGGCCTCCCTAATGTGGGTGGGCCTTGCCTAATCAATTGAAGACATGAATGGAACAAAAAGGCTGAGTAAGACAGAATCCTCCTGTCTGACTGGTGAGCTGGCACACTGATCTTTTCTGGCCTACAGACTCAGACTGAAACATCAGCTCTTCTTGGGTCTCAAGCCTGCTCCCTTTCAGACTGGAACATACACCATCAGCTCTCCCGGTGCTCAGGCCTTCACACTTAGACTGGAACTGCACATCGGCTCTCCTGGGTCTCCAGCTCGCCAGCTGCAGATCTCGGGACTCCTCAAGGATTCTAGGATATATAATTATAAGGAATTACAAGCCAATCTCTCTAGATAGATAGATAGCCTCTCTCTCTCTCTCTCTTTCTCTCTACATATATATATGTATGTATGTATGCTCTGTTTCTCTGAGAAGCCTAATAGAGTCACAAAGTGGCATTTGAAAAATGTTTTTATATTATTAATAGTCCCATTGAAAACCTGTCCATTATGTTGAGTGCTCCACTGAAACAGTAATAGACACAACTTGAATGTGCTACTCAGGCCCACATGTAATCCTCCCATGAGAGAGGATTCCAGTCCTGACAGCATAGCCATTAAAGTTGTCTGAAGCCGACACTGTATAGGTCACACTGAAGGGCTCCCCACTGACTACCTCTCCAGGGGCCTCTGGATCCAGGCCATCTCTAAGCGTGGGAAGAAACTGAGCATTTCACTCGGCACACCAGACAAGCATAATCAGGTTTTGAGAAGAGGATGCTTAATGAGACACTACATGGAAAACCACTGAGTGTAAAGTGTTATCCAAGTATCAGAGCTATCTTTATTTCATAAATGTAGGGGTACCATTAATTTACTCTCAAAATAATGCATTTCTAGGTGTGGTAAGGAGGCCAGCCAAGGCTACATTTCCTGATACCTGATACCTGTCCTCCCAGGCTCACTCCTCATTAAAGGGTTAGAATTAGTGTCCCATAGGATTGTCCATTGATCATAATCAATTCCTAATTTTCAGAAAAACAAAGTTTCTTTACAACACCTGATCTCTAAAGAACAACTGTTCCAACAATGCTTCTTACAGAAAACCTCACAGTTCATCTTTAGAATTACCAAAATAAGAACAGGATTTCCTCTACAGGTTTTAAATCCAAAGTCAGAGACACCATCTAGTCTGTCTTTGAAATCACAATATAAAGCACAGGGCCACAGTTAATATTCATTCAGCCAAGACTACATGCCTGGCACTGTGCTAGTCTGTTATTTCAAAATTAATACACAAATGACCAAATGTATAACTCAAAATGAACATGGCCCACTTTTGGCCTCCAGGTATGACCACAGATCTGATGCAAGTCATTTAGGAATATTTGTGACACATTAAAAATCACTCGTAGGCCAGGCGCAGTGGCTCACGCCTGTAATCCTAGCACTCTGGGAGGCTGAGGCAGGAGGATTGCTTAAGGTCAGGAGTTTGAGACCAGCCTGAACAAGAGTGAGACCCCATCTCTACTAAAAATAGAAAAATTAGCTGGGCATTGTGGTGCACACCTATAGTAATAGCAACTCAGGAGGCTGAGGCAAGAGGATCACTTAAGCCCAGGAGGCACAACTTCCCCAGGTAGTAAGGATCAGCCCTGAGACCACTGCCAGCAATGCCCAGGGGAGACTGGGCAGGAGTTAGGGGCATTTCCAGGGAAGAGCAGGACTCTTCCCTGGCACAGTGGGCAAGAGCATGAGGAAGAGGCATGGCTGCAGCAGGTCGGGGTCCTGGCACAGTCATTTCCTCAAACGGAGTCAGCTGTGCCATACCTCCCATGAAGCCTGCCCAAAGCGTAACAATGCACACACTCCCTTCAGGCTGTCTTGTCCCTGAGCAGGGAAACAGTCTCCAGCTCCAGTTAGGAGGAAGATCCTAAAAACATCCAAGTAGAAAGTGAGAATGCCCAAGAAAAATATATTTACCAATTTTGAAGATACACACCAATCTTGGATAGAATCTCACAGATCAAGTTTGAGTAAAGAGAAACAGCAGAAATTATATAATGGGGTCTAATTTTTAAAATCCAAAGTATGTAAAAGGATATGGAACCCCAGACACAATAACATACCCTACCATTACGTAATGTAAATTTGCTTTTCCTCCTTTGCTCTTTCAACCATGGCTGGCTCTGTGCTTCCTTCCTCGTGGAGGTTTGTGTCCGGGCAGAAAGTAGAAGTCGCTGCAAGGCTTCCCTTCCTGACTGTTGCTCCAAAGCCTAATACAGTTCAGAGATTTTCCAAATGTCCTGAGAGAGAAAAGTTTCTCCAAGGGAACATTAAAGAACAGTGAGTGTATTCCCTAAAACCAAGAAAAGCTTCCCAGAAGCCTCCAGGGGAAGAGGAGTCTGGTGATGGTGCACGTAGCTGAGACCAGAGCCCTCTCCCTGGCGGAGCCTGCAGACACAAGCCAGGAGGTTCCCGGTTACGCCAAAGAGCTGCCCACTCCGTGCCTGGTACAGAAACAGCAGAATGCAGGCCCTGAAGGCGCTGTGCGAGACGGCTCGGTGATCGTCAGTGCAGACTGAGAACCAATGCCTGGCGCATCCACCCCAATGTCTTAAACCTCTGTAAGACCCCCTTTTCACCAACTTGGAATGGAAAAGTCCATTTGAAAAATTAAGTGACCAAAAAATTAACCCTACCAATCTAATGAGATGGGGTCCAGAGTCAAAATTCAGGTAAGGAACGGGGAGTTTTAAGTATGATGTTTCTTTCATACCTGAGTAAGAATCCACTGCACATCTGTTTTGAGTTCTCATTAAGTTCTTTAAAAATGAATTTGATGAAACAATAGTGCCTAAACAACTTGCCTTCTTTCCTCTCTGTTCAAATTCATGAAAGATAAAGGCTCTCTAGTTCAAATGTCCATCCCTGGTTCAATCAGCCAAGGCCAGGGAGAGGGGGCAAGAGATGTCTCTGCTATATTGGACTTGCCCTCCAGAGTCCTCTAGAAGGGGCTGTGAGCAGGGCAGGCCCAGATGGACTTGTCTGGGACAAGGTATTTTAGGCAGTCGTGTGAGTTGGAAGAGTCTGGTTAAGACACAAGCAGAATAAAAGGAGATGAGAGCAGGAAAGAATGTTGCGATAGCAGACGCTTAAATTAGAAGGAATTAGAAGGAATGCAGAGTAGAATCAACACAGTAAAAAATTAAATCAACAGTGTTTGGACAAATTTGCTTCCCCAGAAAGCTAAAGAAAGGGAACAGAGATAAAATTATGAGAAAGAAAATAAGAGATACTGAAAACAGAGACCAGACATCCAACATATGAAGAATTTATGTGCCTAAAGAAAGGACCAAAACAAATAGAAAAGCAGCAATAATCATAAAAAGAAAGAAACAAAACTTGCCTTAACTAAAAAAAGAAAGAATTATATCCTCAGATCAAAAGGACTCAGTAGGAGTCACGTGGACTTAGTGGCAAAAGACCAGCTCCCAGACATACAAGGAAGCAAATAATGACCTTCCAGGTAAGAAATTAATCCTGGAAGCATCAAAGCAGCAAAAACAAAGTCACCTACATAGAAAGAAAAGTCAGGCTAACCTTTGCCACAACATAAAAGCCACAATTTTAAGGCGGAATGCTGTAATCCAACAATTCTCCGCCAGTCAAGCTGTGTCTCCCAGGAAAAGCAGCACGCATGTGCTCCGACGTGCAAGGCCTTGGAGCTCGCCACCCACACAGCCTTCCAGGGAAACTGCTCAGACAGGTCTCCCTCCAGCCAAGGGATGGAAACTAGAGCATGGGAAGTCATGGGATAAAAGACTGCAGTGAGCACTATGATCCTATAAATACAGAAGTAAATTCAAATAATTATAGATATTGCTATTTAAAAAGTCATATTCTTACAAGATACACAGCATTAAAAACTAGACATACACACAGATTAAATTCTGAATTATCCAGGGCTAGGTGAACATGTTTAGATTAATTCCAATAAAATGTAATAGTTAATTTGTGAAAGAAATCTAAATTATTATGGGGGGTAGAAAAAGGGGAATCTTTACTTTAGAAGGTACCTATAGTTTGAAAAAATAGAGCCAACAGAGGCACACTACACATTCTACTTTGTGGAACGGCCCTTGTCTTAGACAGTTTGGGATGGGATAGCAAAATACCATAAACTGGGGGGCTCAAACACCACATTTATTTCTTAGAGTTCTGGAGGCTGGGAAGTCCAAGATCAAGATGCCAGTAGACTCAGTTCTTAGTAAGGGCTCCCTTCTGGGCTTCAGACAGCCGCCTTCTCACTGTGTGTGTTCACATAGCCCCTCCTTATTGCATACATTAGAGAAAGAGCTCCCTACCTTCCTCTTATAAAGACACTGATCCCACCATGAAGATTCCACCCTTGTTACCTAATCTAAACCTAATTGCCTCATAAAGGCCCCACCTTCAAATACCACCACATTGGGGTTAGGGCTTCAACACATGAATGTTGGGGCAACACAAACATTCAGCCCGTAACAGCCCTCGCCCTCCCTATCAGAGGGCAGCCTGCAGTGAGCTACAGCAGGGCAGCTTCCTGGCAGCTCAGGCTGGACACCAGACGGCTCTGGTTCCTAGTGCCCCCGCCCTGCCAGCGTCACACAGCCCTGAGTCCAGCCAGACAACTGTTTTATACGTCCAGGGAACATTTCAGGCAGAGGGAAGGTGAGCCAGAGAGGATGGAGGCAGACTGCCCGGATCCCTCCTGGGAGGAGGGGAGGGAAAATGGGCTGGGGCAGGGCAGGAGGGCTGGCAGGTCATTCGTAGGTGTGCTCCATCTCCCTGCAGGGAGAGAGGGCTCCACTTAGCCAGGTGCACACCTGGCACACTCACCTGTGAGTAGCCTCCTCAGCCTCCAAGCTTAGATCTGGGGAAGGCGAGTGGAGGAAAAGGAAAAGAAGGAAGTTAGGTTGAGTGGGTTCCTCTACAAGTGGGTTTCTCAAAGTGGGAGGGAAGAGCACGGAGTGGAGGAAGGTGGGTGATGCACATAGCCCACGAGTGTGTGCCTACTTCTGGACATAGTATGTGCCAGATAAGTTCACATTAAATCCATTTTGTATACTGCTGACTGAGTGGTTTACACTGCAATTTGGGGTTATCCAGGGCTGCATGATTATCTCACCCTGTTATTTATTGAATTGTGTTTAGGTTTCAGGGGGCAAAAATAATTGTTTTATTATTGTTTTAAAATCTACTATTGTAGAAGAAATCAAGTGAATGTGTTTATATAAATGTTGATTTCAATTCACCTTTAAGGAAGGTCTCAGAAGTTTGCTGTGAATCATTTATATTCCTGAATATTTGAGCTGCTCATTATTCCTTTTCATAAAAACCACCATTAAAATAATATATCTAAACAATATTTCACAAGTGGTAGAGACAGGGAATTAAACAAAAGATCTATTGTGGTGCTACAAGGACAGAACAAACAGGATTTTTAGTACTAGAAAAATTCTTATCTTATCCTTGGGTCAGGAGCTGGAGAACAGTTAGTTCAATCAAAGCAAATGCCTTTCTCATGGAGACTTTTCTTGAACCTTCAAAATCTAGCTAACAAGCGCTTTACTGATAAGTGCTTCTGTTCTTAAAGGGGAAAATTATATTTTTGTTATTATTTTGTTTCTTCCTAAGGATTTATGTGACTTTCTTCCACACTTCATTTGACATAAATAGAAAATAACATACCTCCAAGGTACAGATAGTTTCCCATGCTCTGTAATCCATTCCAGGGCATTAAACTAAAAAACAATTTCCTTCATTTAACAAAATTCATACATCCTTGAATAGGAAAAAAGAGAGAGAGAAATCAAGCCCCTTACAAATAAGTTCTACAATCAAAACAGGAATATCCAATATTATAGCTATAGCTATTTTTTAACATTGCTTTGAATATTTAGCAAATGGGGGCAGGGAGAAGGCAGTAAAAAGAAATAAGGGTAAGGATCAGAAAGGGGAAAGAATTACCACGTGACAGTCTATCTACAAACATCAGTAAATCAATTGCCAAACTATCAGATCTAGTCAGAACATTCACTAAGGGACTGGTTTTGAAATAAATTACCCAAATCACTAACTTTCCTATAAATGAACAATAAACCAAATATCATTATTATGAAAAATATAAATCCCACTCCAATAGCAACAAGATCTATTTACATATAAAGAATAACCACTAGGAATAAATTTAACAAGAAATGTGGAGATTATAGATTGAGAGAAAACTATAAAACTAGGCTATGAGACATACAGGAAGGTTTGAACCAAACAGTTTCCAGGGGAGCTCAAGAGTTGTACAACGGAAGTTCCTCCCCCTCCCCCGCCCCCCCAGCCCACGTTCAAGTCCCAAAGTGGTGACTATGTAGTGCCAAACGTAGAGAACTGGGCTTTCTGCAGGATTCTAGTCATCAGTCACCAGATCATGGGGAGAACACTATGCCAAAAGGCTCATCAAGTCCATTTGTTGCCGTGTTTTTGTGTTTTCATGGTGATGAGACTTCAACACAAAAGACTATAAACAAGTAGAGCTGGATTATCTCCACAACTGCCAGGTTTCTCAGGGTAGGAGTATGTTCCTCTGCATTGTACTGTAAATGAAGGAAATGCTTGTAGCTGTAAAGATAAACTTCATTTTCTCAATAGCAGAACACAATGAAAATTACTTTCTTGCTTACTTAAAAGTTTAATCAGCCTAGGGTAGAGAGGAAGGACAGGAATCAGGTGGATGGGGCCCTAGCATCTCTGATGCATGGCTTTTCAGGTTGCCCTGGGCACTGACATCTCACCGACAAATGAGGGAAAAGGAAGAAGGACGTTGTTTATGGGCCAGATCTGAATGAGACGCCCTTCACTTCTGCTCACACTCCCCTGGATACAACTCGGTCTCACGACCAACCTATCCGCAAGGGGGCTGGGAGTTGGAGCCACACTGCTTCCCCGCCCCTAACAAAAAGAATGGACAACTGGATCTACTCTATAGGTGAAGGAGGAGCTACCGAATTATCTTCTTCACATAACCAGAGCTTGCCCTTTAGACATTTAATTTTTTAATTTTACATATTTTAATGAAACCTTTCCTAAGATGCATAACAATTTTTCTATTTCAACAGAGTGGGCAAAAATGAGCCTTCTCCTATGGCTTGGGACTGTCATGAATACCAGCTCCCTTCCTGGGGCTACTTTCAGGAACTCTTAAGGAATCACTGATCCTTTATCTCTATACTAAAAGGATTCAAATTATCATCTTCTTTTAAATTCCTTTGAAATGCTTTTTCGGAATCCTTCCTCAGCGTCAGAATGGCATCTGTCACTTCTTGCTGCTTTATCATGCGGGCTTCTGAAAGTCCCCTTCCCCGCTAATGTCTTACCTCTCCTAAGGCTTCATACAAAAGTATAAAGTATAAAAATTGTGTCTTAAGTAAAAAATAAAATCAACTCAGACTGAAATCCACTCCTAAGTAAAGAGTATGAATTTTTATTACTTGGACTTTTTAGCATTGATTTTGGTTATCCAATATCCTTTTTAAATTTTCTTCCAAATTTTTACTGTTTTCAGCAGTTGCAAATAAACAATTATGTTGGTTTATGATATAATCCTAAAAAGAGAACAAAATTATGTCTCAAAGAGAATCACTGTTCAGATAGTTCTCTCTGTGAAGAAAATAAATAAATAACAAATAACAAAAACAGAATATTGACTAACAAGGAAAGAGGTCTACAACACATTTTTATGTAGAAAAAAGCAAGCTGCAAAATGGCATTATAGTGTAATCCCATTTTTGTAAGAAAAAAAAGCATATGTTTGTAATGCATAGAAAAAATCTGAAGGAATTAGGAGTAGTTATCTCTGAGATGTAGGATCACTGAGAACTTTTACTGACAAGGTCATTTACTTATCATGTAACATTTGGCTAGTTTATAAGAAGCACGTATTGTTTTGTAAGCATAAAAAGACAATAAAGATTTTAAAACACAGTTCACACTGTCTTCTCGGAGCATAAGCTCCTGGAAGACATGAATGACAGATGAGCACTCCTCTATATACCACCTGCTGCCACAAATAAGGAGTCTCTTTAAAAACACTGATTTTTCCAGTATGAAACTGCAGGTGAAAAAAATGAAGTAAAATAAAAAAATAAAAACACTGACTTTTGTGGACAAAAAACCCCCCCACAAAACTAGAGCATTGAATTCAAAGTCAATCTCATAGACAAGGCAAGTTCCAGGAAAGTTCTGATGGCTTCCCCCTTGGAAGACTTCTACCTGGAAATCTGCTGGAAACATTAAGCAGAGTTTCAAGAACGTATCAAAGCCCTGGCAAGCTTCCAATAGCCAGAGCCACACTCTAACCTATCCTAAAATTACGATGAAAATGTTCTTAGCGGATTCTGAGTAATATACTGTGTTATAAAGACTTTTCAGAATCCATTTTCTAATAAAAACATGGATCATTTAGTGTGTGCAACCAACATTTATTTAGTAGGTTTTTGTCTCCTGTTGCATACTGAGGGGATCCCACAAGACATTTTCTGTTCAGCATTTTCTCTCTACCCTGCATGAATCTCTATAAAATATTCACATGGATACAAGCAGGAACTCCAGAATACCCCAGTTACAATGAAAATGCGTTCACTCGTGAAAGTAACGTATCAGTTAAGTATTGCCACAAAAATGCTGCTTAACAGATTACCTCAAAACCAAACAGCATGCAACAAGTGGCGTTTATTCCCATGTTCTTATGTCCACAGGTCTGCTGGAGCAGCTCAGCCTCAGGCTAGGGGGCATGTGAGTTGGTTGGGGCAACTCTGCTTGACATGTCACTCATTCTGGGAACAGCAGAAAACCCAGAATATGTTGCTGGCAATGCAGAAGCACAAGGGGGCAACCCCATGAGCATATTTTCAATCTGGTACCATCATCCTCACTAACATCCCATTGGCCAAGGCAAATCACCTGGCCAATCCCAACACCGGTGGGACAGGGAAATACACTCCGTCTCTCACTAGAGGAACCAAAAGTCATATGGCAAAGGGTGGGGACACAAGGGAGGCTTGAAGAATCGGCAACAATAATGCAATCTTCCAAAGGTAACTTTAACTCATTCTTAACCACTTTTACAGTAATGTTTCTGTCTTTATATTTAACTGGTCTTTAAAAGAGGACTCTAAGGAAAGAGCAGAGAAGGAAGGAGGGAAAATGGGATCTAGAAATGTGTAGCAATTTGGACATTGCCTAGGAGAGAGAAAGGGGTAAGTAGGGAAGGTGCCACAGCAGAGGTCCACAGAAGAGAACATAATAGAGAAGAACAACCTCATGAATGAAATTTACTGATGAGAATTCAGAAATGAAGAAAAAGCAGATAAAACAGCAGGAAGACAGATATATGGAAGATAAAAGAAAATCCTAGAGAAAGACAAGTTTTAAGAAAACTGTACAGAAAAATGAAGCTGTTCAGGCATAATGTGTTTCTCCATTTGAAATAGGCATTTCTTGTGTGGCCATCCCTAGTCTATCAGCTATGGTTTACTCTTTATAATCTGAAAGAGGTTGTGAACCCCTATAAGAATCTCTCTGTAAGAGCCTTCTCTACAAAAAAAAAAAAAAAAAAAAACCACAAATGGTGTGTATGTGTGTGTGTGTACACACAGAATTTTTTTTTCAAACTAGGCAGATCAAAAACTCCCTGGAATGTGAACTTTGAACATAGGGAAACAAAACTGAAACTAGTAAGAGCTCACTCACTCATCCTTGTGGTTGCCCTAAAGAGGCTTTCCCATGATTACTGTTCCCCAGGTCCTCAGAGTTGTTCCACATTTCTGACCCCTTTGAAGCCCCCCTCTGAAATCCGTTTCATCCACATTTCCTTCAACTCTGTGAACCAGCCCTTCATCCTGCCAATAAATATATTTTTTGCTTAAATGAGCAAAATTGATTTATGTCGCTTTCAATCAAAGAATTGCATTAGGTAAAGGTCTCTTTCACATTTTCTATTTCCCACGGAGAAGAGAGAGCATTAAAAATGCCTTAAAGCAAATAACAAGCCATGCTATCACTCAAGAATCTAGTATCTAAATTCATTTCATGAAAATGGCTGTTACCATGGCAACCTTTCAGTGTGTATTCAGTGACTTTACAATATATTAACATTTTAATGTAAACTACTAGACTATATTGGCTTATTTGGCCTTGATTCCTTTTTAAATATAGATTGTTTTGTATCATAAAAGTTATCAGAGCTCCTAGTTCATGATGGTTAACAGAGATAGCAAATTTACTTTTCCCTCTAAAATTCCTAAGAAAATGACACTATAAAGGAAAGCCGTCCATGCTTATCTCCCACCACCACTCCATTCTACACACACACACACACACACACACACACACACACACACACACACACACACAAATACACAAAACCCACTAGAGCCCTAGCACCTGTCGTCAAAATCTGTTTGGATAATCCAACATGGTTAATAGGGTTAATAACCCTTCCATTAACTGATAAATCAAAAATAATCAAAGTCAAAATCCTAATGAGATTTTTTTATAGAATATGACAAATTGAATAGAAAATTCACCCAGAAAAGTAACTGTATTAGAGCCAATAAATTGTTAAAAGATGAACACTAGTTAGATGGGCCATGACCACAAAGAAAGACAAGGTAGGTAACACCAGGGTAGCCCAAAGAGCCTGGGGAGATTTCTTATCACAATGAGCCACACACCAGAACTTTCTCATTATCTGCAGCCAGGACAAATTCAGCCAGAATTTGGGGCAGCAAATCATTTCCAAGACCATATGGGACTACTGAGCACCATGTACCTCATTCATGTGCCACAAGATTCTGAGATTCACCCACTCACTAATTCAAAGAAGAGCTTCACCCTTCCTGAAGAAACAAGTCAGGCAAAGAAGTCGAATAAAAGAGGAAATAAAAGAAGAGGTGAATCCATAGATATTGAGGTCAATTATGTTTTATATCTTCAGATAACCTAGATAGAATGTTAAAAATCTCTCTTTGTTAAGGGAAATAGAAGATTTTACACAATGCAGGGCCCAAAGGGTCAAAAAGAGAAAGTGCAAAAAAAAAAATCTGAACTACAAGCAATAATCCTTGCAATCCCAGCGTTCCCACCCAATGCGAGACCTGCGAGGCAGGACACTGGGCAGCAAAGAAATGAAGGGTGATGAGTACCAAAGGGACAAAAGAATCTGTGGTTAAGGAACCAACTGCCTCACCTTCAAGAGGGCATCCTATCAGCTTGGCTAGGTGAAAGGAAGCAGGAAAGAGAAAGAAGGAGTACAGAGGAAGAGGAAAAGAGAAAGGAAGAATAAAGAATTGCTACAAAATTACAGTAATAGACAGCTCAGTAGAACTGGGATAGGAGTCTACAACAGACTCATGTATGTACTGGAATTTAACTTACCATAGATATGGCGTTTCAAGTAGAAATGCCTAGTTTAATGAGAAATGAAGCCTAGTTTAATAAAAGAGTTGAGGTAATTAGGTAAAAATTGAAAAAATAAAGATAGATTCCTATCTCACACTATACCAAAAAAAAAAAAAAGCCAAATATAATATAATAAAGACCTAAAGTCAAAAAACAAAAGTATAAAAGTAGCAGAAGAAAATATGAGAACATATGCATTAAAAAGGCCTACTTAAGCAAAACATAAAATCCAGAAACAATGAAGGAAAAAAACAGAATGCTTGATTCAGCTACAAATAATTTGAAAACTTTATGTGATGAGAGATACCATAAACAAAGTTATAAGATTGAAAGATCTAAATCTGCAACATATCTGCAAGATAACTAACAAATATGTCAAAAAGACAAGGAGAGGCAGCCCAACTGTTTTCATGTGCAAAGGAACATCGGCAGAGGCTTTCCAATATCTCCCATTTATTTTGTCTTTCTTCCCTAATAATAAAAATTTTAATTGAGCATACAGTTGCCCAAAATAAAGATTATATGTCACAACTTCCCTTAAAGCTTAATCACATGGGCCATTCTGCCCATGGAGATGTAAGGAGAAGGTCACGGGGGAGCTTCCAGTAGCCCTCTTAGGAGACAACACGTATGAGCCCTTGACTCCTTCCTCATCTGTTCATCCGTCCTGCCACCCAGAGGCAGATGTTTTTATCTTGGACCTTGATAAAGGTGGACAATTTGGTATTGTCTGGACGAAGCACGTAACAATGATATGAGGCTGCAGAAGAGGCAGCAGTAGACCAGGGAGACCAGATATGTCAAACTAAGAAATTTGTACCAGACCTTGGAACCAAAAGTCTCAATCCTATCACAATCAATGCTCTCTTTCCATTGAAAGATTTTGTAGCTTGCCCTTTACTATCCTGAAATAAAAATCATGGATTACATAACCTACCTGCACACCTAATTTTTAAAATAATCAATATAATTAACTATAACATAAAGGAAAACAAAAAGCAAAATAATTCAAATAAAATAATATGCTTAAAATGTAACTTCTCAGACACACCCATACCAGAAGCAAAAAGAAAAAAAAAAGTCCCACTCATTTCCAAACTGTTCTCCTCACCCCCATAAACATGTTTGTGAGCAACAAGGAGCCAAGGAAAGATTTTTAAACAGTAACTTCATGGTTTCTCCCAGGTTGCCTAGAAAATAGAGCTTAAAGCTAGGATGAAGGTGCTAAAGTTTTATTGAGAAGTACAACCCCAGAGCAGTAAAGTAAGGGAAAAGTGCAGTGAGGGAAGAATTAGAAGCAAAATTTTAAAAAATCACTGCATTATGACAAGCCATAAAGACTTGTCATAAGTCAAGCACTTGAAAGCTAAAAGGTACCCTGCTTGGCCACACAGGATGCCCCTGGACAAACTGTGCAGGAAAACTGTGCCTCCGACAAGTCCATGGAAGGGACTCCTGTCTCCTGCCAGTCAAAGCTGGCCCAGGGAAGTTAACTTCATATCTGTGGGTTGCTTCCCCTAGACTCTTTACCCGGAAGTAGGGGGAGAAGCTGGAAACTCCAAGAGTGGGGCTGGTTTGCCCCGTGTGGAATTGCATGGGCTGCTCAGAGCAATGAGCCAAGGGTCTGGGAAACAGGTAAAGCTGGGATAAATGACAGAGGCACAGAGGATGTGCCCGTATGTGTCTGACATACGTGGTTAGATTTGCATTTTCAAAAACAATGATCCCTAGCAGTTGCAGAGCGTGTTGTAGAGTATGTAGATTGAAGGGGGCAGTGAGGGGAGATAAAAAGACCAAACGGGAAGCTGTGGAAACAGTTCTGGAGAGGGACAAGACCATGAACCAGGGTGCTCACAGTCAGAATGAGCACATACACACACTTGCACACTCAGGAGTTCACTTACTGTATTGTTCAATTCCTTTACGACCTTACTTGTGTTTTGTCTCATGGAGATGTCCAAGTTTGATACGTGCATACTAAAATGCCTTGCTATAATTATTTTGTTTGACTAGTCAATAAAAGATTAAAGAATCACATAACAATGAATTGAGATACAAGAGCTAAAGTCATCTCTTCGTTAAGCACCAAATGAATCAGAGAAACATTAAAGGAATTCTGTCAATAATAGAACTGTCTATAGCCACATACATTGTAGATTAAATTATAAAATATTTTTTCTTCAGAAAAGATTCTTTTTCTGTTGATGTCAAATTAAATCCCTCAAGCACAAGAACTACATATCAGATTATTTACTTCTTCCCAACCTGCAAGTCATAATTATTTCCCTTCACTCATTTTTAACGTTGGCTTTTATATGGTTGAAAATGTGCAATTAGGAATTCTGTTTAAAAAAAAAAAACAAAAATTAGGCTTTTCTCTCAAGAAACAGAGCCATAATGAATACAATAATGAGAAACTAAAAAGAATTCAGAGAAGAAAAGAATTCAGAATTTTTATTATAATACACAAAGTCCTGTTAGGCTAGCCTACAAATGTGATTGTAGGCAAAGGACTTGACTGCATTGTTCTTTAAAGAGCCTTTCTTTTCTCTTTGATAAGTCCTTTTTGGGTTTTAAGAAAGGAGTAGATAATGCGAAAAACATAATTATGTCTGTGGAGTAGCCCCACACAGAAAGAAATGAGTCACAGAAGGAAAAAAGATGTCCTCATGACCACCTTTGCCATTAGTCACATTGGTTTAGAACCTTAAAGGTTTTGTGGGAATAGAATATGTGGAAAACAGTAGGAAAGTACCCAGAGTGTGAATACCACAATAACAAAAGGTGTTGTAATTATACAAAATGTTTCCTTTCTGTACAAGCACAACAAATGAGTGGAAGTTAATCTGTACACCTGGTCAAATGACTGGGCGTTGATCTTGAAGTTAACTGTTGCTTCAAACACTGGTGAAGTGAATTCATCTAAACTCTTCACCTGTCAGATTATTTTTCCACTTTAAAAACATAGTGGTTTATTAATGAATATAGAAACTACCACTGTAAGCTCTTATCTTTGGAAGAGTGGCTAAATTATTTCCTTTCTCGACAATCTTTTGAATTAAAAGTGACTTGTTTTGTCAAGGATGTTTTCCTTGGTCCTAAGCCATATTTGGCGTCTACCAAAATGAATCTTTTCTTAACCCTGCTCATTGTTGTGCAGTTCCTTATGATGGGAAAGAAACCAAGAATTTGAATGAACAAACAGATTAAACCAATTTCACAGAAAAGCGTCCTTTGAAAAACAACTCCTTGCCATCATCATATCCATTTAGTGACCATCTGCCAAGTGCTCTCCGTATAGAGCACCCTTAGCACGAGTAACTCCATCTTAGAAAAAGACTTCATCTTACATATCAAAAAGGCGTCATGCCAGCAGGAACCAGATGTTTACCTAATGGATGGAGACTACTACACCCAACCGGACAAGAGTGTAACTCTTTACTATCAGCCTTCACAGAGGACTCAGGGGCTTTAAAAAGAGCAGGATTTCACCAGTTTGACACGGCTGTCTCAACACACACCGTGTTGTTGTCACTTGTGATCAGCACCTGGCATCTGCCAGCAAAAGCTCTATTCAAATCAAAGACTATTCCCTTGCAAAATGTTTATGATTATAATATCCAGATCAGCCCAGGACACTCTCCTTGTCCGTATAGTCCTCCTTGGACTGGTTCGTTAACCCTTTTTTATACCCCTTTCTCTTTTTTTTTTTTTTTTTTTTTGAGACAGAGTCTCACTCTGTTGCCCGGGCTAGAGTGCCGTGGCCTCAGCCTAGCTCACAGCAACCTCAAACTCTTGGGCTCAAGCAATCCGCCTGCCTCAGCCTCCTGAGTAGCTGGGACTACAGCCACAATCCACCATGCCCAGCTAATTTTTTCTATTTTTAGTTGCCCAGCTAATTTCTCTCTATTTTTAATAGAGATGTGGTCTTGTTCTTGCTCAGACTGGTCTTGAATTCCTGACCTCAAGCAATCATCCCGCCTCGGCCTCCCAGAGTGCTAGGATTACAGGCATGAGCCACAGTGCCTAGCCAATCCCCTTTTCTCTTGATGTTAAATGTTACTCTTTTTGACATGAAAATTTTAATCTATAACATTTGTATATTGATTAAGTATACTGCTATGTATGGTTTGCAATATTGAATGACTTGTGGATGGGCTCAAGCCTGTGTGCCTGTGGCTCTGACTACCAAGTGAACAGGCAGTATGTGAGGGGGGCATACAAATATAGTTTAAATGCAAATTCCTATCTGGAAGAGATAATATTGTGGTATAATATCATGCTAAACTATAAAAGACTAATGGCAGATCCTTCGTTGTGGTGTGGGGGGGTAGAGGGCAAGGAGATAAAGAGCCCCCTAACACAATTACTCATGTATAAGAAAATAGGAAGAAAAAATATTTGTGAAATGTACAGGGAACAAAGCCTGTCCTAGGGTTAAACATGCCATTTCCACTGTAGCATCTTGACATGTGACTTCTCTGATAGACACAAGGAAACCTGATAGTTCAGGTCTTGAAATTAGAGTAAATACTTTCTTGTTATCAACATCCAAGGCAGTCTCTGTCTCAGGTCCAACTCAGCATTGAATTTATAGTCTTAAATATTTTCATTATGTTTAAAATTTTAATTCTTAATAAAAACTCCTAAAGTATATGAATTCTATATTTGATTCAAAAAATTAGAAAATAAAATAAAACAAGTGAAAAGAAATAAAGGCAAAAATAAAAGAAGTATAAATATAATCAAGAACTAACTAATAAATCCAAGAACTCTTTATCTGAAAAATAGCACCTGCCTATCACTTTGCTCACTGTATAAACAAACATCTAGCAAATGTAATCAAAAAGAAGAAACACAAAATGCAAGAAATGAGAAATGGAATGGGAACAACGGAAATCAAAAATTCTCCAAAAAATGAAGTGTACAATCTTTGTTCACATCTCTTAAAATATATATATATATTAAAAGAGATTTGCAGTTCATACTCAGAGACAGCAACCCTCCTCCAAACCCCCCAGGCCACTCCAAAGCTCCTACTTCCCAAATGCCTCAGAGTCTCCCCCAAATGTTCATCTCATGTATCTTTTTTTGTCTTTCTCTCTCCCTCCTCTTCATTATGGAGATTGGTTTAGCTTCTTTAACTTCTTTTTGTTCCCTTTCCACTTCTCCCATTGCTTGATTTAGCTACCATAAAGGATATCCTGGGAACTGAGCCAGCAAGTCAAAATCCTAACCATTCTTCCGATTTTCAAGTTTGATCTTTTCATCCCCATCTCCTGCACCTGACATACAAATCTGGGAACCAGGCCAAAGCACTCATGCATAAACCACTCTACAAATCTTCTCCCTCATCCCCACCCCATCACAAATGTTTCAGATGGTGAGAGACAACACTGAAAGAGTAGCCCTAGGGAACCAAGAGTGTCCATCCCCAGAATTCAAGGGTGGTTCAATATTTGGAAACCTAATATAACATGTCACATCAACATAACATACATGGGAAATCATGGGATCTCAATGGGTACTGAAAGGTATTTATAAATACAAATAAGAAGTTGCTATGGACAACAGTTTTGAATAACTAAAATGCAGTTGGTATCTCTACAAATGAGGCAGAGATTGAGGTTGGGGCAAACAGAAAACATCTACTACTTTTCTTGATCTAGTGATAGGGAAATCAGCTCCAGAACATCCATTACCTTGATGTGTGTCATCCTCAGGCTCAATTAAATTGGGCCTTAAAATCTGGCCTTGCAGGATGCTTGTCTGTTTCTAGAGGACTGGAGAACACTCAAATGGAACTGCATGACTTATAAAATATATTAGCCATTTTTTGTTTTCTCAACTATTAATATAAATAAATTAATAGTGATTGCATTTTTGTGACCTCCTTTTTTAATAAAATTTGGGTGTTTTCACATTCCCAAATATGTACTCATTATAGCTAATTTGGACACATGCACAACAATATAACAACATTTAAATTACCCACATTCTCACTATCCAGGGAGGATCACTAATTAACATTTTAGTATATTTTCTCCCAGCATGAATTTGGGAACGTAAGCACTCTTGATATTTAATTAAAACATAAGTTTGTTGCTGGTATTATAACAATCTTCTATGTCCCAAACCCCTCAAAGGGACATCAGAGGCCACTAGATTAAAGAGTCTTGACAGATTCTCCAGGCAGAAGATTAAACATTTGTCTGCCCCAAAGCACCAGGGAGATTTAATGCCCTCCCATGGGTAGCAAAGTGACTTTCTGTGTGTGGTTTAGAAAAAAGCCCTACCAGTTGGTTCAAAATAATCAGAGTCTAGGGGACACACACACCCACACACGTGCACACACACACACACACACACACACACCACTTAAGAACCTCTGCCCTAGGAAACCCATGGATGATTGATTGGGGGGGGGGATTCCCTTGAAATTACATGCAAAATGTGTGGGAAGAGGGTGCATAACTTTCACCAAATTCTCAGATTCTGTGACTTTCTCAAAACGTCAGGGGCCCTGGTATATAAAGTCCTTTCCAGTTTTAATATTCTGGTACTGTTTAGAGTTGGGGCTTTTATTCTGCCTGCATAAAAGACAGAAGTCTTGGAAGAGCTGGAGGACAACTTTAAAGCTAGATTCTTCTATAAAAAGGAGGTTTGGGGGGAAACTGGCCCATGAAAAATGCAGACACAGCCCTTTACCTTCTCTGTGTGTCTTGCTCTGACAGTGCTTCCTCTAATATCTGACCATCAGTGACTTAACAACAATTATATCTACGTAAAAATGATGCCACTTTTCAAGGATATGCCCGGAAATGTCTGCTCCCAGTGCTACTTGTGATGGGAACAAAAGTCACTAACTTGGGGTCAAATTAAGAAACAGACGGAAAAAAGCATATTTTCAACTCTCCCATGCACTTGACATGCCCCAAGATCTTCATCTGATGAGTACCAGAATCAGGCCTCAAACCTGGCTCTAGCCAACTTTAGAGTCTATTTAACCTCCAAACCATACAGCCTCCCCTATCAATAGATTGTGTATGTTTTGTGTTCTTACCTACACACTGGTTTTCCCTCAAAATTCTGTCTTACTTAGAAGACCAGTTAAACACACATCAGCTTTATTTTTAAAAGCTTTTATATATTTTATTTTGAGGCATTGATTCTAAAACACAAAAGAGTTATACAAAATGTCTTCAAAAAAAGCTTTGGATTGTAAAAGAGATTAAGAATTTATCATATAATGATCCTAAGTATTTCAGGAATGGAAAAGCCAACACCACATATTCTCATTAAAAAGTGGGAGCTAAACAAATGGGTACACACGGTCATAAAGTGGTTTAAAGGACATTGAAAATTAAGAGGGGAAGGCGGGAGAGGAGTGAGGGACATAAACTTATTATGGGGCACAATGTACACTATTCTGGTGACAGCAAACTAAAAGCCCTGGCTTCAACATTATACAATTCATCCGTGTAACAAGAACACTTGTACCCCCTGATATTTGAAATAACGTTTTAAAAAAAGAATTTATCGTTCAAATGCTGCCATCTGGAGGCCAAAGATGGCAAACCCCGAAAATAGACCATAGAAAAGGACATGGAAAACCCTAATTGCCCTGATCACCTGGTTTGTTAGCAAAGACTGATAATCTGGAACATTATGTGGAAAATTAACATACTTATGTTCCACTAATTCTGACCTGTAAGAGATACTCTGCCTGTAAACAATGGCAGCAAGATGTTTATCAGAATGTTTCCAAAGGCAAAGATGAAGACTCACCAGGCAACACACTTGACAATTAAGCTCAGGTGGAACAGGAAAAGTTCTATTTTCTAAATCCTTTCAAAGTGTATGACACGTTTCATCCACTCAGAAAAATTTTGCTGGGATCCTATTTTGTTCCAGACACTCTGAATTTCACTGGTTACATGATGAGGAACCAAAAAAAAAACAACTATTTTTCCTAGAGAACAACAAGGCCCTGTGAGCAACAAGGCCCCCACTCTGTAGGGTTGTGCAGTTGCACCCTTTATGGGCCTCAGCGACAGGTGAGTGTGAGCTAAAAAGCTTCTGCCTGTGGGGGGTGCCTTTTTCTCATTCACATAAAGGGAACATATAGGCTTTCGGCTTCTGGGGCAGGGGGAATTCAGATAGCTAGCGGGGCCTGTCTCCAAAATCCTGGGCCTCTTCCCTAGCATCTGACCAGCTGGAGGGATCACATTTCAGTATTTGACCCATTGCACCCCTTGCTTTGCTGTGAAGATTTTTTCCTTTATGTGTCCTCAAAAGCAAAAGTAACAGTTTCCAGTCCCTAGTCACTGAGCAATGTATTTGTAACCTAGGGAATGCTTGTGTTGTGGAAATGCTGTCAGTAGTAGATAAGATTCCAGTAGAAGAGCTGTTAACTGGCTCTTCAGACATCCCCAGAAACCCCCTCCCCTGCCCTGGTCCTGGCCTCCCACCTCTAGAATGCAGCCAAGGAAAGAGCAGCAAAGGCTGGTGGTCCACTGGTGACCCAGGACATGGAGGTGCCTCGTGGCCCTGGCAATTCCAACCAGCATTGTAAGAGTACCTCCTACAGTTTCTAGAGAAGTTCCTGCAAAAGTCCTTGGCCAGTAACTAATTATTCAATTTGAATAATTTGATGCAGTTTTTCCTCCAGTCAATGTCAAACAATACAGGTTGGGGGTGGGGGCTATAGGTTGTGTCAACTTTCAACTTGCAGCTGCCAGAAGTACAGGACTGTTTGCCTCCTTTTCAGTCTTAGATCCCCACGACACCAGCATGGGACCAATGGCGCTATCAGCATGTTGGGATGATGTGTTGACGTGTACAGTCCATCTGAGTGGCAAATATCTACGGTTCTGTAAACCACTCCTCCCCACTCTATATAATTCTAGTAGAGCCACCCACCCCTACCTCAATATGATCCGTTATTCAAGATGGCCAGAGTATGCCATCCTCCTAAGGGACACAGGGATTAGTCCAGAGATGAGTTCGTGACCTAAGCAGAAGGATCAGGGTCCTTTCTGTGCTTTAGTAGGAAAGGCGAGGAGAAACGGTTGCCCTCTCTCTCTGAGGCCTATGGATACTTCACCACAGAAAAGTAGAACTAAAAGTTGGAAAGAAAGAGTTCTAACGATGCCATTTAAACCCCTAGATTCAGCTACAACCTTTGCTCCCTACCACAGGTCCAGAGTCAGCATCAACTGGGGCATATGATGACTTCTTTAAAAACTTATAGGTTGAGGCATGGATGCAAAGAACGTCTCACGCTTTAGGAAGCTCATCTGCCAATTTTGGTATTAGAAATAAAGGAGACTTTTAGGACAGAACAGTAACAGGTAACCAGCTGAAGCCTGAAAACTCAAATCTTATAACTACAAGGGACCTTACCTATAATCTAGTCCAAGGCCCTAGTTTTAAATATGAGAAACAAAGGCTGGAATAAAGAAGGGGTTTCCTGAGAGAGTGTTCACTGTGGCTGCACAGATAAATGGAGTTAGATTTTAGCAGAAGAGACTCATGTTCATGCTCCTTTAATCCTTAGGGCCAGCCTGGGAGGTACATATTTTAGGTCCATTTCACAGATGAGGAAATTTAGGTCAAAGAAGTTAAATGACTTCCCAGTGTCACACATAATAGAGCTGAGCCTCAAATATAAGCCTAAGTTCTTTTTTGCTTTTCTACTCTACCTTTAGATGAAGAAAAGATTATTAGGCAGAACATAGAAGTGAACAGACCTGGCAGTGAGCCAATTCTTATTCTTTTTTTTTTTTTTTGAGACAGAGTCTCACTCTGTTGCCCAGGCTAGAATGAGTGCCGTGGCATCAGCCTAGCTCACAGCAACCTCAAACTCCTGGGCTCAAGCGATCCTCCTGCCTCAGCCTCCCGAGTAGCTGGGACTACAGGCATGTGCCACCATGCCCGGCTAATTTTTTCTATATATATTTTTAGTTGTCCATATAATTTCTATTTTTTTTTAGTAGAGACGAGGTCTTGCTCTTGCTCAGGCTGGTCTCGAACTCCTGACCTCGAGCAATCCTCCTGCCTCGGCCTCCCAGAATGCTAGGATTACAGGCGTGAGCCACTGCACTCGGCCCCAATCCTTATTCTTAAATAAGACATTAGTCCCCGGGAGTCTAGTGGTTAGGAAAAAAATAAAAGTAAGAAAAAAGAAAAGAAAAAACAAGGCCGGGCACGGTGGCTCACGCCTGTAATCCTAGCACTCTGGGAGGCCGAGGTGGGCGGATTGTTGGAGCTCAGGAGTTCGAGACCAGCCTGAGCAAGAGCGAGACCCCGTCTCCACTAAAAATAGAAAGAAATTATATGGACAGCTGAAAATATATATAGAAAAAATTAGCCGGGCATGGTGGCGCATGCCTGTAGTCCCAGCTACTCGGGAGGCTGAGGCAGAAGGATCACTTAAGCCCAGGTGTTTGAGGTTGCTGTGAGCTAGGATGATGCCACAGCACTCATTCTAGCCTGGGCAACAGAGTGAGACTCTGTCTCAAAAAAAACAAAAAACAAAAAAAACAAGACATCAGTACCTTGAGAGCATCTAGGAAGAATCAAAAGGACTTGGTCTGGTTTCCAGGTCAAGGTCTGGTTTAAATTGCTGAATGAGCCCCTTAAACTTTCAAGTCCCAGCTGCCTTCTAAAAATTGAGGAAGTTAAAATAAATGGTGCCAGAATAAATCTGCAAAAGGGAACAGACCAAAGGAATTGAGAAGTGGCCTAGAAGCCTGGAGGTCTAAACTCCTTTCCCATGCCCCAACACCGAGGCTATTCCTCTCATCATGCATCTGGGTATGTCACTAACTTAATGAGTCATTTACAATTGCCTACACAGTGCTCACCTACCTGCTCCTTCCTGAGTCAAATGCATCAGAATCCTTATCATTGGAAGAATCTAAACCCCCAAACCCATTCCCTGATGGTAGTTTGCTAAAAAGTGTGGTTTTTTTTTTAATTGACAGATTAAGATATAGGCATGAGATAACTCTAGAGAGTAATGGACTTTGGGAGCCTTTTTTTCCAGCTGACTTGGGTATCTTATAAACTTTCTGTTCAAGATTATTGCTCATGCTCTCATATCAGAAACTTTCACAGTTTCAGGTTCCCAGTTCAGCTCTGACTGTCACATCTACATCCTTTTACAGCAACAGAGGAGCTGGATTATACATTTGCCTTCTTGGCTAGACTGAAGTATCCATCCACATTCAACTGCTTTATTTTACTGCTGCCTTGCCTGGCTGTGATGGAACCAACATAAAGGTTAGTCCCTAATGGAGGAAATATTATGATTTGGCAGGGCAAATGTGACTTATGTGCTTTCGGTCTATTTTTTCATACCACTACTCCCTACACCTTCAGAAAACTCTACCCAATTGTATGTAATACAATGATAAATCTGGGTTAACTAGGTCCAGAAAGGTAATTGTTTTCATAACATCAATAACTCACTTGGAGAAGGGGGGTCATGGGATCTATATGCCTCAATATATCACGTCCTTTTTCTGGCCCCTCCAAATCATCATTCACATTTTTCTTTCTTCTAAAAGATCTATAATATTTTTCAAGGTCACTGAGTAGCCTGACTAAACAAAGCTTTAGAGGTGGTCACCTCACTCTTTCAAATTTTCCTTCATTACATCTCACATATTACACTGACACAGTCTCTCCTGGGTTGCAGTTTCTAATCAAATATTCTCATTTTGATTTTAATATTGATATACTAAACTATATAATGTTAATTTGGTGAAAATTATATTGAATGCTTTTGAAATATCTATTTTCTTAAAAGTTTAGTATGCTATTAACACCAAGAAAAAATAAATTAAAAGTTCACCAAGGGAATTTTATCTGAAGTTTGGTTAAATGTTCTGTAATTTGCAAGAGCATTGGCTGGGACCTCAGTAAAATCTCTGCCTTAGTTTAACAGTACATGCTACAAGCTGTGTCCTCAG
Organism: Lemur catta; assembly: GCF_020740605.2. NCBI lineage: Eukaryota > Metazoa > Chordata > Mammalia > Primates > Lemuridae > Lemur > Lemur catta. Next base: position 38,221,437 of record NC_059137.1, on the reverse strand, counting down.
TACAATTTGTACTGTTGACTTACTATACCTAAGAAATACTGCCACTCCCACTGTCCTGGGATAGTCACAATGCAGCTGATCTGTTCATGCAGATGACTGGTACTGTTTTCCCTTAGACATCCATCCTAGTAAAGTAGATTGATTGCCTTTTAGACAGCTATGAGGAATCTGTCAGCCAGGGTTCCTGAGGACCCACTGAGGATTTCCCCATGTCCCAAGACTCTTGACTGAGTGTGGTGGCTACACTGGAGCCAGCAGACCCTGGACTTGAACTCTGTCTCCAACCAGAAGCCCCCAGAATGTCCACACACCAGAGGGTTGAGGGAGGAGCATTGAGATCAAGGAGCAACTCAGAAATATCCTGAAGGTGAGGTCTGCCCACAGTGACCCCAAACCCCCATGAGTATCCCAGATGCATGGTGATGACTCTTTTCTCTCTCTTTTCTCTACAGTAGAGACTCTTAAATTGGGATCCAAAGACTCATAGAGTCTATGGAAGCACTGCAGTGGCTCCATAAACTCCCTGATAACATTATACAAAGTGTGTACATATAATATATAGTATTCAGCAGAGCAGGCTTCATGGTTTCATCACTTTTTTTTTTAATTTAGTCTATGTAGAGTCTTCAGAGTTCTGTGAAAGTCTCCAAGTTGGAGTTGTTAGGAGCAGAGGGAAGCAGTTAGGGCTAGGCCAACTCTGACAGATGAGTCCTGAACTTCTGATATCCAGGCATATCCAGTCTAACTGAATGCCAGATACCAGGCTCTAGGAAATGTCCCTGAAACTGCAGAGATCCTTAGTGACTATCTCAAGTATGATCTCGTCCCTACAGGGACCTTTAGTACCTGGATATCTCAGAGAAAGACCCAGAAGAGGAAAAACGCTTATGCTCTGAGCCTAACTAAAGGTGGCAGCATTCATTACAGGTCCCAGCCCAAGCCACTGGATTGACCTCTGGACATGAAGATGAAACGGGAGCCATAGCGGGGAACAGTCATCAACTCCGGGTCTGGCCCCTAAGAGCCTGTGGCCAGAGAGGCTCTGGCACTCCAAACCCCTGCAGAAAGGAAGTGCTGGTTCCTACAGCCAGGCACTCTCCCTCACCTAATGCCCAAGGTCTCCCTGGATTCTGAAATAACTTTAACCCTGCAGAAGGAAGGCCTGCAACTGGCCCAGGCACCCAGCCAGAAAATGGTGTGTGTCCTGGCAGGGCACAGCCAAATCTGGAAGCTTCATAAATGCAAGATGCTTTGAAGTCAAAGTTCCATTATATTATGGTTCTCAATCCTAAATTTAAAAAAGATCACTCTGAGTGTTTTAAAATGCAGATGCCTAGCCCTCAGATTGTGATTTAGTAGTTCTGGGGTAGATCCCAGGTGCTTACATTTTTTAAAGGGAAACCGATAATTCTGATATAAGGAGTCCATGGTGTACATCTTCAGAAAGTTCCTAAGGCTTCAGATGCAGAGAGGTGTAGATCAGGTAAACCCTCCTCCCCAACCCCCACCAAGATAAAAGCAGAGGCTTCCAGCTACCATTTATTGAGTACCAGATTTATCTCGGTACCAGATACAGTGCTAAATCCTTTACATAGATTATTTTATTTAATCCTTATTGGCCGGGTGCAGTGGCTCATGCCTGTAATCCTAGCACTCTGGGAGGCCGAGGCGGGAGGATCGCTCGAGGTCAGGAGTTTGAGACCAGCCTGAGCAAGAGTGAGACCCCATCTCTACTAAAAATAGAAAGAAACTAGACAACTAAAAATATACAGAAAAAATTAGCCGGGCATGGTGGCACATGCCTGTAGTCCCAGCTACTCGGGAGGCTGAGAAAGAAGGATTGTTTGAGCCCAGGAGTTTGAGGTTGCTGTGAGCTAGGCTGATCCCACGGCACTCTAGCCTGGGCAACAGAGTGAGACTCTGTCTCAAAAAAAAAAAAAGAAAGTTCAAAAACAATTTAAAAAACTAAAAAAATCCTTATTAAACCAACCCTGTTATGCCTATTTACATATATGAATACTGAAGTTTGGAGAAAATAAGTAACTTACCCAAGATCCCTCAGCTCTGAGTAGCAGAGCCAGTACTGGGACCCAGGCCTGAATCCATGCCCATGATTTTCAAGAGTTTCAGGGCCTGGTACCTGATGACAGCAAAGGGGAGGCTTTGAAGCCCCATCCCCTCTGCAGCTGGGTGGGGGAAGAACCCCCACAAGCCACAAGATATGTAAACAACCACTGCAGGAGACAGAGTGGATTCAGTCAAGGGGCTGCACTTGGGGATCTGGAGGGTCACATGTGGCCTTGAGGCCACAGGTTCCCCACTCCTGGAAGGAACTATGGGTGGGTGGGCTAATGAGGTAAGGATTACATTCCTGGAGTACAAAAGGGACAGAGGACAGAGATGAAAGATGTCAGGTAGAGACAGATGGACAAAAGGGGCTTTACAGGAACTGGCCAACTTCAGGGAAATCAATGAAATGCCATGGAAAGCATTTGATTAGCACAGGTCCAAGGCCCCTGAGTTCTATGGCCCCTGATGGTCAGTCCTGCATTTATACTGTTCAGCTGATGTGAAAAATAATGAGTTTGATGCATCAAAACAAAGACCAACTTTGGAGTCCAGAACCCTTTATAGAATATTAGATTCTCACCCATTAAAGGGGATAACAATAGTACCTACTTCATGGAGTTACATACAGGGGGAATTAAATGAGAATTTGAATAAAATGCTTAGCATAATGCAGGACAACATAGGAGTTGGACAAAGGTTAGCTGCTATAATCATTAATTACAACTAATTATTACTATACCCACGCTCAGCAAGCAACCACTGAGGCATCTTGTTTGTTTGTGAAAGACACTGAGGTCAAATGTGGTCTCTATGAATTGAGGTTTTCTCTCTACAGAGAGCAGCTTTTATTAAGGGTGGGTTTTTTTTTTCCCCCTTACAACTCCAAGAGTAAGAAGTCACATCCCCACAATTTAATCAAAAACAACTTTTTAGTTTTCTCTTTACCTTTAGTTCTGGTATTATCTAAAAACCAACTTGATACAACTTTTCCATACAAATTTGTTCTCAGGGAAAAATAAAGTTGATTCTATGTAACTTTTTTTATTCATCAATTACCTTTTCATACATTAGAACTTACTCTGTGATTGTCAGCTGAACTTCCAATAGTCTTCAACTACTTAGGAGAGATGCCTCAAACAAATGAACTTTATTTTCAGACAACAGGTCCAAGCAGACCAGCAAGAGGACTTGACAGGTGAACCACGATGAACATATGGCCAAGTGTTTCCTTACCAGCCAGGAACCCCTGAGATTAGAATAAAACTCTACCCTCAACCCCCTCATCTAGCCTCTTTGCCCACAGCAAAAAACAAATGAGACAGACTTCCTGAGAAGGGAGCATGTGCATGATCTTGGAGAGAAAGGGGTGGAAGGACGGGAGAAAGCAAGCCTTCCCGTGAAGGAGGGAAGATGAACATTACAGAACAGCCTAAGATCAGAAAACAAGACCCGTTAGTGCCTTCAGGATAAATAGGAGACCACTCTAGCTAGTCTGATGAAAGGGTACCCCAGGCCTCCAGGAAGGGAGGATAAATACAAGGAACAGAAACATACAACCAGACCTCTGCTTCTATATTCTGCACTAGATGAGAGTGACCATGGCTTTGCTCCCATTTGTCAGACCTGACATGGGTCCTGGAGATGGGGGATCTGGCATGTCCCAGCCACCCTCACCAGAAAACGCATCCATGACAAACCCAAATTCCTAATTCCTGAACATTTCAAGTCATCGTACATTGTGGCCACTCAAGAAGAGAATAAGCTTTGTAAAAAAAGCTGCATGTTTTACTTCAGGAAGTGAGTAAAAGTTCACAAGCAACCCACAACAGGTGCCAGCAGTTGGTTCCAAACAATCGGCCACACTCGAGGCAGAAGTTCAGGCTCTGCAGAATCACTTTGTCCAGTGCTTCCTGAGATGCTCTTTCAGCTGAGGAATAGAAGGCAGCAACTGCTGGCACTCGTGACAACGAAGGGGCAGCTTCAAGAGGTCAGGCATCCCATCTCGGACAGTCACTCTACCAGCCTTTTGTACCATCTCTATCACAGCTGTAGGCAAAGAAGAAAAGTTCAAATCTCAGCTACTCTGGGAAAACAATACAAGATACAAAAAAGAGAAAACATGACTCCAATCAATATGCCAGGTATTCTAAAGCTAGTAAGCTTGAGGTGAGACTTCCTGCTGAGAAAAATGAGCTTGATCAGATTCTAAATCTGAGCAATGTGTAACACCTTTGGGATGATACATTCCTTCAGGCAATCCATGTTACTACGTCAAGAGCTTATCACAGTGCTTTACCCCTTAGTAAATGTTAACTGTCATCATTGATATCCCAGCAGTACTGAAGTTCCAGAAGTATTCAGACCAGGAAATGCTTCCATCTACATCTGCACAGCCTTCCCTGTTAATTAACCACTCCTGACCCAAGGCAGCCCCCAAGCTCCTGCCCAAGTGATGGCAGAAGAGACAAAGAACTGTTCAGAGCTTTCTTATCTATTAACTCCAATAATTCACACGACAACCATTAAGTCCCCTGTTGTCACAATAAAACACTTCTTAACTCCAACATAACAGCTTTCTGGGTCCCCTAAGAAGGCTGCTCACAGCAAAGTGGTAATTGTACTACAATCCAAATTATCCAGTTTCTTTTTATAGGGCTCTCTTTATAGGGAACACAACATTGTCATCGTCCATGGGTTTTTGAGGCCAGGTTGCTATTTCAGGAAACAACTGAATCGAGTATAAGAACACCTGAGAAAATGAAACAAATGTAAAAACCAAAGAACACTGTTTACCTTGTGATTCTAGGAAGTATTCTGTATTGAAAGAATTCCAATGTTTTTTGTTTTTAAGGCAAGGAGAATCAAAATCCTGGCTGATTACATGAAGGTGTACATGGCTAATTGAAAGAAAAGAAATACTATTTAACTCATTAAAAACTATGGCTTATTCAAAATGACAAACTAAAAGTATGAGTACATAAGTATTGATAGTGTGTCCATTCAATTCAATTCATTCATTCATTCACTTAAGAATATTTAATGTTCAATACATATCTACTAGGGCCAAGCACTGTTCTAGGTACTAGGAATTTAGCAGTGAACAAAATAGGGAAAGCCTCTTCTTCCCTTATAGCAATTATACGCTAATGAGGGAAGACAAATAATAAATAAGTAAACAAATAAACAAGGAAAATTCCAATAGTTAACATTGCTAAGAAAAAATAAAAGAGGGAAATGGGATAGAGAGGGTCTGTGGATAGAAGCTGCCTCTTTAGTTAGAGTGTTCAGGCAGTGACTTGAGCTGCAAAAGCAGCCAGGAAAGCAAGGTCTGCAGGAGGACTGTCTCAGGGAGCGGAGGGGCCAAGAGCAAGGGCCCTGAGATGAGAAACACCTTGGTACAACCAAGAAACAGAAAGAAGGTCATATAGCCTAGATTGTTGGAGCCAAGGAGCAGAGATTAGGCAGGAACCAGATCATAAAGAGTTTTAAAGGCTGGCAAGGGGATTGCATTTTATTCTGATTACACAGGGACCCACTAAAGGATTTTAAGCAGGAGAGTGCTATTATCTGATTTATACTTTCTTGTAACAAAAACCTTTATCAAATTACAATTTTTTAAAGGGATCACTTAATTTTAAAATGGAACTATTTTATTATTCTTAAATACATTCTTTCAAAAACACACTTTATTCTTGAAATGATAAAACAAAAGGTTAAACTATGAACTGACAAAGTAGAGGTGGGTTGGTACCAGTATCCATGTTAAGCCTTAACAGGCCGGGCGCAGTGGCTCATGCCTATAATCCTAGCACTCTGGGAGGCCGAGGCGGGAGGATCGTTTGAGCTCAGGAGTTCGAGACCAGCCTGAGCAAGAACGAGACCCCGTCTCTACAAAAAAAAAAAAAAAAAAAATAGAAATAAATTAACTGGACTACTAAAAATATATAGAAAAAATTAGCCGGGCATGGTCGCGCACGCCTGTAGTCCCAGCTACTCGGAAGGCTGAGGCAGGAGGATTGCTTGAGCCCAGGAGTTTGAGGTTGCTGTGAGCTAGGCTGATGCCATGGCACTCTAGCCCAGGCAACAGAGTGACACTCTGTCTCAAAAAAAACAACAAAAAACAAACAAAAAAAAGCCTTAACATGGACAATTAAATGCTGTTTTCTGTATTACATCAAAATGATTTGCAGTAAGAAATTGGGTGCTGCTGTGTAGAAGCTTGGAAAAAAAAAAACTGGGCCCTACTATGGTGGCTCATGCCTGTAATCCCAGCACTTTGGGAGACCGAGGCGGGAGGACCGCTTGAGCCCAGGCGTACAAGACCAGTCTGGGAAACAAACTGCAACCCTGTCTATATTAAAAATAATAATAGTAATAATAATTTTTTTAATATATTTTAAAAAAGAAATTGGAAAGGGAGAGCAAAGGAGAGTACAAAGAATGTCCTAAGGTCTTTCTATAGATATCTGATAAAATGCAAATTCAACATGACAAAATGTAGACTTTGCATTCGTAGTCTTTAAAATGTGCTAGAACAAGTGCACCCTAAGGAACCTATATGAAAACCATTTTTTTCTTATTCTCAACAGAAAAAATGGTACACACCTAAACAAAAAGTAAAACTTAATTGTAAGATCTGGACCGTAAAACTACTTGATATAGCCCATATATTTAGTTTGTTCAACAACCTCATTCATTATGGAACAGAAAAAAATATCAGACCCAAGACAAAAATATTTTCTATCAACCTCCATAAGTAAAGACCGCAGCTTTAATGATGTATATAATCCGCAAGCTTAACCCTTGGTCAGTATAGATCTCCAAATCAAAATCAAGTCATGAACTGTTTACAATAACTACACTATACTAAAACATGAACATTTTCTTCCCAGCATGTCTTCCTATGAGGGAAAAAAATCATCAGAAGCTTTCATTCTTTGCCTGTGAGGGGATTTACGAAAAGCCTATAAATTAAAAGTGTTCTGCAAAACTAAAATACACTTCAAAGTCAAACAGGTAAATAAACAAAACCAAACTAATGTTTCCAAAAGTAAAATCTATTAAGTAATATAAATATACATGTACAAAAAAATTATAAGAAATGATGATCACATTTAGTTATACAGGCAAAATAATATCTAATTGATTATTCCAGGCTTGTGGACACAATAATTTAAACCAAATTCATATGCTAGTTCAAATATTATGTACAAATTTTTTAATGACCTATGCTGTGGCTATATGTACAATTTAGATAAGCTGGTCAAGTTATTTGAATATATGCTATATTTGATAAACCTAAAATTATATTACCTTTTCTCCTCCTTTAACATTTATAGAGGCTTAATCTGTCATGGGATTAGATCTTAATAAATAAACAAATAAATAAAAATATTTGTAGATGCATGCCAATATGGAAAAAAAGTAGTTTCCATTGATATATTAACAGAGAATAACAGAGAATGTCTACTATGTATGTTTCAGGCTATAAAAAAAGTTAAGGTACATTTTCACATAAGAAAAAAATAAAAATTGCCAGAAGTTTAATAAAAGTTTCATATCAACTTACTTATAAAAATGAAAAAAAAAGTTTAAAACAAATACTGTACAATTATGATATGGTCTCCCTACTGATCTGAAACTATAGAAGACAATGAAGGGAGGAATACCAGGTCAAAACCAAAAATTAACACAAGTAATATATGTTGCTTTAAAAATCTGATTTGCAGGGTATGGTGGCACGTGCCTGTAGTCCCAGCTACTCAGGGATGAGATGGGAGGATTGCTTGAGCCAGGAGTTTGAGGCTATAGCGTACTATGATCATGCCACCATGAATAGCCACTGTACTTCACTAAGCAACATAACAAGACCCTGTGTCTAAAATAAAAAAAAAAAAATCTGATTTGCATGAAAACTCGTTGCTTGGCCTAGTTTTAAAGCTAATTACAAAATCCATTTTCTTAATGGTCCAGACATTCTGTCAACTCCTCCACTCAACAGAACTTCCACTGATTTCCCCATTCATTAGAGACAACAAATGCTATGAGTTCATCAGCGCTACTGGTTTGAACTTGTGTGTAAGTATAATTCTTCTTCTTTTTACATTTGCCACATGTGAACAAGTCAGTCTGGGTTCCACCCATCTTGGCCATCTGATGCTCTCTCATGGCTTCTTGGTCAAGTTTTTCCACATCTCTTTGAGCTCATCACTAGCCACTTCCTCTGCCATTATTCTAGCAAATAAGTCAGGAGGAATAATTCCACACAATACATTTTTCCTTAAATTTGGATCCTTTGCATCTTTAAGATTTGATATCCTACTTCATACTCTATTTTTGTATTTCATGTCTATATTCCTTATTTCTTGATATACAGCTTCCTCAATTTGAGATCCTAATTCTTCCTCATCAGCTCTAATAGCAGTAGCCTTCCTGTGGAGAGCTGCAGCAAGTATCTCCCAACACTTTAACACAAAGAATCAGGAGGAAAGGGTGAAACACAGTATTTTAAGCATTTGTCTCAGCCTTCTGTTGCTTACATTGCCACTTTCTTCTCTTGTTTCAAGGCTATTCTGCAAAGTAATCACAGGTTCTTTTTTCTTTTCTTCAAGGTCTTTCTCAGTTGATGGTAACTTTTTCCAGAATTTGATAAGAGACTTTACTAAAGATGTAACTACTTCATCTGTACTCTGCTTGCCATTAGCATAACTGACATTCCAATTCTTGTGGCCTGTAACAATTCCAAGGTCATGGGAATATTCTTAAACTCCATTAGCAAATCCAATGCTCCAGCTGCATTCTTCTGTACCATCTTGTCCATCTTCTTAGCAGTGTGGACCATCTCATCCTCCATGGCTCTGGCAGGTTTTCCCCATACCCAGCCAGCTGGAGACAAGAAGTGAGTGAAGCTAGGGCAGAGGAGATGGCAGGATGCAAGCCCCAGTGCTCAACAAGCCCCGCCACAAGCTCAGACCTAGGCCCTTCCTCACAAACCCAGCCTGGAAGGGCAGCCTGATTTACACTCTTAAAAGATCATGCTGGCTGTTGTGTGGAAAAAGAACTGTAGGATGGGCAAGGAGGGACAAAAGGAGACCTGGCTGCTGCAGTAGTCCAGGCTAGAAATGATCACAGCTTTGAGTAAAGCTGAGCTGTAGTAGTTGAGACGGCAAGCAGCAGGCCTATTTTGAATATATTTTGGAATAGAATCAACAAGACTTACTAACGGACTGAATGTTGATTTGGGGCAGTGCCACTTACTGAGACAGAGGTTAGGTGAGAAGCAGGTTTGGGGAAGAAAATCTGGAGTTCTCTTTTAGACATGTTAAACCAAGTAGAATGCCTCTTTATATAGTTTTCATTCTCAGAATAAGTAATATTTCACATTCCCACAATAAACATTCAAAATCAATCAGTATGTGTACAGAATTCAAAATAGAAGATAAGCAGTAACAAATCAGCATAACTGTATTACAAATGAATAATGGAACCAGACTAAAGCTGGTAAGGAAGAAAATAACTAATCTAACTTGAACAAACAGTGTTTTGACTGGATACTCAAAGGCTAAAGGAAAAATGAACTGTTACACAAATACTGTATTCTAGTTAATAAATGTCTTTCTCACAGGGGTATCAGCTACCAATTCTGTAACTGTTTTACATGTATACTAAAATAAACAAGTAAGGGAATTTATTATAACTAATAAGAGCCAGGTTTCTCACTGTTCTAGAGAAAGAATTTACCAAAAAGGAAAAGGGTTAATAAAAATGAACCGTGTAGAGTTGGACTGGAATCACTATGAACTCACGGTTTTCCATATACATACAGAGGTAGATAGATAAATACAGAATTACAGATGTATGTGTGTCTGCGTGAATTAGGATCCATATGTGTATTTCCTGGCTCCATCTGCTGAGAGGACCTAGAAGCAAGAACATCCTGGAATCAGCCACTTTTCTCATTACAGAAACCTAGTGCCCAAGTCTGGGTTTATAAATACCATTCTCCAAAACAGGGGCCTCTGGAGCCCTCAAAAGAGGGCTCTTTGGAGAAGTGGTTCATTTCAGGGCTGAAACACAAAAAATACAAGATGAGTCTGGAACATCTTGTAGGGTCAGAAAATAAGGAAGTGCTGAAAAAATGCCATAGGTATATCAGAATGACACAGATGGGCAACATAGGGAAACCCCATCTCTACAAAAAAATAAAAAAATTAGCTGGGTGTGGTGGTACACACCTATAGTCCCAGCTACTTGGGAGATTGAGGCAGGAAGATCCCTTGAGCTCAGAAAGTTGGAGGTTGCAGTGAGCTATGATGATGCCACTGCACTCCAGCCTAGGCTACAGAGCAAGACCTTGTCTCTCAAAGAAACAAAAAACAAAGTGACACAGGAGCCAGCGTAAAGAAGCTTCCAGTGTCCAAAGCTGGAAGAATTTGAACAACACAATAAATAATAGTATTGAAGTACAACCTATAGAATAAACATCCATGAGTTCATTCTAATAATTCAATAAATAAACAATGAGGAACAAGGGACAGCTCTTCCACACAGAAGAATTTCAATTAATAAATTAAATAAGGGAAGTATAAAATCACCATTGGGTAAATAACATAGTAATAACTATTACAGGCAAGATCCACCAATAGATGCAAAAATCATTGGGTACACAAGTTTGTGGAGAAAAAAGATAGAGGTATAGTCTCAAAATATCTCCCTTAAGATATTCACCAATTACAAAAAGCAAAACAGTAACTTTGAGTGTAGAAACCTGGCAAATACCACCTTAACTAAATGATCAAAGTTAATATCACCAGTAATAAACCACCTCAACATCATGCACCCCCTGATATGATGCACTGATAAGGACACAATCACAAATATTACTTCTGTGGTATTTCTGGCAAAGAAAAAAAACAGCATAAACTCAATCTAATCATGGAAAACAGCCAACAAACCCAAATTGAGAGACATCTTTCTTACAAAACAACTAGCCAGTTTTTATGGAAAGTGTCAACGTCATAAAAAGAAGTAGGAACTATAACAGATTGGGGAAGCCTGGGGCTGACTAAAGAGAGACAACAAATAAATGCAATCTGAGATCCTGGACTGGGTCCTGGAGTAGAAAAAGAACATTATAGGAAAAACAGGTGAAATTCAAATAAAGTCTATAGTTTAGTCAGTGGTGGTGTTATGAAAGGCCATTCTTCTGCTTCACATTTTTTTTTTTGCATTGTCTAAACCCAAAACATTACTTTTACAATAGGATAAATTATTTGCTTACAATCTTTTCCTTTCTGTCATGTTTATTTATTCAAAATTACATCATTAAGAGTGAGCATAGGCCAGGCACAGTGGCTCATGCCTATAATCCTAGCACTTTGGGAGGCTGAGATGGGAGGAATGCTCAAAGCCAGAAGTTCAAAACCAGCCTGAGCAACATAGCGAGATATCTCCACAAGAAATAGAAAAATTAGCTGGGTGTTGTGGCACACAACTGTAGTCCCAGCTACTCAGGAGGATGAAGGAGGAAGCAGGAGGATCACTTGAGCCCAGGAATTTAAGGTTGCAGTGAGCTATGATGATGCCACTGCACTCTAGTCAGGTCTGACAGAGTGAGACTCTGCCTCAAAAATAAATAAATAATAATAATAAAAAGTGTACATTTGTGAAAACTGATCAAACTATACATCTTATTATGTACTTTATTGTATGTAAGTTATGCCTCAATTTAAAAGACAGAATGTAGATAAGGGAAAAATATGGCAGAAAAATTTCATTTGATTAAAGTAGCCAGTCATCTAAGTTGTGATTATCCACCTAAATAAAATGTAAATGTTGGCAATTAAAAAAACAATACTGAAGAAAATCCTGTCACTTGCTGTAATGGGAATGAACCATGAAGACATTATGCTAAGTGAAGTAAACCAGTCACAAAAGGACAAATATCGTATGATTCCACTTACATGAGGTACCTAGGATCGTTAAATTCACAGAGACAGAAAGTAGAATGGTGGTTATGAGGAGTTGGGGGAGGGAGGAATGGAGAATTATTATCTAATGGATACAGAGTTTCAGTTTGGGAAGATGAAAAATGTTCTGGAGATGGATGGCAGTGATGATTACACAGTAATATGAATATATTTAATGTCAATGAACTGTACACTTAAAATTGGTTAAAATTTTTATGTTATGCATATTTTATCAAATTTTTTTAGAAACAAGGTAAAAACTCTAAAATCTAGTCTCATCATCTTACTGCTTAGATCAAAGGAACTGTGGATATCTGCCTTGCCTGCATTCTTTGAAAAGAATGAATCATTCCTTTCCAAATCCTTCTGGGTATAAGCCAAAGGAAAACACTGTACACTTTTTTCTCATTTTATTTCAAATCTTAGATCTATTAAGCTGTCATTACAGAAGTCTATGATGTTTGCTTCCTTTAGAGAAATGGTCCTTAATCATTTTGGGGTTACAGATAACTTTGAAGAATCTGATAAAAACCACTGATCACAATTCTTCATTGAAGGGTAATGAAGCTGCTTCATCTAGTTCATATGTTAGGCTCTCAAAGGTTTAAACTTTGAGAGGAACAAAGAACCACATGTGATTGAATTATAGGGAGACACAGGCAAGTCAGGAAGAGGGGTGGAAGCTTCTGCCCACCTGCCTTGGACACATCCCACCCTCCTCCCCTGGGCCTCAGGGCAATCAGCACACTCTGCAAGTCCAGACTGAATCTATCTGCCCACCAAGACAGAACCAGGAGGCACCAGCACTCCCCACATAGCTTACCTCATACTAGGAATGGCGTGGTAGCCCAATCGGAAGCGGAGACTGCTGGACCCAGCAAAATCTGCAATCACCTTTTCCCCCACAGTGTGCATATGTTTGAGGAGTTCAAGGTGTTCCCTGGTTACAGCCTTCAGACTTGAAATGGAGGCCCATGGTAAGACCAGCCAGTGGTAACGGGCCTTAGGGTACTTATCCTTAATCACCACCACCTGCTCATCTTTGTAAACCTAGCAGAAGGGCACAAGAGAAAGAAACAGACATCTGCAGAGAATCTTCTGTGTGCCAGGTGCTGTCATATTCCTTTAAGTCACTCAATTCCCATAAGAATCTTATGCAAATGGTTTTAGTATCCCAGTTTTGAGAGATGAGAGCACTGAGACTCAGATAAATTGAGTGTCTTGCACAAGTCACATAGTAAGTGGGAAACCTAGGATTCCAAGCCAGATCAAGTTGACTCCAGAGTCTGTTTTCAACCCCCACACTATACAGAATGCACAGAAGATGCAGAGAACAAAATCATTCCCAAGGATCTGATGTAAAAAGCTCTGCAAGCATAGATTCAAATGCATCCTTCTCCACTCTAACATAGCAGACTGTGTGACACATACACACATGTTCTGAGGAGCCCTAGCAGAACCAGCCACTTGTTAACCAGGATGTAATCAAGGCAGAACTCAAAGGCTTCTCTAAGGATGACACATGATTACTAATCCCAGGGCGGTGCAGCACTACAGTCACAACACATTATCTCTGATGCTCCCTTGAAAGGGACCACACTAAGGTTAACACAACTTCCCTGAATAATACCCAGATTTTTAAAAGGGACAAGACAGAGGGGATATTCATTTGAAGAACTTAGCTTTCCTCCAAAGAATTCCAGTTGCTACCTTATTATCACTGGGAAAAGCCACTTGTTCTCACAGAATAGCCAAAAAAAATAAATTTTATTCTGAAGGACTGATATCCTTTGATTTCATCTGTACTCATGACCTCTGTGGAATTGTCACTTACAACATGAAATGTATTTAAATTTCAAAATTTTATTCTGACCTGCATTTTGGGGTCCTGCATAGAAATCTTCAAGCCTTGACTCCAATGGCCTAGTGATTCCTAAACAAAAAAGGGCAATGTAAATTACAAATGCCAATAATTAAATTTGGCAATAGTTAATTATATGATAGCAAAGTCCAACCAAACTTGGAAATAAGCTTGGTTTTGAGAATTAAACTAGACCCCCTTTACTTCAATCCATTGCCTTTTAGGACCATAACCCTCCCCGTTGCCTTCCTATATTCAGAGCTGGCTGTCTAGACGAAAACCAGAAATGCCAGAGCATGAGTCACATCTTCTTTGCCCTCTCACACTCCAACTACAGCCTGACCAAGTTTCCACTTTGACATCAGCATGTGAATTAGTATATAATCCACTACAACCTTCTATAGATATATAAACAACCGACCCATTTTAGTTGTTCAATATTAAGTATACTGCCATTATTGTCCTACCTTCAAAGGCTCACCTCAGGAATTCAAGAGAAAAGCACACAAAGGGACATTCATCCAAGTGATTATCATGCCACAAACAAGTGACTCTTTCATCATGTTTAATAACCTCTCACACATGCCTGGGCTTTACAGTGTACAAAACAATTAAGCAGTCATTATATCTCATTTAATCTCCACATCGCCTACCAATCACACTACCCTCACCTTTTTGGTAGGTGCATCTTTTCCCTTCTTTGGGGGCACAGAGCATTGGCTAGGGCTGCTCCCAGGTTCCAGCCCTGTCCCAGGCTCAGCTTCCTGGGCAGCATCCCTTTCTACAGAATTACTGTTGCCTGACCTCTTTCTCTTCCTGTGTGTTTCCAGGCCAGGGCTCTCTGCCTCTTCTTCAAACTCTACAATATATGGATAAAGTTCATTCACCATGTGGAGAACCTGGCCAGGCTGAAGCTTTACCTCTTGGTCCTTCCCAATTATGACTGAGTCAATGCTGGTGGGATTGATCCCTACCTATAAAATAAAAAATCACAAAATAATTATAACATCAATAGCAATATAGACACTGCTATGTTAACCACTTACTATATGCCAGGCACCTTGCTTAAAGTTCACCTATATTACTCCATCACTTCCACACATGACAGAGAAGCCTTCATTGGCTGGCACAGACACTCTAAAACCAATAGCATAAGAAAACCAAGTATAAATTGGAAACCCAAGTTACAAACACACATACCTGCTTTACCTTGACATATCCCTTTTTACACTCTGCTTTCAACTGCACTGAAAGAGATTGGAAAAAGTTAAACACAAATGCAACAAAGAACCAAGCACCTGCTCCCATTTTCCCTAAAGGACAAAGGAGGCTCACTGCAGGAGGCAGCTGGACAGATGTCTCCTCACAGACCTATGAGCAATTGCCTGTCATGCAGGTAGCTGGGGCTCCAAATCCCACCAATCTCTAAGAGCTTCAAATCCTTCAATAAAATATCCAACTGCATACATACTCCCTTAGCTATTGCTAATATCCCCATGAGGCAGCTTCAATGAATCCCCAAAAGTTTCCCTATTCCAGAGCCCCTGGCCAGCTCAGGATCACAGACTCTGCAGCCAGGAAAGACAACCCATTTCTCTCACAAGCCCTTGGCTAGGATGAAATCAGGCTTCCACTAGTATTTAAAAAAAAAAATCATCAGATACCTTCAACAGAGAAAAAGGTAAAAGATACTTTCCTAGAAAATAGAAATTCAGCTGGCCTTGGGTAGGAGTGGAAAGAACATTCTAGAAAGAGGACTGCAGAGATAGAACAGTCTGAGCATGTGTGAAAAGCAGTAACATTAAACACTCCTGTTCTGATAAATGAACAAAGTATCTGGGGTTGAGACAGGGAGCACAGAAGAGACACCACAGCTACTCACCAGGAAGGACAGGCTGATGTACACATATGTCCCTACAACTGCTGCTGTGACGAGGGGGACAGAGAGAGAAGCAGCTGCTACTTCGGTATCTTGGGCCTAGCCAAATCAAGCATGGCTTTTGTTTTTCCCTCCACTTCAATTAATTCATGTAAGAAAGACCATAATCAGTGCTGCAGACTCCAACTTGTTAAGTCTAGAACACTTGGGAAACCCTGCCATGGCAGTCACACCACAGGCAGCAGTGAGCATGTCTAAAGTTTACAGGAAAAAACAAGGTACACGGTAAGGCTTTTTCCTGAAGGCAAGGATTTTCATTTCATTAAACCCTAACAAAAACAAGAGCTGGATGCCATAGTCTTATAAAGATACTACTCTCTATGTGAGGCAATATATAAAGAATGGCACCATCCCATCACTTCTCATACATGGTTTCACCTGGAGACTCCAGTTTATCTGTCTTGCTACCCAGCGGGCAATCTCCCTGGGTAAAGCAGGGTGCAGGACGCAATTCCACCATCCCACGGTAACAGAGTAGAACCTGTCTGCTCCCAACCATCGGCCACCCTGCCTTGAATGTTACCACATTGGGAGGACAGAATCAGGAATAAATAGGGCCCTGGGGCTGGCTAAAGGAGCTCAGTTCCTGACTTTTATTTTTGGCAGACATTAGGTGTCCCATCAAGAGCACTCAGGAAATGTACATCTTTGGTTATCACTATCTTACAAAACCAAACATGGTAATCTCCACATTCCTATGACCAGTTACCTTGCTGACGAGAACATTTCTTGTCAGTGATCTTGGTCTCTGGGCCACGCCCTACCACAACTGCTTCCAAATGGGGTAGTTTGATTCGCTGGTGCCGGCTGTCCTGTCTCACCAACCAGCACACCCGCATCATCACTCTGAAAGACAAAACAAGAGAATCACTGGAAAAACAGATCCACTAGCACAAGTCCCCCAGGGCCACACCCCAGCACCACCACACATGTGATTTACCAACTGTTCATCTTGAGGCAAGTGACTTCACTTCCCCAGTCTCAATTCCTCACCTATAAACCATAATGACAGGACTCAGGAGGCTGTTGTGAGGATTAAATATGATAAGGTGTTTAAGTATTTATCTCCCTGCCTGAATCATGCTAAGCAACCAAATATTTGTTACACATTTATGATATACTCTATGTGCTGGACATTAGGCTACAAGCTGAGGGTTAAAGGGTAAATAAAACAGGGACATTGACCCTGTTCTTGAGGGGCTTGGAGTGCAGTGGGGCAGATTCATATTGAAATATAATTAGTTTAAGTAGCCTGTGGAAGATCCAAGAGTCAAACTAGGATATATACATATATAGGTATGAAGCTCAGGAGAGAGGAATGGACTAAACGTATATATTTGAGAGCCACCAATATGTCACAGAAGCTGAGGCAAAGAAGGATGAGATCACCCAGGGAGGCGTAAAAGGGAATTATGGGCAGGGACAGTACTAGATTTGGGGGATGCCTCCTGAGACTCTAGAACCTTATCAATGCTCAAGCCTCTAACACTCCTCTCCCAGGAATGTTGTCTACAGTCAAGGCAGCACTTATGTCCTCTGTGCAAGTTTTATGTCCATAAACAAAGAAAAAAGAAGCCCAATTTTTAAAAATCAGAGTTTCATTACCATCTGCAAAAACAAGACCATGTAAAGTACGTTCAGCAAATGAAAGCTGAGGAGGTACTGTTAGGGTGGAAAGCCTGGTAGGTGCTCACCATATGGGAGGATCAAAAAAAACAATTTTGAAGCAATTTTGAAAGAGATTTACATCTCTTTTCTGTCCATTCAGCTTCCTTCAGAAGTTGTACAAAACAGAACTCCTGCAGGGTGCCTATTAGTGAGAGAACTCATAGGATGGATCTTTAACCTTTACTGAGGAAATTGTGGGATTAGCTATTTTCCTGTTATTTTGCAAGGCCGCCCCTTTCAGTTCAAATTCATAGGAAATGGATTAGTGTGTGTACACACATGCTAAGTAGGTAAAGTCCTGTATTAGTCAGGAAAGCCTTCCAGAAACCACCCAGTTGGAGAAGACCTGGAGCCAAGGGGACTGATAAAAACAAAAAGGAGTGGGAAAGGCATTCCATTTTAAAAAAACACAAGTGACAGCACAGAATTCAGCAGTGGCAAGCCATATGTCCAGAGGCAGAAAGCAGACTTAGTTGGCTAAACCAGAGGAGCTGCCCCATAGTCAAAAAAGAAAAAAAAAAAAGGCAGAGGTGTTGAAAGAACACTAGGCTGAAGTTCAGATTCAACGTAATCAGTAGGAGACAACTGCCAGGTTTTGAGCGGTTCGGTAAGATGAAACAAGAGAATTCAAAGAATACATTACCAACAGCTATGTGTAGGCAGTCTAGAAGTGGAGAAATCTGTAGTCAGAGATTAGTCAGAAGGCTGTTAATATAATGTGGGCCAGAGAAATCCACAAGGCAGTTCAGCAGGTCTCTGTGAAAGAGTTGATGCAAGAGCATTCAAAGTCAGCTGTAAATCTAAAATCCTAAACCTGGAGCCTCAAATCATGATAACGCTACAGCCAGGGCCCACTTTAAAATGCTACGTGTTCCAAGGGACATTTGTTTGCACTTCCTGGAAACTAATGAATAAGCATATAAAGGACTGATAAGTGAGGTATGTCTTCATTAGGCACTGGGAAATAAGTCATGTGGTAACTGACCACTCATGTTGACAATAAGAGAAGCCAGAAGAGAGCATAGTTTGATAGGAGAGACAAAGAGGAATCCAGTGGGGAGTGGAGAGCATGGCTGGCTGATGCAGGATAATAGGAACTACCCCTCCTGCCCTCCACAAACACAAACACACACTTTATTCCCCAAAAGTTCTCAAGTTATGATGCCCCTATTTACTGTTAGGTTTGTTCTGGGTGGGAACCCGAAAGTATGTACAGGATGGAATGTAGTTAATGGAAAACTTAGGCTTGTGAAACAATAGCTGCAGGAGTCTGGAGAGTCCAGAGGTTGTAAATCTAACTCTGACCACAGACAGTTGCAGTGATGCCAGTTGCTGGCATTCCTATCCCCGCTGATAAGGACCAAGCTACCCGCCCCCATTTCTGCAGGATGAGACCAATGCACAGGTCCCAGAAACTGGCTGTTTGAAAAGTATTTATTACAGCAGCTGTTCTGGCCCAGCTGCTCACTCCCCAGGGAAAAATCCTCTATTAAACCCAAGGCTTTCCCCTCCCTCATGGTGGATGCTCTTTTAGGCCTCCACCCATCTGCACCCAGATGCTCAAAATAAACAGCATTTTGCTATGCCTAAGGCTTCATGCGCCTCCCTCTCGGCTCCAGACCTAACATTTACTACCCCCTAAGAAGCTGAAGCAGTGACTACACAATTCTTATGCAACTAACTTTGAACAATATCTTTGCCCTTTTCAATCTTCAGTTCCAACTACTAAGGAATGGAGTGTTTTAGAACATGTTGAGTACAGATGTATGGGTATTCCTGAATCTTCAATCCAGTCCCTCCAATGAAATTTCATTAACCGAAAACTCTATCACAGCAGAGGTCATGTCCATTTTTGCTTATCAATATATCCCTAGCACCTAATACCATACTTGGCATACAGCAAGCATACAATAAACACATGCAAGTGAATGATAAGATGATAACCCTATCCAGTTTCTCTTTCCTTCCTTCTCTCTTCCCCTCCTTCTCAGGTTCTTCTTCTTAAGTTGGAGTGCTCTGCTCTGCCCTTTGGGCAATCCCATACATCCTCACATGCAGATGGTGAATCCCAATTCTCTATTTTTCAGCTGTATACCTTTCATTCCAGAGTTGTGGGAATTGGTCAGAAAGAAATTCTGATTATTTCTTAAAGAACCCAAGTGATCTGATAGGCCACATATGGTCAGAAATCTGATAACCTTGAACAGTGCTGTCCAACAGAATTTTTTGCTGTCAACTCAAATAAATGACTGAGGCAAAAATCTCAATCAATGGAGGTTTATTAAGCCAAGATTTTGAAGAGGCACCTGGGAAAAAACACGAACTGCAGACAAGCTGTGGCTGTTTTTTCCAAAGGGGTTGTTGGAAACTTCAGCATTTTAAAGGCATACAGAGAGAAGGAAAAAGGTAATGGCTACATTCTTGTGAGGCCCAAGAAATCTACATTTTACACAAAATGAGGGAGTCAAGAAAGCATCATGTAGATGTCCCCAGGTAGACAGAACAATGCCTGATTTGTCTCCAGTTCTGTTACCTGTAAGATAAACTTGTAATTCATTATTAGTGTAGAATCAGATAGCCTTTAGTTTTAGGTGCTAGACATTAGGTACAATTTGCATGTCCTTGCTTATGGGAGGTTAGCAAAAAATTTCCTTAATGAATGATCTGTGGGGCCAACTCTTCACAGGTGCCTGAGGCTGTGACTTTCTTTTTACACTCTCCCGTTCTTCAAAATCTTCTGGAGAAGGCCTGAGTTCATGGTCGTATTATCATTATTTTTTTAATCTCATGTACTATGAAGGTTCATTTTTAGGAGATCATGTCTCTCAGAGGAGAAAAAATTTAAGAAGGACCAATGTCAAAAAGCTGTAGGTAAATAAAGCTCAAAAATGATGGACAAAGCTAGAATCCAATAATGACTGTACTTTCTATAAATTTTTTGAAACATAATTTTCTTTCTCTACTTTTTCACTGCAATGATGAAAATGTTCTAAACCTGCATCGTCTAATAAGGCAGCCACTACCAAGCATCTAAAATGTAGCTAATGCAACAGAGGAACTAAATTTTTTACTTTAGATTTATCTTATTTAATTTAAATTTAAAATTAAATAACTACATTTGGCTAGGGGCTACCATAATATCCATCACAGTCCTGGAAACTTGCCCAGCCCTGATCAATCTCAGATCCCTCAGGCTTGAAGTTAAGACCCTCATACTCTAAAACCACAGTGCTTTCTTATTTCACCTCCCACTGCTCTTCACAGAACTAGTCCCACTTGCCCTTCCCTCTCTCCTTCCTTCCCCCAGATACAAATACATACAGGCATACTTCACTTTATTGCAGTTCACACTTTGTTATGCTTCACGGATATTGCACCTTCTACAAATTGAAGGCTTGTGCCAACCCTGCATCAAGCAAGTCTCTCAGCACTGTTTTCCAACAGCATGTGCTCACTTCATGTCTCTGTGCCACATTTTGGTAGTTCTCACAATGTTTCAAACTTTTTCATTATTGTGATATCTGTTATGGTGATCCATGATCAGCAATCTTTGATGTTATTGGAAGAAAATGCCATCTAGGACTTTCAATAACTCGAAAGGAGTCAATGCCTAGCTTCAAAGCTTCAAATGACAGGCTGACTCTCTTGTTAGGGGCTAATGTAGCTGGTGACTTTAAGTTGATGTCAGTCCTCATTTATTATTTTGAAAATCCTAGGGCCCTTAAAAATTATGCTACAACTACTCTGCCTGTGCCCTATAAATGAACAACAATGCTGGATGACAGAACAACTGTTTACAGTACGGTTTAACGAATATTTTAAGCCCTTCGTTGAGATCTGCTGCTCAGAAAAAAAGATTCCTTTCAAAATATTACTGCTCATTGACAATGCACCTGGTCAACCAAGGGCTCTTATGAAGATATACAAGGAGATTAATGTTGTTTTCATGCCTGCTAACACAACATCCATTCTGCAGTCCATGGGTCGAGTAATTTCAACTTCCAAGTCATATAATTTAAGCAATATTTGTAGGAGATAATTACCAAATATATATATATATATATATATATATTTCATAAAGCTATAGCTGCCATAGAAGGTGATTCCTCTGATGGATCTAGCCAAACTAAATTGAAAATCTTCTGGAAAGGATTCATCATTCTATTTTTTTTTTTCCCAACTGAGATGCCATGGCAGGATTCACCATTCTAGATGCCATTAAGAACAATCATGATTCATGGGAGGAGGTCAAAAATATCGACATTAACAGGAGTTAGGAAGAAGTTGATTCATGGATGACTTTGAGGTGTTCAAGACTTCAGTGGAGGAAGAAACAGCAGAAGGGGTGGAAATAGCAAGGGAACTGAAATTAGAAGTGGACAAGATGTGACTGAATTGCTACAATCTCATGATCAAACTTTAATGAATGAGGAGTTGCTTTTTATGGATGAGCAAAGACAATGGTTTCTTGAAATGAAATCTACTCCTGCTGAAGATGCTGTGAAAATTGTTAAAGTGACAACAAAGGATATCGAAATATTACATTAACTCAGTTGATAAAGCAGCAAGAGGGTTTGAGAGGATTGACTTCAATTTTGAAAGAAGTTCTACTGTGGGTAAAATGCTATCAAACAGCATTGCATGGTACTGAGAAATCTTTTGTGAAAAGAAGTCAGTCGATGTCACAAACTGCATTGTTGTTTTAAGAAACAGGCGGGTGCGGTGGCTCACACCTGTAATACTAGCATTCTGGGAGGCTGAGGTCGGAGGATCACTCGAGGTCAGGAGTTCGAGACCAGCCTGAGCAAGAGTGGGATCCCATCTCTACTAAAAATAGAATGAAATTATATGGACAGCTAAAAAATATATATAGAAAAATTAGCCAGGCATGGTGGTGCAAACCTGTAGTCCCAGCTACTCGGGAGGCTGAGGCAGAAGGATCGCCTGAGCCCAGGAGTTTGAGGTTGCTGTGAGCTAGGCTGACGCCATGGCACTCTAGCCCAGGCAAGAGAGTGAGACTCTGTCTCGATAAAAATTAACAATAAAAATAAATAAAAAAGAAATGGCCACAGTCACCCCTGCCTTCAGCAACCACCACCCTGATCAGTCAGCAGCCATCCACATTGAGGCAAGACCCTCCACCAGAAAAAAAGACTCACTGAAGGGTCACATAATTGTTAGCACATTTTTAGGAATAAAGTATTTTTTAATTAAGGTGTGTATATTTTTTAGACATAATGCTACTGTACACTTAGACTGCAGTATAATGTAAACTTTGTTTTTTTTTTTTGAGACAGAGTCTCACTCTGTTGCCCAGGCTAGAGTGCCGTGGGATCAGCCTAGCTCACAGCAACCTCAAACTCCTGCGCTCAAGTGATCCTCCTGCCTCCGCCTCCTGGGTAGCTGGGACTACAGGCACGCGCCACCATGCCCAGCTAATTTTTTCTATTTTTAGTTGTTTGGCTAATTTCTTCCTATTTATAGTAGAGATGGGGTCTGGCTCTTGCTCAGGCTGGTCTCGAACTCCTGACCTCAAACAATCCACCCGCCTCAGCCTCCCAGAGTGCTAGGATTACAGGTGTGAGCCACCGCGCCCGGCCTAAACATAACTTTTATATGCATTGAGAAACAAAAAAAATTCATGTGACTCACTTAATTGCAATATTAGCTTGTTGCAATGGTCTGGAACTGAACCCACAATGTCTTCAAGGTATGCCTGTACATCCTTCAGGTATAATGCAGTGAATCGTATCTCCCAAATAAGTCATTCTTGGAAGCGGGGTGTGGGATAAAACCTTACCTATTGAGTACAATGAACACTATTCTGGTGACCAAAAGCCCTGACTTAAGCATTATAGAAAGTACCCATGCAACAAAAACGCTTGTACCCTCTTAATTCAAGTGTCCGCTGAAACAGCCCACGGGCACAGAAGGGAAGGATGGAGCAACGTCTGCCCAGAAATAAGCCGTGAGAGCATCATTCAAAGCACACCATTAAAGAGCAGCAGCCCCGGCCTAACGCCCATACTCGCAGGTTCCAGGGAGGGGAGATAGACTGACAACTGCCTTACCTCGAGACCGCAGACACCGATGCGTTCACGTTACTACGCCCGTGCCCCTCCACTTCCGGCGCTGTGGGATGACGTTAAAGAGACCGGCTGCAGCGCAGTAAGTGACGTCACCAGTGCCTCTCCGAGGATTGGTTGAAAGGGTCTCGGCCAATGCCTAGATCAAAAAGCGCTCCAGCCCAGTTGGGCTCTCACTGAGCTGTGGTCCAGGTGAAGTTCCTGGTAGTTATCCCAGTGGGGATGAGTTCTCTCAGCATCCCTCTGCCTGAAGGCCACGCGCCTGTCACTGCCTCTCAGTCTCTGAATTAAGAGAGACTTCAGGCAGCAATCCACTCGGTGGCCGTTGCCGGGCGGCCGTGCAGCGTCTTAGCACTCCTTTCATAAAGAAATGCTCACAACCTTACGGCCATCTTTCCCGCTGTAGGCAATACCTGCTGTGTAGCATTACCGCCCCTTTCTAAACTATTATCTGCTTTCTTTCTTTTGGAGGGAGAAAAGACTGGAGGGGCGAGAGGCAGGGGAATCATAAAAGTTAGTGGTGTCAGAACGAAGACCTAGTGAAATATAAATTTAATTACATGTTTTATATATCCAAAAACTTCTTCCTGCAAGAACCGCAACATTGCCATCAGGCTTCCTCTGGCCCCAGGAGCCTTTTCTAACCATATACAGGCCAAAAGTAAAGGGATTTATGCTCCTGGGAGAAGTAATGAAAATGATGTAAAGACATGGGTGGATAAACTTGTTTTCTCACCCCTGGGATTAAACACTTTTGAAGCATGTACTACACTGTCTCCACGGCAAGACAGCCTCAGCTTCCCAGAAAGGCAACCTGCACATTAATCCATCCTGTGCTGGGTTCCTTTCCATCCTTGTCTCACTTCTTCATTCCCATACTGGTACTTCTTGAGATCATCTCTAAACAAACCACTAGCACTCAAATCCTTGTGTCAGTGTCTGCTTCTGGGGGAATCCAACATAACGTACTCTTCCTATTTTCTAACGACATCATTTTATTTACCTTTTTAGATAAGTTAATACCTCCTACTGCTTCCCAAATTTTTTATGTCATGGCACAAAGATAAAATTATAATATTTGCAGAACACACGGGGGTATTTGAGGGGATTTGGGGAGGTCTATGAGGAGCTTGGTAAAAAATGTTCATTATATTTTCTTTATAATTATATATAGTAATAAAAATAGGCTGGGTGTAGTGGCTTACGCCTGTAATCCTAGCATTCTGGGAGGCCAAGGCAGGAAGATTATTTGAGATCAGGAGTTTGAGACCAACCTTGCCAAGAGCAAGACCCTGTCCCTACAAAGAATAGAAAAATCAGCAGGGAGTGGTGGCATACGCCCGTAGTCTCAGCTACCAGGGAGGCTGAAGCAGGAGAATCGCCTGACCCCAGGAGTTTGAGGTTGTAGGGAGCTATGATGACACCACTGCACTCTAGCCCGGGGTGACACAGGAAGATTGTCTCAAAAAAAAAAAAATTGAAAAAACAGACTATTGGGGAAAATAATAATGATCTTGGCTAAATATCCAAATAAAACATTTTTTAATTTTTCATGAGAAACTGGAGCATGTTTCTGTGAATGCAACCTTTATGACATTAGGTCCCCTGATGAAATAGCTATACAATTTCTGATCGCAATTTTCTAATAATCATCTTTTCAAATTCTTGGGCATCATACCTGTAATTGGTGCAGCAATACAGAAGTTCTGTTCTATACAACACAGGGTAAACATGATGATGTATCCATAAACTATACCCTACAATTTACTTTAAAACCTTCCACCTATAATTTACACTTTATTGTTTCCAACTCCTGCTTTTAGAACTAGTTAACTTCTCCCTCTATGTGCTAATTTCATACTTGACTCTCTCTCAAGGATTTAATT
Organism: Lemur catta; assembly: GCF_020740605.2. Lineage (NCBI taxonomy): Eukaryota > Metazoa > Chordata > Mammalia > Primates > Lemuridae > Lemur > Lemur catta. The sequence continues at coordinate 38,195,959 of NC_059137.1, read as the reverse complement.
TCCAAGAGTTTAGGGGATAGTCATTGTAATCTCAAGTACTGACATTCATACCATCAGTGGTTCATGGGAGAACTTTTATTTCATTTCAGCAATACGTATTTCTGTAAATAACAGAGGTTGTGGTAGTCTATCCCAAAATTTCTTAAAAACATTAAGAAGAAAGACACAGGAATTCCTTCTAACTTATCCTGCCTTGCCTTCCACTATCTCTTCATTCTCAGCCACATACTAGCAATACTGACTTCTTACCCTTTCTTCCACTCCAATACATCAATCTGTTCTTGATGTTCAGGCTTTTCCCTCTGGAATGTTCTTCTTTCACTCTTGCCCTCTAATCCACTCTTGCCCCCTCCAATCCATTCACACTGCAACTAGAGAAAATATTTCAAAACATAAATCTGATCATGTCACTCCACTGCTTAAATCCTTTCATGGATTTCTACTGCTCATCCAATTAAGAATAAACTTGTTTAGTCTTAGTTTTAGAGAGGATCGTATTTATCTCTCTAATCTCATCTATCACTCTCCTTACCTATCTATGTGCCCAAACACAGGGGCTTTCTTTCAGTTTGTTGAACTCACTCAGTCAAATTTCTTGGGCTAGAAACTAGAAGACCTCTCTGGCTACCTTAAAGGTTGATGGGGCTGCCCTCTGTACCATCCCCAAACCATATTAATCCTATACTATCCAGGCCCTCGACCTTACAATCATAAATAGGCAATAGCAGTTCCCAGAACAGGAGGGCCTGGGATCTTGGCATTATCAGATCTGTTCCTCCTACTGGTCTAGTGAAAGGGACCTGGCTGTAGGAAAACCACAGGGTCACCTGCATCCCACACTCTCCAGGGTCTTGGCCTCCACCCAGATGAAACCAGAGCAGCTCCAGCTCTGGTACATTTATTCCTTTATTCAACTCTTTGAACACCTTCCACATGTCAGGCATCCTCTGGGAGCTGGGGCTACCACAGTGAACAAAACGAAGTTCCTGCTTTCAAGGAACTTACAATCTAGAGGGGAAAGGCAGACCATAAGCAAAGAAATATACAGGTCATGTGAGGATGTGATTTTTTAAAAAAGGCAGTATAGAGAATGGTGAGGATATTTTTATATTGTGAAAGGGCTCTCCTAAGCACAGAACTGAGAGAAGGAAGTCATGTGGCTATCTGAAAACCATGAAAGGATTTTAATCAGAAGAGTGACATATTTGAAAAAGAAATAACTCAATTATTTTACAGCATCAGAATCTTAAAGAAAGGGAATTGTTTTGCCCCATAATCTTTTTGTCAGAAAAAAACTTGATGAAACTTCATGGAAATAGCTTTAATTTGTTGTAAACAATTTCTATGGTGTCCTATAAACCCATGATATGACATCAAAACCTACTCTGCAAGATTTTTTTTTAGTATCTTCTTGCACATGGCAACAACTTAATTTTGTTTGAAGATTGATGCATTATGAATAAACCCTACAACATCCTCAACAAAACGAACAAAACAAGAAAACTCAACTCAAGCAATGGCACTTTTGCAAGATCTGTAATGCTTTTGACTGATTTATAAGCCCCATTGTTTTCCGACATCACCCAGTAAACACACACCTCCATCACAGCATTTGTGTGTGTATACTGTATTATAAACATATAATATGTATGAAATATATAAATAATGGACTTTAGCTAATAACATTAATATTGGTTAATTAGTTCTGACAACTGTACCATTTTAATGTAAATATTAACAATATGGAAGACTGAGTGCTAAATAACAGGAACCCTGTACTATCCTTGGAACTTTTCTGTAAATCTGAAACTATTCTAAAATAAAAAGTTTATTTAAAAAAATAATAGGGGAGGAGGGTTGGAATGGAGGAGAGAGCTCATAAAGAAGACTGAAACCATGTGTAGTCAGAACAAATTGATACCACTCAATATTTCTGGCCCCATTAGGCCTCACAGTCAATTAAAAACTAAATATTCCAAGAAATTTAAATTATGTAAAATTTTTTTTTTTTTTTGAGACAGGGTCTCACTTTGTTGCCCGGGCTAGAGTGAGTGCCGTGGCATCAGCCTAGCTCACAGCAACCTCAAACTCCTGGGCTTAAGCGATCCTACTGCCTCAGCCTCCCGAGTAGCTGGGACTACAGGCATGCGCCACCATGCCTGTCTAATTTTTTCTACATATATATTTTAGTTGGCCAGATAATTTCTTTCTATTTTTTTTTAGTAGAGACGGGGTCTTGCTCTTGCTCAGGCTGGTCTCGAACTCCTGAGCTCAAGCAATCCACCCGCCTTGGCCTCCCAGAGTGCTAGGATTACAGGCGTGAGCCACCGCGCCCGGCCTAAATTATGTAAATATTAAAATGGAATTTTCGTTAGGATTTATTTCCATTTGTTCTTTCCAATATTTTTCTTTTCTTTTCTTTTTCTTTTCTTTTTTTTTTTTTTTTTGAGACAGAATCTCCTTCTGTCGCCCGGCTGGCTAGAGTGCCATGGTGTCAGCCTAGCTCACAGCAACCTCAAACTCCTGGGCTCAAGCGATCCTCCTGCCTCAGCCTTCCAAGTAGCTGAGACTACAGGTATGTGCCACCATGCCCGGCTAATTTTTTCTATTTTTAGTAGAGACAAGGTCTTGCTCTGGCTCAGACTGGTCTTGAACTCCTGACCTCAAGTGATACTTCCTCCTTGGCCTCCCAGAGGGCTAGGATTATAGGCATGAGCCACCACACCTAGCCTTTTTTCTTTTTAATTTAAAGAAAAAGGCATAGCAGTTCTATTCATTCAAAACTAGAGGCCGGGTGTGGTGGCTCACACCTGTAATCGTAGGACTCTGGGAGGCCGAGGTGGGCGGATTGTTTGAGCTTAGGAGTTCAAGACCAGCCAGAGCAAGAGTGAGACCCTGCCTCTACTAAAAATAGAAAGAAATTAGCTGGGCAGCTAAAAATATATATAGAAAAAATTAACCGGGCATGGTGGCCTATGGCTGTAGTCCCAGCTACTCGGGAGGCTAAGGCAGAAGGATCGCTTGGGCCCAGGAGTTTGAGGTTGCTGTGAACTAGGCTGATGCCACGGCACTCTACTCAGGGCAACGGAGTGAAATTCTGTCTCAAAAAAAAAAAAAGAAAGAAAGAAATACTAAACATGGCAATTTTTAAGAAACACTAGAAATGGTAATATTCACTGTAAAAACTCTTAAATTGATTTGACATGTATGCTTAACCAATGTTACATTCACAAATGCATAGGTCATGTTACAGTAAAGTAGGAACTTCAGGACTATATTCAATGACATTTTAGTTATTCGCAGTAAAAATGGAGAATACAAGAGCTTCTGGGAAGTATCCAGCCATTATATCCATGGCTGGATAATTTCTTTTTTCTTTTTGGAGACAGAGTCTTGCTCTTCTGCTTTTTGCCCAGGCGAGAGTGCCATGGCATCAGCCTAGCTCAAAGCAACCTCAAACTCCTGGGCTCAAGCAATCCTTCTGCCTCAGCCTCCTGAGTAGCTGGGACTATAGGCATGATCGACCATGCCCAGCTAATTTTTTCTATATATTTTCAGCTGTCCAGATAATTTCTTTCTATTTTTAGTAGAGATGGGGGTCTCACTCTTGATCAGGCTGGTCTCGAACTCCTGACCTCGAGTGATCCTCCTGCCTCGGCCTCCCAGAGTGCTAGGATTACAGGCATGAGCCACCCCGCCTGGCCACGGCTGGCTAATTTCTGAACAGCCCTCATAAAATAAAAAATTTTTTTAAAGATATTTTTTTCTCTACTAATTGCTCATGCTTTCACACTTCCTGGTCTCTCTGCCTGGGATACCCATCTGGACAGCGCAAACTTCCCCTACTCCGCACCCCAGATACTCTTCCTTTTATTAGCACTTATCACCCAACTGGTTCTATTATGTTTCTGGTTCCCTCACTATACTGTGAGCTCTTTGAGGGTAGGGACAATGACTTACATGATTTCTATATCACCAAGTCCTAGTACACTGCCTGGAAATATTAGACTTTTGGTAAGTGTTGGTTACTTTATGTTAAAATAACATAGAAAAACAGTTGACACAAGAGTCAGTAAATATTTAAAAGATGCTTAACCTTACTAAAGAAACTCAAAGAAATAAGATATCATTTTTTTATCTCTAAGGTTAACAAAGATTTAACAATAAACCAAGACAGAATCCCCCATATTATAGCGGAGGTGATATTGAGAAGGTAACACTTAAGATTGTAAAAAATCAGGTGTCTGTCAGCCAAAGTAAAAGTACAGAGAGGTGAAAAGTGCATCTGGGAAAATGGAGATAGTACTGTGTGACTGGAATGCAGAGTTTACATTAATGAAAAAGATAAGGCTGAATAGGTAGAACGGTAAGGCTTCTAGGGTAAAGGTCAAAATCTTTAGCTTAACAAGATATACTAAGAGGTGAAGATGTTCCTGAACTAGCTCTGAAGCCTCACCTCCAGTCATTGCAGCTCTGGTTATATCCAATTACTTGCAATTTCCTATAAACATAGTCTTCCAAACCTTAGCCTTCCCCTGTGCTTTGTCCATCACTGGGAATGCTATCCTCCCTTCGTCAAAACTCAGCTCAACTGCCACTTTCCCAGGAAAACTTTCCTGATCCACCAGGGTGATAGAGGAGCCTCTCTCTCCTGCTGACTGCTATCTTGGGGTTTCTCTTGCAGTTCATTGATTTGTTTAGCTTCCTACTAAAGTCTAAGTGACCTGAACTGGGTTTTTCAGCTTTGCATCTCCAGCTTCTTCGGTGCTAGACTCTGATATGTTTGTTGTGTTACTGAATAAGCAGCAAACCCCATTTCCATTATGTCCTCCTCCCAACATTTAAGAGTCCAAGGACTCACTTTGCAGGCTGCAGATCCAGGTTCGCTAATCCGTGGAATATTCAAAGTTAGGTCCAATAATTAAAACAAATTGTTACAGTTAGCCACTCTTGCTGCTCCTCTGTTGCCAGACTGGGTGAAAGCCTGACCAGAAAGGAGTCCATGGCCCTCAGTTTGCATCAAGGCAGTCTAAATGTTTTCAGTTTGGCTCAGTCCCGAACTCCCTGTGCTCAATCTCAAACCAGCAAAGTCCAAAGTAGATAACGTGTGCCTAGGCCTGTACTTGCACAAAGGCCCCCTAATAACTTTGTCATTTAGTAAATAACGATGCCTTGGACTGCGCGCAAAAAAAACCAAGAACCAAGGCCTTTGAGATTGGTCTGGGGGCTAGACCCACTTTGCTCTAGTATTTCTTGCTCAGCGAGTTCCCAGACCCTCGCGACTGAACTAACTCGGTTAGAGGCAAGGAAAGACGCACGGGAGACGGGGCCAGTGAGAGAGATGGAGGCCGGCGGAGGAGGGGGTGGCGCAGGACTTTGTCCGCACAAGTTCTCCTTCCCCTTCCGCACACAGCTCCCTCCCGGGGCTCTGCACCCAAGCCTTCCCAGTCCTCCCGAGCGCCAGCGGCCGCGCAGCTCATTTGACAATCCCGAGTTGCCTCGAAATTGCACTACTCCCGGGCCATGCCCGGAGCCTTCCGTACTCTCAGGCGCGCTGGGTGCACGAAAGCGCTCCAGAAGATTCTATGAGCTTCGGGAACCTGGATTTGCACCCACCCCCACAAGGCCTTTCGGCACCGCCCCCCACCCGAGCGCCCCCGCGCCGTTGCCCAGGTAACCACGGGGCGGTGGCAGCGGCAGGGAGGGGCGGGACTTCCGGCGGGTGACGCACCCGGGCTCGGCTACAAAAGACGACGGCTGCGACGCGCCGGGCGGAACTTTCCAGAACGCTCGGTGAGAGGCGGAGGAGCAGCGGCTGCCCAAGCTGCGCACAGCTACTCGCTCCTTCCCGCTCCTCCACATCGGCCTCAGCCCGCTCACCGGTGAGTTTCAGCCCTCGTGCTGCCCCTTTGCCCCCTAGCTGGCGCCATTGGCGGCGCTGGGAAGCGGATGGAGCCGCGGTCCGCAGGCGGTTGGCCGCGTGGGCGGGAAGGTTGTCGGTTCCTGAATCCACGCTTCTCTTCTTGGAGGGCTGGTGTGGTGCCCCGGCACCCCATCTCCAGCACGCAGTGAACAGGCCGGAGACCTTTCTTGAACCTCCCTCCCCTTCCCGTCCGAGATCTCCAAGGAGCGGCCGCTTTCGGCTTCCCCTCCGTGCGCGTCCCCGCGCCCCCTCCTCCCGCGCTCGCTTGGGGTGGGCGACCTTGTGCGCACGCGCAGAGGGAGTCAGGGGCGAGGGGCTGCGGGAGGAGCCGGGCGGAGGCTGCGGCTTTCGCTTCCCTTGTCTCTCCGCCCTCTCTTTGTTGAGGGCTGGGCTTCCCCCTCCACCCCTTCGATCCAGGGTGGGAGGGAGAAAGGAAGGAAACCTTAACGGTCGGCCCCAAGTGCAGGGGGAAACCTAACGACGTGTAAACTATGCCGGCCTGAGGGGCGAGAGGGGCTCAGGGGTGAAGGTGGAGAAGCCGTGAGCTGTGATTGAAAATCACCTCTAATGTTTGGGGGTGGAGGGCTTGCTGTGTGGAGTTGGTGTTCATAACCAATTCAATAAACTATTCCCCTACCCTCATGTGCCCAAGTGTCTTCTGGGAACTATATGGCGTTTCTCGGATTTACCAAAGACAGGGATAATGTAATAACCAATAGACTGAACCTGTTAGTGCTCCTTTTGATTACTGCTGTTTGTAACCACCTCTGGGGAACCGAAACAGGAGGAATCCAGATAATGCTCTTGTTATACCGTGTTAGTACGGAAGACTTCATGTGAGAGTGGGATCAACCTGCTAGGAGGCTTTTGAATTGTTTCTTGGCAATTACTAATTTATGTTTAGTCTGTTAGAATTTTTTAGCTGACAATTACAGCAGGAATTGTTACCTTTTTTTGGTAAAGTTCAGGGAAGGCGGTGTTCCTTTAATTGAATTTGGCGAAGAACAGAGTGCTTTGCCTTAGCTCTGATTTTACTGATTAAAACTGCTGGTTGGAAGCCAGTTAAGATTGTTTTTTCTTATTTCAGGCTGTAGAAAATGGTGAAAGAAACCACTTACTATGATGTTTTGGGGGTCAAACCCAATGCCACTCATGAAGAGTTGAAAAAGGCTTATAGGAAACTGGCGTTGAAGTACCACCCTGATAAAAATCCAAATGAAGGAGAGAAGGCAAGTAATACATGCTCATAAACATACCTGAATAGTTTTTTTGCTAAGTGAATAGTGCTGCTATAACTGCCTGAAATTGAATGTCTAATATGGTGGCTGTGCTTTGTAAGCCTTATTTTTTAAAAATAATTTTACTGTCCTGTTCTCAAACAGTTTAAACAGATTTCTCAAGCTTACGAAGTACTCTCTGATGCAAAGAAAAGGGAACTATATGACAAAGGAGGAGAACAGGCAATTAAAGAGGGTGGAGCTGGTGGCGGTTTTGGCTCCCCCATGGACATCTTTGATATGTTTTTTGGAGGAGGAGGAAGGATGCAAAGAGAAAGGAGAGGTAAGAATAATCTAGTTCTTGGTACAGCTAATTAAAGTAGCTGTTGGCCAAAGCAAATTTGCTCATTTAAATGCTTGTTTACAGGTTGGTATAATGTTCCAAACTGACCATAAATTGCCTGTTTCGTTTATGGTATAGTTTTTTTTTTAAATGAGATCTGATGTAAGTAAAAAAATAAACCAATTGAGTGATAGCAAATAAATTCTTCTAAAGCTCTTGAATATATTGAAGTTATCAAATATTAAGAGAAAGTATGGCAATACAATTTTCAAAGCCCCTTTTTACAGATCTGATTTGACACATACCTGCCCCCCTTGCCCAGTGTTAGGTACAGTGGTATTTTTTTTCCAAACAAGAATGAGTTAAGGTTGAGAAACCTAGAACTTCCTCAAGCTCAAAGCTCATAGAGCAAGCCAACAGAACCAGGGCTGAAGGGGTTCGTTGTCTCCAAATATGCCATTACCTGTTGAATCTTGCTTCAGCTTTATTGTATCAAAACATGTGCATTTAATATTTAGGAGAGAAGTGGCTTGCAGGCTGTAGAAATATTGCTTATAGGAGTAAAGTGTTCCAGGTTATCTTTTTTTTTTTTTTTTTTTTTTTTTTGAGACAGTCTCATTTTCTTGCCTAGGCTAGAGTGCCATGGCGTCAGCCTACCTCACAGCAACCTCAAACTCCTGGGCTCAAGCAATCCTTTTGCCTCAGCCTCCCAGGTAGCTGGGACTACAGGCACGTGCCACCGTGCCTGGCTAATTTTTTCTATTTGTAGTTGTTTGGCTAATTTCTTTCTTTTTTTTTAGTGGAGACGAGGTCTCGCTCTTGCTCAGGCTGGTCTTGAACTCCTGACCTCAAGCGATCCTCCTGCCTCAGCCTCCCAGAGTGCTAGGATTACAGGCGTGAGCCACCGCGCCCGGCCTCGGGTTATCTTTTTATAAAGAGTTGATCTAAAAGTTATCACTGGCAAACTCTTGTGTGGCTTAGATCATCAAGAGGTCATTTGGGGCAGCAGGGAGGGTGCACTTCATCAAACCTCAGAAGCTTTATTTTTCATTCTCTATACTCTGAAGTCTGTATAATAGTGAAAAGGCAAGGTTTTTAGCAGGTTGAAACCAACTACATGGGACTGTTAGTGATAAAGAATTCAGAGGTATCACTGAAAGCAGAAGGATATAGTTAATGGTACTTCATGTTTCGTTATGAAGTAAAAATGTTCATTAGGCATGTTGAGTGGAAAAGAGTTCGAGAACTTTTTTCAGTTAAGCATAAGGCAATACTCTTTTGTGGTGGATAAAGTCCCTGTGGAAGGATCACTAGCTAGGAACTTAATAACTAACTATTGGCAAGTAACTTCTTATCTGTAGCCTCAATGTCCTTATGTGATCTCAACCTTTATTTTTTTCTTCCCACAAAGCATTCTTTGGCCAAGATAGGCTCTGTAAATTTAGATTTAAGGGAAAAGTAAAAATATTTTCTTAGTTGCAATAGCTATCTTTATGTGCTTAATAAGCACATGTGATTAGTGGCTGCTATATTGCACAGCAAATATAAAACATTTCTATCACTGCAGAAAGTTCTATTGGAGAGCCCTATTAAAAAGGGTATGAGAAATTGAGCCTTTAAAACAACCGGTGCTGGCCCAGCAATGATGTTTTCTACTGAATCAGGAAGTAGGAATTGATCAATAAATATATTTTCTTTCCTTGATTAATGGGAATATACTGTGATAAAGAATTTTTGGCTGAAGTAATTGGCCATGTTGCTCAATGCTATACTGAGAGCTTCATATATTGGGACTGAAATGAATATTTGGATTATTGTGAAATGTGCCTATTATGGTAACATTGGTTTTCTCCAGTGGTTTTTGCAAGTAATGTTTTTTGATTACCACATTTCAAAGATGGCCAGATCTATGTCCTTAGGCAAATACTTAATCTCTGGCCCAATTTTCATCATCTGTAATTGCATCACAGTTTGACGATCATATATGATAATGTGGTGAACATTCTGTGTATGTAGTAGGTATTTAATAGATGTACTGTGTGAGGCTTATCTTTCATTATCCTTTGCCATTTTTTAATGCCTTCAGCACAAATAACATACAGTACCTTGAATAGATTTTTAATGAGAAATATTTTGTTTTAGGTAAAAATGTTGTACATCAGCTGTCAGTAACCTTAGAAGATTTATATAATGGTGCAACAAGAAAACTGGCTCTGCAAAAGAATGTGATTTGTGACAAATGTGAAGGTATGGTCTTTTAAAATATTATTGATACTGAAAATGGAGCTCGAGACTTTCTGGATATGTAAAAACTGACTAATGTACACTAAAACACTAAATGCAGTTGGTCAAGCTAATTTGTTTTTTTGTTGTTGGTTTTTTGTTTTGTTTTTTTTTTTTTTTTGAGACAGAGTCTTGCTTTGTTGCCCGGGCTAGAGTGAGTGCCGTGGCGTCCGCCTAGCTCACAGCAACCTCAAACTCTTCAGGCTCAAGCAATCCTCCTGCCTCAGCCTCCCGAGTAGCTGGAACTACAGGCATGTGCCACCATGCCCGGCTAATATTTTCTATGTGTTTTTAGTTGTCCAGCTAATTTCTTTCTATTTTTAGTAGAGACGGGGTCTCGCACTTGCTCAGGCTGGTCACTCCTGACCTCGAGCGATCCTCCCGCCTCGTCCTCCCAGAGTGCTAGGATTACAGGCGTGAGCCACCACACCCGGCCCTAATTTGGTATTTATTGAATAAATAAAAGTTATTTGTTGGAAGTTACAGTATCTTAAAAGAATAAACTCAAAATGATATCATCTCACAGATGAAAATTGGGATTTAGGGGACTACATGTTTAAAATTCAAGATTCTGAAATGGTTCCCTCTCAAATAGATGTATACGTTCACAGTTGTACATTAAGAAAGTAGTATTTAGGAATTATCTTATTTAAAGATACTATTGTACCTGCTACTAAATTTATACAATTGTTTAATTTTCTTTTAAACTCTTTAGGCCGAGGTGGTAAGAAAGGAGCAGTAGAGTGCTGCCCCAATTGCCGAGGTACTGGAATGCAAATAAGAATTCATCAGATAGGCCCTGGAATGGTTCAGCAAATTCAGTCTGTGTGCATGGAGTGCCAGGGCCATGGGGAACGGATCAGTCCTAAAGATAGATGTAAAAGCTGCAATGGAAGGAAGATAGTTCGAGAAAAGAAGATTCTAGAAGTTCATATTGACAAAGGTGAGTTCTAAGCGCACTTCTCATTCTGAAGTCTTGAATACCATGACAAGTTTATTAACACATTTTATATGATTTTTAGAAAACTGTCCTTGGGTTATATATGGTCCTGTCACCCAGAAATAGCTTTTAGCTACATAGTAAATAAGGGTCTTCTTTCCAGACTTACTTTGCACATTTGTGTTAGTATTGGGGAATGTATTAGGGATTGCCTCACTTAATATAACAGGATCATCTTTCTAACATTGATGGTGCTGTAAATTGGTGTTTCAAACTTAATTTTCTCCTGTTAAAACCATAGTGCTTTAACTTTTTTAAAAAATTACAATTAAACTCTTTATACACATTCTTAATTTGCTTAGATTAGGGGATATGTGTAATTTTATTTTATTTTTTTTTTTTTTGAGAGTCTCACTATGTCACCCTGCCTAGAATGCAGTGGCTTCACTACAAACTCAAACTCTTGGGCTCAAGCAATCCTTCCAACTCAACCTCCCAAAGTGCTAAGATTAGAGGTGTGAGCCACCACAATCAGCCTGGAACTGTTAATATTATGGACATCTTTTCCATATTAATACACACATCTGTATTAACTTAAGTGGCTGTAGCAGGATTGTGTGAATCACAATAATGCTCCCCCTTACCATTTTTTTCCCTAAGAATGTTGTGTGTTGGAAAGTAAAAATAAATTTTCTTGGCCAGTGGAATTCAACACATCCTGTGTTACCTTAATTGGCCCATGCTTAGTGGATTTTATACTTTTGAGGTTTTTTTCTCTCTGATAAGATAGTGCTCTTGCTACCAGTAGCACATATGGGTTAAGTTTTCATTTAATATTGTCTGTAGCTTCTTAGAAACTGGGACATTAATCGAACCTCAATTAATGTCATTTCCTTATAACATTGATGAGGGAAAAAATTTGCTGTTGTTATGCATCCTTTCACTTAAAAGTCATAGTTTCCAAGAACTCATTGATGATGATAAGTAATGGCTGATTGTACTTAGGGCATCAATTACAAATGAAGCCATTTATACTCTACTCAACCCATGCTCTTTACAATAACGTGGAACAGCCAGGAAAACCTTAGCTGAGTTTACTTGCTTCACTGAGATAACAAGACTGTTATTTTGCCCCACACACAATTAAAGACAGATTGTTGAACACATTAACTGCCATATGAGTTGAATTTAACTCATGCTAGTTTTGCCCAGGGCCTTGTGAAGCATATGTAACTCACATGTCTCCACATTGGAAGTGGCATGAACTATTTTTCAAGTTGCATATAACTCATGCACAGAGAACAATAAAAAAAATTTTCATTAAATTGGAAAAGATCATTTTGTTTTTGAAGTTTTTATTCTATTTGTAATAAAACACTGGCCCCAAAGGGAAAATTTTTTTTTTCTAGTGTGCATTGTCAGTATGTGATACTGATTGTTTTAAAAGTCCTTATTTAAGAAGTACATCCTGAAGTATTTGTGGATTAATGGATGCGGTTTGGTTTTGCTTCAAAATATGTGGGAGAGGTGGATGGAGGTGTAATACATGAAATACTAATCCTAATCATGGGTTTTAATAGCCACTGAATCTACATTGATGGGTATATAAAATTCATTGTATTATTGGCTCCGTTTATATAGGTTTGATATTTTCCATTCTAGAAAAGTGAAACTAAATTGCTCATTTTAGGTAACCAGAGTGATCATTAGTTCAGGAAATAATTAGGAGATACTGCTACGGTGTAATCTGCAAACACAAGTTTTCTTACATGAGTTGTGTTTAGAAAGATGTTGTCTAAGCCTTTATTTACTGAAAATGTGGGTTGAGATAGGAAGGGGAAGGGAGTCTCAGTAAACAATGTTAGCCTTAAAAAAAATTATAGTCCATTGGAAAATACTCCTGTATATATTTTTGATAGTGATCACATGGGCTAACAGATTATCCCTTTGTAAGGGAGATAAACTCAATGTTTTCTTTGTGGCTGGTATTTTTTTATTTCCTTTTTGAGACAAGGTCTGATTTTGTCACCAAGGCTGGAGTGCAAGTAGTGCAATTATAGTTCATTGCAGCCTCCAACTCCTGGGCATAAGCGATTCTCCCACCTTGGCCTCCCAAAGTGCTGGGATTTACAGATGTGAGACACCTGGCTTGAATGGTTCTTAAACAAAAAGATTGTGGATTTTTAGTTTTATGAATGTGTTTGCTATATATATATGTGTAAATGCTATCATAATAGGTTTTAGTTTCCACTGCTGTTAGACTTGATAAAAGTAATTTGATACATGTTCTTATAGGTAATGAAATTGAAAATCGTTAACATTAACATTTATTGGTTATAATGTTTGCCAGTCACTGATTTGGTACCAGCATAAACTTTTTTATTTAATCCTCTGAACAGTCCTAATGTGGAAGGTCTCACTGTGGGAAAGTTGAAACTTAGGAAGGTTATGCAAATTGCTTTCCCAGGGTAATCCAGCCACTCAGCTGCAGCTCTGAGATTTGAAGCCAGGTCTGTTTGCCTTTAGAGTTTATGTTCTCAGGTATGATAGCTTTCTTCAGTAGCCAATTGGACTGAACTTAATTATAATTAGGTGGGCTTTCTTAGTCATTTCTGTGATTTGGCATCCACAGAGACTTCTAACATTTTATTTTTTATGCATGTACAAACAGGTCCATGTGTAGATTTTGTGATTCTGACCTTAGATGGATATTCAATGAGAGCACAAAATTAACCTTTTGTTTTTAGGTATGAAAGATGGCCAGAAGATAACATTCCATGGTGAAGGAGACCAAGAACCAGGACTAGAGCCAGGAGATATTATCATTGTGTTAGATCAGAAGGACCATGCGGTTTTTACTCGGTAAAGAGTTTAATCAACCATTCATACTGACATCTTGCATACTTGAGTTGTTGGGTTGGTGTTTTTTGTTATTAATGAGCTTTCCATCACTCTTAAGAACATTTCCTGGAAATTCCCTAGAAAAATATAGCAAGAGAGTTATGCTATGTGTCTTATACAAGGTTGTTGACCATTGTTTGCATTTTAAAAGAGGCTGAAAACAAATAGGATCAGATTTTAGGTTTTTCTCAAAGTGTAAATTGTTTCCTAATCTGGAACTTAAAGTATATTTCATTTAGGAGATGTGTGAGCATGAACAGGTAGCAAATGGCTGAGGGAAACACCCCTAGACAAATTTTTGCCCGTAATCTCTGTAAACAGTGTTGTAAAGCTTTCACCAATTTTCAATCCTGGGTTCATGATAAATTGCATTGCAATTTAGGTGAATTGCTTTTAATGGTAAATACCCCAAACCACCTGTAAGAAACTGCAGTTGAGACTCAATATTCCTTATATAATATAAATTCAGGTTTACTATACTGAGTTTATGATGACCTTACACTGAAGCACAAGAAAGATGGATGGTTAACAGTGAATGTTTGTGTTAAATAATACCTGTGGCTTATAGCAAAACTATAAGATGAGTCAGGTTGGGGATAACATCTTGAAAGAACCAGTTTAGAATTAGTATTTCACAAGTGTCTCAATGGGAAATGCCGTCAAGCTCAGGATTTTGATGCTATTATTTGAGGGAAATATCCTTCCTGATTAAAGATGTTTTATTATGAATTGGGAAAGAGGAAAGTCAAACAGGAGGAAGTGGACTGTTACTAAACATAAAAGATTATGTTCCCTCATAATGTGCTAGGCACTATATATTTCATGTACATCATTAAGCCTGTGCTTTTTGTTAGAAAAAAAATTCTTCCTTGAAATTGGTTATATCCTCATTACTTAATTTCATCAAGCCTACATTATCTAGGACCCAGCCCAGATCTGTTCGACTTATACCATAATGTCCTATCCCTGATGTATGTTTGCTTTCTTTAAGCCTCACTCTTGTGAGAGTTTATTTCTCTCCCCCTCTGAGAAACTAGATTTAAAACCAGGTAAGGAAACAATTCAGAGATGGTAAGTGGTAGAGGCTGCCTAAAAAGTGTTTGGGAGGATTTTGAAGCCTTGACCAGAAAGCAGGGTTGGCAGGTCCCAAATGTTTACTGTTCCTATTCTCAGCTGTTTGGTTTTTACAATGAGAGAAGAAAGGGTGTCTTTCTGAAAGACACCCTTACCATTAAGAAGAAAACACAGTTGTCAAGTCTTTGGTACGTAGTCATTGGTGATTTAATATAAATATGTCATATTTGCATTGATACAGACGAGGAGAAGACCTTTTTATGTGTATGGACATACAGCTGGTTGAAGCATTATGTGGCTTCCAAAAGCCAATATCTACTCTTGACAACCGAACCATAGTCATCACCTCTCATCCAGGTATGGTAACTAGTTGAGCTTCTCTTCTCTAGTGTTTTCCTTGTCTGCTGATAACTAAGTACCATAGGCACTGAGAAAAACAAGGTGTGTTTCTTCCTTGGTTACATATCCTCTGGTCTGAGATGAAATCATAAGCTCTTTTTGGCAGCCCCTGGGAAACCCATACGTGAAAGGTAACAGGGTTGTTTCACCACATAAATTAACCTTATCAATGAGCCTAGGACATTCCTCTGTTCTTTAATTTCTCTGCCTCATAAAAGTGTGAACATACTTAAGGAAGAACTTCAATGTTTTTAGGTCAAATTGTCAAGCATGGAGATATCAAGTGTGTGCTAAATGAAGGCATGCCAATTTATCGTAGACCATATGAAAAGGGTCGCCTAATCATCGAATTTAAGGTAAGCTGTAAAGTACTCAAGAATGTTTGAGAATTGGTTGTGTATGGTGGCTCATGCCTACAATGCTAGCACGTTGGGAGGCCGCGGAGGAAGGATCACAGGAGGCCAAGAGTAGGATGTAGGACACCAGCCTGGGCAACATAGTGAGACATCGTCTCTCTTAAATTTTTTTTTTTAATTTAGCCAGGTGTATTATCCCAGCTACTAGGGAGGCTGAGGCAGGAGGATCACTTGAGCCCTTGGCAACAGGGTGAAGACCCTGTCTCAAAAAAATTTAGCCTGATAAACTTATTAAAATCTGATACAGAATTATATCTTCTGAATGCCAGGAAACCTCAAATTTATTTCCCCTTATCCAGGAAAAAATACATTGCTCTATTAATAATACACTACTGTCCTGTTGAGCATTCCTTGTTAAACAAGTTGGGTTTATTTGCATCATCGATGGGCTATTTAAAGATAGGTTGGAGGGGATGCATGGCAGTTATTTTATTAATGAAAGGCTATAACTGGCATCTTAAAATTCAGAAGCACTTTATAATAACAATTGCAGATTTCTTGGCTAAAATACTATGTGTAAACATGTGTTTTTCTGGGAGAAATGGGTCTATGATTTTTTGTCTAAGGAGCTAATGATGAAGTCAGACTGAACTTACAGTAGAAATTTCTTTTCGTAGGTAAATTTCCCTGAAAACGGCTTTCTTTCTCCTGATAAACTGTCTTTGCTGGAAAAACTCTTACCCGAGAGGAAGGAAGTAGAAGAGACTGATGAAATGGATCAAGTAGAACTGGTGGACTTTGATCCAAATCAAGAAAGACGGCGCCATTACAATGGAGAAGCATATGAGGATGATGAACATCATCCCAGAGGTGGTGTTCAGTGTCAAACCTCTTAATGAGGCCAGTTAATGATACTTCACTGCTGGCATTTCATGTGCAGTAGTGAATGAGTGAAGGACTCTAATCGTAATATGCTCACTACTTGCTATTGTTTTTCTTTTAATATTCAACTATAGTAGTGTTTTAAAAGTTAAATGAATAAATGCAAATATAAAAGATCTGACTTTGCCCTGTATGTATGATGACTTCAGTGTGCAAGGTGAAATTTAATACCTGTAAAAATTACTTTAAAAAAAAAGTTCCCTTAGCGTTTGTTAGGCTAAACCTTGTAATTGATTTGAGCTATGTATGTGGACAAGCTTAGACTGAAATGCTAGGTGTATGTATTGGCTTCATGTATGACCCTTCATTGTTAAGCTATGAAATTAAAACTCTGTATTTAACTGGCAATCAGAAAAAGAAAACTTAAATTTGTAGAGATGTGTTGGTCTGTAGTTAATTTGTATTAGGTGGGATTCATTGTGATGCCTCTGCATTTATTTTGCCTCAACTGTTACTTGAAGATGGCATACTATATAATTTAGCCTGTGGTATCAGTGATAGAAAAGATGCCTTTCAAAAGAAGGGGTTTATCATAATATGCTGCTTCTTGAGGGCTTGCACTTCTAGAATTGCATTCCCTCTGTGCCATCCATATATAATATATCCATAGATATGTAACTTGACCAGTCCTGGTTATTTTTTCCTTCTTCTCTTTGGACCATGACAAGCCCCTGAGTAGTAACTTCCAGAAATGGATAATTTAGAAGTGAAGAGACCTTTACATGGAGAAGTAATTTGCATGCATAATATAGGAAGGTCTTCCTTAGGTATGTTACAGGCTTACTTTAAACCATTTGACTTATGCTCCAAAGTAACTGTAATTTAATGTTGATAGTATAACAAATGATGAATAGCTTTAATTGTATGTTTAAAAGTCTCATCGATGTGTTCACATGCTTAAATCTGGGTATCAGAATATAAGCAGTTCTTGAAATGTATGAATGTCTCCTTAATATACTGGTTACAAAGCATTTCCAATGTGTGTCACTACAGGCTTTTTTTTTTCCCCCCCAAATACCAAAGAATTGGCCCTTTCACCTAATTAAGATACATAACTTTTTAACTAGTTAAGTAATACAAAGTATATCAAACTATAAACGTTTAATACTAACCAGGGTGGGGAGTAAAGGTGGAAGACTGGGTCATGAGCCAAGGAAAAAGGGGGCTTAGAAAACTCTGTAAATGTTGCAGTAAGAGTTTCTACCTGTATAGTCTGTGTGTGGTTCTGCTGCAATCAGGAAGCTTAAATATTTCCAAGCTTGCAAGTGGGCTGTATCTTAAGTTCACCTCAGAACACATGAGTTTAAAAAAGGAGAAACTAAAATTGGTGTAAAAAATCGTTCCCAAGCCTTGTATTTCTTGCCACAGTGACATTCCTAGTTGACAATTTCTTCCTCTCCTATTAGCACTGGACTGTTGTAGTCTGACAGACAGCTACCCTAATGTTTGGTGAATGTGAAGCAGATGTTCAAGAAAGTGTAATTGATCAAAGTGTTCAAGATAATGCTTGTGACAGATTTTAATTTTCACTGGGTTTATTTACTCATTCTAAAAATTTCTACAGTATACATGCATTATAATGCATTTAAGAATGTTTTTTAAAGGACGTTCAAAAATTTTTACAAATAGGCCGGGCATGGAGGCTCACGCCTGTAATCTTAGCACTCTGGGAGGCCGAGGCGGACGGATTGTTTGAGAGCTCAGGAGTTCGAGACCAGCCTGAGCAAGAGCGAGACCCCGTCTCTACTAAAAATAGAAACAAATTAGATGGACAAGTGAATATATAGAAAAAGTCAGCTGGGCATGGTGGCGCATGTTTGTAGTCCCAGCGACTCAGGAGGCTGAGGCAGAAGGATCACTTGAGCCCAGGTGTCTGAGGTTGCTGTGAGCTAGGCTGACGCCACAGCACTCTAGTCCCGGCAACAGAGTGAGACTCTGGCTCAAAAAAAATTTTTACAAATAACCCCTACATGAAGTCTGCAACATTTACCAGTCATGAAGGAAATGGACATCAAAACCACAGTGAGATACCACTTCACACCTACTAGGATAGTTGTAATCTAAAAAATGAAAAATAAGTGTTAAAATGTGGAGAAATGAGAACCCTTTATGTTGCTGGTGGGAATGTGTAATGACTAGAGATGATTTAAAGTATGTGGAGAGATGTGCAGAGGTTATATGCAAATACTCCGTTTTATAGGGGCTTTGAGCATCCTTGGATTTTGGTATCAGGAAGGTCATGGGACCAACCATGGATACTGAGATGCGATTTTATTTAAAAATTAAAAACGAACTGGTGTATTTACTGCAGCATTATTCTCAGTAGTCCAACGTGAAGACAATCTTGTGTCCATGAACAAATGAATGGTTAGTGTGTGTATATGTATTTTAATTTTCAATATACATACATACACGGGATTTTATACAGCCATACATAAAAAGGTGATACATACTACAAACGTGGATAAGCCTTTAAAACATGGTAAGTGAAATAAGCCAGATGCAAAAAGGCTCAAAGTGCATGACTCCACTTAAGTGAACTGTCTAGGAAAATTCATTGAGTCAGAAAGTAGAGATTATCAAAGCAGTGGAGCAGGAGTGGGGAGGAAAGGGAAGTTGATTCATGTGTATGGAGTTTCTGTTTGTAGTGATGAAGTTTTGCAAATAGTCATGATGGTTGCACATTATAATGTCACCAAAGTGTACACATTGTTAAAATAGGAAATTTTGTCACGTTTTTGCCACAATAAAAAATCCTAAGGACACTAACAGAAAAAAGTCATATAGTTATATCCTGGAGAGTAGTCTGAAAAAACAAAGCCTCTTAAAATATTGGCCAAGGTTGTCATTCACAGGAGTACAGGTTCCATACAAGTGCAGTTCCTGGCCCCAGCATAACTCAAAACTTCCTCTGTGATGCTTCTGCCCATCACACTTGTAGGCAATAGGAATAGAGTCCCATTACATCCCATGTACATGAAATTAGCTTCACAAGTTTTTTCTGCTTATGTACTGGTTCTCAACCTTGGCTACAATTAGAATTACCTGGTGTAATTGGGCTGGGTGTAGCCTATGCAGCTAAGGTTGAAAACCACCAACACAGAGACATAGACATAAATAGGTGTGTATATCTATATGCATATACACACTTTTTTTTTTTTTTTGACTAGTCAAGTGCAGTAGTGAGAAGGGGGAAAGTAGTAGAATGAGGAGTTCAATCTGTAACTGAACAATCAAGTGAGATAACTACCTTTGGACCAGCAAAGACAGATATACTAACCCCCGGGACAGTGATACCTCTATTGAAATTGCTGTGGAAGGTCAAATGATAGCAGCCAGCCCTTGCTAGTGCAAGTTTTAAGCTCAGACCAGGGAACTTCCCAACTTGAACATGCACTTCACATCAATTTCTTCTCTTGAAATAGTGGGAAACGAAGCTGTAAAAGCACAATGAATGAGAATGCCTAGGCAAGCTGCTGTGATTCAAAAATGTTATTTCAAGAGTTTGTCTTGCAACTTTATCTTTTAAATTTGGTTATCTCAACAAGAATTATCATTATTATTTATCACTTGTCAATATACTATCATTAATATTTTAAGAGACAGGGTCTCCCTCTGTTGCCCAGGCTAGAGGGTGGTGGCACCATCATAGCTCGCTGCATCCTCCAACTCCTGGGCTCAAGGGATCTTCCTGCTTTGGCGTAAAGCACTGGGATTACAGGTGTGAGCCACCAGGCCCCAGACTAAAACACCTTTACATATGAGGGAAAGCATTCTTTAGTCTCCTTGCTCTCAAATTTGAGCATGCTTGCTTGTGCCCCCACCCCTACCATATCTGATTCTGTAGATATGGGGTGAGACCTTAGAATTTGCCTTTCAAACAAGTTACCAGGTGACACTTTTAAGAACCACTGTTCTAGCCCAAGCAAAAAGAAATAACAGCAAAGCCTGAAATCCAAGTTCTTGTTATTCAGTGTTCTTTGCATTCTTTTTTCTTTGCCTTCCTTAGATGTGGTACAGTGCTCTTTCTACTCGTCTCACTATCCTATTGGTGGTCTGCTTAGATAAATATTCTGACAGAATGGAGAAAAAAATCCACGATCCTTTTTCTCTCCTCAAACCTAAAGATTGACAAGAAACTGACACAGCAAGATTGAAAAGACAGGCAGGAGAGAAAAGAAATCATGTTTTGGAACTAGGTTTTCAATGCGAGCTTCATGCAAATTGTGTGACTAAGGTACTTAATGTCTGTAAACCTGTTTCTCCATGTATATTTGTAGCAATCACAGACTCTCCCTCATTAAGTTGTTCTGAAAAATAAGGGCTCAACAGCTGCTATTTATTAGTGGTAGTAATAATACAAGTTGAAAAATAAAACCGATGAAGAAAATACTAAATTGTACCTGAGATTTATACCATTTGCTGTTAAAAAACAAAACAAAACAAAGACATTGTCCTAAAGTATCTTCGTCAGGTCGCTCAATGTTTTCCAGTCATTAATTTAACAACTGTGTGGGGGCTAGGACAAAGGTCCTTACGCTCACGGAATTCAATGCCACCATAGTTTGGGTTTTAAGTGGCAAAGCAGCGTATCAGTTAATTGGGGTGGGCCGCAGCAGAGTGCTTCCTAGGAGCCTGGCTCCACACGCAAGTGCGCAGATTCCCCGCCTCAGACTCCCCCATTCACTTGGCCGCAGTCACCAACCCGTAACACAAGCTCTGGCTGCCAATTCTGTAAAGTGAAAAACATCAGTGGGGCCACCAGATGTCTCCAGCCCCTGAAGGTTGGCTGCGGCAAGTGTGCAGGCCCCCCCCTTTCCCCTTGTAGGTGACTGTCCCAGCGCGGGGGACCCATATGGGACCCCTCCGCAGCCCCAGGCCAGGCCGTCATCCCCGCCTGTGCTGCGCCAGCGTGGGAGAGCTGGGCGAGCCGAGGCTGCATCGCGGGGTCCTCACAGCTGGAGCGGTGGTCGCTCAGGGCTTAAGGAGAAAGGCGAGGCGCTGAATGATGTGAAGAGCGTGTTGTCATTTTTAAACAAAAACATGGGCCTTTCAGATTTGTACGAAATGAAGGGCGTTGCAGAAACATCATTCTGCTTGCCAGCAGAATTTCACAAAACCCCTCAGTGACTAAGCGCAGCCCTGGGGAAGAATGCCCTGAAGATGATAAGCAGGATAGAGCACAGGTTTCCAAGTCTTGCCTGAATAACTCCATTTTTAGAAAAGGTAAGTGCAATGACCCTCCCTCTTGCCTCTTCCTGTACGTAAGATAATGTCCGCCAGAATTAGTAATTACGCTTCTATCATCTATAACCAGATGTACCCTCACACCCAAACCTTGGTGAACTTTTGTTCTAATGTAACTTCTGAGCACATGCAGAGCCTCCACCATCTATATGTAAACTGTGGTCTATAACACTACTTTGAAGCAGTCCAACAGAAACTCTCCGGAAGACTCTCCAGGGTTGCAATCCTTAGTAAGACTTCTGAATTAAACTAATTCTTTAAAAGCCTGTTTTGTCCTGCAACTGACACAACTTTGCATTTACATGTTGTACCCAATGCATTATTTTATTAAAAACAAGAAAATATACACTTAATGACTCCCAATCTAGGTCTCTTTGCCTGGTTTCCCAAGACACTACCATTTGTCAGGCACATACCTTGCTACTATGTCACACTGCAGTTCCTGGAAAGGTTCCCTCTGCTGAGATCACCAAACTTCAGCTCCAGCTCCTGCTGGTCCTTTTTTTATAGTCACTTCCCCCAGGAAGTCTTTCAGTCTTTCAGGCTGGGTTGGGTGCCTCTCCTCCCCTTATCAAAAAGGCAACTAGTCCTTTTTAACCATCCTAAGCACTTGGTGCCAGGAACAGAAGTGTTCCATAATTCCTAGAATAAGTGAACACATGCTGACTAGATTCTTGATCTTCATAAGCTGTGGTACAAAATATGCATATCACAACTGCCAGTTCACAAGGTCAAGGGCTAAATCAAAAGTTCTTCTCAAAGGTTTTCCTAAAAAATTTTAGCATAAGCTGTTTCCTCTCTCCAACATAAAACTTTTTACTTAAGTGAGAGCCTCTTGGGGACATCTCTGCAGGGCCATCTCAGTTTCAGTGCCTCCCTTGGGTCAGGCTGAGGCCTCTGTTGAGAATACATTAGCATCCTTCCTCTGCCCAAGCCCTGCCACCTGTCTTCACTCCCCTACAGGTGATTTTCCCAAGGGCACTCCGATTAATCTACACTCAGACCTCCCTATTAGAGTCTATTTCCAGGGAACCCGACCTAAAACCACCATTGTGTCCCCAGCCCAGGGGGTGCACATAGAAGATGCTCAATAAACATTTATTGGGAAAAAAAAGTGAGAGCCTCTTTCCACTGGGATGGCCACCTACAGGCACATGAATCCTGAACTAAGGATTGTTCAACTCTCACTAGCATTTTTAAAACATGAAAATAGCGGCAAATGACATTACCTGGGCCGAAAAGTTGTGGGTTTTGTGGCAAAAGGGAAATAAGTTATAGATTAGGACTGGGAAAAATAGATTTCTTAGTGCTGTTCAGAATTAATTTAGCCAATTTTGAGCATTACTCCATGCCAGGCACAAGATCATGCTGTATTTCAAGTGACAATGGTAAATTGAAGACTGCAAAACTTTTTATAAACTTTGCCCACTAGTTTGTACCTAATAAATACTAATATTAAAGGGGGCATAAAAGGCCCACAGAAACAAGAATTCACTTTCTTGAGTGCCTAGCATGGTACCTTCATACATCATCATAGGTGCTCCATATATCTTCAAATGAAATATGAAAGAGACACCCATGTGCAAAATATTTTCAAGGACTTTGCTGGCTTTTACATTTTTTGCTTTACCTAACTGGTAATGATGTACATTGCGAAAGAGGCTTCTAAATCTCAGGTCCTTTTCTAATTTTTCTTCAGAACAACAGCACATTTTCAATGCCAAATCCTCCTCCACCTGCAAAAAAGGAGATGCCAAAACTTTGACTTTCCATAACAGATCCTGTAACTAGTTCCACACAAAATATGGAGACAATATTCCCTGGAGTTGGCCTGAACATGTGAAAAGGCACAGCTCAGAATGAGTAGAAGGGTGAGGGCAGTGAAATGAGATCCTATGTATCACCTGGTCTTTTTATATGTCAGTCTATCCTACTTGCCCAGGAATTCACTTCATGCTGGACTTGATATTCAGGGATAATAAAGTTAGCCACCCCCCTCCACTTGATACTAAGTAAATATGTTGACTAGATGAGCACTTACTTATAGTTAAAAACAAATAAAATCTCCATAAAGGTATAAAGTTTATTAACATCTTTAAAAAAAAAAAGATGGATCAGAACACAGCTACTGAATATGCGATAGTTCCTTATTTACAAATTTTACTCAGGGAGGCACATTTTAATCAGCATTTCAAATAATCAAATGAGTACAACTGTTTTCTAGAAATATCAGTATTTCCCTCTCCAGGTGTAAGATTAATGAAAACATTAAGTGATTGCCCCAGTTAGAAGCAGATAAACTAACACCTTAAAAATATATAAAAAAAGGGTTAACTGCTACTTAAACATAAATTTTCAAAAAATTATTCTTGTGGCTAATTCAGACAATTTGATTGCTTAGAAAAGCTGGCCTAAAAAAAAAGCATCACATGAATATATCTTCATTTAAGTACATGCTTTCAAGCTAATTTAAAAAAGAAAAGTTAAATTAGGGTTTCCAGAGCTTTAGGAGTCCATCTTCACTGTAGGTAGCAATCAGGTTCTGGTGAGGGTGATGTGCAATACCAATCACATCCTTCTCGTGAACCTGGAACAGGTAAAGTGCAGGGTTAGGTATACAGGTCTATACCAAATCACTCAGAACAGACTTCAAGAGCTGGGTGGGAGGGAAGAAGAGATCTTGGGAGGTCTCATATTCCAAATGGTATAGCTGAAAGATGCAGAAGGGTTATCCAACTCACCTAACATTGTGACATAATAAGAAATAAACTTATTGTGTTAAGCCACTGAGATTTAGGTATTGTCACAGCAGCTAGCATCACAATTACTCCGTGTGCTGACTCTAATAACACGGAGCTGAATGTCTTCACAACATCTTAATCAATTTGATAGTATAATGTACAAATAATACGCCTTCAAAACAACAAGGAGAAAAGTACCAAATTGTCACTCTACCACCCTCATGAGGAGGAGGACCTGGCTAATCTGGCTCCCATCCTTCTCTGCTTTATGTGTACCCATAATACCAACCTGAAGCTGAGGGGTGAAGGATGACTTTCCCTGACAGCTGGCCTAAGGAGCTAAATTTATATAATTACTTATGAACCCTTAATTTTGTTTAGTGAGAAAATGCCTGCATCACAGTTTTTATACTGAGGTTCACATTGATGGCAGTCAGTCTATAAAAGGTATGTACTTTCGAAGTCAGAAAGACAAAAGCATTACCATATTTCTTTGGATGATCTTACTCAGTGATACTCACTGTCAAAGTTCTCTCCAGCTTGCCAGTGACTGTGCTGAAACAGTAGAGCACAAAGTCTTCTCCCACACAGTAGATCCATTCACCACGAGGAGAGAGGGCGCAGCACACAAAGTCCCCACCTTCTCTTTTACCAGAGCTGAAGCTTCTGACAATCTAGATTACACCATACCCCAAGATAAAAACAAGACACCTGTATTAGCAGCAGCTCAACCATGTTCTGACATTTTTACATTGTTATTTTGCACTTTGGTTTACTGTCATTTATAATTAGATCTCCAATTCTGTTCATCATGTGCTAAATCCTCTTGCCTGGGAAAAATTCAATAAATAAGCTATCTAAAGTGGCAGACAAAAATTTCAAATCTCAAATCACCAATCCTGTCTAAAGAGCCATATTAGCCTGAAGCAAATTAATTACCACACACACAATTTTCTAACTCAACATACCACTAGTTCTCAATGCTTTCTGGATGCATGCTCTCCAGTCTCCTCTAACAGAGTAAGATACTTTCCCCATTTAGAAGGAAACTGTCTCTAAGACTTTGCCTGTTCTATTTTATATAACATTAAAATCACCAAAAATCAAGCTGAGAGAAACCAATCTCAAAAGGCTAAAAGGTTACATATTATATGATTCCATTTATGTACCATTTTCAAAATGGCAAAATTGTAATAATGGAAAACAGGTCAGTGATTTCCAGGGGTTAGGGCATTGAAGTTAATTTAATTAACTTGAAATTAAAAACATAATACCATTTATATTAGCATCCCCCCCACGAAAATACTTTAGGTATAAACCTAACAAAATATGTACAAGATTATAGGAGGAAAACGTCAAAACTCTGATGAAAAAATACCAAAGAACTAATCAAATAGAGAGATATTCCATGTTCATGGATAGAAAAACTCAGTATGGTCAAGATGTCAGTTCTTTCCAACTTGATCTACAGAGTCCATGCAATCCCAATCAAAATTCCAGTAAATTATTTTGTGGATAATGACAAACTGATTCTAAGTTTACATAGACAGGCAAAGACCCAGAATAGCCAACTCAGTATTGAAGGAGAAGGAGAAAGTTGGAAAGACTGAAAATACCCAACTTCAAGACTTACTATAAAGCTACAGTAACCAAGACAATATGGTACTGGCAAAAGAACAGACAAAGAGATCACTGGAACAGAATAAAGTGCCCAGAAATACACTCACATAAATACAGTCAACTGATCTTTGTCAAAGGAGCAGAAGTAATATAATGGAGAAAAGACAATCTTTTCAATAAATGCTGTCAGAACAACTGAACATCTACATGCAAAAAAAATGCATCTAAGCACACAAAAAAACTAAGATCTTATACTCTTCCCAAAATTTAACCCGAAATTGATCACAAACATAAATGTAAAATTCAAAAATTTTACATAGAATTCTTAGAAGATAATGAAGAAGAAAATCTACATGATCTTGGGTTTGGTAATGACTTCTTAGACACTACTCTAAAGGGATGATCCATGAAAGAAAGGAATGATAAGCTGGACTTCATTAAAATTAAAAATTTCTGCTGTGTAAGAGCACCATCAAGAAAATAAAAAAAGACGAGCACAGACTGTGAGAAAATATCTGTAAAAACATACTGGATAAAGAACTATTATCCAAAATATACAAAGAACTCTTTTTTTTTCCCTTAAAAGAATAACATTTATTGGATATATAGCACCTGATAACTGTTATTACAAAGAACTCTTAAGATACCATTACACACCTATTAAAATGGCCAAAATCCAGAACACTGGCCACACCCAATGCTGGTGAGGATGCAGAGCAATACGAACTCTCATTCTTTGCCAGTGGGAATACAAAATCATACAGCCACTTTGAAACACAGTTTGACAGTTTCTTACAAAACTAAACATACTTAACCATACAATCCAGCAATCATACTACTTGATGTTTACTCAAAAGAGTTGAAAACGTTCACACAAAAACCTGCACATGCATGTTTATAGCAGCTTTATTCATATTGCCAAAACTTGGAAGCAGCCAAGATGTCCCTCAAAGGTGAATGGATAAATGAACTGTGGTATACCCAGACAATGAAATATTATTCAGCACTAAAAAGAAATGAGGGGCTGGCTTTAGCTCAGTGGTTCCCTTGATAGTGTTCTAACAATTTCTTTGAGGAGGCAGAGGGGTTCCAGACCCGCGGGTGCTCTCCAGCCCTTTTAAAAATAAATTAATTAATTAAAAATTAAAAAAGAAATGAGCTATCAAGCCATGAAAAAACAAAGAGAAAGCTTAAATGCATATTAAGTAAAAGAAGTCAATTTGAAAAGGCTACATACTGTAGAATTACAACTATATGACTTTCTGGAAAAGGCAAAATTATAGAGACAATAAAAAGATTGGCGGTTGCCAGAAGTTAGAGAGGGGGTGGGGGATAAAGAGACAGAGCACAGAGGATTTTGTGGGCAGTGAAACTACTCTGCATGATATTATAATGATAGCCACATGCCATTATACATTTGTCCAAACCCACAGAATGTACAACACCAAAAGTGAACCCTAATGTAAACTATGGCCTTTATGTGATAATTATGTGCTAATGTAACTTCATCAATTGTAGCAAATGTACCACTCTCATGGGGTATGTTGATAATGGAGAAGCTAACCTACGTGGGGTCAGGGAGAATATGGGAAAATTCTGTACTTTCTGCTCAATTTTGCTGTGAACCTAAAACTGGTCTAAAAAAATAAAGTCCTCAGTACTGCTTCTTGATTGGTACTAAAAATTTAAAAATAAAAATAAGTCTATTTTTTAAAAAATGACAAAATTATAACAATGGAAAACTGATCAGTGGTTACCAGGGGTTAGGGTTGTAGGCTGGGTATGACTATAAAGATGTAGCATGAGAGAGTTTCTTTGGGGGTGATGAAACAGTTCTATATCCTGAATGTGGTGGTTATATGAATCTATACCTGTAATGAAACTTCATAGAACTATTGCATCCCTGCCTCTCCTCCAAAATAAATGCATGTAAAAACTGATTAAATCCAAGTAAGATTTGTGATTGAGTCAATAATTGTACCAATGTCAATTTCCTAGTTTTGGTAATTGTGCTATGGTTATGTAAGATGATATCATTGGAGGAAGCCAGGAGAAGGGTACACAGGAACTCTCTGTACTGTCTTTGTAAGTTCTATGTGAATCTAAAATTATTTTTTCAAAATAAAGTCTTTAAAAAGTCAAGCAGAGAACTATGAAGCGTGCTTAGCAGATGCACTGGGCAGCTGTGGCTATTATGCAATGGCCCAACAGAACAACTGGAGACCACCCATCTCAGCCATGGGTTCTAAACTACTACTTCAGTTATAGGACTCAAGGGATATATAGAGAGAGGACTACACACTAGCCCCTGGGTCTTCTCCATGCTCAGCAGGATCCCCAAGTGGCCAGGCCAACGTTTCAGTAGGACCATGACACATGTGGAGGGGGCTTGAGACCTCAACCTTCATGTTCCGAATACCCTAGTGCTACCTCACAGTCCACAAAAGTAAGATTCCCTGGGAACCTTGCAGGTGTCCTGATTAAAAATATACAACATGAGGACACTGCTGTCTTTCTCCTATTAGTGTTCCACTTTAGACCATGTGGTAGTTAGGAGATATCTCGAGTTGGTAACCCACACCATACTGTATTTCCCCAACTCAGACAAAGATTGTTATCTTAAAATCTTCAGTGAGGTTTTGAAGGAGGCTTAAAGATAGGCCAGAGCCTCATTTATCCAAAGGATGAAAAAGAAAGAGAATATAAAAACATCCCAGGGAAAGGAGATCACTTTTGAAATACCAAAGAGATATTTTGTAGAGCTATAAATGAATGTCTGAAAAACACAGCTTATATGGTTTACAGAGTGGTGAACCCATATTTGGTTACTGGGAAGGCCAGGACCAGGACAGGCTAATTTGGCAATGGCCCACAGGTCCTGTGCAAAGGTACTTTCTGAGCACTCACCTGGCCCTGCATGTTCATGATGACCACTGTGTTTGATCTGTTGCACACTACAAAGTGCTCTGGGTTTTTAGGAAGCAGGATCACACTGTTGACAGTAATGTCTGTTCCTGCGGTGCTGCCCAGGGATTTAAAGGTGTTTGAGCATTCTGTGGTCTTCATGTTCCAGATCTACCAGACAAAAATTTAAGGCATAAACATTTTTGAGGTATAAGAATTTTTAGTTTTAAGGTTCAAAAATTAAAAATCAGGTTACTAAAAAGGAATAAAACCGACTCAGAAAAAAAGCTTCTTATTTGATTTTAGGTCCAATCAAATACCCAGCATTGTCATATATAGCTGTCCCTTGGCATCCATGGGGAATTGGTTCCCGGACCACCTTCAGATACCAAAATTTGAGATGCTCAAGACCCTGATATAAAATGGTGTAGAGTATTTGCATATAACCTACATACATCCTCCTGCATACTTTAAATTATCTCTAGATTACTTATAATACCCAATACAATGCCCATATAGCACTTCATTCATGTGGATACAATATAGAACTCAGCACAGGCCAAATTCAAGTTTTGCTTTTTGGAACTTCATGGAATTCTCTTTTTTTCTGAATATTTTCAAGCCATAGTTGGTTGAATCCACGTTCTAGATACGGAGGACCAACTGTATATAGTTAATGGTTCATCCATCATCTATTTGTTGATTAATTGGAAAAAGTCACAAGCCAAATAATAAAACCTTTTAAAATCTATGATCTTATACAGTTTTCCTTAGCTAACAGAGGTACCTCTCTAAAATTAGTTATGTGTCAACACTGCTACTATCATCAACAACCATAAAGGTACCTTTGTCTGGACTTTAAAACAATGGGGCTTTTTTTTTTTTTTGAGATGGGGTCTCACTATGTTGCCCAGGCTGGTGTCAAACTTCCAACCTCAAGCAATCCTCCTGCCTTGGCCTCCCAAAGCTCCGTTTGGTAAGACAAGCCGACTCCCAATGGTATTTACAAGTTGTGAGGCCCACGTGCATAGCAAAAAGAGAGCAAATCCCATGACTAGAGTACTAAGAAAAGCTAGGCACAGTGGCTCACACCTGTAATCCCAGCACTTTGAGAAGTTGAGGTGGGAGGATCATTTGAGACCACGAGTTTGAGACCACCCTGGGCAAAATAGTAAGACTCTGTCTCTATAAAAAATAACTTTTAAAAAATTAGTTGAGTGCAGTGGTATGTGCCTGTACTCAGGAGGCTGAGGTAGGAGGATCCCTTGAGCCCAAGAGTTCGAGGTTGCAGTGAGCTATGATCATGTTACTACATTCCAGCCGAGGTGACAGAGCGAG
Source organism: Lemur catta (assembly GCF_020740605.2). Classification (NCBI taxonomy): domain Eukaryota; kingdom Metazoa; phylum Chordata; class Mammalia; order Primates; family Lemuridae; genus Lemur; species Lemur catta. Next base: position 38,165,731 of record NC_059137.1, on the reverse strand, counting down.
ATACTCTCTCTACAAAATATTTAAAAAAAATGAAATTTATCGCCACGGCACTCACTCTAGCCCAGGCAACAAAGTGAGACTCTGTCTCAAAAAAAAATAAATAAATAAATAAAATAAAATTTATTTTTTTAAAGTACTAAGAGCTCTGCTGTTTCCTCATCCATCTTGAGGGAATGTACATCACCTGTCTTCAGGTTTCTGGTTCAATTCTCAAGCAAGAACAAGCAATTTCAGAGGGTGGTCTGACTTTTAGATACCTAAATGTATATCTAAAATGTCTAGATCTTTGTGTTAAAATGTTTATATTAAAATATCCAGATCTTCACCACAAAGCACTCAATTATATAAGGCAATTTAAAAGAAGCAAGTCTAGAATATAAATGGAGTGTCTCAAAGACCTCTAAAAATTTTCTGTTTGGGTTTCTCATTTCTTTCTTTCTTTTTTTTTTTTGAGACAGAGTCTTGCTCTGTTGTCTGGGCTAGAGTGCTGTGGCGTCAGCCTAGTTCACAGCAACCTCAAACTCCTAGGCTTAAGCAATCCTTCTGCCTCAGCCTCTCGAGTAGCTGGGACTACAGGCAGGTGCCACCATACCTGGCTAATTTTTTTCCATATATATTTTTGGGTGTCCAGATAATTTCTTCCTATTTTTAGTAGAGATGGGGTCTCGCTCTTGCTCAGGCTGGTCTCAAACTCCTGACCTCGAGTGATCCTCCCGCCTCAGCCTCCCAGAGTGCTAAGATTACAGGCGTAAGCCACCGCGCCTGGCTGGGTTTTTCATTTCTTTTCTAGGAAATGAAGCCCTCTCTTCAAATAATTAAATCTTCTAAGGTACTGAAGAACAATCACTTTCTGCTGAGAGCTTAGTAAATAAGTATCTAGGAGAAGGCTTAGTTTTACTCCACACTTCTCCTAATCCTCTAAAAATGCTGTTAGGAAGGTCCTAAATTTGGAGACCAGGGTGGAGTGAGGCTGTGCAACAAAACAGAGATCTATTTATTTGGCCACTCAGCCCTTTGTGAAATTGACTGTTAGGAAGTAGAACATACCTACAACAAGATAGATTTAACCACTGTGCACATCTGTAAATGGGGGATGACTTAAATTTAGTACTCACATGATAAAATTTTTTTGCGTTTGGGGTCCCAAGGTGAATGGGGATTACCCACAGAATATTACTGTTGTCTCAGACTCACCTTACTATGGCTAAAATAGCTAGTAAAGAGGTTTATTCCACCACAGTCATTGCCATTATCACCACTGAAAACTCCTCAAGGTCAAAGACGGAGCAGACATACCAAAATAAACCGGTAGCAAATACTTAACCTTTACAGTGCCATCAGAGGATGCACTAATAATATAATGTCCATCTTGTGTAAATGTTGCTTCATTAACAAAGGAGGAATGGCCACGAAATTCCTTCAGGGTTTTCCCAGATTTCAAACCATGAATTCTACCACAAATAAAAGCAAATGAAAAGAATAATTAATATTTGATATATTATTCTTGGGACCAAGTATTGAATGCATTTTAGATAAATTATAAAAGCTCACGTTACAATATTAAGTGAATAAGACTATGTGATTGTGTATGCAGTATAATTTTCATTATGTCAAACAATGAAACCAAAAACAAAAACTTTGCAGAGACTGGAAGAAAATATGCCAATAATAATACAAGCTTCTATTCAAGGACAGACCTCTAAAAAACTAGTTATCAAGAGATTCAGAGGCCGGGCGCGGTGGCTCACGCCTGTAATCCTAGCTCTGGGAGGCCGAGGCGGGTGGATTGCTCGAGGTCAGGAGTTCGAGACCAGCCTGAGCAAGAGTGAGACCCCGTCTCTACTAAAAAAATAGAAAGAAATTATCTGGACAACTAAAAATATATATACAAAAAAAAAAAATTAGCCGGGCATGGTGGCTCATGCCTGTAGTCCCAGCTACTCGGGAGGCTGAGGCAGTAGGATCGCTTAAGCCCAGGAGTCTGAGGTTGCTGTGAGCCAGGCTGATGCCACGGCACTCACTCTAGCCAGGGCAACAGAGCGAGACTCTGTCTCAAAAAAAAAAAAAAAAAAAAGAGATTCAGAATCAGTGGGTCTCACCTGGGTGCCAGGAATCTGTATTTGTAACAGGCTCTCTAAGGTGATTATAATGCAGGTGGGTCCATAAGAAACCACATTTTAAGAAACATAAGTTAGACCGAGCATGGTGGCCCATGTCCATAATAGTAGCACTCTGTGAGGCGGAGGGGGGAAGATGGTTGAGCTCGGGAGTTCAAGACCAGCCTGAGCAAGAGCAAGCCTCATCTCTAATAAAAATAGAAAAAATTAGCTAGGAGTGGTGGCATACGCCTGTAGTTTCAGCTACACACGAGGCTGAGGCAGGATTGCTTGAGCCCACGAGTTTGAGTTTACAGTGAGCTATGATGATGCCACTGCACTCTACCCAGGGCAGCAGAGCGAGACTCTGTCTAAAAAAAAAAAAAAAGGAAACATGAATCACGCTATATTCCCTTTCTAATCCCTCTTCTGGGTAAAGATGCAAATGGACAGAATAATAGCACTACATCAGCTATACTTTGGGGAAATGAGGTCTCACATACACTCACACTCCATCTCATACAGTCCTGGTGAAAGCATAAAGAATCACTAGTACCTACCTCATTATATCAAACTCAAGTTAGGGCAGTTTTGGGATTCTTACTTACCTAATTGTCTGGTCAAAAGAAGCACTAAGGATCTGACTGCTATCCTTAGAAAAGCTTAGACAGGTGACACCTTTGCTGTGTGCCCTCTCAAATCGCCTTAAACACTGTCCACTCTGAATCTTCCATACCTTTATTTAAAAAAATTAAAACTTGTAAATAGAGTGTCCCACCATTACCCACAGAGTCAAACAACATGCAATGCTCACTAATGTACTAAAACAGCATTAAAAATGCATGCTAATAGCTGAATATGATATGTCTGGTTCACGTAGTACAGTGATAACTGAATCCTTTGAAATTTAAAACTCTTTCCTTGTAAATTATTAAAACAAAAATTTAAACTCTAAGTTCACTTAGCAGACAGAGACCATTTCTGTATTTTATCTAGCACAGGATGTATTACCAGCAATTAAATACAAACTACAGCCAATTGGCTACAGACCATCCCCTAAAAAAAAATCAAATTAGAATACATCATATAGAGTGAGCCAGAGTGGTACAACAGAAAGGGCATGAGCAAATTTAGCCTAAAGTCCCAGATCTATCACTTATCAACTGTGTGACCTCAAACATGTCACTGACCACTCCAGGCAGAGTTATTAATAGGATTAAACAAGAAAAAGTAAAGTGATTAGCATAAAGTTGATGCTCAATAAACAGTAGCTATTATTAATGCTGAATATCATGTGTAGGACACACTGCATTATAGAACATTCAAAATGTCTCCATAAAAGAGCTCGTGTCACTAATGCATACCTTGATTTTTCCATCTTGGGCCCCAGTTGCTAACATTTCTGTATCTCTGCTGAAACACATGCAGAGGACAGCATCATCCATCATCATGAAGTTATCCTGGGCCTGGTACTTAAGATCCTAAAGGAAACAATGGTTAGCAGTTATATAAATAACACCAAAGCTAAGACACCATCACAGTGGTCCAGATCTCTACAAACTCACTAAAAGCAGGATAATGGATTATGCCTACTCTAAATCTCCAAAGCAAATAAATAGCAGTGCCATGCATACATGTTCCTAGTGAGCAGCTGAAATTGCTGGGGACAAATAATTTTACACTATTCTCTAAATTGATGTTATAAAAAATGTCAACATAATACCCTAGATCTTGTGCTTACTGATCTTTTCTAGGCAAAATTTCTCCATAGTTTTATATTTTACATCTATTAATAAATCTGAATTTACTTACTTCAGGGTATGATGTGAAAAACTAAACTAATGTTTTTTCCAATTGCCAGCTACTTCTCCTGAAACCAGATATTGACTAATGATGCTTCTTTTATTGTCCATTATTGTTTAAATGGAAGTATCTTTATTATTTTTTTCTAATAATAAAGTGAGACTCCTTCATCTTCATGGTTAAAAAGAAGAAAGCAAACTATACAGAAATATACAAAATAGAAAGTGAAAATCACTCATAAATCCACTAACCATGGATTGGAATTTAGTAATCTATGATAAAGATTACATTTTAAATCAGTAGATAAAAGACAGTCAACAAATAGCTATTTGGGAAAAAAAACTAAGTTAGATCTACACCAACTTTATCTCTCCAAACAAATTCCAGCTGGGCCAAAAATTAAACATATAATGAAATATTAAATTACTAGAATAAATTGCAGTAGAACGTCACAGAAATTGTAGTAGTACTTTTGTAAGAGAAAAAATGAATAAGTTTGATGATACAAAAATTTTTTTAGGTCTATAAAACAAAACCAGCAAAATCAAAAGAGTCAAAATTATGCTCCACTTCAGCAGCACAGCATATATTAAAATTGGAGCAACACAAAGACTAACCAAAAAAATCTTTTTTAAGTCAAAATTGAAAAATAACTGCAATGCACATTATGGAGGTTGATTTCCTAAAAATATAAAGAGCTCCTACAAATCAATAAAAAACAATCCAATAGAAAAATGGGCAAAGGATATTAACAGACTTCACAGAGTAAGAAATATTGGTGGCTTTTCACATATAAAAAGATGTTCAACTTCATTCACAATAAAAGAAACACAATTAGTACTACAACTAGGTTAGACTGAAAACAATCTTATATAAAGTGGCTAGTTAAATATATCATGGTTCAATCCGTGCTACTGAATATAATACAGCAATGATCTCTAAGATATACTACAAAAGCAAAAGCAAGAACAGGATACATAGTATATTATCATCTGTATAAAAAAACTGTTTGAAAAGGATACATTGTAAATAACTGCTTACATACACACAGAATATTGCAGGAAGGTTGCATATAAGAAACGGCTAACCCTGGCTAGCCCAAGGAAGAGAACTGACTGGCTGAAGGACAAGGGAAAGAGCAAAACTCTACTTGAAAAACTTTTTCTATTTTTTGAATGTTGTATCAGATGTACATATTACCCATTCAAAAAAACTTAAATTAGATTTAAAAAGTATAGATTATGAAGGTCCTCCCTTGGTTAATAATCAGAATTTAATTAAAAATAACTTTAAATGAGGGGTTTTTTGTTTGTTTGTTTTGTTTTTTAAGAGATGGGAGTCTCACTATGTTGTTCAGGCTGGCCTCAAACTCCTGTGCTCAAGTGATCCTCCTGCCTCGGCCTCCTGAGTAGCTGGGACTACAGGTATGTGCTACTATGCCTGGATTTAAATGAGTTTTTATTAAATAAGTTACAAAAGTAATACATATTCATTACGTATGGATCCTTTCTCAACTAATCTGAGTTAAAGCACAGAGAAGTAATCCAAAGTCAGTATTTCTACCACTAGGAAAGTTAATATATTTAAAATACTTTACCTTCCTGATTTTTCCAGTAGTAAAGTTCCACACTTCAATGAATCCATCAACAGACCCAGTGACCAGATACTGACCATCTGGAGAAAATCGAGCACACTCCACATGTGATTTCTGACCAAACTGTTTCAAATGAAACAATGAAACAGATACATTTTTAATCTAGTGGCCTTAAAACAATTCCCATTCTAATCTTTTGAGAAACCCAGCCCTAATATAAAATCACAGCTGGCCCATGTGTATTGCAGGGCCATTTCTGTACCTGGACACAGGGAACTGGTGGATGTATCTTCTCTGACCAGTTTTATGTCTAGGTGCTCATTTTTTTGAATGTGAGATTGGTATTTCCAAAGAAGAGGGAAAAAACTATTTTAAGATGGGACTTAGAACAAACAATCCTGTTAGCTCAGACCATGAGTTTTTGCTAGAATCAGCCACTGTTAGCATGAGTTTCCCACTAAACTTAATATGGCCTAATATGTTCCTACTGTGCATCTCAGGGGGAAAAACTCATTTTTTCAAAGTAAATGTATATTTTCCTATGCTATTTTGTAAATAAACTTTCCATCACTGTTTCATGACCTTCACTTACTCAAGAGATAATGTGTAGCTGACCAAATCTAGAAGAACCAACTAAAGCTGATAGACTTTGCCTGGTAAGGGCATTCTGTGCATTTATCAGTGATGATGCTCCTGATAACAGATAAAAAACTACAGAATATTAGACAGATGGAAACAACAAAGAAAAGCTCTAATGTGGATTTCATTTTAAATGCCAAAAAAGGAAAGCATTTACAACAGAAAATCTTAGTGCAGCAGCATAATGATAATGGATTTCTATTTGTGTCAAGGCTTCAGGCAGAGTAAACAAAGGTGCTGCTCAAAAATATCTTTCCATGCAAGTTAGAACATATAATCCAGAAAAGACAAATCCAAAACACTAACCCAAAATTGAAGATTTGAGGAATATGAAATATTTTAAAACTCATGACTTCAATTTGAGCACAAACCCAGAGAAACTGTAATATAAAGGAGATGCTAAAGTAGCAGATATACTTGTGACTGGGAATTGCAGCAATTACTCCATTGTGCTTTTTCACAGAAAATTCTCAGATTAAAACAAACCAAAAAAAAAAAACCACAACTGGCCAGATTGTTGACAATGATAAAATCATTTCCCCCAAATATCACATATACCCCAAATCCATGACTTTCACTTTCCCTGACACATAGCAGGCACAAAAATGTTGAACAGGACAAGTATATAGAAAGTCCACAGTTAGTCTCAGGCTTAAACAAAGAGCAAGGCCAAATGTCAAGTGTATGTCCATTTGGTTACACATCTGAGGTGTGCCACTGCCAGGCCACATCAGTATTCCAGGGGACACCGACAGTAACCTGGAATGTTGTCAGAGCTGGAGAATGAGTTCCCCTCCCCAAGTACCCAACCTCCTGGCACAGGGCCTAGCTGAGTCCATGATGAGTCCTCAACAAATGATTACTGATTGTCTGAGTATCTAAGGATCCTACCTTAATATGTCTGCTCAGCTGTGTAGGAAACTTTTCCTCTTCCACATCTTTGACAGCTGCTTTGCCTCGAAACAAATCTATAGTCATACCAGGAGGAAGCAACCCCTGGTGCTGCTGCCACTTCAGTGCCTATGAGAAAAGAAAAGTATAGCAATCTGCTCAGGTGTTTTTAAGATCTGGTCATGACTGCTCAGATGAAACCAAGCCCAAAAGGATGAGGTTCAGAGGAAATCATGAGGCATCCAGACCCAACTGTTTTTGGTCATCCAAACACAACATAATCTGTGCTTTTCTGTGTGTCCAAGAACACGGGCTGATCGCAGGGTGGAAGGGGACTCAGAACAAACAAGTCTAACTATCCTACACTTATTTTCTTTTCTTTGATTTTTTGAGACAAAGTCTCACTCTGTTGCCCAGGCTAGAGTGCAGTGGCGTCATCATAGCTCACTGTAACCTCAAACTGTTGGGCTCAAGTGATTACTTGATCCAAATGTCTCCTGGGAGTCAATATACCATGTGCAGGAACCCATCTTCATCCTTCTCACTCTCATACACCTCTGAGAGGAGGGCAGAGACGCTCACCATGCTGTGTCATTCACATGATTAGCACTCAGCTATAAGCGTCTTCTAATTATCTTGATGAGTTAACTCATGTTGACATGATCAGGTACGAGAAACTTGGTTTTATCCAGGACAGGATGCTGCTTCTCACCCTGGTATCATTCTATTATCACCGGGATTTTGGTAGGATGCTGCTTTGGGATAAGTCGGACATCTACTCTTTGTGCAAAGGTGTGGTGCTGCTTGAAGGTCTTCTCTGATGGCATGGGGCTGGGATGGGGACTGGCTGGCAGTAAGGAGGGTCCTGGAGGTTCCCAGGAACTGCAGAGGCTCCGGCTCTGGAGACAGTGACTTCCCTTGTGTCTCTGTTAACTGTTTATTCATGTTTCTTTGCTCACTTATCTATGGTAGTCATACTATTCTTATCAATTGGTGAGCTTTTAATGTGATAAACGTATTTGTTATTTATGTTTGCTACAAAGAATCTTTTTCCCAACTGCTTATTTGTTTATTTATTTTGAGACAGAGTCTCTCTCTCTCTCTGTTGCCCCACATAGAGTGCAGTGGCGTCATCTTAACTCACTGCAATCTCCAACTCCTGGGCTCAACCTAACCTCCCACCTCAGCCTCCCAAGTAGTTGGAACTATAGGTGCGTACCACCATGCCTGGCTAGTTTTTCTTTTCTTTTTTTTTTAAAGCCAGTCAAATTTAGCAGTGGGGCTGGCTAGTTTTTCTTTCTTTCTTCTTAAGCCTTTTAATTTTTATCACTCAAAAAAGCTTCATTTTCTTATTTAGATTTCTGACTCTGTGTGCCTTCAACACTTTCATAACGATTTTCTGCTCCTCAATAAGGAAAGCACGCCCGATCCTGTCACGAACACATTTAGCACCATAGGCCCTGCTGACGTGTTTGTTTCAGAAAAACTCATAAGAACTTGATGTCTCACAGCACAAACTCCTCAAAGTCTGCCTGGGCACACGCCACACACAGATTTTAGTGCTTTCCCAACCTTCTTGGCATAAAGGTAAACAATTCTATTACCAGGGAGTTGGGACAATGTAGTTTTGTTAGAGGCTGTATTGCAGGAAAGCCTATGATGGTATGTCAAATGCTGGACCATTCTGAGTGCCTCAAGACAGCATCCCCAGAAGAGAGCTAGTTTTTCTACTTTTAGTACACAGGGTTTTGCTCTTGCTCAGGCTGGTCTCAAACTCTTGAGCTCAAGCAATCCGCCCGCCTCGGCCTCCCAGAGTGTTAGTATAACAGGCATGAGCCACCGCGCCCAGCCCCATCTGCCTATTTTTGATTATAGCTTTATAGGTTTCTTTTCATGTTAAGTTGCCTTCTCAAGGGATGAAATTTGTTGATTTTTTCCTTGGTGTTTACTCCCTAGCTTAGGAAGTCTTTATTTATCAGGAGTTTTGATAAATTCTATTATCTTCTAGTTTTTTCTATTCTTAAAATATATAACTTTCTATCTACCTAAAAGTATGCTGCTATACAAAATATGAGCAGTCTCTGATCTGACCTTTCCCCCCTCATTCTAAAGTAAGTGTCCCAACACCATATACTGAATAATTCTTCTCTTGTTCCTAAGAACTCGGGCATCCCCACCGTCATCTATTGAATTCTTATAATAGGATTGATTTCTTGCACTGTTGTTGCACCAGTTGCAACAGATGTTCTTGTGCCAAATATTAAAATGATGCAAACAGTGTATCTTTATTAAATGCAATATTTCTAGGGCTAGTCTGCTCTCAACATTCTTCCTTTTCAAAATTTCTTTGATGAATATACTTTCAAGTTTATTATTCCAGAAGAATGCTAAAATTCCTTTGTGAAATAGTTCTAATCCTACTGTAATTTTTACTATAATTGCTTAAATCTGAGGAAAACTGACATCAATTTATCCAAGAAAATCAATGCTTCACTATTTACTCAAATTTTACTTCTCTTATCTGTTTAGATGGATTTTTTACCTTTTTAAAAATGGAAATCACCTATTTCCCACAGAAGTTAGGCCAGAATTTTATATTGTATGTTTTTGCTGTAAACAGGAGCCTTTCCTAACTAGCTACTGTTGATGTATAGGAGTGCAATCAACTTCTGTATATTTTGTACCTAGCAACTTTCCGAACTTTTTAATTAACTCTAAGATTATTGTAGTTGAAATATCTAATGTTTCTAAGTATACTGATTTTCTTATTCTACATGCTTTCCCTGGCTAATCACATTTACATCTGTAGCTTCAACTACTACTGCAAATTCAGAATCTGTAATTCTAGCCACAGTCTCTAGGTTAAGGTCCAGATTCACAAATCCCAATGCCTATACTGGAAGTTTCCTCCCATATGTCCCATAAGAACTTCAAAATTAGCACATCCAAAAACGTATTATTTGCCCCCCATCCCAAGTCTCCACTCCCAGCCCCCAGCTCCCAACAAATCTGCCCTTCCTGTCTTCTCTACAAGTCACTCAAGCCAGAAACCTAAAGGGCAACATAAGAGCCAAAACCTCACTTATTCCTCACATTTAACCAATTAAATGTGGAAGAACATGAGTTTATTTCTGCTCTCTGTAGAAAATCCAGTAAAGTGATGATAATTAAGGAATAAAAAAGGTACGTATCACTCCAAAAGATACAGAGAATGGAAGAAGCGATAACAGCAGAAAAGAAATGTTAGTTAAATTTCAGAAGCTGAAATGTGAATGGATGAGTGGCAACCAAGTAGAACAGAGAAAACCGAAACCTAATCATACAAGGTGGAGACGGGGAACCCGCACGAAGCAAGTCAAACTACCTCACAGAACTCCAAAAAGGCTTAGGAATTGGAGGAATCATACTCTTTATGGACAAGGCATGGCATGAGGCTGAAAACAGGGGCAATAATAAAGTCTGTACAATAGCATTTAGCTCCCAGGACCTCTCCCAACCTGTGCAACAGGTGAATGCCAAGAGAAATCAGGTGGTTTATCTTCTAGAAAGGTTGAGGTCCTGGGCTTTGGAAAACTCAGTAGAGCTAAGGGTAGGGTGTAAGTGAGAAGCCAAAATGAATACCAGGGCAGGGGGCAGGGGGAGTGCAAAACCAGTTTAGTGCAAACTGGTATGCTAAACAGTGAGACTTCTCTACCCTTCACCCCAATTAGTACCCTCTCAACTCTGCTTCCAGGATACGGTTTTTTTGTTTTTGTTTTTGTTTTGAGATAGAGTCTCACTTTGTTGCCTGGGCTAGAGTCCGGTGGCATCAGCCTAGCTCACAGCAATCTCAAACTCCTGGGCTCAAACAATCCTTCTGCCTCAGCCTCCCGAGTAGCTGGGACTACAAGCATGTGCCACCATGCCCAGCTAATTTTTATATATGTATTTTTTTAGCTGTCCAAATCATTTCTTTCTATTTTTAGTAGAGACGGGGTCTCGCTCTTGCTCAGGCTGGTCTCGAACTCCTGACGTCAAGTGATCCTCCTGCCTCAGCCTCCCAGAGTGCTAGGATTACAGGCATGAGCCACCGCGCCCTGCCCCAGGATATGGTTTATACTTCTCGCAGGCAGGAATTAGAAGACCACTCTCTGGAAAAGCTGACTGTCCAAGAGAATATTTCTATAGATAGTGACACATGAGGATCCCCACCCCATCATTCCAGGCTGAATTCTATGAGTTCCCAAACTCCTTCTTCTACCCAACCCAACATATAGTTTCCAAACAACTTTTTAGTGTTTTACTTTTGTTTTTTGTGTTTTTTTCCTATTGGCATCTTGATATCACGGTGTTTCATTCTCAAATGTAAACCAAGAGCCAGGCATCACTAAATATTTGAGGAAAGCTTCAACATATGGGCAGTAAAGCAAATGGGGGCAGACAGGGAAAGAATTCAGAAAAAAAACAGAAAACAGGAACAATACAGGGACAATGCAGGGAGGGAAAAAAAAAAACTTTAACAATCTGAATAGAGAGATATTACAGATGCCAAAATCTCAAATTTATATCTATCCACCCGTTTTCAGGAAGTTATTGGACTTAGTACTCTATCAAAACAAGGGTCTGAACTACGAAAAGAAGGAAAATGAGGGAATCTGAAAAATATGACCCAACATAAGAGGCCAAAAGTTCCCAGCATGAAGATAAACGAAGTTCCAGTCCAATAACTATGCAGCAATCCAAAAGAACTAGTCCTGATGGGAACAGAGAAAAGCCTTAGGAAGGATATCAGCAAGGGGGGAAAATGGACTTTTTATAGTTCTGGTAGAAAGATTCAGGTTGAACTAGCAGAATTGCATAGAAAACTAGGCAAAAGAAAAAATAAAGCAATGATTATCACAGGTCATCATAAAAATTATGTAAAAAATTACATGTAATTATTTTTTAGCTATGAGCAATATTTATGCAAAGATAATTTATGTAAACACTGAATACCAATTTAACCAAAAGTTATACCTATACTGAAAATCTGGGAGAAGAATATGTATGTGTGTGTTGTAGAGTATGGGTATGAGATAAATCATCTTCCAATGAAGAAAGTTAATAGCTAATGATTAAAAAAAAAAAAAATCAAGTAAAAACAGCATAAACATGGTATTCAGCTATGGAGATAAATGCCAGGAGAGTTAGAAACGTTTATGGAAAGTAAGAATCAGAGGTGGACAAGAGCAACACATGAGACTCTTTTTCATTATAAGCCCTGAGGTACTACTTAAACTATACATCACTATTACTTTGATAAAAAAATAAAAAGTAAATTTAGAAAAAAGCAGCTTAATTTTATATCTCAGAATCACTGCAGGCCTTCAAAAAATAGCTTTTTGGTCCTTGTCTAAATGCAGATTTAGTGCAAAAAGCCTATTTACATCCCTAGTACACACTTGTGTCCTTTGCTATTTACAAAGTATCTACTACTCTAGACAGCTTTTATAATAACAACAATGTTAGCAATACTATTACTAATTAAAAAAAAGAAACACCAGCAGCAGCTACCATTTACTATTTACAAGGTGCTAGGCAATGTATGAAGTACTTTATGAGCATTGTCTCATTTAATCCTTAGTACAACACCATGATGAGTAAATGGGATCAGAAAAGGTAAGTAACTTGCCAGGACCATATAGCTAGTAAATGAGAGAGCTAACATTCCAGCTAGAGTGAACATTTGTTCCAATCTGTCCAGGACAGTTCCCATTTGCACCTGGTATCCTAGCATGGCGATCAACAGTACCCTCAAAGATATTCCAGATGATAAATTCTATGGTCACCCTAATTCTAACTGACTCTCAACCCCTCACTGCTAAACTTGACTGGCTTAAAAAAAAAAAAAAAAATCTAACTGACTTTAGAGCTTATGCTCTTAACCACTCATCTATATTGCTTCTCCCAGGAAAGAGGGAAGGTGGAATGGCACAGCTCTTGGTACAAGCAGCTCCATAGGTAGTCCTCACTTCTATATCCAATTTCTTTATCTCAGATACAGAGTTTATGTACAGGAAATTATACCAGAAGTTCAGAGTAAATTCAGTTATATAGGCATTTAATTACCTGTCCTAGCAAGGCCATGAGACGAGATGGAGGCACCACACTGACTTCCCCAGCTAAGGCCTGAGCAATTGCTGCTCTTCTCTTCTCTTTGCTACTTCCATCTGGGTATGCCTGAAAAAGGAGAGGAGATAGCATCATTTCCAAGAAGCAACTACAAGATCTGAGCGTGCTTATTTGAAACAAACAAATAAGCAGAAACATACAAAAAGGAAAACATGAAAAGAAACTACTCAGTTAAACAGGGGATTAATTAAACCAAGTTTTTAAAAACAACTTCTCAATTTTGCTCAGTTGTGTTTCAAAAGTATGAGCTGGGAGAGAACTGAGGTCAGCCAATCCACCCTGTTATTTCTGAAAAGACTCCAAGTAAACCATATCAAAGCCAGAGTTGTTTTTCCAGTTTTGGAAAAATCTGTAGATTCTTTTATATTTTCTGGTAATGTCTTTCAGTCAAATGACTCCCAGCCCTGAAGTGTTTCACTGCTTCTAACTTAAATCCTGTCCTGGTAATTTAAACTACTTTCTTTATCCTCACGGTTACTCTAAGTTTACTTTAACTTTCTATCTTCCAGTGTCTATTAAATTCTTCTTCCTATTTTGACAAGCCTCTCGTGAAAGGCTGAGTGGCAAAGAATCAAACTATATGTACAATTAGCTTCGGAAGAATAAAAAAATAGTAGTCGCCATACTCTACTAGTAAGCATAATCAGCTAAGAAGCTAAAGCACAAGCTTCTAGGGACTAAAAGCGATGGAAGGAAATTGCAATTGTCAGGGGCAAGGGACACAAATGCTCAGTGAACATACTAGCAGTTGGGTAGCACTTCAGGGAAGGCTAATGTGGAAATGACATTAGAATAAAATTTTCTGCTTCTTTACTAACCAACACACAATCCTCTAGAATGGAGCGTGCAGGAGAAAAAACCCTCAAATACTCAGAAATCTGAACAAGATTATTCTCTTTAACACAGCCAAATGCCAGCCAACATATATAAACAAAAGAACGTCATTCTCAAAAATTAAATCAGAATCACAAAAAGTATCCAAATAAAATGGTAAAAAAAAAAAAATCACATTTTTGCATATTTTCAAAGTTAACAAAAGTTTCTTTTCATTACCACAGTCATACCTCACGAGGATCAAAATAAGACCTGGCCAAGAGGTTTTCCAGATGAATATAACGCTCTGGTTGTGTTTGTTTTAACATGATCATAGGGTCAGTTTGTCTTAGAAGTGACCTGGCAGCACCCAATTCACGGAGTTCAATCAATTCTAGAACAACCTGGACAATTGAAAGGAAATGGATGTTTTAGCAGTTTCTTACTAATATTTCTTTTTCAATAAAATGTCTAGCACAGATATGGCCAGCCAAAGTGATTTCCAATACTGGGAAATGCCCCTTTTCCCATTTATTAGCAAGTTCAGGTGGACAACTGAAATAATTATTATATATAAATAATAACTTCAATCCTTCAATAGCCATCCTTAATTTTTATCTGCCAATCTCTCTTCCTCTCAGGCATCCTGTTCAGAATATAGATGCTGAAGAAAAGTAAAGACAGGAACATCTCCATGGGCTCCGGAGTTTCCTCTTTCTCTAGTTACAAAAATTTTCTTTGGGGAACTACTGAACTCACATGGATCGTAAAGAAACATATCAGCTTCCCTATTTTTACTTTAAACAACACTATAATCTTATTTCCAGAAAGTCTACTCTGTTCTATTTTACAATAAATAATTTATCTGTCCTTTGTCCTAGATACCTGGTCTGGAGCTTCTAAAACCTTTGGAATTCTGCCAGTGATAGGAGTATCTTTATTATCCATGAGCCCCTTGAATCACACCTGAGTTTGTGCTAAGGCAATGGCTCAGCACTGAGGCTGGTTACCACAAAGACCAAGTATGCAATTAGAAGGCTGAGGCTCTGAGCCAGCCGAACCTCCAGTGAGGTGAGGGGTGGAGAGAAACGGGCTGGAATTATCAATCATGCCCATGTAGTGAAACCCCAATAAAAACCTCAGTGGAGCTTCCTGGTTGGTAAATAAATTGACATGCCAAGTGTGTAGCACATACTGATTCCACAGGGACAGCATGGAAGCTCTGCATTCAGGACCCTCTCAGACCTTGCCCTGGGTGTCTTTTCATTTGGCTGGTTCTCATCCGTATCCTTGATAATAAAACCGTAATCGTAAGTACAGAGCTTTCTGAGTTCTATGAGTCATTCTAGCAAATTATCAAATCTGAGTGGGTCACGGGAACCCCAGAATTTGTAGCCAGTTGGTCAGAAGGGTGGGTGGCCTGGAGGCTCCCAAAATATAGCTGCTATCTGAAGTGAGGGCAGTCTTGTGGAGGTCTGAGTACTTAACTTGTGGGGTCTATGCTAATTCCAGATGGTTAGTGCCAGAAGTGAATTGCAGTACAACAACTGGTGTTAAAATAATTTGTTCAACAATCACTTAAGAAATAATTTCAATTGGGGAAAATCTTCGATTTTCCAAGAAGAGAGAAAAAATCATTGTAAGTTTTAAGGGCTGTTATATGGCTCTACAGGGCTTGAAGAAATGCTCACTGATGCTTCTTAGTAAGGGGGCAGGACCACAACAAACCAACCCACGGGGATCAGTATCACCACCACTCTTACCTGTTCATAGAGGTCAATGAGGGTTTTGTCTGGCAATTTCAGAGATTGTATAGCCTGTAAAACAGTATCCCAATGGCCACTATTAATGTCAGCCACAAAACTCTCAATACTGTCCACGGTATTCAGAGACACAGTAGTCTCCTCCTGTAAGGTGGCTAATGCTCGATGTAAACTGTTCTCCTTCAAGTACTGCATGATAAGACGAATCACACTGAAAAAAAGAAAGTTATTCAGCTCAGGGATTGTCACTAACCAGAAGCCAAAAATAAAGCCCACCCCAGCTCTTAATCATCCTCCTTTCACTACCTACTTTCCATTTATTTACCATGTAAGTAAAACTTCCCAATAATCAAAGAATTTAAGTTATAAGGGACTCCCCTCGTGGAGACACAACTGGGGTTCAGAGAGGGGAAATCATCTGCCTAATGTCTCATAGTCAGCTAGAAGGGGAGTTGGTACCAAGGTGACTCTCTTATTTCCTAGGTCAGAGCCCAGTTTCTTATGATTATACTGTCACACATTTTAGTGAAATATTTTAAACCTAGTCTAGTCGTTGATACAAAATAATCTAAATGATTATGGGATGATTTAGTTCATTTTTAAAAACCAAAAAAAATATGAATTGAGTGGTTTTGTTTTGTTTTTGTTTTTTGGCTAGTCATGTGAAGCAGTGCAAATGGAGAAGAAGCAAAACAATCTGTAACTGGTTGTGATCAATTAGTTGTAAATACCACTGCACTTAGACCAGCCTGAATTGAGATTTTCTTAATGGGGAATTGTTGAACATAAATAAGTAGAGCTGTACCATATATAAAAGCAAAACAAAGCTATGCTTTCTCATTTGCAAAAATAAAACCTACCCATTGCCTTTATTATCAAATTTTCAGAAGTGAAATAAAAACATTGTAGCATCAGTGTCCCAAGGAAAAGAGGACCGAGACAATTTCTAAATATTGAAAGAGTAAGTAACCATTTTCAATATGTGACAGAAAACTTGTAAGTTTTTAATACTGGTTCATAATTAAATATATAGTTATTTATAGTTAAAACTTCTTGATCTTGGGCTTGATAATAAGGGGACTGGTGAAGAATCTGCTCATGCAGACTGCACAAATTCACTGGATGATGTTGTGATCACTGTTTTCCTTCCCTTCCTTTAAAGTATATATGTGGCTCACATTGTATTTCTATTAGACAACACCAGTATAGAGGGTCAGTCTGTCCTGCTTGTAAGGAACTTCAGACTGGAATTCAGTAAATTCCCTTTCCCAGAGGAGAAATAATAATCATAAAACAATAACAAACATTATTACATATTTACTATATAATAGGTACTGTTCTAGCCATTTTAGACATTGATTCATTTATTCCTCAAAACAACCCTATAAGTTTAAGTATTATCCCCAATTTACAGATGAGAATTTGACTAAATAACAGAGATAATAGGTAGAAAAATGAGGATTTAAACTGGCAGTGTGGCTCTAGAGCATACATCATGGAGGGGAAAGCAAACACTCTCTTCTTAAAAACTTCTGCGAAGGGGAACTGATCACTGCTATTTGCAGTCTTTTTGTCTCATAGCCCCTTTATGAGGTACTCACACTTAGACCCCTGCTATTCTAGCACAGTACTATCTTCCTTAGCACACTTCCTTTGACTTCCACTTTGCACTTCCAAAATGAGAAGCCCTTCCCCTCAAAGCTCTCATATTTGACACAGCCAGAATCAAATTCATTACTTTTTAACACAATGTAATACATAAAGAGCTAAAAGCTTTGGATAGGATAGGATTTGAATTAGAGTTCTGTCACTTACTAACTGTGACCTTGGGCAAGTCAGTGAACATCTCTGTGCCTGCATCCTCATCTGTTAAAAATATCTACCCTGTAGCATTAGTAAAAGAGTTGATTATATGGCTTATAGCATGCTTAGCATAGAAAGTACTTAGTAAATAACTATTATTGATGATAAAAACGTGCAGAAGTCACTGTTGTTACAGCCCGGGTGTTCAGAGCTGGGAAAATGGTTGTTGAATCTTTCATTCAGGCCCAGAAGCATGCAATCCTTTCCAACTCCTGCCCTGACTTAGTTATCTTAATCTCCAGCATTCCCTATCATCCTTCTTTGCTTTATTTTTCTCCAAAACATTTACCACCATCTGTTATACTTCATATTTTACTTATTGTTTTTGTCTATTGTTTGCCTTCCCCAGTCACAAGGTACGTTCTATAAGAGCAGGGATTTTTTTGTCTGTTTTGTTCACTACTGTGTATCCAACATCTAGAAGGTACATAGTAGTCTTCAACACTTGTGGGATGAATAATCCTCCCTTCCTCCTATGCTAGGTCAGCTAATTTAATTATTAAGTGTTGGCAAGACAGGTGGAGTATGCAGTCCCAGAACAGTCCACTGAGGACCTTCTTTAGTCATTCACTAGCTCTCGCCCCGCCTGCCTCGCAAACTATTCTTTCTGGCCCAATT
The DNA here is from genome assembly GCF_020740605.2 of Lemur catta. NCBI lineage: Eukaryota > Metazoa > Chordata > Mammalia > Primates > Lemuridae > Lemur > Lemur catta. Next base: position 38,147,501 of record NC_059137.1, on the reverse strand, counting down.
CCCAGATTCTCTCTCTCCTTTGTGGGTACACAGAGCTTGCAGACAAACCAAAATTCAGCACCAGACTGGGCCTGATAAAGCAGCTAGTCGTTCATTCATTCCAAAAGCAGTAACTGAGCCTCTATGGTACGGACACGGAGACTACAAGGAGTCCCTAGGAGCCTACAAAGGCTGGGGGATTGAGGGGAGGAGGAACAGTGACAACACTGAGCGTTAAGTGCTAGGCAGAGGAAAGCAAAGGGACCGTGTAAGCACAGAAGAGGAAACGAATCACACTGCTTAAGGGGAGCGGGGCGAGAAGCAAGGCTTAGAGACAAACCCCCTTGTACAGATAATCAGACTTGGAGTCCAGAGTGGATCGGAAATTTGCTCCGTCACAGAGCACGCCAGGAGCTGGCGAAGGGTAGAACTCAGGTCTGCAAGGTGTGTTTTTCCCCCACCCCGCGCTGCCTCCCGCCAGGCTTTGGGCTTCACATCCGAGTGCTGCTACATTCTTGTGGGCCCACCTCCGAGGCAGCCAGATCCAAAAAGCTTCTTTGGGGGGCAAGAAGGTGGCCCTGCACTCTGCAGCCTCTCGGACACCTCCTCCTAAGGACCCTCCACCCCACACCTTAACCTTCCGGCCCCCGTAACGCCGGAAACATCCACCACCGCAGGACTCACTCCGAGGACTCGATTTCGATCGACATAACGGTATTTCTTCGGACGGAGGCCCCACTCCACTCTCAGGCCCAGTCGCACAACGCACCAACGACACCTCCGGCGGCCGCCTTTCGTCACTTCCGCTCGCCTTGACGTCAGACGTCCTCCCGGAGGAGGTGTGTACGGAACGAAGGGGCGTGGAGGGCGGAGGGGCGTGGAGGGCGGAGGGGCGTGGAGGGCGGAGGGGCGTGGAGGGCGGAGGGGCGTGGAGGGCGGAGGGGCGTGGAGGGCGGAGGGGCGTGGAGGGCGGAGGGGCGGGGCCTCGAGGGGCCGGCAACTGTTGGAGTCTCGGGGCGTGCCCCGGAAAAAATAATTGAGTTTGAAAAAAAAAAACAGACTTTGAAGGCAAAACACGGTTTAATCCACCTAACTATGAAATGTTTGTGACCCAGTTAAGATTTGAATACCTGTTTCTTGGAAAGAGCTAAATTACAGCGTTTAGCTGGAAAGGGTTTTACTGCAGTGGGACACTAGAAAAGCAATAAAACCAAATGCAAATGTGTAAAAGGAGATTTGAGACTCCTTTTAACAGACTTTCAATCCTATATTATTAAATTGATAGTGACAAATGAAATGGAGAGATGTCAACGAATTTCATAAACAAAGGCTACTGTAAAAATATTACTGTATCAATTTTTTTTTACTATATCAATTTTTTTCTTTTTTTTTGAAACAGAGTCTCGCTTTGTTGCCCGGGCTAGAGTGAGTGCCGTGGCGTCAGCCTAGCTCACAGCAACCTCCAACTCCTGGGCTCAAGCGATCCTGCCTCAGCCTCCCGAGTAGCTGGGACTACAGGCATGCGCCACCATGCCCGGCTAATTTTTTCTCTCTATATATACTTTTTTAGTTGTCCAGATAATTTCTTTCTATTTTTAGTAGAGACAGGGTCTCGCTCTTGCTCAGGCTGGTCTTGAACTCCTGACCTCGAGCAATCCACCCACCTTGGCCTCCCAGAGTGCTAGGATTACAGGCGTGAGCCACCGCGCCTGGCCTAGTATATCAGTTTTTAAAAATATTTGCAGCACAATGATAAGAAATATATGCATCAAATTACATATTGAAATGATGTATTTGGGGTTTCCTGCTGGCTTTCAGTCTTATCCGATACTACCCCAAAGGACACACAACTTCTCTGTAGCCTTTTAAATACTGCTGCTTTTTTCAAATCATCCTCTATTTCCCATCAACTCTTGAGGGATATGGTCTCCAAGGTCCCAAACATTTTAGAGTCTGAATGTTTGCCTCAATGTGTGGTGAGATATCAAGATGGATTATATGATCTCCTTCACTATCTCATCTCATGACACAATATAGACAATTATTATAACATTTTCCTTGAAAAGAAGACCCAGCTCATTTGCAACAGTAGCGTATGTCCTCATTTTCTCTACCTAATGCTTGTCATGTTGTTCTTACTTCAGCTAAGTTTACTTCTCTATTTTGCTTTTATACAAATAAATCTTCTCTGTAAGTATTTAACACCAGGTTTTATTCTAGTGCAGAGGTCCCCAACCTTTTTGGCACCAGGAACTGGTTTCATGGAAGATAATTTTTCCATGGACTAGGGGGCGGGGCGGAGGTACGTCAGGTAGTGATGTGCCGCCAGGTTCCTAACAGGCCACAGACCTGTACACGGCCCCCAGGTTGGGGACCACAGTTCTAGTGTACACCATTTTGAATGGAATGGTTTCTCTTATTATGACTCCTTTAAATCCAAGCTTGTTCATTATATATAGGTGTAATCATCCCATGGCTTCATTATGTCTTAATAGTAATGTACGTGGATTTCAATATTGAAATATATACTACTTTATTACATAACATTAATTTTTAATTTTTCCTATATAGTAGGCATTATATTGATTTTTTTCATTATCTGTGTAAGTAGATTATATCATCTATAAATTTCAGGGTACTGAAGAGAATGTTACAAAATATTTGGAGGGTGTTGAGCCTAAAAGAACTGAGAATGTGTTGGAGAGGTCCCTACCAGAAATGGTTCCAAAATAATAACCGCAGTCTCTTAATATTTTCCTTATTCTCTTTTTTCAACCTTAGAAAAATCTTTTTGAAAGATAAAATCTCTTAGAATAAAGAAACATTTATGTAAGTTCAGCAATTCTTTTGCTTTCACTTCAGTTTCCTTTTATTCAGTTACAAGTACAATTAAATTGATTACGTTTTCTCTAAAAAATAGCATGTGTTATTCTATTTTATGAAAGCACAGGTCCACAATTTCTTATCTGCAATTCTAAAATCTAAAAATCTGTGAAAATCAAAGGTATTTTTTAAAAATTTTTTATTTTTTTATTTATTTTATTAGAGATGGAGTCTTGCTATGTTGCCCCAGGCTGGTCTCAACCTCCTGACCTCAAGTGATCCTCCCTTCTCAGCCTCCCAAATAGCTGGGATTACAGGAGTGAGCCACCACAGCTAAAATCAAACATATTTTATAAGTCATTTAGCAGCAAAATCTGTCCTGAACTTAAGTGAGGGTATTTATAGTCTTTTAAACATCTTTTAGTGTGACTATTCATATGTAGAAATATTAATATACTTGATATGAAGTAATGCTCTAGATCTTGCTAGGAGGAAGTTAAGATATATAACATATATACCATATTATCTTTCCAAAATATAAAATTTCCAAATTCCAAAATATTTCTGGCCTAAAGATTTTCAGAGAAAGTATTGTGAACTTGTTCTATCTATCTATCTATCTATCTAATCTCCTATTATGGCATACATAAGGGCTATTTGGAATGATGTTGATTTCACATCATCTGGGTGATGGGATTAGTAAAAGGCAAAAGATTAATACAATCTGAAGAGAAACCAGAGTTTTGGGTGATGGGATTAGAACTAATACTTTGCTCTCTCCATTTTCTGCATAGTTAAAATTCTTTTTCATGGATTAAGAATTTCACAAAAATCTTATTCATGAAAAATAAAATATTTTTTAAAAATTTAAGAAGAGGCGTGGCATGGTGGTTCAAGCCTGTATAGTCCCAACCCTTCGGGAGACAGAGGTAGGAGGATCACTTGAGCCTAGGAGTTTGAGACCAGCCTGGGAAACATAGCCAGACTCCATTTCTACAAAAATAAAAATAAAGAATTAGCCGGGCATGGTAGTGTGCACCTGTAGTCACAGCTACTCAGGAGGATGGCTTAAGCCCAGGAATTGGAAGTTGCAGTAGGCTGTGATCAAGCCACTGCATCCAGCCTGGGTAACAGAATAAGACCTTGTCTCAAAACAAAAAAAAAATTAATCCCCGATAATTCTAATTTCAGAGAAAAAAAATTGCCTCTAAACTGAAAGAAAGAGAAAGAGAGAGAAAGCAAGCAAGCAAGCAGGGAAGAGGGTATAAACTGTTTTCTGTCTGCATTTCTTGCTGCTTGAGAAAATCCCTGGTGCCTAATGGTCTGTTTCAAGTCAGACTTGGTATTTGCTGCTGTGTCTGTGGTTTACACATTCACGTCAATTGAATCATGAAATCATGGACACCATTTTTGAGAAATGAAATTTGATCGTTATAGTTAGCAGCCATAGATGCCTCCTCATCCTTTGCTTCTTAGATGTATTGAATTTTAAATCTCTTCTTGACAGCCAACACCCCTGGCATCACAAACCCTCTTCAACCATGTTTCCTCTATAATAACAGTGGGATATGATGTTTTTGTTACCGTATGTAATGAAACTACAATTCTTATCTATTTGGGGAGGTTTTTCCCTCTTAAACTAGTTGCTTCTATAAGTCTTCTGTATCCCAACCATATAATCTGTCGATTTCCATGCCCTATCCATATCCAAAAGTGTTAGATTTTGTCAACTTGCTGATCTCTTGTTAGCAAGTTGATAAACTTTGCCAATTGCCAAAGATCAATTTCTCTAGGAAATTTTGTTTTTAACACTAGACAAATGAGGTCTCTCTTTTCCATCGCTCCATCCATACATGCATAAAGAAACTCAAGCAGGCACACACAGAGACAACCTTCTAACCTCACCAGGAATCCTCTCACCCCATATTCAGAGGCTGGGTCACAGTCTTCCAAACCAAATTTCTAGTGACCAAATGGCAGTGACCCCGAGGGAAATCCCGTCTCCTGATCATGCCCACTTTCTGGAGAATTGGCCACTTCCCAGTCCACATATCTGCAGTTCATGTCCTTAATCCAGCAGAGGGCAGGATGGCCACAGAAAAACTGCCATTGTAAACCAAGCCTCCAGATGTCTAACTGGCTATTAAGGAATAGAGGTGGAGGGAAGAGAGATCCTTGGTCCCATAGGCAAAAGAAGTACAGTAGAAGGCAGGGTCAATATTTGAGTGACAAAATGGAGAGAAAAGTTATCTTTAGTTCCTATTAAACTGGACCAATTTCATCTAACATGATAATAAGGCAAAGTGTAGAGAAAAATTGCCACACAATTCTACCTGCTCATGTCAGGACATGAGTTATAAATTATGAGGGTTAAATGAGTTAATACATACAAAACACTTAGAACAAAACAGGGCCTGGTATGTAGAAGCACTGAGAAAGAGCTTGTTGTTGTTATTATTATACACACTAAGAAAAAGCCCCTTAATTATTTATGTTTCGTAACACAAAGAAATTAAATACTGTGAGTTAAAGTCTAAAACTGGTCAGTTTTGGAGTGATGGGACTACTCTCCTCTTTAGTGTGATGCTGCTGTCACCAATGGACTTGCACCCAGCTCATGTGCTACCTGGTGGGAGCTGGCTAGTCTCCAGTAGTCCTCTACTTTTTCTTGCCCCCTGGAATCCCTGTTTGTGTCGTGCTGGCCAATTCAGTGTATGTGACACAAAGCCACCATGGACCCAGCAGATTCTTTGTTTACACAGAAAGGGTTCTTCCCACAAGGCTGGGGCTCAAATGTGAGGCAGCTCCCCACATCATGACTTGTTAGCACTTGTGGTTTCTAGAGGCACCCTTTAGTACATCTTTGATCTGGCATCTGCGCAAACAGAATCCACAGGGCTGGGCCACATGAGCCCCAGAGGTTTCCTGTACTTTCCCCACAGGGATTTCCCACTGTTGTCCTTTTTCTTAAATAGCATCTCTGATTTCCTTATCCAGACTACTTTCTTACAATCTCCAGGGACTCTATGGCACAGAATAAGTTGTTTTTTGTTTTTGTTTTTTTTTTTTTTTTTTTTGAGACAGAGTCTTGCTCTGTTGCCCGGGCTAGAGTGCCGTGGCGTCAGCCTAGCTCACAGCAACCTCAAACTCCCGGGCTTAAGCAATCCTCCTGCCTCAGCCTCCTGAGTAGCTGGGACTACATGCATGTGCCACCATGCCCAGCTAATTTTTTCTGTATATATTTTTAGTTGTCCAGCTAATTTCTTTCTATTTTTAGTAGAGACGGGGTCTCGCTCTTGCTCAGGCTGGTCTCAAACTCCTGACCTCGAGCGATCCTCCGGCCTCAGCCTCCCAGAGTGCTAGAATTACAACATGAGCCACTGCGCCCGGCCAGAATAAGTTCTAAACTTGTATACCTGGGATGATTGGCCTTCCTTTAACTAGATTAAGGGGAAGTTTCCAGCCTCATTCCCCATATTATCCCTACCGTTGGAGCAGCCTGGGATTCTCCATTCTCTAATGGCAATGGGCAGTTTTTGAGGTGTCTGCCAAGCTCATGATTCCCTTTTCTCCCTGTGGTGCTTTAACTACCCCTAGGGGTGGGCCACCAATAGCCATATTCTATCGGGTATTTCTCTTCCCACCATATATGAATGGCTCATTGGTAGACACTGGCCCAAGGTAAGCTGATTGGATTCTCTCTCTGGGTATTAAGAACTGGGACCAAAATATTCTAGTTCTAACTGGCCTGGGATGCTGAGGAGGTATGGGTGATCATTTTCTGTTCTGTGACTGGAAAGCGGAGAAAGCCAGGCTACAGAGAAAAAGAGAGATGGGAGCCACGAAGAGTATTATCTGGGTTTCTGACTGCTTTTCTTCCTCAGAAAAACTCTGTGTGGTAGGGACTATTAATATCCCATTTTGCAGATAAGGAAACTGAAATGCAGAATTGAGACGTTGTCCAGGTGGCACCCTGGATCTAGCTGTTCCTAAAAAGAGTACAACTTTGGACATCCTAGTTGTGTGAGCTGGTAAAATATCCCTTTTTGTCTTCTTAAAGTGGTTTGAGTTGCGATACTATCGTTTGTTTTTTATTTTGGTTTTTTGTTTGTTTGTTGCTTTGAGACAGAGTCTCTCTCTGTTGCCCGGGCTAGAGTGCCATGGCATCAGCCTAGCTCACAACAACCTCAAACTCCTGGGCTCAAGCAATTCTTCTGCCTCAGCCTCCCAAGTAGCTGGGACTACAGGCATGTGTCACCATGCCCGGCTAATTTTTTCTATATATTTTTAATTGTCCAGCTAATTTCTTTCTATTTTTAGTAGAGACGGGGTCTTGCTCTTGCTCGGGCTGGTCTCAAACTCCTGACCTCGAGCGATCCACCCGCCTCGGCCTCCCAGAGTGCTAGGATTACAGGTGTGAGCCACCAAGCCTGGCCACGATTCTATCATTTTTGATTAAAAGAGCACTGACAAAAGGAGCTGGGATGGATTGTTTCCGGAGACTCTAGCCTTAGGTATGAGGAAGGACACCAAGATAGAGGAAAGGAGGTGAGAATGGGTGCAGCTACAGACATATCTGGAGCCGGTAGAGGGCAGGAAATGGAGGAAGTTCCCACCCTTTAACCTCAGGGTTTTTTTCTGTGAGGCAGTATGAGGCAAGATCTTTGTGCTGAGATCAACCACAGCACTTGGGGTCAGAAAGGAGTGTGCAGCTGGAAAAAGGAATAGCTGTAAATAGAAGAGGGAAGCCAGTTTGTATCAGGTGCAGTGGTCCCCATCCTTTTGGGCACCAGGGACCAGTTTCATAGAAGACAATTTTGCCAGGGACCAGGGGCACAGAGGTGGGGTGCCGTGGGGTGGGGTGTGGTGTGGTGTGGAGCTCAGGCAGTGATGTGTGGCCCATTTCCTAACGGGCCACAGACAAGTACTGGGCCATGGGGTTGAGGGGTTGAAGACCACAGAGGTAGAGGACTCCCCAGCTGTGGTTGTAGGTGATGAATTTTAGGTGGATTCATTCAACTAGCTGCAAATGATTTTTCTCCAGCAAGGCTCAACTGCATTGTCAGGGATTTGCTGGGTGGGACTATAGAAGGAAGAAGGCAGGACCCTGAGGATGATGGGGAGAGAACTGTTGAAGCCATACATCTGCAGGTCAAGGCTAAAGGGCTTGGGAAGCTGAGAAAGGCTGGAGGCCTCAGTGAGATGGAAGACAGGTTTGTTGAGAGTCAGATGTGAGAGAACTGAATGGAAAGGAGACTATGTCAGAACCTGAAATACCTTATTTTGAGGATTCTGAGGTAGAGCCCTTCTTACTGATGACAAGATTAAGGACATGGCCACAAAGGAGTGGCTGAAGTAGAGTGAGGGGAAATGTTAGAGTGAAGGAAATCATGGAATTTGGGGGCTAAATACATGTAAGCATAGAAACATACGCAGACATGTCAGCTATACCCAGACACGGAATACAGACATACATGCAGATGTACACAGGCACACAGCACAGGCGGGCACACGCAAATTCACGGATACAGGACACAGTACAGACCCTCTAGTATTTCCGCCACCCCAATATACAACACAGAGAGGTACACACACAGGGACATGCACATACATAGGTAGGAAATACATATATAGAGGAGACACATAAAATCATATAACAGACATGGAAATTTTGATGCACACACACACACACATACACATACCCCATAATCCTGTGACTTAAGGAAGTGAGATTTTCCCCCGGGTATTGTTTTTCTTATTGACTCTGGCCGCTGTGGTGCCCACGTGGCACATCCATAGTTCTTAGAAAAAGGACAGAAACATGAAGCCTCTCCCAAGTTGGAAACAAAGGCCCTGGCACAGCTCAGCCCTGGCTCACCAGTCTGGGACGTCTACTCCTACTATTGTATCCCTGGAACTGAAGTTTTGGCTTAAATGCTGCCCCAGGGGATCTCAGCCAAGGGAAACAGAGCCTGCTCAGACACAGGGTGCCACTGGGACGGCTAGGCCAGACTAAGCATTCAAGCCTTGACACTCAGAGCCCCCACCCAAGCATCTCTTTCCCAGACAGGCCGGCCTTACCTCACATAGCAGCCTGCTGGGGAGGGAAGTCAAGGGAGAGAGGGGACTGGGTGCAGTGGCTCACACTGTAATCCCAGCACTTGGGGAGGCTGAGGCAGGAGGATCACTTGAGGCCAGGAGTTTGAGACCAGCATGGGCAACACAGCAAGACCTTGTCACTACAAATAATTTTAAAAATTAGCCAGGCATGATGGCACATGCCTTCAGTCCCAGCTACTCAGGAGGCTGAGGCAGGAGGATCACTTGAACCCAGGAGTTCAAGGTTACAATGAGCTATGATCATGTCATTGCACTCCAACTTGGGTGAAAGGTGAGAAGGGTGAGGCTAGAAGGACAAGTTAAAAACAGAGGCTTTAGCCAGAGGAAAATGGGAAGCCAAGAGGTGCTACTAAGAAGGAGAATGACATGTTTAAATTTCCACTTAGAGTTCCCAACACTGAGAATAGTGCCTGGCACATAGTAAGTACGAATGGCTCTAGTAGCTGCATGTCGAAGGGGCTGGAAACTGATGCCCCTGATGGCAGGAAGCTCAGTCAGGAACACCAGGTCAGATAAGGGGAATAGGGGCTTGATCTAGGGCCAAAGATGATGTAGGAGTGAGGAGAGAAAGAATGGAAGTAACTGTGGCTAGATAAGAAAGGCTGGGCCCATGGGCTCTGACTCATGCTAATTAAAACACCACTATGAGACAGACACACAAAGCTAACTTGTTAATTTACCATGAGAAATATACCTGTAATGAGGATGGGAAATATATACATCGGCACAAGCATGCCCATCAGCATACAGACATGCTTCTGTATCTCTCACTCTTTTTTTAAAAAACACATTTTTTTATATTTTATTCAAAAGGTGTTTTTTTTTAGAGATAGGGTCTTGCTCTGTCACCCAGGCTGGAGTGCAGTGGCACAATCATAGCTCACCGTAACCTCAAATTCCTGGGCTCAAGTGATCTTCCTGCCTCAGCCTCCTGAGTGGCTGGATTACAGGTGCATGCCACAATGCTCAGCTAATTTTTTTTAATTTTTTTTAGAAACAGGGTCTTGCTTTGTTGCCCAGGCTGGTCTTGAACTCCTGGACTCAAGCGATCCTCCCACGTTGGCCTCCCAAAATGTTGGGATTACAGGCATGAGCCACTGTGCCCGTCCATCTCTCACTCTTAAAATTCTCCCTCGAGCCTTCAAGTTGCTGCAGTTAAAAAGTTCGTAGTTGGATCTTGGGAGCTGGCCACTATAGTCTATTACCACTTTGTTAAAGTCTATTTGTTATAATTCCAGTATTTGGAGCCACTGTGTAGTTATTTCTATTGTCTATTGTTTTTGCTCATTTTCATTCATTCTGTATTATCTCTTCATAGGCCTGATACTGTATTTACAAAATATAATGCAAAAAAAATGTTTATAGCAATAATTTGAAGCCTATGATGTCTTCCTACAGAAAGTCTTTAAGTATGCTTCTGCCAGGCTCTTGGGAGTCACTGGAATTCCAGAATGACCTTATTCTAATTTCAGGGATTGAGATGATTTGAAGTTGATTCCTGTGAGGGCCTGTCTACTTTCTAAGTCATCTTTACTTCTAAGGTTCAGCCTTTCAGGATCTCAACCCAAGGGAGGTTGATCGGGGTCCTTATTTTGGCTATCCTTGTCCAATCCCTGTTCTCCTGTTCAAAAAAACCATCTTCTTCTTGGTCCTCCATTCTAGCATTGACAAATACCCCTCAGGGAATAAGTAGTCCCAATTCATTAATATCGTCTCTTCTGTGCCTGTAAGCAGACTTGTTTTATATTTTCCAGTTGTCCTCAGTGGTAGGGCTGGGCCAAATTGCAAGACATGAAATGCTCCTTAACCTGTGATCCTCAATTTTCTCTAGATGAGGACCTAGCTATGTCTGTAGCTGCACCCATTCTCACCTCCTTTCCTCTATCCTGGTGTCCTTCCTCATACCTGTTGGATTTGGCAACATGGAAATCATCAGAGACCTTGACATAAGAAGGCTTTGTGGAATTGTAGAGATGAAAGTAATGTTGTAACAGGGTAGGAGTGAATAGGATGAGAGAGTAGAAATAGCACTTTGGGGGCAACTCTTCCTAGAATGAAGGAAAGCAGAGAAATGGGGTGGGATATGAAGAGGAATGATATGGATCAAGGAAGAATTTTTTTTTTTCTGTTTTTTAAAAAAGCCTAGAGGCAAGGGGTGGGGATGGGTGGCCATCATTTATAACAGTAAAAATATATCAAATACCTAGGAAAAAATATGTAAGATCCCCATGAAGAAATTAAAGAAGACCTATACCAAAAGAGGATTACACCTTGTTTATAGACTGAAAGCTCAATGTTTTAAAGATATCAAGTCTCCCCATAGTGATCCATAGACTCACCATCTCTTCAGTCAGTATCTCAACAAGTGGGATGACAGTGGTGGTGGATTTTTGTTTGGTTTGGCTTTTTTTTGGTGGATCTTGACAAACTGCTTATAAAGTTCATGTGGAAATGCAAGAGGCAAAACACCCAAAGAAAAAAAAACAAGATTCATTAAGAAGGCATACCAATTAATACAGTGTGGCAGTGGCGCTAGGATAGAAAAACAGAGTGATGAACTAGAATAGAGTCCAGAACCCACCTGAACACTTGCTGATGACCAAGGTGGCCCTGTAGAACAATGAGGAAAGGACCACAGTCTTGTCAGTAAATTTACTGGGATCACTGGCTATCTGTATGGAAAAAAGCAGTTTGCCTTAAGTCCCACAGTGGCTAGGTAGCGAAGCCAAGCCAAATGTATCTGGCTCTAAAGTCTATGCCCTGAAGCCCCTGGTGGGTCCCCCTCTTCTCTGGTAAAGTGCAGCTGGCACCTGAGCACTAAGTCCCCTTAGAAGAGTGGCCCTCTGGTTGGCTACGGGCAAGGGGGCTGAAGCAGGACCTTGTAGCCCAGATGCTCAGGGCTAGGCTATTCCCAGAGCACTAGAGAAGCCAGTGCTCTGAGGCGCCCTTGGAGTCTGCCTCCAAGGCAGTTTGGGAGAAAGCAGGAGCTAGGCCACTAGGGACCCTTGGGACAAGTTTTGTGTTTCAATTTGTAAGAAGAACATTGTGTTTCTGTGGCTTTGGTCCAAGGGGTGAGGCCGACTGAAGAAGGAAAAGCAATAGGTCCTTCCAGGAAAACATGCAGCCAAGGCCTAGTTCCCTTCAGCCTCCAGGCCATGCCCCTTGGAGGGGCGGGGGAGGTCCCTCAGAACCGCCAGAGGCTGTACTTGTTTCCTGCCTCCCTTCTTCCTTGATTTCCTGGATTGACAAAATTGACCTTTATTTCTGGCCTTGAGGCCTTAGGGGAATTCTGTATTAGAGTTTTCTTAGAACCACAAGCTGGCAGCTCTGAAGGGCCCTCACAATCTCCCCACCCAGGTTCTAGATCGGGACCAGCGAGAGATGATCTGTCTTGGTCACCCAGGGGTCAATCCTGGTCTCCCAGTCCGGGGCTTCCTCAGCTCCCCCGTTGCCTGCATTCCCCAAAAATGAGGCATCCCCAGTAGTGTGCTAGGACGTGTCCTCACCTCAGGTTGGGAGAGGGGCCAAGAAACAGCCTGCAAGGCCTTGATTCCCATGAAGAAAGGCCCTGGAACAGTCTCCTGGAGGCTGTGGGCAGTGAACCTGCAAGACTGGCTAGGCCCGAGACGGAAGAGTGCCCACAAAGCCCAGGAGTCAGCAGGGCCAAGCTCCGTCAGCCAGACTCACCGTGTACAAGCCCGTGAGAGACACACAGCATCTGAGTCAGCCACACAGCAGTCAGAGCTGGTAGGAACGGCCCAGGTTGCGTCTGAGACAGCTTGCCCAACAGACACATTGGTCATGGGCAAGAGTTCTCCTGTCCTCAGCATGCAATTTTTCTCTCCCCATTCCATGGTCTCATCATGGCTAGGTCACCGTCTATCCAGAGCAAACCATGTGAAACACAAATCATCGAGGTCTGGAATTGATGAAGTTAAACCCAACAGCCTGCTTTTTAGAGCTCTTGGCTCAGCCTGCCTAAAAATCATGAGTCATCAAAACAAACCACAGTCCCTGGCTTCACTTAGGAGAATGCCTTTGGCCAAGAACTCATAGGAGGATTGGGAATAGTGGGGCCATTGCCCTCCTTTGGGAAGGCGATGTACAGTGGGGGAGGAAAGGTGCCCAGAGGGGAAAAGGAGAGCTGAGGGATCCAGGCCTTATTGGAGCGTCCTGTCTCTCCACTTGCCCCACTGGGTCCCCACAGCCTTGGGACAAATAGTATGCTGAGCCCTCCTGGACACCAGGTGTTGGCCCAGGGCAGGGACAGGTCCAGTAGGACGAAGAAGCTGTGTTGTCTGCGAACCAGGGACTGGTTGTTGCTGCCCACAGTAATGTTTCCAGAGGCAGAAAACAGCCCCATTTCTTCAGGTGTATGTGGGTCCTCCACCCCCAGGGGACTCCCTTCCCCGCTCTTTCCCACACATCAGGCCCTGGATAATTGTAGTGTTAGCCGTTCCTGTATGTCTCCCAGACAGAGGCAACACTGATGCCTGGAGTATATGGAGCTGCTGCCACCAGGTTTACCAAGTTCCCAAGTCCTTTAAAACTGTGAAGAGAAAACAAAACAAAACACATGCAATTGCACCCCAGGGGTGCTCTTGGTCCAGCCCTGGATCCAGGCCGCACTTCTCTCAGCAGTGCTGCCAACACCAGGCTCTAGTGAGGGCAGTGAGGGCTGCGACTTCCCTGGCTGGGGCAGGGTACCTCAGCCTCAGTGCCCAAAGTCACTGCAGCCACTGCAACAGGACACCTTCCCAGGCAGGGAGCACTCTGAAGGCTCCAACAATACTCGATTGTCCCGAGTTCCACATCTGGCCCGGAAATGAGTCTCTAGCAGCTCCAGGCTCAGGTCTGCATCAAAACCCAGATGTCAGGGCCTCCCTCAACAACAGGGCTCCGGGATTCCAGGGCCAAAGACCCGCTGGCAATGGGGTCCCCCTCACACCCTCCTGGGCTCCAGCTCCTCACAGGGCCCCAATCAGGTGCTCAGGCCAGTCTGGCCCCTCCAGAGCCAGGGCACACTCCTCCCTCCCAACCCTGCTCTTTCACTTCTTCAGTGTTTTTATCATACAGGTGCAACAAGCATGAATGTTCAATTGCACTCACTAAAGAGTGGCAGAAAAAGTCATAACCATGTTTCTAAATCTGAGAGAATTGCTAGAAGCCTCCCAGCCCATGTTGAGCTCCTGTTCAGCCTCCTCAGGCATCCCCACAGCCATGCTATGTCCTACCGCATGTGAACGGGATTTGGGCCTCCATCTAGCCTTCCAGGGCTGGGGGACTGGCGGGGGATGCAACTCCCCGCTAGGGGACAGCCCAGCTTGTTCTCCCAGTACAGCCAACACTGCTAGCAAAGGCCTCAGTCTGTGGGGCACCCAGAACAGGAGCCTGGCCCCAATCTGTGTAGAGAAAGGGAACGTCTTTTTCGGCTCCATTTTTTTGCTTATCTGCTCCCACATACAATTACAGAGTAATTTCTGTGCTAAATTATTCATACATTTTCCTGCCATGTATGGAAACACCATTCTGTAGTTTCCTTTTTTTCTGAAGACCTCGTTCTGATCAATAAATATAGATCCACTTCATCATTCTCAATGGTTGTGTGGTACTTCACTGTTTGGATGTCCCTCACTTTACTTAGCTACACAGTCCTCTGTTGATGGTGGCTTCTCATTTTCCGGGGTTACAGCAACACTAGGGCAAACAAGGCTACACATATTTGTTGGGTGTGGATTTGATGGTTTTCCTACAATAAATTCCTAAGGCTGAATTGTGGGGTCAAAGGATAGGTCCCCTTTTAAGACTTATTTCTCTACAGTCCACTCCCAGAAAGGTCGTACCAGGTGGCAACACCCTTGCCAGCACCAGTTGTAGTGCCATCACTCCAGAGTGTGCTGCCCATCCTCCCAGCCCCAGGATCTAACATCGAACCCAGGCTCTCCTTCCAGACACCAGAGACTCTCCTCTCCATTTAGACAGAACCAGTCTAGGTGGCTCTCCCTGTTTTCATCCCCAGGGATAATCTGGCCCCAGCTTGTCATTTCTTCCTTTAAAAAGCCTCCAGCTCGGCCTGGCATGGTGGCTCATGCCTGTAATCCTAACACTCTGGCAGGCCGAGGCTGGAGGATCGCTTGAGGTCAGGAGTTCAAGACCAGCCTGAGCAAGAGTGAGACCCCATCTCTACTAAAAATGGAAATATCAAAATCAGCCGGATATGGTGGCACAAGCCTGTAGTCCCAGCTTCTCGGGAGGCTGAGGCAGGAGGAGCGTTTGAGCCCAGGAGTTCGAGACAAGCCTGGGCAAGAGCGAGATCACCGTCTGTACTAAAAATAGAAAGAAATTAGCCAGGCAACTAAACATAGAAACAAAAACTTAGCCAGGCATGATGGCATGCGCCTGTAGTCCCAGCTACTACTTGGGAGGCCAAGGCAGGAGGATTGCTTGAGCCTAGGAGTTTGAGGTTGCTGTGAGCTAGGCTGACGCCACGGCACTCACTCTACCCCAGCCAACAAAGTGAAACTCTGTCTCAAAAAACATAAATAAATAAAAAGCCTTCAGCTCAACCTCTAGTTTCTGCCAACAGTAAGTGGGAACCAAGGGGGCATCTGAGAGTCAGGGCCTCCTTGCTCTCCAGTTTTGAGATCCTAAGTCCAGGCTTCATCTTCTCCACCCAAACCACCGCCCCTACCCCCGTGAAGGGATGGTTGTACCTGTGCTGTAGCTCTGCCACAGCCCAGCCTCCCTAGGGAAGGACATTTGTCCTGGGAAAGGGTAGCAACTGAAAAGCCAGTTATCTGGGGCAGACTGCCAAGCTGAGTCCCCATGATTGCCAGTCCTCAGGTGGCACATCCCACATGGCCAGCCCATCTCACTCTCAAATCTCCAGGTGGAGGCTGGAACTAACCACCATACTCTGCCACCTCCAAAGCAGAACAACAAGGAGAAGCCTTGACTACCAGGAGCCTTCTTATTTTATTTTTTCGAATTGTAGTAAAATATATATAACATAAAATTGATCATTTTAACCTTTTTTTTTGTTTGTTTGTTTTTGGTAACAGGGTCTTGCTATGTTGCTTGGACTAGGGTGTAGTGGTGTCATCATAGCTCACTGCAACGTCAAACTCCTGGGCTCAAGTTGACCCTCCTGCCTCAGCGTCCCAAGTAGCTGGGACTGCAAGGTGTGCACCACCATGCCTCGCTAATTTTTCTTATGTTTTGTAGAGATAGGGTCTCGCTATGTTGCTCAGGCTGGTCTCAAACTCCTGACTGCAAGTTATCCTCCCACCTTAGCCTCCCAAAGTGCTGGCATTACATGCATGAGCCACCACACTCATTTAACCATTTTTAAGTGTAAGGTTCTGTGGCATTAAGTACATTCATATTGTTGCACTACCATCACCACCATCCATTTCCAGAAGTTTTTCATCTTCCCCAACTAAACCTCCGAATTCATTGAACAATAACTTCCCATTCCTCCTCATCTGGCTCCTGGCAACCACAATTCTACTTTCTGTCTCTATGAATTTGACTATTTTAGATAACTCATATAAGTGGAATCATTTGTCCTTTTGTGACTGACATTTCAATTAGCACGTTTTCAAGTTTCATCCATGTCGTAGTAAATGTCAAAATTTCCTGCCTTTTTAAGCTGAACAATATTCCTTTGTGTATACCACATTTTGTTTGTCCATTTATCCATCAATGGACACGTGAGTTGTTTCCTTTTGGCTATTGTGAATAATGGTGCTATGAACAGATATCTATTCAAGTCCCTGCTTTTATTTATTTTGGGTGGATACCTAGAAGTGGAACTGTTGGATCATGTAGTAATTCTATGTTTAATTTTTTGAGGAATTGCCACACTATTTTCCACAGTGGCTGTACCATTTTACATTCCTACTAGCAATGCACAATAATTCCAATTTCTGTACATACTTGCCAACTCTTTTTTTTTTTTTTAATAATAGCCTTCTTGATGGGTGTATCTCATTGTGGTTTTTATTAGCATTTCCACTGGGAGCATTCTTAAGGTCAGGAAACCCCAGATCACTTCATCACAGGGCAGATGGCCCAGTGAAAGGAACGTGGGTATGGAGGTGGCTCCTACACCACCATTAATCCTACCCGCTTTTCCCAGGAGCTGAGCAGAGCCTTAGCCACCTGCCCCGTCCCTGTGCTTCTCCCTCATGTCCCTGGGTACTCTCCAGCCTGTTGAACTCGGTAGGGGGTGATCAGGAAGCCTGAGTTTGGAAAACTCAAGGCCGGAGCAGGTGAGGGGAAGAATGGAGACAAAGAAGTGCTTCCAAGGGGCAGCCATCAGCATGGGCAGGAAGCGTCTGACCAGAGCCTGCAGGGGCACGAGGCAGCAGCAGGGCACAGCATCAGCAATGATATCCCAGCCCTCTGGCCTCACAGGGTAGAACTTGGACAATTTACTCTGTGACGCTCAAGGAAGCCCTGGGAGGGAGGGAGAATAGGCAGGGATGACCCTGCTGTTTTTATAAATGAAGACCCAGAACTAAAGTGACTGCCTTCAAGATCACAGGAAAAGTTAGTCTCGGGGATGAGAGGAAAACCCAAGACCAGGGTCCTTCCTACTGGGGGAATGGCAGAACTATGGGGAGACCAAGAGTGGATTCTGAGAGCATGTCATAAAACAAAAAAGCAAACAGAGACACAAAGAGGGGAACTGATTTGCCCAGAGACACACAGCGAGTGGGAAGGCCGACAGAGTCAGAGGTAATGATCATTGTTCATATGGCTTCTTCCTGGTCATATGAACTGGCCACACTGTCTCCAAATACACTGTGACATCATTGTGCCCTGTCTCCTCTTGGTGGCCCTGGCACACATCTTGTCCTTGGAGTGCCACGTTCCTCTGGGTTCCAGTCTTTGGACCCTATCGCCCATGACAACCATGTCCTGCAGATCCCTCCACCTCACAGCCTGGGTACAGGTCCTGAAGCCCAGACAAAGGCTGCAGCCACCTTCCCTGCCCGGGGACTCTGCCAAAGAAGGAAATGAGGCTAGTCTGGCATGACCAGCTCAGCCAGACAAACCTCATTTCCTTTCTGACAGGGTAAGAAGTTCCAGTTCTAAGAAGAAATCAGCCCGTAGGAATGTCTGAACTCTCACCTCCTGGAAGGAACAAGAGGAGGGGAGCCTGGATGTGTGGTAGAAACATGTTAATCCCCTAGAATGTGGTCATCTTCTCATTCCCTGCCCCCCACCACACACTCATGCTGGCCTCTGTCAGGAGCAGCAAACACTCCTTGCCTGGGAGGCTCCACTCGTCAGCCTCCAGGAACAGCCACCTCCTGGGCACCATGGCCCTGCCTCCAAAGGACAGTGGTAGGTCAGTGATTTAGCACGCAGGTCACACTCTCCCACAGAAAAGAGGTAGTATATGGGGGGTCTGGTGCCCATCAAACCCACTCTCATGATTCCTGGGCTCTGCCTGGCCCAAGCTCGGTTCTTCTGGGTCCTGTGTGAAGTGGGAGATGAGAGACAGAGCACTTCTCGAGGACGGCTAATTCCAGGAGCCTATCCTTGGTCCCCTTTCTCCCACCCTACCTCCCTCCTTGGAGCCCATGGAGTGGGGGCCAACCACCTCCCTCCCCAAGGCTGCCATTCCAAACACCTTCACTCCAGTGGGGTCCTGGGTGTCTCCAGAGGAGAGGCAGCCCTTACCCTGAGGTTCACCCACCCAACTGCCATGTAGCGAGGTTCAAGTCGTGTGCCCTAGAAGAGGAAAAAGGAGAGACCCGCACTTGGGAGTGTGCGCATGTCTATCTGTGTAATGTATACACGGCAGTCTGTAGGCATATGTCAACACATGTGCCCACGTGCGTTTTTTAAAATGAAATAAGCATTTATCATACTTACAATGCTTATTACGAGCCAGGCATGTTCTTAGTGTTTTGTAAGTACAGTAGTAACTCACTTAATCTTCGGGATTTGAACCCAGGCATGTTGGATAGGCACGTCAGGCATGTTATGTATGTTAGGATGTATGCATCTGTGTGGATATGTGTGTCTTTTGGGAGGGAAAGGTGAACTTTCTTTTCACTTTGTGTGTTCCACTTAACCCAGACCTTACAGTTGCAAAGTCCTGCGTGATATTGTGATATAATAAAAGATATATATTTGTTTTCTGCTTAGGTTCCTGGAACAGAGCTCCTAATACCCTTATAATTTCCTGAGCAATAGGGGTGCTAGGAGAATCTTTTGTGCTAATATTTGGTCTTTGACCCTGGTTCCTGAGAGAGTTCCTAATCCCTCAGAATTTCCTGGGTGATAGGAACGTCTTTTGTCCTAATGAAGTGACTCTGGGTAGGCTTCTGGGTGGGGTCTGGTCACCAAAAAGACCAAGCCATGATTAGAAGCTTGAAACTTTCAGCCCCACCTCTCATCCTCCAGGAAGTGGAGCAGCGCTGAAGGTCAAGTTGACCAGCAATGGCCAGAGATGTAATCAATCATGCCTATATGATGAAGCCTTTATTAAAAAAATACGGCTGAACACGTGGAGGTGCTTAGAGGGTGGTGCACCTGGAGAGGTCGTGGAAGCTCCTCTCCCCTTCCCACACGCCTTGCTTTATGCATCTCTCCATTTGGCTGTTCATCTGTGTCGTTTGTAATACTAATCAAACCCGAGGTGGGGCTAAGGGAACCCCGATTCATAGCTGGTCTGTCAGAAGTACAGGTCACAACTATAGCGAGGTGTGGCGGTGCATGCCTGTCGTCCCAGCTATTCGGGAGGCTGAGGTGGGAGAATCCCTTGAGCCCAGGAATTTGAGGTCAGCCTGGTTAACATTGGAAGACCTTGTCTCTAAAAAATAAAGAAAATTTTATTTTTTATTTATTTATTTTTTTTCCTTTTTATTTCAGCTCATCATGGGGGTACATAAGTTTAGGTTATATACATTTTCCATGTCCCACCCATCCCCCCGAGTCAGAGTCCCAAGCGCGTCTGTTCTCATTCTCCAGACAGTGCGCCTGGCACTCATCATGTAGTCATACCTCCATCCCCTCCCCCCCCCACCTCCCCGGGCCTGCACCTTCAAGCATGACCATTCCCCAGAGGGTGTGCAACGCACTCATCATGTAGGCATACACTCACCCCCTCCCCCCTCCCCCCTCCCCCCATCCCAGTCTGATATCCAATTGGTATCCTTCCCTTATATACATTTAGGTGATGATCAGGGAAACCAGTTTTCTGGTGAGTACATGTGATGCTTGTTTTTCCATTCTTTGGATACTTCACTTAGTATAATGGGTTCCAGCTCTCTCCAGGAGAACCAAAGAGATGTCGTATCATCGTTATTTCTTATAGCTGAGTAGTACTCCATGGTATACATATACCACAGTTTACTAATCCATTCGTGGATCGATGGGCACTTGGGTTGTTTCCACATCTTTGCGATTGTAAATTGTGCTGCTATAAACATTCGGGTACAGGTGTCTTTGTTAAAGAATGACTTTTGTTCTTCTGGGTATATGCCCAATAATGGGATTGCTGGATCAAATGGTAGGTCTACTTGAATCTGTTGAAGGTATCTCCATATTGCTTTCCATAGGGGTTGCACTAGTTTGCATTCCCACCAGCAGTGTATGAGTGTTCCTGTCTCTCTGCATCCACGCCAACATGTGTTGTTTTGGGATTTTTTGATAAAGCCCATTCTCACTGGAGTTAAGTGGTATCTCATTGTGGTTTTGATTTGCATTTCCCTGATGATTAGGGATGTTGAGCATTTTTTGATACGTTTTTTGGCCATTCTTATGTCTTCTTTTGAAAAATTTCTATTCATGTCCTTTGCCCATTTTTTGATAGGATTGTTTGATTTTTTCTTGCTGATTTTCCTGAGTTCTAAATAGATTCTTGTTATCAGTCTTTTATCTGATGTGTAGTATGCGAAAATTTTTTCCCATTCTGTAGGCTGTCTGTTTATTTTCCTGACTGTTTCTTTGGCTGTGCAGAAGCTTTTTAATTTAATCAGGTCCCAGTCGTTTATTTTTGTTGTTGCTGCGATTGCCTTAGGGGTTTTCTTCATAAATTCTTTGCCTAGACCAATGTCTGTCAGAGTCTTTCCTACATTTTCTTCTAGAATTCTAATTGTTTCCCATTTAAGGTTTAAATCTGTTATCCACCGTGATTTGATTTTTGTGAGAGGTGAAATCTGTGGGTCCTGTTTCAGTCTTCTACATGTGGCTATCCAGTTTTCCCAGCACCATTTATTGAATAGGGACTCTTGTCCCCAGAGTATGTTTTTGTCTATTTTGTCAAAGATTAGATGGTTATATGAGGATGGTTTTATACTTGGGTTTTCTGTTCTGTTCCACTGGTCTGTGTCCCTGCCCTTGTGCCAATACCAAGCAGTTTTAAGAACCACAGCTTTGTAGTATAGTTTGAAGTCTGGCAAATCAATACCTCCCATTTTGTTTTTATTGCTTAAGATTGCTTTTGCTATCCGGGGTCTTCTCTGATTCCATACAAAGTGTATAATTATTTTTTCTAAATCTGTGAAAAATGATGTTGGTATTTTAATAGGAATTGCATTGAATCTATAGATTACTTTGGGTAGTATAGACATTTTAACGATGTTAATTCTTCCAATCCATGAGCATGGTATGGATTTCCACTTATTTACGTGTTCTGCAATTTCCTTCCTTAGCGTGTCATAGTTCTCTTTATAGAGGTCCTTTACCTCTTTAGTTAAATATATTCCTAGATATTTTATTTTCTTTGTTGCTATTTTGAAAGGTATTGAGTCCTTAATTTGGTTCTCCGATTGAATGGTATTGGCATATATGAATGCCTCTGATTTGTGTGTATTGACTTTGTAACCTGAGACATTACTGAATTCCTTAATTAATTCCAGGAGTCTCTTGGTTGAGTCCTTGGGGTTTTCCAGATACAACATCATGTCATCAGCGAAGAGTGAGAGTTTGATCTCTTCTGTCCCTATTTCAAAAAGAAGTATAGGTCAGTCACAACCTACTACTTGTGACTGGCATGTGAAGTAGGGACAATCTTGTGAGACTGAGCCCTCAACCTGTGGGATCTGATGCAATTTCTAGGTAGATAGTGTCAGAATTGAGTTAAATTGTAGGACACCCAGCTGGTGTCCACTGGAGAGTTGCTTGTTGGTGGGGAGAAATCCCCACACATCTGGGGGTCAAAGTGAAGTGCTGAGAGTAGCGGTGTGTGAGAAGAGAAGTAAAAACACTTTGGTTTTTTGTCAGATGCTTTAAGGCAGCACTTTGTCCCAAGGACCAGAGTCATCCTGTTTGAAGGTCAGATCTGAACCCTGGGCCACCTCTGCTCAGGCCTGAGGCCACCCGGGATCCCTCCAGCAGTCACATGGATGGATGGAGGCAGCCGGATGGCCCTGGAATGGCTACAGGGGCTGGCCTGCCTGCCCCGATTTCCCAGGTGATTCCTGCCTTCACAGCTTCATGCTAGCAGGGCCCCTCACCTGGACGGCACCTTTCCCGCACACTGGTTTCCTCTGGCCCATTTCTGTGAGTGCCAATTCAATCCAACCAGCATGTGACAGGCTGCTGGCGCCTGACCCAGGGCTACCAAGGAGATGCCTGGGGCTCGTAAGGGCCTAGATAACAACTAGGACTCTAAAGAGCATCTGGTTAAATTTCCTGAAACTGACAAGAAACTTTGTTTTGAATAATTCCATTTAAGTTACACTGTGAGCACCTTGTACAAATGGCTCTGAGATCTATATCTGAACCATCTTGGCAATTGTTAAAAACCATCCTCTGCAATAGTAAAAAAAAAAAAAAAAAAAAGCAAAATGTAGCCAGAGAACTGCTAGGGATAAAAATTCTACTTTGAAATGGCAGTAGCTACTATGTAGTGAGTATCTGTGAGCCTGTGAGGCATCAGTCATTGTTTTAGATATAGCATCTCTTTTGAGCCTCAAAAAATTCTCCATGTGTTACCATTCCCATTTCACAGATAAGGAAAATGAGTTCCAGATGGGGAAATATCTGATTCCAGGGAGGCTTGTGTACTATGTAGAGCACGCCCCAGGAGACAGCCCTGTCAGTACAGGTCACAACCATAGCCAGGCATGGTGGTACATGCCTGTTGTCCCAGCTACAGCCACAACCCTACCTGACCCCTCCCCACAACCATGATACCCCTTGAACAAAGCAAAGAGAAATGATTTCTGGTTACAAAGATAGGGTCATTTATTGACGTTATATTACTGGATTTTAAAGGCAAAAATACACTTTTGTTTTGAACACCAAGGTCAGACCCCCCCCCCCAACACACAATGGTAAATACACACATTTGCATACACAGGAAATCAAAATACATAGCACAACAGGTCTGTAGAACACGAAAGCTGTCATCTTGGCTGTGTGGGGCCCCCCAGGCCCAGCCCAGCGGTCAGCAGAGACCCTGCCCAGGCTGAGGGCCAGTGCAACATTGTCTTTACCCTCCTGTGCCACCTCTGTCCTCTGATCTTTCCCAAAGGGCACTTCACACAGCGTCACAAGCAATGGCATGGACAGAAACAAAGAAAGGCACAGCACATGACAACATCATGGTCATAACTCCCAAGAGAAAGAAATGCTCCCCGAACCCGCAGCCCTGGCAGCCCCCAGTGAGGAAAGAGGGCCCGCAGCACCTTGTGGACCAGGCAAGTGTCCAGGCCTAACGTGCCTTGGCCCCCCCGAGAGCACTAAAAGGTCAGCAAATGGGGGGAACGGGTGAGGCGGTATTTCCCTTGGTTCTGAGAATGAGCCAAATACTTGACATGAACAAAAACATAATGAAAAAAAGAAAGAAAAGGTAGAATTTTATTTTAAGAGTAAAGTAAGTAACAAAGAAGTTACCACTCAGGGCATTTGTCTCCTTTCTTGTAAGGCACTTTGGAAAAGTCAGAATCTGGGGACAGAGGCCTTTATTCTTTGCATTTCCCAAAACCCTGTCTCAGTGCAGTCATTCCTGGTTTTAATAACATCCTTATTATGGAGTGGGGAACTGACAGAGAAATACTTTTTGCATAGCCCAGCTGCTTCTGCAGTAGAAAATAATTGTTAACCAATACAAAGGCTTTTGGAAAGAGAACCAAGTTACCATGTGAGATGCTGGAAGCATTAAAGGCACAGATAAGACTGGGGCCTGGCACCAGCCCAGCCTCCACACGGAGGGCTGGTGCCCAGGAGGGCAGTGGTTGGGGTCTGCCATGAGCAGAGGGCTCAACCCTGCGACTAGGCAGCGGAATCTCAGGACCTCAGCCCAGGCTGGACCCGGCAAAGACACTCAGCAAAGGAAGTGCCTCGTGCCATCTCACCCCAGACGGCTCAACGTCTCCCAGCAGAGGTGGGCTTATGAAAGACATCCCCGTGGGTGAGCCTCACTGGGGTAGGAGCACCTGCTACAAACCTGAGGTGGAATGGGAAGCTTTAGGCACCAGAGTTCTTGGGAGGGAGTTGGGGTGTGGGTTCCACTGAACTTCCTTCTAGATCGCTAATTAAAAGGCACATTCATGCTGGAGAATGAATAGTCTGTTTGACCCTGAGTGCCACAGTCAAGTTTTAGGGAACAGGCAAGAGACAAAGGAACAAAATGGGAGAGGAAGGAGAAAGGCAGGGCAAGCAAGGAAGGAGGAAGAAGGAGAACTGGTAATGCAGTGTGGGCCGGGGAGTGTGGCTGGCAGAGCTTCCCAGGGAGGTGGCCCCAGCTGCCAGAAAGGAGGTTCCCTCCACCCAGGGAGGTATGAAGGGCTGGTAAACAACCTGATTGCTGTTATTTACAACCCCACAGCCTAGGGCCCTGAGGGGTCGGTCCAAGGAGGTTGAGGTTCCCTCCACCCTGCCCACCTGGGGAGAGGGGGAGTCCTGCAGAGGCTTGTGTCTCCCAGGTCTCTGTCCCAGAGGTCTGGCAGGATAATGCTGACTGGAAGGCCCTGCCTGTCAAGGGACCCAGAAAGTGATTTTGCTCTTCATAAAACCTGGCCTGCCAGCTAAATCATAGGCCTATGTGTGGCCACTACAGCATACATTATTATTTTTCCCTAAAAAAATGCTCAATCCCCTCCCTATATTTAAAATACCACAATAAAAATACATAGGAAATTCAAGTTTACATAGCATGCCCAAGAAAAATAAATTGTCATGACTTAACGCTAAACAGCTATGCAAATTTGGATCAACACAAAATCAAGCTAGATCATAATTAGAACTCAATTTGTTCTTTCTTTAAAACACTATAAACTGCTATTAAAAAAAAATCTTTACATTCAGAAATCAGACAGTCTGGAGAGAGACCACTGAATGTGGGAATACCCAAGGCTTTTGCTCTGTTGGCTAAAGTTGCCTTGGAATTCACACATTAGCAGGACAAAAGGTCCAAGGCTCAAGTTCTAAAATTCTTTTGCTAAGACAGACAGACACACACACACACACACACACAGTGATTGTAATAGTTGCATACCACTGAAAGAAGTTGGGGGGGGCATGAAATAACTGAAATTGTGTGTTTTTCTGTTAAAATATGATAATCAAAAAAATATCACACCAATCCAATTTCAGCAGCACTCTCCGATTTTTCATTCAGTACTGAGAACACCATAATTTAGAGAAATTCTGTCCTATTTCACAACAATTTAGCAGTATTATCACTGGAAATGAGTCCCACAGTCACCAAATTTTGGGCTGTGTACAGTTCTGACTCTTTGGGGTGACACTGTGAACACACCAAGAATGCCCCCGCAAAGGCTGACAGTTTCTATAATGACAAAAGCCTCGTAGAGCTAAGAAGTCACATGCCGAGCCAAGTTGGGGGCAAAATATCTCAATTGTCCCGGTCATCTGGAAAGGCATCTGAATGATGAGCGAAGGGGACCTGTCACTCAGATTGGTAAAAATGAGGGACCAGCCCAGCAGATTGGCAGAGACACATAGCAAAGGTCCCTGGCTATTTTCAGGTCTCTTATTCGCGTACCAAAACGCTAGCTTGGTGTCCCGATGTCCACTGTGATTTGGGTATACAATGGGTATCTCTGTATATCCAATACCTCGTAGGTGAGTGAGTTCAAACCATCAGAGAGCATTGTCTCCTTTGTGTGCGCAATTCGGTCAAACCTAGAAGGAAAACGTACAAAGGGATGGTGTCAAAACAAAAATCCTAAAAAGAAATCATTAAACATACTCCCCTGCCTCCCAGTTTCCCTTGAGGCACAGAGCCTTCTCCAGAGCCTCCTTTCTGCAGCCTGCCTTCCCCATCCTAGAGGGGAACGAAGGAATAAGAATAAACGTAGAATGTACCTCTGAGGATTGGGTTCGTTTTTCTTGTCTCTTGTGTGGCGAATCATGCGACACCTCCCGACCACAGCATTTGGGCGAGATATAGACATGCCTCTAAAAACCAATCTGCAAAGAGTAAGGGGAAAAGTCATTGTCACAGAGATAGTCCCAGCTGCAAGACTGTTACCCTACACCATCCTGCTTTGGGTTCTCACTCGGCCCACACCCAGCATCATGCCAGAACCTAGCACAGCACAACACTGGTTAAAACTCACACTCCTACTCCATGTCCTTTTACAACCGGTTCTGCAGTTTGTGGTGTTGCCTACCATGTGCCAGGCACTGGGGTGTCTGCCCTCACAAAACTCACAGGGTCGGTGCACAGAACATAAAGCCTTTGGTGCCGGGACGGAGGTGAGGAGAGGAAGATGGGGCTGGGGGCACGGAGGAAGGAGCAGCCAACTCTGCCAGAGCCGACTGGACACAGCCACCTGTGAGGATGAACAGGTGTCTGCCAGAGCACCCTGGGTGGCCGGGACAGCACACGCACAGGGACATGGAGGTGACAGCAAGCATGGTGCCCTCAGGGAGAAACATAAATTTCTGGGGACTGGTAACAAGGGTCTGGGGTGGGAAGTGGCAGGTGATGAGGCTGAAAAGAAGAGCAAGGCCCTGTCATAGCACCCAGCAGTGCCAGAGTCTGAAAGGGATATAACGTGTAGCGTTCCCCCACAAGCTTTTGACCACGGGGAAGTCTCTCTGTATAAGTAGTATTAGCATGGAGGGCAGAGAACAAGACTAGAGGCAGCCAGAACAGGGTGGAAGATTCTGTGTTGGTTCAGGGAAAAGGAATGAGG
Source organism: Lemur catta (assembly GCF_020740605.2). Taxonomy (NCBI): domain Eukaryota; kingdom Metazoa; phylum Chordata; class Mammalia; order Primates; family Lemuridae; genus Lemur; species Lemur catta. The sequence goes on along the minus strand of NC_059137.1, from coordinate 38,120,445 downwards.
ATCAAAATTAAAGCCCCAATAGCAGAAATAACACAGTTGGTTAAGAGGCAGGACTGGTTGATCTCGGATGACTTCAAGGTTCCTGGCCTTGCCTCCCCCGAGTGTTGATCCTGGTGCCTGGCATATGGTAAGTAGGTCACGATAAATGTTAGGTCTTTTCTCTTTCAAGACAGTTGCTCACACATCTCCCATCCTTCCAGGCCTTAGCGTCTCTGTCCTCGATGCCCCCTGGCTCCCGAGCCATGCTGACCATTCAGGGCTGGGGCCTCCTATCAACCCTGCACACTATCATACAGGTCCAAAGTGTTTGCCCAGGGGTGGATCTGTGGAAGCAGGTTTGCTTCTGTCTGGACTCTGTGTTCAGGTTTTCAGTGTCTGCCTCGTTGGGCCTGCCTGGCACAGTGCTCTACATGCAGCAGATGCTCAATAAGCGCATGCATGCTTGATAACCAACCTGCATGTTCTAAAATTAATAGAACATGGCCTATATTCTATTCGAGGCCTATATTAAAGACTTGGGTCTATGTCAAGTTCTCACACAATGGTAACCCTGAATGACTTAGGTGTTGCTCTGACAGACTCCTGTTAATTTAGCAAATAAATGTACTCCAGTTACGAAAGGCTGCACAAGGGTGTGTTCTGATATAAAACTCAGTGACAAGTTCAGACTGGTTCGCAGAGGAAGAAGGTGCTTCTTTTCGACACCTGGTGGGGTTGAAGCCTCCATTTCCAGAGAGGACTGAGCAGAACAACGTGGTTTCAAATGCCACTGATAAACTCTGGGAGGCTGAGGCCAGAGGATTGCTTGAGCTCAGAAGTTCTGAGACCAGGCTAAGCAAGAGCGAGACCTCATCTCTAATATAAATAGAAAAATTAGCTGGGCACATGGTGAGAGCCTGTAGTCCCAGCTATTCAGGAGGCTGAGGCAAGAGGACTACTTGAGCTCAGGCGGAGTTTGAGATTGCAGTGAGCTACGATAATGCCACTGCACTCTACCCAGGGCAACAGAGCAAGACTGTCACACACACGCACACAAGAAAACCAAAACCAAAACTCAAATGCCACTGATAGATTGTTTTTACCACCTGTAAAGACAACCTAAATGATAATGGTTTACCAGCTTAAAAAGAGCCCTAGGATATGGATGGGGCAGGATTGGCCATGGCATGATGGTTGTTAGGGCCAGATGGGTCTTCATTACCCTGTTTTGTCTATGTTAAAATGACTTCAAAATAAGCTGTGCATGGTGGGAAACACCTGTAGTCCCAGCTACCCAGGAGACTGAGGTTGGAGGATCACCTGAGGCCAGGAGTTCAAAATCAGCCTGGGCAACACAGCGAGACCTTGTGTCAAAGACAAACAAACAAACAACAAAGAAAACCCCACTAATACTCCAGAATAGAAATATAACATAAAGTTTCTGTGCAGAAAGTTTCCCAAGGAAACTTGTTTTATGCTGAAAGGGGCTCACAATGAGATGCTGAATTTTTACAAAGAACATATATTTACTCCTTCAGTATGAAATGGCACACGGCAAGTCAAAGTAAACTCATCCCTTCACTTGGTTCCCATTTTACATTTTCCAAAGCTAATCCAAAAATATCAGAAGCTCATTTTCCTAAAGACCCTTTTCAGGACCTACAGGAAGACACAGCTAAGAATTTGAGCTGAGTGGGGACTGTCAATCCTTGCAAAATAACCAAGCACTCACTGATTCAAAAACTGAACATGAAAGTTGACAATGGAGAAAGAGATCTCAGTTGTGATCATTACCTGTTAAAAATGTCATCATCTTCTCCTCCCCAGCCCCAGTAATTATTAGGAAATCCGTTGATCCTGAGAAACTGTTGTTTACTTAGAGCAGACACACCTCCAAAATACTGAACATAAGGCAAGCTGGGGGAGAAACACATACACACAGGACCAGTGGTTAGTTAAGTCTTAAAATCTCCAAAACAAAGCTTACTGAAAACATACACACTTTTAAAGTTATTCTTTATTCTCTGGAATATTTTGATGGGGGATTTATGAAGGTTTTTCTTGTTTTGCTTTTATATCACGGCTCAGGTTATCTTAAAGACACAGATATCAAAAGTAGAATCTTCTTTCCAAGAATACAGAGCTGTTTCTACAGTTATCTAGAAAATCAGTCAGTAACAAGAACAGGCATGAGCCCAGCTCTTCCAGAGTGGCTGAGGCATCTGCTTCCCCTGTGCCCTCCTCCTGCAAATGAAGTCCTTATGCAGGAGGTCCTGGCATCTGAGATTGTTTTAGTCTCCCTATGCCCACTGTCTTGGACCCTCCCCCCCAGCCCCACCTCCTATCCTATTTACCATTCTAGCTTTTCATTCTTTGGCTTGAACACTGACCCTAATAGTTGAGGCAGCATTTCTGGAAACTTGCTAAAATAAAATTTTCTTTGGAATTTCTGCTTTATCCTGACTAAACAAAATGCATAATGGTGAACCTATTTTTATATATTTCCAAGCAAGTAGTATGGCACCTGGGTTCTCACCCTTCCAAAAATTTTTGCATTTCAATATCTCAATAGTTATGACTTGTCAACTCCTGAGGAACACAGAATAAGTGCTAATGAGAAATGTCAATAATCAGGACATGCCCCAAGGCCTCCCTGTGGGTTCTCTAAGGAAGGGCTGCAGTTTTGTGTTGATCCTCAGTGTGACTCTAAACCACACTCATGCTCTTACTGGAATCCAAAGAGACCAAAACCCATCACATAAATTAAGGAACACTCTAACTCAGACTTTGAGGGGGAAGTCAGCCAAACCATATAGAGCATATGAAAATAAAGATGCAATTATTATTTTCAAATGCATTTGGGAATTCTGACTGCAAGTATCCACAAGCAAAGACCCCTGGAGGCCTGCTTCACTGAACCTGTTGTAATTAGGTGTCCTCACTTTAGTGCTGAGTCATTCACTTTTTGGCACACCCCATGCTACTGTCCACACTTTTAACGTGAGGGTCTGAACCAAAGGTGGCCAGGCCATTGAGGTTTTTTGATAATCAGTGTCTTTACAGAACTAACTTCTTAGCCACTTCAAGGGGGAAGTACATGCAAAATTCACAAGATTTGATTTTGCTGTCCCAGCTCCTTTCTCAACTACCTGCCCCATCCCCAAACCTGACTGGCTGTCTGTGAAACAAACATGGTGCTGTGGCAAGGAATCAGATGACCACTTGGGCCCCATCCGGGTTCACCACCAGGCTCCAAGGCAGGAATTGAGAGGGGTCAGGGTATGGACCTGCGTATTTCGAAAAGAAGAAGCTATACAAATAGGGAGGGAGGGAAGACAGAAGGGCAAAGTGATTTCTGAAGAGTGTAAAAGTGATGTTAGGCTGGGCGCAGTGGCTCACGCCTGTAATCCTAGCACTCTGGGAGGCCAAGGAGGGCGGATTGTTTGAGCTCAGGAGTTCGAGACCAGGCTGAGCAAGAGTGAGACCCCTCTCTCTACTAAAAATAGAAAGAAATTATATGGACAGCTAAAAATATATATAGAAAAATTAGCCAAGCATGGTGGCACATGCCTGTAGTCCCAGCTACTCGGGGAGGCTGAGGCAGTAGGATTTCTTAAGCCCAAGGAGTTTGAGTTTGCTGTGAGCTAGGCTGACGTCACGGCACTCTAGCCTGGGCAACAGATTTGAGACTCTGTCTCAAAAAATAAATAAAATAAATAAATAAAAGTGATATTACATTCAAATTTTTCTCCCTTTAAGACAGAAAGTTTAGGGCCTGAATACCTTTGATCTGGGGGAAGGACTTCAGACACATCTATATTCACATCATCGCCCTCATGCCCCCAGCAAGAGAGGGTAGGAAGAAATGAAGATAAAAAGAGTCTGATACAATGGACTACAAGGCCCTTTCCCACCTACAACAACAGGCTTTGGATTATACCCTAGTACGGCATCTGGGGTGGCCTCTTCACTAGGGGCATTTCGATGGAAGTGTTTGGGCTCTGCATTTAAGCAGAAGTCTGTGTTCTACTGGGAAAGAGAATCATGTCCCTTCTTAAAGTGCCAAGGAACATCTGCTAAGGTATCCAAGCTCAAGAATTCAGAGGGCGAAAAGTTATTCCAATTTGTTTCCCCAACTGTGTGGGGCAGGGGAAAGAACAAAGCAAGAAAATACAGTATGTGTTTAGAGCCTAAAGATGGGAGCCTTCCAAAACATTATAACCTGCTCCTGTCTGTATGTGCAGAGACTACCTGCATTTCTGGACCCATCTTTCCTTCTCAAATAATAACTGACTTAAGGCTTAAAGAGCACCCATTTCTCAAATGAGGCATTCTCCTCCAGAGCCTAAACAGACACTCCTGAGCTGAAGGAACTGCATTTCCCAGGCAACATCCGAGAGAAACATGTTTACTGCAGACTCTGGCTGAACACCTCTTACCTAAATCCAAACTTATCCATTGCGACAGAAATGTGCCTTGGCTGTGGAAAACACCTGTAGGCGTTATGGTCATCCATTGGAATGAGGTCCACGTCACTAAACACAAAGCAGTTGTAGTCATAGTCCTTCAGGGCCTCTCGAAAGCCGATGTTGAGGAGTTTAGCACGATTGAACATAGATTCTCCGGCCTGGTACAGAAACAAAAAAATATCAGATGCCTGAAGGCCTTGGGCAGAACGTTCACAGGGACTGGTAACTTGTCCACTACATATATGGTCATTAGTCAACTCTTGGGCCTCATTTCTTTGTCCCCACTTTACAAATCAGAGTGTGATACCCTCTAAGTCAGTAATCCCACTTCAAGGGGTTTATCCTACAGAAGGACTTGCATGTGTATGAATGACTATGAACAACATTGTTCACTGTGGAGTGTTCATCATAGCAAAAGATTGCAAGTAACATCATAAGTGTCACTAGGAACTGATTCAATAAGTTATGGTACATCCATACAATGGAACAGAGCTGTTAACAAAAATTAAAGAAGGTCTAAAAGGAAAGATATATACATATATATATGTCATTTACATATATATATATATACACACACACTATAAAATAGACTAATTCCAGGAAAGGTACCCAGGAAACTGGTGACATTAGTGGGTACCTGTGGGACTTTTCACTTCTACCCTCTTTATATAGTTGACCACGGTTTGATTACCACATTGTGTGCCTTCCATGTGTCTTTCAGGCCCTAACCAGGCACCAGAGAAATATGGTGAAGCCAACTCAATCTCTGCACTCATGGTGCTCACAGTGTAGGGTGGGAAGCAGTGTGGTTAACACCATGATAGAAATAGTGTGTGCAATAGAGAAGAGGGACACCTATTTCAGGGTGACAAACCCTGGGTCCCCAAGCACCAAGTCTGCTGGTGCAAAGGCCTTGCATATTTTATTTATTTATCTTGTTTACTTTCAGTCTCCCCCACTAGAATGCAAGTTCAATGAAGGCTAAGAATTTTTGGTTTTTATTCACTCAGTTCCTTGAACACTGCCCATCATACAGTAAGAGCTCAGTACATAATTGCTGGCTGGCTGAATAAATGAATGATTGATGAATGAATCAATGAATAGATGGAAGGATGGGTTTCAACGTACAATGGCAGATGGCAACCCCTTCTGGGAAGCTCCAACCAAAGAGCCCCTCAGGGGTCAGCACAGAGGACTCCGCTCTTACCAATTTCCACAGCCCCACGTTAGTGAGGAAGCCCCGGCATCGACACTGCTGCCTCTCACTCTCAGCAGTCACAAAGCCCTTCTGCACACCTGCTCTCATCCTGACCAGGATCCTTGCAATAGCACCATGAAGAAACAAACTAAGGCCCAATACCTTTGGGTTCTTCACTTAGTGCTCTTCCCCACGTCTGGGATGAACAAGATCAGGACCCTCTACTTTAGGGAAAAGCGTTCCACAAGGGCCTGCAATCAGTACATAATCTCAAAAGTGGGGCACGCAAAGTCCTCTCTCCACGCCCCCGAAAGAGGACTGGAAACTGACACTCCACACAAGGCTGCCTGTGTGCGTACAGAGCACATGGACGCGCCGCAGCCACCCAGCCTCAGCCGGGGGTCGCAGGGAAGCAAACCACTGAGACAAAGACAGGTGCCAGGAGATCAGAAAAAGCAGCCAAGAGAATAGTAAATGATTAAGGACACATTTTACACACAGGAGCTCCTTTCTTTACCCCTCCCTCCACCAACACCTTCTAACCATGTGTGGTAAAAGAAGGCTGTGCCCAAAGGCACCCTGTGTTCCTTGGCTGTCCCACTGGCTAAGAGTTGATTTAGGATTCTGCATCATGGGTTCAAAGAAGTTCAAAGTTTAGAAACTGCATATAAAAACTGTGCAGTTGTTAGAATTATTATCACAATATACCATTAATATTCATTGGGGGGATATCATGTATCAGGCATGAGATAAGTGTTTTTACATGTACGGCATTTCATTTAATCACCTTGACAATCCTGTAACAACTTTCACCCCAACCCAGGCTTACATTTCAAACATATTCTGCCCCATTGAACACTTTTCCAAAAAGTAAAGAAAGGTGTTCCAACAAAGCCTTTTTATACCTGTGTAGCAGATACCCGGAGGGAGGCTTCCCGCTCATGCCAATGCTCCCATCTCTAGGTCACTCCCCAGTAACTGGCACAGGGGGCTCTTGGTGGCCATGTCTGTACCACAAGATCTGGCCTGCTGGCCCTGACTATTTGATCAATTGGATGCCTGAGATTAAACTAAGCATTTTTCCTCTCCAGGAACTGGAAATTTGGAACCATAAATGGGCACCTCTGGAGCCAAGGCCCATGAACAATGGCAGCCTGGAGGAAAAGCCCAAGAAGCAGACCTGGTTCTACCTCTTTGACCACAGGTGGTGCCACAGCTCTTCCAACTTGGTAAGGCACCCAGTGTCTGGCCCACACTTAGAACTGGCCAGGCAGTTTTCCAAAATAACCTAAACTACACATCATTCCTCCCAGCCCTGCTGCCAGCCTGGCCTCATCTGTGTGATCCAGGGAGAAGGGAACAGCCTGGTACACTTCAACAGGTGACATGACCTGTCAGGACCCCTGGGAACACCAGACCAACAGAACGGTGGATGAGGAAATCATGTCTTCCTCTTTCTCCCCTGGGATTACAGAAAAGTCAGCCTTTTCTAGGCTTCTTTGGGTGAAATGCCATAACACCTGGGCACTCACCTTTCTTGATAAGAAAGACAGGCCCTGGCAAGCCTACCAATCCCCACCACTAACAGGAGGTGGCAGGACACCCAGCCCTCCTTCCTGTCCCTCCTCCCTGAGCACATTCCTCCAGTGCATCTGACACTTCATTCACTCAAGTAAACATTGATCAAGCATTGTCAGGCCAGGCCAAATACACTATCGTGACAGGTACATGCATTTTTATCCCAGGAATGTCAGCTTCTTTATTTATTAGCTATGTGAGTTTGGGCAAATCACACATCCAGGCCTCAGTTTCTGCTTTTGAGTCATGCAGATAACAAATGAGATGTACTAAATGAGACAATGCATGAAAAAACCTTAGCACACTGTCTGGCAATAAGTGTCAGCTACTGTAATTATTAATATTATAGGAATAGGTTTTCCCATCTATCTTGACCACTCAGACTTTTCAAAATGTCTCCCAGGGATCCAACCCAGAAACTCTGCCTTCTGTAGTGTTTCCCGTGTCCTTCCCAATCAGCTTCAAGACTCCTCCCAAATCCTGCTTCTCTGATGGAGGCGGACTTTCTAAAAAGGGTCAAGACTCAAGTGCGTTAGCCTGTGGCTTATGCATTTAGAGTCTCTAGCAGCAAAAGAAAGCAAAGAGCCCTTCAGAGACCTGTGAAATGTGTGGGAACTCACACTTGGTGAAGAGGAGCTGGCATGCTAGATGCAGGTGTCCCTTTGTGGGCTTCATTTTGGTTGGCAAATAAGGGTTATAGTTATCACTTCCTTCTAGGGCAACTGACTGCTCTTAGAGGAAGAAGACAGGAAGAAGAGAGGCCAAAAAGTACATATGATCCCAAAATGACTGGGCAAAGGTCGTTGCAGGAGGGGGACCAGAGAAAGCAGGTAGAATGGGACCAGACCCAGACTGCAGAGGCAGTGGCGGGAGAGAGGACAGTTGTAGGAGCAAAGAAAGGCACGCACAGAGAGCACATTTGTAAAGTCTGTGGGGAAAAGAAAACATTTGAGGAACTTCAGAATGGGTGAGGCCAGAAGGCAGAAGTGGGCCAAATTGTTGGGGGGGGGGCGGGCAGGCAGGGCAGAGAGGGTTAGGTGCTTGCTAAGGTACTTAGGCTTTATCTTTTATTAATATTTAGGCCAAGGGAGTCTTAAACTATGTTTTGCATATCAAGGAGGGATTTGTGCCCCAACCAAGTGAAGGCAGGGAGACCGGTTAGGAAGCTATTGTTCGATTCCAGTGAGAGACAGGCCTAGGCAATAATGGTGGTTAAGTAGAGAATGCCTCCCCCCAAGGGCTAAAGGCAGAGGCTCCACTTCCCATTTCATTCCTCACCTGCTCCCTGGGCATGTGCATTGCACGTGCAGGCAGCCTTTGTGGGAGGGTTCAGGACAGGTACCAGAGACTGGTCCAATCCCTAGGAAAATGCTAAATATGTGGTTAAGGAAGGTGAGAGTGGCCTTCCCCTGATTACAATAGGGCTCAGATGACCAATGACAGAAAGCCATATCCCCCCTTGTCCTAGCAGTCTCTGGAAGGTCTGTTCCGTGCCCTACCCTGCCTTCCCTGGATACCAGGTCCACGTGTGTACTCCAACAGACACGTCCCAGATCGTGATGGCTTAGGGACTGGCCATACCTGGCCTCTCCTCCACCAAAGGACACAGCAGTAACGAGGCTGGAAACATCCACCCAAAGCCAAGACTCTCGATGGATCAAAATTTCTATGTGATGGGAGAGACACTAGGGCTCCCATACATGCACTGTGGCCTATCACAAAGCCACCCCCCACCCTACCAGGCACGCAGTTACCCCCAGGCTCTTAACACCACAGACCCAGGGGCAGGTCTGCAGCCAGTGGCAATGTTTGCTGAAACACCCTCTGCACTCATCTGTGCCCACTCAGCCATCAAGAGAAGGAGCTAGGCTGAGCGAGTTGCGGGAAAGTGGTAACAGACGAGCAGCAAAGAAGCTCTGACAGGGCATTTATGCAGCCTAAGTCTGGATCTGGGACAGTGGACAGGCTGGGAAGTGATCCCCAAAGAATTACTGGGAAGAGCCTGGGATTACACAAATGCTGAGTTTGTGGAGGGCTAATACTCACTCACCCATGAGTTCACAGCAGCTGGGCTCTAGTTTTGAACTATAATAGCTCAGACAGTGGAGCTCTCAACAAAACTTGGATCTGAGACTTAAATTCTTCATCCGCTGAGTGAGAGAAAACGGCCCTTCAGGGCCAGGGACCAGGCTGAGGGGTGGTTCTCTGTTGGCCACAGTAGTCACTCTCAAGAGCGAGCACATCCTTGACCCCTGCCACACAGGAGCCCAGATTGGATGGAGGCCCTAAAGTCGCCTTCAGAGAGAACTGAGCTCCTAAAACAGCCCAGCAGGGATTCTAGGTGAGGTGAGCACAGAGACGGTTTTACACCCCAGCAGGCTGCCTGCCTCTTCCAGGGCCCAAGGCACTGTGATGTTGGTTTTCTGTAGAAGACATCAAGAAGGTGGCACTAAGCACTTTCAGGATGTTTAAGATACAAGCTGGAGAAAAATACTTGTGAAAATAAAGCCTTCTCTTTTGGAAAGCAATTTGGCCATTTGTATTAAGGACTATTAAAAATGTGTAAAAAAATATTTTGAACCCATAATCCTGCATCTGAAAATCTAGCCTGGGGAGATGATCCTAAGTGTGGAAGAAGCCAACACAGAATAAACTTCAGATTCAAAGATGTTCATTATGGTATTATTTACACTTGTGAAAAAGTAGAGATTATCTAAACACCTTCTAACAGAGAAAAGGATGTTAATTATGACAGAACTACATGATCAACTACTATGAAGGCATGGAAAATAATGAGTATGAAGACAATGAAATAACATGGAAGATGCAGATGATATAGGATTTAAGAAAAAAAGCAGGACACAACGGTTGATATGCATAAAGTATGAGCTCGACTGTGGCTGAAGCTAAAGAGGGAGAGTCCCTCGGACCTCTGCACCACAGGCTGGCTTCCAGCAACGCTGGCATCTCCCAGTGAGCCCACAGAGGCCCTGGCCTTGCCTGGGAGACCCCAAGGCCCAAGGATGACACACTCGTGGGCTTATTTTATTCACGTGGCTTCCCCTTGACCAGCAGGGCCCTGGCTCTAGGTTGATCTGGGGCGTGTGGACATTACCAGGGTGGCGGTGGCAGCGGTGGTGGCAGCAGCGGTGGCAGCAGTAGTTAGGTCGGCATTACTCTCTTTCTTTATAGGAGGCGGAGAGTACAGAGGAGAAGGTAGGTGGAGAGCAAGAAGCAGATCACAGAGAACTCCTCCTTTTGCTTGCTTTGCTACAAACAGGATTTATAAGTAAAGGCAAAGGGCCCCACTAGAAGGAAAAAAAAAGAAGAAGAAAAGAAAGGATGGATCCAAGGAAGCAAGGTAAGGAAAAGAGAGGCAAAGGTCAAGGCTGCAAAGGAAAAGGGGCCGGTTCTGCCCACCCTTGCTCCAACGCAAAGGCAGATCCTTACAAGCTATCGTTCCTTGTCCCTTCCCAAAACAACATCTACAGAGGCAATTCAGCAGCAATACGAGTGCTTCCACACATTCTCCAGGAGAACAGAGAGAGACATGGGGGTGGGGGGCAGTACAGCAAGGAGGCAGCACTCAAACAGTGGTGGCACAGAGCCACCCCCAGACTTCCTCCTCCCACCTCCCCCCACCACCTGCAGCCAGGACCAGCTCCACCCTCCCCACGGAGCCCCAGGCCCACACACACCTATCTGGGCACTAACAGCTCAGGGCGGGGAGGAGAGGCAGGATGGGGGTTGGTGAATAGACATGATCGTGCCCAGGCAACTGCCCTCACTAATGGGGTGGGCCCATGAGTCTGCTATACCCCAAGTGATCTTTTTTTTTTTTTTTTTTTTTTTTTTTTTTTTTTTTTGAGACAGAGTCTCACTTTGTTGCCCGGGCTAGAGTGAGTGCCGTGGCATCAGCCTAGCTCACAGCAACCTCAGACTCCTGGGCTTAAGCGATCCTACTGCCTCAGCCTCCCGAGTAGCTGGGACTACAGGCATGAGCCACCATGCCCGGCTAATTTTTTTTGTATATATATTTTTAGTTGGCCAGATAATTTCTTTCTATTTTTAGTAGAGACAGGGTCTCACTCTTGCTCAGGCTGGTCTCGAACTCCTGACCTCGAGCGATCCACCCGCCTCGGCCTCCCAGAGCTAGGATTACAGGCGTGAGCCACCGCGCCCGGCCTCCCAAGTGATCTTGACCTCTTGTAGGAACCAGCTGCCTAGACTACTGACAGAGATAAGCTGCTGAAGTGAGGTGACAGATGCTCTTGCTCACTGGAAGCACAAACGGCTGTCTCCAAATCTGTCCACAAGCAGCCTGGAACTAGCACCCTATCACCCTAACACAGTAGACAGATGAAAAGGAGAAGGAAGCAAATTTCAAAGCCAGACAAAGACATCTCAGGGCAGCTTGCTGGGTCCTCCCTCTACCTATCCACAGCCTGTCAGGCCAGGGGTTCCAAGATAGTATAACAATGGGGCGGGGCAGGGTGGGGGGCTCTGAGGCTGTCACTCAAGAGCTGCTAGCCCTCCTCTTAGGTCTTAGGGACACTCAGTGTTGGCAGCGTGTGTGTGGCATTCTGGGAATAACCCTGGCAAGGTGAGGCATTCCTTAGGCCTCAGGTGACCTCTGTCTGAATCCCAGCTCTGCCACCCAGCCGTCATGTGCCTACCTTTGGAGCTACTGGTCAGGGAGGCAGAGGGAGTCAGGCACGAGGGACTGGGAGTCCAGGGCTGGGGTGAGGCAGGAACACAGATCATCATCCTTTGCAAGAAAGTGCTGAGTGGCCTGGGAACAGCATGGAGGGAGGAGCCAGCTCCTGCTAAGGGCCCCACAGAGCCAAAGAGGTTGGGGGAGGAGGGTGCTTAAAAGATAGCCAGAAAGCAAGCCCCAGGGGAATAGAGGACTCTGCATAAGCAAAGCCACAAGGAGGAGGACAGAGGCGTCTGGGTGAAGTGGCTGAGGCACAGAGCTTGTCAGAGGGGGATGAGGAGGACGTAGCTCTGGGTAGGTTAGGGCCAGACTGCAAATGGTCTTAGATGCTAAGCTCAGGGCTTCAGACCTTTTAGACCATTGCCTGTGGGCACTGGAGGCATACTGAAGGGTTAAAGAGAGGGAGTGACACGGTGAGAACTAGAAAGATCTCAGACAGCTGAGGGAGAAGAACAGAAGTGCCAGAAGATAAACAGATGAAATTGGAGAGACCAGTCCTGGGTACCAGCTCCGACATGGTCATGACAAACCCACCTGGCCAGCTGCGCCTACATTCCTCACCCATTTTGTAACTTTTGTGATAGGTAATCCCACAGACAGCCTGCATTCCTTTATTCAGGGCTGGTGCTGCCAGGTGGCAACCTGCCTTCCCTCCACCTTGGGAGACCTTGGAGACTTTCCTCTCCAGGCTAAGGTATGAGGAAGTGCAGCATGCATCCCCCGTTTGCTATGACATCTCAACATCCACCTCCCAACCACCGCCTCCGGTGCTGGACTTGGACGTCTGTGTCTCAGGATGCCAGGAGCCAAATGGGACACTCCCACAGCACCGAGCTAAGGCAGGAGGGGCGGAGGAGACCCTGGGGACAAAGAGCACGGCTTGTTCTTCTTTCTCGCCTGGGAAAGCCTCTCCTACTCACCCCTCCAATATACTTACTGTGAGATAGAAGTTGTTGTGGTGACTAGAGGGGCCTAAACCAAATGGGGGTGGTTAATAGCTTACTGTGGGCAGGAGTATGAGCCATAAAAGCCTGTGAAAGTTCACTCTTGTGAGCAGAGCTTGAGACACAACTCTACTCTGAAACAGCTTAGACACATCACATGGCCCTTGAGACCTCTGAGATTCTGTCACCAGACTCCCACTATTATCCATTATTCTAACCCTAAGGAGTCCAAACCAATAGAAGGAAGGGTCCTTGATGCCGGTACTGAGTGGGGGTGAGGCAGGAGGCAGGAGAGCACGGGAGGACTTACCGTGCCGGCACAGGAAACAGGCAGGAAGAGTGGAGGGCGGAGAAGCGACAAACAGCTGATGCTAAACAGATGACGCTCACTGAGGGGTCACCAGCCCCAGGAGGTAGATGCTACACCCTTCCCCTCCCCTAAGGAGGAAACTGGGGTCTGAAGAGCCTAAGTGGAAGCAGCAGAGCCAGGACTGAGGCCAGGTACGGAGCTCTCCCAGCCCCGGACCCGGACCCCAGGCTTTTTTTTTTTTAATTTGAGACAGAGTCTTACTCTGCTGCCCGGGCTAGAGTACCGTGGCGTCAGCCTAGCTCACAGCAACCTCCAACTCCTGGGCTCAAGCGATCCTTCTGCCTCAGCCTCCCAAGTAGCTGGGACTACAGGCATGCACCACCATGTCCCGCTAATTTTTTTTTCTACATATTTTTAGCTGTGCAGCTAATTTCTTTCCATTTTTAGTAGAGACGGGGTCTCGCTCTTGGCTCAGGCTGGTCTCGAACTCCTGAGCTCAAACAATCCTCCTGCCTCGGCCTCCCAGAGTGCTAGGATTACAGGCGTGAGCCACCACGCCCGGCCCCAGACACCAGGCTTTGAGAAACACGGTGGGGGCAGGGGCTACATGGCCTCAAGGAGAGTCACTGTGGTGCGCTGAGAGGGCACTGAACTTGGGGTTTGAGCTGCAGCCTGCTGTTATTTATGTGACTTTCTACTGGTCACTTTCCCTCCCTGAGCCTCAGTTTCCTAAATTGTGACATGGAGCAGAAGTTTTCACAGTGGCCTCAGAGGTCTGGGAAAATCCTAGCAAAGACCTAAGGGGACGCTAAGGAGGTGGAAATGGGACATGGCACCCACTTCAAGTAGAACAGCATTCCTGTGACCTGCTGAAAAAGGCAGGCTGTATAGCATTTCAGCGGGCAGAAAGAAGTTCCATATTACACTAAGAAGCTTGTCTGGGAGTCCCTGAACTAGCTGTCTCAGAGGCCACCCCTACTTTAAACATTCTTTACATCTAATCTTAAGTGGTAGGTGTGGATGTGTGAATGAAAAGTCAAAATGACAGCAAGTGTCTGGGACAGGAAGAGGCTGAGAGGCCCTAATGAGGCCTAATAGCTCATAAGGTTCATTTGCTCAACAAACAGAGCACAAAGGTCAAAGCCAGGTGCCATAAAATCCCTTTCTTCTTCTTCTACATTATAGCTATAAAATAGAGAACACACGGAAGTTCCTAATTTATAGATGGGCACATTCCAAATGTTTTCCCCTCTGCCTCTTTTGTTTCAGGGTTCAGGTTTCCTATCATCACTTTATTATGTATTAGATAATATTCTTCACAGGAAATGCAGAGAAGACTTCAAGCTTTTTTTGACTTGGTTATCTGGACTCTGACCACATTTTCCCAAAAAGATAATCAGGGTGGAATGGGAGCATAAGATATATGACTAGGTGGGGGAAAGGGAGAAGAGGAAAAGATTCTCCTGAGGTGGAAAGTTAACCCTCAGCAGAGAAAGAAAGGATAAAAAGAAAAAACAACACAAAACAAAACCACGTATGAAGGGGAAAAAAGATGATGCTGACAAGACTGGAGAGAAAAACGTATGTATGTTTGAAAAACTAAAAATAAAATATTTCTGATGTTAAGCTGAAAGTGGAAAAAGAGAGGAGAGGGAGGGAGGATGGGAAGTTCCTAGCATCCTAGGGAAAGTAAGGGCTGGTTGGGAGGAGGTGTTAATTTAGGCTGCTTCCCCCAAAGTGTGATTCACAAAACACTCATCACTTAAGAGGGTTCTCGGAAAACACTTCTCCAGTTAGGCAAGCTCGGGAAACACTCTGAAGGCTCTGCGGGAATGAGACCTGCTTCACAAGTGTTCCTCAAGTGAGTGTGGCTCCATTTTGGAAAACACACTCTGGGAGGAGCACCGTCTCAGGCAGTGCCGGTCCCAGCCAGCACAGTGGTGTCACTGGTCTGAGTGGGCTTGTTTTGCTGTTCCACCAAACTGGACTGGGGCGGGCAGGAGCGTGTAGCTGATGGAGGACATTCAGAAATCTGTTGTTTGAAGCCTGGGGAATATATAAATTGTGTCTCAGGAATTTAAGCTGGAGGCTAAATTTCACCAGTCCAATATTTGCTTTGACTTTATAATTGAACAGGGAAGTCTCCCATTCACCCAAAATACAATATATCTAGACATAGCATCTTCCCCTCCAGTATTCCCTGACCACAGCCACCTAAATTCAAAGAATTGGCATCATCACTAACTCTCTTTTACCCTCTTTACCCAGCTACATATTTTAATCTACTTATATGCCGCCCAGACCACAGTTGTCTGTCTTCTACTCAGGCGGATTTGTCTTCTAATCAGGGATACCACCAGATGCCTTGCTGAATAAGCTCTGACAGCATGGTGTCTACAGTGTATCCATCGACTGGCATAATAACTGTTAAGGGAGACATGAGATACAGCTGGATGGCTTGTTCTTAGTCATCCCTGCTGGCTCCTGGTGACTGTGGCTTCTTCCAGGTGCTCACTGCTGTTGCTTCAGTAACAGGCTCCTGAGTCTTGCCATGATCAATATGTGCTCATTGGCACCAGACAAATGTTTCTTGATCACAGGGTTTGACTTAAACTAATACTTGTTGGATTGAAGTGATCTGCATTTTGCAGGACATTTACCTGTTCTCTCCTTCATTCTCCAGTATTCTTCCAAAATGACCCACAGTTGCATGGCTGTCTTGCTTGCAGGTATTCATAAGGGACCTAGTTGTACCTCACTTGACCAAGACACTCAAAAATCCCCGAGGGGTTTGCCCACCACCTGCTCTCCCACCTTGAGCTTCAGTTTCCTTGTCACAGGGCTTGCCTTGCTCTTCCCCACCTGACAGGCTCAGCTCTGACACTTGGCCTCAGAGCCTTTGGCGCTTTCCTACCCCGATGGTCATCTTGATCTCCAGGAACCTGCAAGGTTCCTTTCTGCCTTGAGGTCCCTGCTCACTGGCCCCAACTGAGATGCTCATCTCTCCCCCCGAACCTAGTTTATATCCTGATTCTTCCGGGCCATTGTTCTCTCTCTTTCCTCTGAGCTTCCAAAGCATTTGGCAGTCAGCATCCAATCATATGCCTTTGGGATTATTAACAAATTGTTCCCTGGGAGGATCCTACTTGCCAGAAGTGGGCTGAAAGCTTCAGGACAGGTAGGACTGAGACCTTACACTTCTTTAGTATCTCCCTGCAGCACCATGCCACAGTAGTCCTCAGAAGTGCTCGGTGGACAGACTGCTGTTTCCAGCTTCCCTTGTGGACCAAGGGAAGATGCACACAGTCCCTCAGCTTTGATGGAAGCTGTAAACTGCCAACAATTTTACTACCTCAAGGAGACCCAGAGTTTATCCTGAAATGGACATTGGGCCTTGCAGAATGGGCATACTCTTTCTCTTCAAATGAACTTCAGTGAAATTTGGTACACAGATTAAGCGAGATGTGTTATTGCGCCTAAGTTATAGTATAAAAATATGTATTTAAGAATTTGGGATAAATTTGAAATACCAAAGTTATATTCTTAGAAAAAATTAATAATGCTCCTCAGGTTGGAAATAAATTTATTTCAGTAAAAATGCCTCTTAGATAATCTGATTCTCCAGGTCATGGTGATGAGGGCTGATACATCTTCAGCATTAGTTTCCTAAGCAGGGCTAAAGCCCAACACACAGGGATCAGATACACAGTAAGAAACTCTTTGCTCAGCCTTGGCCCAGTCCACGTGACTCTCAGATGGCCCATGAGACAGACTTCCCCAGACATATTTAGCCAGGGGCTGGCATGTGGCCCGAACCAAGGTGCCTCGGAAGACACAGTCTGACTGGATAAACTTGGAAGTTGCCTAAAAGTCTGACATCTAAATAGCGGTTTTCTTTTTAAAAGGAAAATATACAGCTATACAAAGATGGGAAATAATCAGTGTTTACTTTGGGATAATTAGGGTTGTCTTTTTTCTCAATTTTGCTGGAAGGCTACTTCCAAAAAACAAAAACAAAACAAACAAACACACCTCAGCAATTTCCCTTGGCTAACACAGTTGACAGCAGTAAGCAAGCACAATGGCACTTAGCTCTTCTGCATTGGTGGTGGGGTTGGCTCCTTGCTGCAAAATGCCAGGCGTCTATGAAATCACTCCCCTCATTATGCACAAACTGCACACATACACCCCTTTCTTGTTCCATCTTCCCAGACCTCACCTGATTGATAACATAGATGCCATAGTCCAACTGCTGGCGCTGTAGGATTGGGTGCAAGTAATATAGCCAATACTTGAGGTGCTCCTGCCGTCTGCGGAATGGAATAATGATGGCCACCTTGTGAGGAGAGACACATTCCTTGGGGGTATAGCGGCCGCCCACCTTCACCTTCGGATTCAGCTTCACCACAAGCTCCAGGTCCACAGGCATGTTAAACTCGATCAGCATGGGGCCAACTAGAGAGGAGGAGGGAAGGAGAAGTTAGCAGGCCACAGGACTCGTTGCTCCACAGGCTGCCTGAAATGGTCAGGCTGCAGGTGCAGAGGAGACATCTCCTCCTGGGAGTCAGTGTGGCCGTGGAAAGGGTGCTCGTGGTGCCACATCCAGCACGAGCATGACCAACCCCCCTAAGAAACCCTCAGTGCTGGGCTAACCCAGATGCTGGTCACCCTGTGAGGCACTCATCTGCCCAGGACCCCCAGCCTTGCCCTCAGACTCCAGTGTAAAGTGGAAATAATTCCTGCTCAGACTCCCCAGCAGGCTGTTGTAAAACTTAGTGAGTATGGATGAGAAAGCATGTTCTCAGAAACCCTGAGGTTGAAACCTACCTAGCTCTGCCACCTCCCAGCTGTGTGGCCTTGGACAAATGACTGACATCACCTCTCTGAATCGAGCCTGAGGAAGGGACATGCATGTGTATGTGTGTGTGTGTGTGTGCGTGTGCGTGCGCGCATGTTGGGAAGGCCAGCGTGGAGGGAATCAGCTTCACATAAGAAGGTGGCAGGAGTGGAGGAGTAAGCGCGTCTCAGGAAGGGGCTTGATGTGCAGGTGAACGAAGCTAGGAGAGGGATGGAGCCAATAAGGCCCCAGAGGAGACTGAGGGGAAAAAAACAGCCAGAAAGAACATCAAAGAAGAATGCTTAGTAACAGTGAGGGATAAAGTAACAACAGGGTGAAGAAGGGAGGAAGAGTCAGGGATGATCCAAAGTTTCCGGCCTAGAAGAACACGGGTCCAGATAAGGGAAATGAGTTAGTAAGAGAGCTCTTGGCACAGAAAAAAAATTGACGAGACACAGATGGTGGATTTCGAGACAGTGGCAGGTCAGGAGTAGAGGGAAGAGGAAAAAGTGAAGACCCACACACAGGGCACATGGCACATGCAGTGTGGTCCCAGCAACGCAGGGAGTCAGACAGAGCCAAGAGCTGAACCCAGGCTCCTAGTATTCTCCGCAGATCAGACTTCCTCACAGTGGATTCCAGGAAGCATTAGACCCAGCAAGACGCTCGATGGAAAAACATATCCCCTGTTCAATGACAGGCGGGAACCCTGAATATTAAATCCTGCTTCTGGGAAGTCACGCCACACCAAAGGCTCTGAAAGTTGTGCAGTCAAGAAACCCCCATCACTTTATTTAACCCACCATTTCCCAAAGTAATTTGGCCACAGAACCGTTCTGTCAGGGAACACACTTTGGGAACTGTTACTCTAGTGTAAACAGCTTTGTCTATGAAGCAAACTAGCCACAAGAACAAAGGAAGAAACCTAGAGAACAGAGGTGAGAACAGCAACCATAAGCTCACATCAAAGTTCACCTGAACCATGCTGGTGAGAACCCACAGGCCCAGGGCACAGGCCTGTCTGCCCTCCTTGGGGACCACGAGGTCCCCAAGCGCCCCTTGGCCCCAGGGAGCACATACCCTTCTGAATTAACAGTCTGAGAAAAGCAGCCTTGCTCCAGCTGCTGCCTCTTCTCCCTGCCCCAGTGCACCCCTCACACCTCCCCTCCGTCTGTGGCTGGCCCAGCTCCATCAGCACAGGACTTGTTCCCATGAGTTCATTTTCTTCTGAGACACGGCTCTGACTGTATCACTCTCCCATTAAAACCCTCCAGTGGCTGTAAGGCCAAAGCCCTAGCTTGGCAACAAGGCCCATCAGTCTCAGCTCCATCTCCTTCCCCATTTCTATAAACCATACCTATATCCACGCTTTCTCTTGGCCCGAAATGCCCTTCCCTCTGTTTTTTAACCAGCAAACTTTGGCACTGAGAGACAGGCCTCAATCAAGCTTTGTCCTTTTGCTCTCATTACCACAGACCCTCTGGGGAAGGGAAGCAGATCCCCAGGGCTCCAAAAGCCCTGCTCGTCACTCCTGGAGGGACAGGGCCCTAGCAGATCAGTCCCTCACAAGACTGCCTGATGACCCGCTCCACCCTCCCAGGGTGCCCTTGGTTGAGCAGGCACTAAGCTCCAGGACTAAGTCATTGGCCACCCTGGACCAGTTTTCCCCAAACTATCCCCAGAATCACCTAAGGCAATTAGTGCAAATACAGAATCCCAGGCCCCTCCCCTAGACAGTCTGATTTCTCAGACCTTGGGAGGGACCTAGATGGATAATACACGGGGAGCCCGGTGATTCCTACTGGGCAAGTTGGGCACCAGAGAGCTGGATGCCCCATCTTCACAAGCCCTGGGCTTTCAGGTGAGGAGGGTCCTTGGGGATTCTCACCACTTACACCCTCCTCACAAGGTCTGCCAAGCCTGGGCTGCTCAACTCCCAACCTGGGAGGCCCTGCTGCACAGTGAACTTGTGAAAAACATGAAAAGAAGATCTGTCACTGGGCTCTTTTCACTTCCGAGGGCCCCCGCGACATCTGCAGCTCCCACCCCACCCCACCTTTGGTTCTGAAGATGCTGCTAAACATAACTCCATTTTCGGGAACCCAAGAAGCATCTGGGCTGTCACGGTACCAACTTGCTCACACCTTCTGAAACCAACCCAGGAGACAGGAATTCACATGTGGCCTGCCTACCCTCCGCGGACTAGGCACCTGCAGGCTGGCAAGTGTCCAGATGTTGCACCATCATGGCTTCCAGAAAGGTAGCCCTGAGGTAAGGTGCTGGGACAGGGGAAGGGATGCCTGGGCCCTGGTCCAGCTCCACCAGTGACATGATGGATGATCTTTGGGCAATTCCCATCTACTCTCAGGATATTGGTTTCCCCATTTGTGAATCAAAGGGATTGGACTGGATGATCTCTAAGGTCTCAAAACACCCTGACATGCTCAGAGACATTTGGTAAACCAGGAGAGCAGGGACCCAAAGCAATATCTTCTGATAAATCTCTGCTCTCACCTTCCCTGCCCCACAGACAGCATGAATGTCCAAGCAGGCAGAAAGAAATGAGTGCCCTGGAGAGGAGAGGGTCTTGGACAAAATGCCTTGGTCACCAAGCATCACACTCACCTATGTCCCCACTACCTCACTACCCAGGATTTCTCAGCCTCTGTCCTGATGTCCATTTTTGCCCTTTCTCTTCTTACTCTCCCTAGACACTCTCCCTTCTATTACTCGGGTCTTTGGTTTAAGCATGTGACAGTTTTCAAAAACTTCTGTCTCCATCCCACATCTCTCTTCTGACCCCACAGCCAATAGGACACAGTAGCCACATGCCCTGGGCACCTTAAACTCAACCTGCCCCAAATGAACTCTCATGCAATCCCACCACCATCACCACCTATGGCCAAACTCCATTCTCCTCCAGGGTTCCCTCGGCACTGACACTGCTGTCCACCCAGTACAAGAGCTGACTCCTGAGTGGTCCATCTTCTATTCCCCCTCCTCTTTCCCCAACACCAATACACACACACACACACACACACACACACACACAGGAGGTGTAAGCAGCACTCTGACAATCCACAGTAGCCTATCAAGTACCAAATACCAAACCAGAGTCTTTATTCTGAAATGTTTGTTTAACGCAAACTCCGCACGCACACATGATACACATCAAGACCACTTTCAATTTGTTTTGATCAATATTTTCTGGGAACCTACTGTCTGCCAACTCGTGTGCCAACCCAAGGAGGGGTGGGTGGAGGGAGGGAAGATGAACAAGACAGTTCCCACCTGCTGAGCATACGGCAGAACCTAAGTGAAAATTACCCTGGTTCAGGGCTGGCAGAGGAACTTGCTCCTCCAAGGGCTCGTGCAGAGCTTTGTCAATGAACAGCCTCTTCTGTCCCTACTGCTCCCTTTTGTGCCCCTCAAACAACTCCCACCATGCCTCCAACAGATGCAGAGCACCCTGACCCCCAGTCCTGCCCTCCTTGCCTAGTCTGGCAATTCTTTCCCCACCTTCTCTCTCTGAAGCCTCTGTAACTCTGAGAATCCTGCGGCTCACACCTCTGAGACTGGAGGGTGCACAGCAGCCCCAGCCTGGAGGTGAATTCCTTCTTGGGTCCGGTGCCAGGCAGGAGGCCTCCTGAGTTCCCTGCCCACCTCCTGCCACGCTGCAGGGGCCATGCTCCACTACACACCTGGCTCCGTCCCAGTGAAAAAATCCAGAGAACTCAGATTCCAGGAGGGCAATGACCAGGCTCTGTTCAGAACCATGCAGACCTGCTACCAGGTCTCAGAGCCACTGCTTGGGGCCACAGGGAGGGGCTACAGGAGCAGGCAGAGGGCTGAGGGCTTCATGTCAGTCCTCAGGCTGAGCCAAGGCACCCGTGCTGTGCGGCGCATGGCGTGTGCTACCACAGGCCCTCAGCCCCGCTGGGCTGGCTTGTGTGTTTTCTTGGCTCTGGGAGCTAGGAAGCAGGGTTACGTAAGCAGATGAGCAGATGTAAGCTGTCCTCGGCTCCCCCAGCTCAAGCCCCGCCACGTGGGCCTCTCGGCTGGGAGTCCAGGTCATGGCCTTGCGTGTAAGTCGCTCAATAACTTCAATGTGTGAGCTCAACTCAGACAAATTCCACCGCTCTCCTGCCTGGCACGGCAAACCCAAACACATACATGCCCCTCCATCAAAGGCCCTGCTAATCTAAGCCAACCCAGCACGGACTCCTGCCTCGATTTCATGCTGGCTGAACCACTAGTTCAATCCTCTTGCCTCAGCAAAACAGGCTGAAAACATGTAATCACTGCTTTTCAACAGATTGGCCAGTGGTTCAAGACACAATCCTTGGCCTGATCCTCGACTGTGACAATGTTTCACCAGCCCAGGATGAAACGATAAAAGTAAGACCACGTAGGTGGTTTTTCATCAAACTAAATGTATCAATGGATAGGAAGCCTTTTCTTCCAAGATGAAGTGCTTCTTACAATTTAAATGGTAAAATGTCCTTTCTCTTACGAAATGATCGTGGTAAATTTTGATGCTGGAATGATTTTTTAAAAATCCTTCCTTGGCAGCCATGGGTCAGGCCCTTAAGTTTCTCTTGAAAATTTTCTGGGTAAGAAGTTCAAATGTTTGGGAAACATTTGGGAATATGTGGAACTAAGCAGTGCCTAGAACTTTGTGGTTTTAAAAGTTAGGATATTGGCATTTCTTCCTAGGCCAGGTCTCAGACCTGACAGTACATTGCCTCGCCCCTCTTCAAACCATCTTCCCCACTGCAATGTTGCTCGATAGGCTCGTGGGTGGGCCATTTCTGTCTGCACCAATCTGCCAAAGGCCAGGTGTGCACTGTGTGAAAGTTGATGGTACAAATCGGGTCATTCTTGTCATACCCAGCTAAAACAGAGTCCAGAAGCTGCGGGGGGGAAAAAAGCTTTCAGGGTACAAAACATTGCTCCAAGAATGTAATTCTCTGCAAGCCTGACTGCTGAAACTGTTGTAACCTGAAACCAGTTTTATCTATAGCTTCTGAGATAACTTGCTGCAACTCCAGGACTAATTTTGCCCACCCCTCCGTTCTCACCAATCAGAGCTTGCCAGCTCCGCAAAGCCTTACTTGTGCCAATGAACTTCAATGAACTTTCTCAAAGAGCAATACATAACATTTTTCCCTTTTAATAAAACCTCTAACCTTCTCTTTGTTCTTCAGATATACTGAAAACTACCCAGCCTCCCATTTATGCCCTGAATTGCAATATTTCTTCCCAAGTAAAACATTACATTTTGAGATCTGTCTCTACATTTTTGACTTCGACAACTGGAAGCTGAGCCAGGCACTATCACCAAATTCCCCAGCTTGAGAAAAGATTTGCTTGCAGTGTTCCTGTGAAATCATGGTGCCCCCCTTGTGGCCCCTTGACTAGACATGAGAAGCACCGTGCATGCCTCATCTCAAACCTCCTCTCCAGTCCTTCTAGGAGGAGGACAAGCTCTCTAGGTTTCCAAAGACATCAGTGTCACCTAATCCAACAGCTGCCCGGCCTCAGCTCAAGCATCACCTCCCCTAGGAAGCGGTTCCAGACCACTCGACGAGGTTGGTTCTTACTCTTCGTCCACACCCGCTAAGCACTCACAGCACCACACCCATTCAAACATATACCCAGTTAGTACACACCATGTGCCAGGTGGTACCAGGCGTGCAGAGCGAGGGCTGGGCTAGGAAGTCTTTGCCGTCAGCGGGGCAGGAAGACCAGCAAAGCAAACAACAGTGGTGAGTGTGACAGTGGTGAGAACAAGCTGAACTGGCACAAAGGAAGGGAAATCAACTCCGGGGCCAGGGAAGAGAGTCAAGGAAAGCTTTGCAATGAAGCAGCTGCTTTGACTGGGCCCCTCAGCTCCTCTTGGGCAGGATTCATCACACAGAATTGTATCTACTTGTCGGCCAGCTGCCTTGGCTGCCACGCAGATGGGAGCATGCCGGCAGATCTTAGCCATGTGGGTGGCACACAGCTATCCTCCCTGCTTCTCTGCCACTGATTCAGGCAGCAAAGAGAGTTTCGATAAGCCTGCAAGAAAACCTTATGGAAGTGCATGTCATGAAGAGCTACCAGAAGGGACTCTCAATTTCCATGTTAACCATTTCTCACTGAGTTTTAAACTCTAACTTGTGAAGGCTTCAAAGGTACTGGAAAGGATTTGTTTTTTAAATCAGATATTCATGGTATTTTTCTTTATACCTTTGGATATATCTTTAAAACTGAACAATAAGCATTTTAAAATATAAACCAAGGAGGGGAAAGGGGACCCCCCTTCCCTAGTCCCATTCCCAACAAGGAAGTAGCTTCCAAAATAAAGATTTCAAAACATATAACTCAGTGACCAGAAAACAGGAATTATCAATGACAAATGCTGACATGATGTGTCTTGGGCCTACCACACACGGAACATACCCCCATACCCATGGTTCTTTCTGCCAACTCACTATCCAAGCCACTATGAGACCCCAAGGAAAGAAATGCTTTTTCAACAGGAAACAGAACACATCTGTGGTCTCAGAACCCTGTATTTGGAGATGTAAAGAAAAATAAAGTACTTGCTCAAAAAATAAAGGAGGCTGCCAGAGGAGGTCTACAGAGCAGAGCCCAGGTGGCCAAGTGGGAAGCTGGACCAACCTGGCACAGTGGGGACAGTTGATGCTCCGGTATCTCTGTGCTTGGGAGCAGCCCTGCCAAGCGCCTGAACTGCTACACCTTATGGATCTTCCAAAATACGACCTAAAAGTTACCCTGCCAGCAGCAAACCACCACACCATCCTCAGTGGAACTGCCATTTCTCCTGCCTTGCTCTCTCCCTCGTTAAAGTTCCAGCCAACCTTCAAAGGCCAAGCACTCGCTTCAAAATGCTGTCGAGGTTTCCATCAATTGCAGTGGCTGTCAACTGCGGAGTGCACGTAGAAGCATCTGGGGAAGTGTGTGAATTTGCAGACTCCTGGGTCCTACTCACCAGACTCTGCCTTGGTAAGCCTGGGGCAGGGGCCAAGGAATCTGCATTTTAACAAGCACTCTAGGTAACTGTAATTTTGATGCAAGTCCCTGGACTGTAATTTTGAGAAACACTGGTTTACAGGTTCACTCATTAACCACCACTTCCCTCCCACTCCCAGGAAGATATTTAAGAGGTCAGGAAAAACAACTTACACTCAGAAACTATATATTCTCCTCCGGTTTGTGCAAAGGGTCAGATATAATAACTATGTTGGGATCCATGGTCTAAATATCTCATGTATTTATTTATTTATTGGAGACAGAGTCTTGCTCTGTCACCCAAGCTGAAGTGCAGTGGTGCGATCACGGCTCACTATAACTTCGAATTTCTGGGCTCAAGCAATCCTCCCACCTCAGCCTCCTCAGCAGCTGGGACTACAGGTGCTCACCACCACACATGGCTAATTTTTTATTTTTTGTAGAGACACGGTCACGCTATGTTGCCCACGGTGGTGGGACTGTAGGCATAAACCTCCACGCCCAGCCAATATCTCCATTCTAACTCTTACTCAGTCTTAACTTTCTAAGTTCCGTTTTCTCTTTTTCTGATTTTACCTTATTTATATCGGTCCTTTTTATGGTATGTGTTCTTATAGACTATCTCAAAAACTTTTGTAAAAGAGGTAAAGTAATAATCTTTCAAAGTTCAAACCAAATGTCATCTTCCTATAGAGCCTTCCCCAAGCCCCTCTTGGGGCCAGTCTCCACTCCATATGCCTGCAACACCCTTTGGAAGTCTGGGTTTTAGCGCCAGTCTATCGCGGGCTTCCTCCATCAGACATCTTGAGCACAGGGGTTGTGTCCCATTCCTTTCTATTTTCGGGACAGGTCCTGGCAGAGCAGGATCAGCAAACAGGTGTTGACCCACATAGCACTTGTTCAATTGTTAAGAAGCTGAGCTCACAGAGCCAGGAGCCATTTTACCTTTGAAGTGATAGAATCTATGATTTTTGCCCTAATTGCACATCTCTGGCCAAGGTGGGGCAAAAACACCTCATTTCTGGGCTTTAACGAGCTTTGTTTCTGGGTATAGCACCTGATTCACAAGCACATCGCCCACACTTGACTTTTTTTTTTTTCCCCCATGTACCTGAGATTGGTACACCCTCAATTTTAAAATCAGTTTCCTCCAGGCTCTAGGCCTGTAATTTAAGACTTTGTGACAATGGACAACCCAACCTCCAATTAAAAATGTTGCATTTCCTCATCCAAGCCTTACATTGCCATGCCAAAGGGGCTCTTCACCAAGTCCACTCACTCTTTAAGAGAATAACCCCTAAGCTCAAAGTCTAACATGGGTCACAAAATCACCAGAAAAGCCTCGGGTGGTCACTCAGTGCAGAATGCTGTCGCCAAAGGTACCAAAGCCACAGCTAGATCCCATCACCTTGAAAGGTCAGGGTCTACCACAAAACAGACCCTAAAGAATCCTGCAGATCAGAGCCAGAGGAGCCTTGAGAACCATGTTTCAGCCCCAAGGTTACGCATGAAGGAAACTGAAGGCCAGAGAGGTTGACAGTCTTCCTCAAGAATACTCTTGGATTGACCAAAAAGCTGTCCTCATCTTCCCTTTGGTAATCTTTCAGGGTTCTAATGCTCACAGATGCATCCACGCAGTAGATAGCAAATCAGGGCACACATGCCTCCGCTGTTCCTACGCTCTGTCCATGGGGACTGTCTCCAAATCCCTCTCCATATGGAGTTGGAGGGAAACACCACCTGACTGAGGTGGCATAAAAGTGAATCGTATCTGACATCACTGATCTAAACCCTCTAATTTCTATGCCATACATGGTCATGGCTCCCCAATTCAGCCAGGCAGTAGAATCAGAAAGAAAGCAGGGGGAACCCCAGAAGTGGCCACATAACAGCTCATTTCTGTCCAGGGGCTGGAGATGCAAGGTCCTGGGGTCAAGCAACAGTAGCTGGGGGTCACAAGCTTTCAAAGTCCAGTAAACAGGCTCCCAAGTGTTTGGCCTCTGGGGAAAAATGTCCCAGGAGGAATTTCTGGTTTGTTTGGTCCTGGCCCAAAGGGAGATTCTTCTTTCTCACTCCCTCAGCTGGAATTTGTGGAAACTGCCAAAATTGTGCCTGCCCACAGTTACCACTACCAGGAAAAGGCTCAGAAGCCAACTTGCCTGGAAACCCCACGTCAGCACCAGGAAGATTCTGCTGTATCTCTCTCCTCTTAGAACTAGAGTACTTCCAGAAGGGACAATTTGAGCTTCTCAGAAAGGATTAGAATAGTATAGGCATCTAGTGTTTTATATTAACATCTTCACCTCCAGGCTGGGGCAATCCTCCTCTGGCCTCTTCTGGGTCCTTCTCTCTCAGCCTGGAGCCAGTTACCAGCAAGTAGCCCAAGACCTGCCACTTAAGAACTTCAGAGTCACATTTACCTCAACCCCCTTGAGGGTCCCAGCCGTCAGTGCCAAGTCAGGATGCTGGGGAGGATGCTTTGCTCTGCACCTCCTTAGGACACTTGTTAGAAGAGATGTGGACATTTGACACAGTCTACAGGAACCAAATGCTATTTCCAAGGGAAATAGCATGGTAGGAAGCCACAAACCAGGGCTCAAACAGCTGTTCCACCTCTGAAAAGCCACAGGCAAGTTTCCTAACCTCACTGGTGACGGCACAGTGCCTAACCCATAGCAGGCCCACACCATATATTTGCTGAATAAATATATTAATAATACTTGCATGTAGGCCTCACACTCCAAGAGGCTGACAAATCATTCTTAACAGAGAGAAGTCAATAGAGTCTAAAGTTCATAAAGACAGACTGTTTACCAAGTAGAGACAGCTGAAATCCATGATAACAGCATGCCTAACATGTAGAGGAACAAACGGTATTAATATAGTTACAGCAAAAGAAGAGCACTGGTGAGAGACTGCACAGAACAAAGTGGAAAAAGAGTCTTATGTTCAAACAAAATATGTGTGGACAAAGTAAACATATAAATAACAGATTCAGATGATATCTGCAATGCCTAAAACCAGGAAAGGATTAATATCCAGGATGTATATGGAATTCCTGCATACCATCAAGAAAAATACAAGAACTCCAGTGAAAAAACAGGCAAAGGATTACTATTAATAACCAATTTACCAAAGCAGAATCCCAAAGGCCATGAAGCATATGAAGGGATACTCAAGCTCATTAGGAATCAGAGAAAAGCAAGTTAAAAAAAAGAATTATTGCAGTACATCTATTAGTTTCACAAAAAATAGGAAGCTGGTAAACACAGTCACATAAGTCCATAAAGGGCATACATAAGAATGTTCCTCCCAGCGATATTTGTGAAAGTAGTATTGGGGGCAGTCTGGGAGATCCTCATTATGGAAGGAGAGGGAAAAACTGGGAAGGATGACAACTATGGGGTATTGTTCGGTAGAATCAACACACTAGATGTATATGTAGCAACATGGATGGACCTCAAAAACAAAGGTGAGCATCTGGTGCCCAATTCTTGGTTTCTAAATGCCATTTTCTACTAAAGGAACTAGGGCTCATTGGAGAAGTGGCTGATTCTAGGGCTGAGTTGGGGATAAGAAGAACGAGAGGACCCTGGAACATTTTACTGTGCCTAAAAGTAAGAAAGTACTCAAAGAATAATAGGATAGCTGAGCACTATAGCTCAGGCCTATAATCCCAGTGACTCGGGAGGCTCAGGTGGGAGGATTACTTGAGGCCAGGAATTCGAGACCACCTAGGGCAACATAGCAAGACCCCATCTCTAAAATAAAAACTAAAAAAATTAGTTGGGCATGGTGGCACGTGCCTGTAGTCCCAGCTACTTGGGAGGCTAAGGAGGGAGGATTGCTTGCGCCCAGGAGTTCAGGGTTGCAGTGAGATATGATCGTGCCACTGTACTCTAACCTGGGCAACAGAGTGAGACTCTGTATTAAAAAATAAATAAATAAATATTTTTAAAAAGTGAATAACCTGAATCTACCCATGAGGCAACATCAGACACCTACATTGAGAGACATTCTACAAAATAACTGGCCTGAACTCTTCAACGTCACTGTCATAAAATACAAAGGACAACTCGGGAAATTACTCCAGATTAAGAGACATGACAACTGAATATAACATAGAGTCTTCAATTTTCTTTTACTATAAAGGACATTATTGGGACAACTGATAAAAATCTTCAAAAGTCTGTAAATGAGATAATAGAAATGTTTCAAAGTTGAACTCCTAACTGGTAATTATACTATGGTTATGTAAAAAAAAAAAAAAATCTTGTTTTTAGGAAATACACACTGAATATTTAGGGTAAAAGGATATGATTCAGCATATACAGACAGAGAAAGAAAAAGAGAGAGTGAGCATGTGCACATGTGAGAGAGAAGAAAAGGCAAACGTAGTAAAATGTTAACATTTAGGGAATCCAGAGGATATCTAGAAATTCTTTTATTAATTTAACTTTTCTATAAGTTTGAAGTTACATCAAACTTTTTAAAATAAAAAAAAAAACAAAAAACAGGCCAGGTGTGGTGGTTCACGCCTGTCACCCTGGGAGGTTGAGGCAGGAGGATCGCTTCAGGTAGTGAGTCCAAGACCAGCCTGAGCAAAAGCAAGACCCTGTCTCTACTAAAAATAGAAAATTAGCTGGGTGTGGTGGCACATGCCTATAGTCCCAGCTACTCGGGAGGCTGAGGCAGGAGGATTACTTGAGCCCAGGAATTTGAGGTTGCTGTGAGCTATGAGGACACCCTGCACTCTAGCCAGGGCGACAGAGCAAGACTCTGTTTCAAAAAAAAAAACAAAAAAAAAAAACAACTGGATGAGAAATTGGAATCAAAATGAGCCATAAGATGCCATTTATATATGTTTTTTAAAAGTATAGGTACTGTGTGATTTCATTTATGTGATCCTCAAAAGGATAACAGTAGTGGAGAACAGACCAGTGGTTGCCTGGGGTTAAAGGTGGGAGGAGAATGTGACTACAGGAGGGCTTGGGGAGTGATGGACAGTTCTGCATCCTGATTATGGTGGTGGTTACACAAATATATACACGTGTTAAAATTCATAGAACTATACACCAAAAAAGCCAATTTTATTGTATGTTAAACTAAAAAATAATTTTTTAATTAAAAAAATATATATATTTAGCAGTGGCATCTATGTTAGCAAGAGCAAAAACAGATACAGGCTATGAATACATTAGAATGGCTGCTTATGGTGTGGTTGGGAAATGGAAGTGAGAATGAGAATAAAATAAAGCAAATAAATAAATAAGGCAAAAAAGAAAATGAAAGTCCATGAGTAGACCCATGATGATAATGGGCCATGAAACCAAGTTTGAAGGCTGGATGAGAAGGAAGAAGAGAAGAACATAAATAAGGGAGAGATGGAGGATACAGCTGAGTGTATCCTTCCTGGGCTGCACAGAGAACGAGGGAGCCCTGGCCCCCAGACCAGAGCAAGGACCCCAAATCAGGTCTGCAATATTATGCGGACAGATTCATCAGCCGTGACAGCCCAACACCATCTAAGATCAATCTTACTTCCCTGCTCTGACTTCTGACTCAACAGCTGCCTGATTACCCCATGGCTTCCCTTATAGTGCTGCCTGCAGCCAGAGAATTCTAAGCTGCTAGACAACAATTCTAATCTTCCCAGTAAAGCAGCAATTTAGCATTCCAGCATGTGCCTAAGTCTCCTGGGAGATTTATTACTGAGTCAGCTGCCCCGCTATAATCAGTTTTGGAGTTCTGACAGACTTTCTGGAGCTGTAACGCTGATTACAAGTACATCCTTCTCTCTCCATCTAGAACCAGACCTTAGACTATAGAGAGCCTATGGCCCCTATGCGCCATCTGGCAGTCAACCAGCTGTGCACTCCTGGCAATACCTCTGGTATCAGGACCATTCCAAATGCAGCCAGCTCCAATTTCCTTCTCTAAGGAGTAGGGATAATTATGTCTTCCTTTCAGGTGTGAGATAATACATATACTTACTTATCACAGTGCTTAGCACTATGATGTTTAATAAATGTTACTTTGGCCGGGTGTGGTGGCTCACGCCTTAATCCTAGCACTCTGGGAGGCCGAGGTGGGTGGATCGCTCGAGGTCAGGAGTTCAAGACCAGCCTGAGCAAGAGCGAGACCCTGTCTCTACTAAAAATAGAAAGAAATTATACGGCCAACTACAAATCTATACAGAAAAAATTAGCCGGGCATAGTGGCGCATGCCTGTAGTCCCCGCTACTCGGGAGGCTGAGGCAGTAGGATCGCTTAAGCCCAGGAGTCTGAGGTTGCTGTGAGCTAGGCTGATGCCACGGCACTCACTCTAGCCTGGGCAACAAAACGAGACTCTGTCTCAAAAAAAATAAATAAATAAATGTTACTTTGCCTTCTTCCCTTTTTACAGTCCTATCAGCACAAGTGGTTAAACTTTCACATTTCTACTCTTCTCTACTAGCATCAGTGATAGATTTGAAGGAAGAGTCTGGGACTTCCGAGGGGCCCTGAGGTATAATATAAGGCTTTCTGCAACACATGTGGGTTGAACAGCAGTTCTGTTCATCTTTTACTATAAGGAACAAGTACTAAATATATTAAAGAACCAGGCTGGGCATAGTGGCTCACACCTGTAATCCCAGTACTTTGGGAGGCTGAGACAGGAGGATCACTTGAGGCCAGGAGTTTGAGACAAGCCTTAGCAACATAGCAAGACCCTGCCTCTACCAAAACAGCAACAACAAAAAGTAGCTCAGCATGATGGTATGTGCCTGTGGTCCCAGCTACTTGGGAGGCAAAGGCAGGAGGATCACTTGAACCCAAGAGTTCAAGGTTACAGTGAGCTATAATCATGCCACTGCACTCTAGCCTAGGTGACAGAGTGAAATCCTGTCTGTGAAATATATATGTGTGTGTGTGTGTGTGTGTGTGTGTGTGTGTGTGTGTGTGTGTGTTAAAAGAATCAACTCAGAAAATGCAGGAGAAAAATTTTATAATCTTGGGGTGGTAAAGACCTGCCTAAGTGTAAAAATACCCTGAAGTCATAAAGGGAAAGACATATTTAAATACATAAAAATTCAAAACTTCTGTATGGCCAAAGAGACCAAAGATAAAGTTAAAAGACAGGTAACCAATGGAGAAGCCATATTTACAAATGATATTTAATAAAGGAGTCATATCCACAGTATAAAAAGTTCCTACAAACATGTAAAAAATAGAAAAATGGGTAAAAAATATGAACTAGTAATTCACATAAGAAATAGAAATGGCCAGCCAGGCATGGTGGCTCATGCCTATAATCCTGGCACTTACGGAGGCAGAGGCAGTAGGATCACTGGAGATCAGGAGTTTAAGACTGGCCTGGGCAACATAGTGAGCCCTGTCTCTACAAAAAAATGAAAAAAAAAAAAAAAAAAAGAAAAAAGAAATAGAATGGCCAAGCCAGGTGCAGCGGTGCACACCTGTATAGTCTCAGCTATTCTGGAGGATTGCTTGAGCCCAGGATTTCAAGGCTGCAGTGCACTATGATAGCACCTGTGAATAGCCACTGCATTCTAGCTTGGGCAACATAGCAAGACAAAAAAAGAAAAGAAAGAAAGAAAGACAAGATAAGTAAGACAAATGGTCAACAAACACATGAAAATTTGCTTACCTTCATTAGTAATCAGAGCAACAAGATACCATGTTTAACCATCACAGTGGCAAATGTATAAAGATTAGTAACATCCAGTTTTGTATGAGTATGAGAAATAAGCACTCTCATATACTGTTTTTCTGTGTGTGTGTGTGAGACAGAGTCTCACTCTGTTGCCCAGGCTAGAGTGAGTGCTGTGGCGTCAGCCTAGCTCACAGCAACCTCAAACTCCTCGGCTCAAGCAATCCTGGCTCAGCCTCCCAAGTAGCTGGGACTACAGGCATGTGCCAACATGCCTGTCTAATTTTTTCTGTATATATTTTTAGTTGTCCAGATAATTTCTTTCTATTTTTAGTAGAGACGGGGTCTCACTCTTGCTCAGACTGGTCTCGAACTCCTGACCTTGAGTGATCCTCCCGCCTTGACCTCCCAGAGTGCTAGTCATATACTGTTAATAAGTATAAATTGGAGGTCAAGTTGACAGTATGTATCAAAATGTTAAAAGTGCATAACCTTTAAATTTCAAATCAATAACTTAATCTCCTACATTAAGACACCAGAAAAAGAGCAAGTTAAACCTAAAACAAGCAGAATGAAGGAAATAATAAAGATGAGAGCAGAAATTAATGAAATCTGGAAAAAAACTAGAGAAAAATTAATAAAGTGTAAGCTGGTTCTTTGAAAAGATCAACAGAAATGACAAAGTTTTGGCTAGACTGATAAAGAAAAAAAGGAAACTCAAATTACTAAAATCAGGACCAAAAGAGGCAATATCCCTACTGACCTTAATAGAAATAAAAAGGATCATAAGGAAATACTATGAACTATATGCCAACAAATTACATGACTTAGATGAAGTGGACAAACTCCTAGGGATACACAAACTACCAAAACTGACTTAAGAATAAATAGAAAAATCTGTCAGGTAGAGTGATTTGGGCCTGAAAAAAAATTTTTTTTAAATAAGAAAAGAATAAATAGAAAATCTGAATAGACCTATAACAAGTAAAGGAACTGAATTAGTAATCAAAAAGCTTCCCACATGCACTTTAGGAGGCTGAGGTGGGAGGATCCCTTGAGCTTAGGAGTTTGAGATTGCAGTGAGCTATGATGACGCCACTGCACTCTAGCCCCACAAAGTAAATGTTTTCAGGCCCAGATGGCTTCACTGGTGAATTCTACTAGATATTTAAAGAAGAATTACTAAAAATCCACCACAAACTTTTCCAAAATATAGAAGAGAAAGGAACACTTAACCTGCTTATTCGTTGAGGCAGTTGTTACCCTGATACCAAAACAAGGCAAAGATATCACAAGGAATGAAAACTGCAGACCAATATCTCTTATGAATAAAAAACCAACAAAGTACTAACAAACTCAATCCAGCAACAAATAAAAAGGATGATATACCATGACTAAGTGGGATATACCTCAGGCATGCATGAATGATTTCGTATCTGAAAAAAAATCAATGTATAATATACCATATCAATAGAATAAATGACAAAAAACACATGATCGTCTCAACAGATACAGAAAAGCATGTGACAAAACCCATCACCTTTTCATGAATAGAACACTCAACAAACAGGAAATCCAAGGGAACTTCCTCAACCTGATAAAGGGCATCTATTAAAAACTCTCTGCTAACTTTTTACTTTTTGAGACAGGGTTTCACTCTGTCACCCAGGCTAGAGTGCAGTGACATCATCATAGCTCACCGCAACTTCAAACTGCTGGGCTCAAATGATCCTTCTGCCTCAGCCTCCCAGAGTGCTAGGATTACAGGCGTGAGCCAACATCATTCTTAATAGGTGATGTTTTCCCCCTAAGGAAGAGGACAAGGATGTCTTTTCTTTCCACATCTATTTAACATTGCACTGGAGGTTCTAACAAGAGCAATCAGGCAAGAAAAAGAGCTGTCGTGAAATTTAATGAAAATAATGCACATGAAGTATTTTTCCCATGAACTGCATGTAGTAAGTGCTGAATAAGCATTATCTGTTGTGGGGGTAATGTATGTGGTTACTGCTGGAGCCTAGAGCCCTGCAATTGCAGTGGCTCCCACTGTTTGGATTTTTACACTGACTGACTTATCTACTTACTCATCCCCTGCCTTTTGATTTCCTGCTTGGAGAATGGAATTGCTGGAAGGGTCTCAAGTTTAGGTGGATGTAGATTTCTCCAGTATGACTCAATCCTGGCACTCATGGCCCACTGACAGCCACTACAACCCTACACGGCTTGCCCTAGTGGAGGTAGCACTTAACTGTCCTACAACAAAGCCATTTAGCCACACTTAGCACATCAGAACTCCCAGGCAGGAAGAGACCAGACAACATGCAAGCTAACCTTTTACCTCATTTCATAGATGGGTAAACTGAGGCCCAGAGAGACGATGCAATTTCTCTCAGATTACTCAGTAGGTTGGCAACAGGGCTGGACTTTAGGGTTTAGCATCCCGGATTCCAACACAAGCCCCCTGGTAGAGTAAAGCAGGCTACCTATAATCCTGTGCCTTAGTTTCTCTACCAACACACCAGGCATAAACCAGACTGACCCCACTACACCCAGCCCTCCCCCCATTTTTGAAACCACATACATTCTCACCTCCGGAGATTCCACCAAGCTTTCCATGCTCCTTCTTCCAGCTCTTCTTCCTAACCACTCAGCTCTTTGTGGTCTATAATGGCCTCTCCCCAGAATACTGACAAAAAATATCCACCTGAAGAAGGGAAGACTGTGGGCAGCCACAAAGTCCTGGCATACCTGACGCATACCAACACATACTCCAGGTTCCCAGTGTTGGGGGATAGAGGCCTTCTTATTGTGGTTTGGGGTAGATCTGTTCACATAGGCCAGGACACAATTTCCACTAGACACTGGCTTTGGGGTACACCCTGTCCCTAAACTGTGGTCACAGCTTCATACCTTTCCCTTCTCCTTCTCTTGACTCTGCCCTAGGACAGATGAAAAAACTGCATGAGGAAGAAATTTTACCATGTAGTCTACAGGCACTGATTATATATGCCTTCTGTGTCCAAGGGGATGAGGAGTTAGGCACTGATCAAAAGACATTCAGACTGTAATCCTAGCACTCTGGGAGGCCGAGGTGGGAGGATTGCTCGAGGTCAGGAGTTCAAGATCAGTCTAAGCAAGAGCGAGACCTGTCTCTACCAAAAATAGAAAGCAATGATTTGGACAGCTAAAAATATATATAGAAAAAAATTAGCCGGGCATGGTAGCACATGCCTGTAGTGCCAGCTACTCAGGAGACTGAGGCAGAAGGATTGCTTAAGCCCAGGAGTTTGAGGTTGCTGTGAGCTAGGCTGATGCCACGGCACTCTAGCCAGGGCAAAAGAGCGAGACTCTGTCTCAAAAAAAAAAAAAAAAAGACATTCAGAATACTGATATTACCATAGACCTTATCTCACTCAATCCTCTTGTCCTCCCCTTGAGATAAGAAATCATCTCCCCATTTTACACAGTAAACATTTTGCCATGGGTCCCCAGGAACAATATGTACCAAAACAGCTCTCACATGATTCAATGCACTCAGACTGCCCAGTTAGGTCACAACTCACTGCTGTGGAATGCAGTAGAAGAGAAGACACATGATGTGGCTATAAGATGAAAGCAATGGCAGTCACAAGTTGAATGCCCCTCATCTACTGGATCAGTAAACTTTTTGTCACTGAAATCACTAGTTCTAATGTCATCTTGCCATTTATGCAATTCAGCAGACGTCTGAATTTACAAGTCTACAAAAGAGGCATGGAGGGTGGCTACATGGACAGAACTGGCAATTCACATTTGCACACTGTGGGCTATTGGATCAACTTATTTTTATCCAATATAATTTAAAAGCCTTTCTTCATTCAGGCCCTGTTTCTGGATCCCATAAGCCAGAGCTGTCAGATAGGAGTTCATCCACCTGGGTTAAATGAGCAGGCACCCAGACTAGCCTGTCAGAACCTAACATGGTTTCTATGGATGGCTACACACATCAACTGATCCACAGTTTTAGATTAACACCATTTTAAGTCAGGATTTTAAAGCCAGGGTCTGCCCCCATTCTACAGGTTTGGCTCCACATATAAAGGAAGAAGGAAAGAAAGCTCTTACTTTGAATAAACCAACTCTGGCAAAGATAGGTGGAGTGTTGCAAGAGCCCCAGTAAGACTCCCTTCCTGGATACTGAGTGACTTCAGCAGGAACTGGCTGAGGCAATCACTTACAGGAAAAGCCTTCTGTCCAAAGAGGCCACACAGTGTCCCGCACAGGGAACTTTCTCTCTCTCTCTCTCTCTTTCTCATACACACACACACACACACACACACACACACACACACACACACACAGGCTGGGACTGTAAATATGAGGCTCCAGATAGATCTGACTGGCTCTTGGAATCCACATTCTTTAAAAGTCAGGAATTTCCAATCTAGAGCCTGTGACTGATTCCAAACCTCTTGGAAAGCAATGTGGCAATGTGACCCAGTGTTGTTAAGATGACCATATCCTCTGGCCTAGAAATTCCTCTCCAGGAATTTATCCCAAGGAAATTACAGAAGGAAAAAGCCACACACTACAAAAATGTTTATCTGAAGATTATCTTTGATGGTGAAACCTGGAATGGTGTCTGCTAAGGGAATATCCATAAGGATACAAGACAGCTACAACAAAAGATAATTAGGATAATTATAAACAGAACAGTTGGTAAGATAATGTTGGACAAAAACAGCTCAACAAACAGTTTCATTCTATGATTGCAACAGAGTAAAACATGTATGCATTTGGAAAGTAATAGCAAGTTTTGTTATCAAGGGTAGGAGCAAGTTTTGTTACAATAGTAGATAGAATTTTTTTAACATTTAATGTGTTAACATTGTATCTTCAACTACAAAAAATAAGAAATCCCATAATGCAAAAGCCAAAATCTTCACAAATAACTATCACTTCTATCAATAACAAGTAACATATATTTAGGGTTTATTCTGTGTTAGGCACTGTTTTAAGCTTTCATGGCTACTACCTAAACTTCACACCTACAGGTAGACACTATTATTATCCCCATTTTACAGGTGAGAACACTGAGGCACACAGAGAGTAACAACTTTCCTAAACCAAACAGCTAGCCGTGTGATACTTCCTTGTGCCAATTCTAAGGGTCATCCACCTGCTAAAATCTTTATATCTGCTTAGACAGACATTGCAAAATCCTCAGTAGAAGCCTCATGGGTAAGTGGGTGGTGAGCTTCAAAAGGAATTTCAGAGGTCTTTCATGTTAAAAATATAACCAGGATTTCCCCCATCCACCAAACTAGAATCTAGGAGGTAGAGAAGGAAGGGGGCTAAAGACCAACAGGCTCAGCCCACTCAAATTTCAGAAAGACAACATGGACCAAGAAAGTCAGGACTTGCCTAAAATGAAGTAATCAATTAGGAAAAGAATGAAGATCAGAACTCGGAATCCTCATGCCAATGCCCTTAGTTTCCAAGTCTTGCTCTGACCCTTTGCAGACCATGAATCCCTCTCTCTGTAGCTCTCTTCCCCTCCACCTGCCTCTCTGTGGTCCCTCAGTCCAGCTATCCACAGCCTCCCACTGTCCAGAATAGTCCCAACTGCACCACCTTCCCTCTCTCTGATCATCTTATGCTCACTCTGCCTCCATTTCCTTCCTCTCTTGCCCTGCTGGTAACACTATGCAACAGCTGGAACTTCAGGTAGAGTGTTCTCCCTCTGTGACAGCAACTAGAGGAAATCACAGGCTACTTTCAGTAGTAGACCCCTGCCCTTCCCAATGAGGGAGACTGTTCAAACATGCTGTGATGACTCAGGCTTCCTCTCTCTGACCACACCATATTGCCAGGCTGTCCACTCTCTGGGGTTCCTTGAGAGCAGGGGTCAGCCCTTGTTCATGTCTAACTCCTGTCCTTTGTACAGTGTGGTTACCAATAAAAGTTTGCTGAATGAGCAAATGAGTCCCTGTTCATTCTCTTCCTTGGGGCCCTTCCTGACTTTAGTATGAAGACTCCCTTCTAAATATCCTTGGCCAGGCTAGGGCTCTGCCCGGGGTGTCTGAAGTGCTCATCTGAATGCCAGGAACTACCTGACACCTCAATGCCAAGTCCTCATGTTCCTATAATGCAAATACCAGCTTCCATAGACCCCCTTTAACTTGGAGTCTTATCCTTTTTTTTTTCCCCCCAAGGTGGCAACGTCCTGTAACACCAACAACAGCTCTGTAGTTTCAGGATGTCAAAGGCAAAAGGACCTTATGCAAAACAGGAAGAAACTTTGAAAGAAAAATTTAAAGGCATGTTTAGAATGCACGCGTCATGGGGCCAAGCAATTATTGAACCTCCTGCCAAGGCCTCTCCCCATGACCTCTAGGCCCATGTGGTGGGGCAGGAAGGACCCTGACCTCACACCATATTTATCACACTGCTGACATAATCCTGCCCCTTCCCTCAGTGCCTCACCCTAGCTCCCCAGCTCTGTGCCAAATGACCCCTGGCAGGCCAAACTGCCCCTCAGAAGAGAATTTAACTCCATTGAGGACATTCAGAAGGGCGTAACTTCAAAATGCACTCCTTGGGAAGGGCCTGGTACACTGGCCTGAGGCTTTATTCATCTAACTGACATATGTGAACAAGCCCTGACTGAGACCCAGGCTCTGCTGGTCTCTGAGGCTTCTCCCTAAAAGAATCCCTGCAAACCTAAAGGTGCTTATTTCATGGCCCCTGCCCAGATCTCAGGACTACATGGAGGCGAGGGAGCTGTGCTGTATGTTTCAGAATCTGATTTCCTAGCTTGTTTCCACCTTTCCGATGTGTCACATCTCAGTGATGTCACCAGCACTGGGTTAGCTAGCTGGTGTTCAGCCGGCACCATGGCCTGGAGCCACAGCAGTTCATGTAAGCCTAGCCCAGAGACTTGGCAGCTAAGGAAACAAATGGAGAAGTCACTGAGAAAGCATCACCCCCACTGATTCCGTTCACAACAGATTTCTGCTCAGCCAGATCCTAAGAGCCTGTCCTGTAGCCTGGCCCTCTGCCCCTGCCCCAGGCACTTCCTGGATCTAGTTTCCTTTTTAATCAGAATTCTAGACACACCATTTAGCAATAAGCAATACTCATCTGCCAGCAGTAAGCAAATCTGTAATTTCCAGTGGGTCTATCCCTTTGTAAGACTGGCTTAAAAACCCAGCCTTTCTCAAAAAGCATTCACCCTTTTTCTTCCTTTTTAGAAAGCTCTCCTACAGAAACCATTCAAAACGTACATAAACCACTCCCCATACGCACAAGCCTCACCATACCACTAAGAAAAAACGAAAACTAAATACGTACGTGTCCATGTTCAGCAACAGTTGAATGACAAAGAAAGTTACGACATATTCAGCTGACAGGATATGATACTGCCTTTGTGATTTTTAAAGATATAAGAGCAAGTATTTGACAGAATCTTAAGTGGAAAATTTTGAACACCTGGCTATCTATGTGAATCTATATCAATATCAATCTATCCACCCATCTATAAAGACATCAGCTATATACTTAAACCTATACAAGACAGAGACTAATAGGAAACATGCCAACATGTTTCTTTTAGGTAATAGGAATATGGGTGTGCTTTTCTATCGCTTTCAACTTTTCAAATTGTTTTCAATGACGCTGCATTACTTTTTACAAAAAGGAGGAAGAGATTATCCTATTTCAAAAAAAAGGTAAAAGCAAAGACCGGCAGCCCTAGCCCCAGCATCCCTGTGAGGCAAACCATTCTCTCTTTCTGTCTGGGCTTTGTGAGGGGCTTTGGAGAGGCAGCAGGGGGGACAGAGAAGCAGCTACATAACACACCCAGACCAGACATTAAAATCACTGCCAAAGAATTCAGCAACAGCCAATTATATAGCCCTTGGCCTTCATTTGTGTAGGGAAGGGGCGGGCTGAGGCCAAGCTGGAAAGTGGAACCTGAAACACTGAGTGTGTGACTCACCCCTCTGTCTTCTAAGGACGAATCCCTTTAGGACACGTTCACACAGCCAGCTCCCAGCAAAACCCTGTCCCCCACCTCCAAGCCCCACACTCTAATGTGGAGGTCTCTGACTTTTAGAACAGAATCCTGAGGTCTTTCCTCAAGCTAGTGACTGCCTCGCCTCACCTCACCCCGCTTAGGCCCAGATAAACACAGACAGACACACACCCCACCCCCACCCCGCAGGTCTTTACAATCACAGCCTGTAGTCTGGCTCCCAGGAACCCTCACCAAGTTTAGG
Source organism: Lemur catta (assembly GCF_020740605.2). Lineage (NCBI taxonomy): Eukaryota > Metazoa > Chordata > Mammalia > Primates > Lemuridae > Lemur > Lemur catta. The sequence continues at coordinate 38,079,484 of NC_059137.1, read as the reverse complement.
GACCCAAGGGACCCCATGGAGATCACTGAGTCCAATCCCATGCCTTGTTAACCCCTAGCAGTCGGGGTCTGTCTGGCTGGCCTTTACAGTGACCTCACTCACTGTCCAGAGACCACACCAGACTGTGCCAAAGTCAAATAAAAAATTGTCACAGTGCCAGGCCCTCAAAGGACTTAAGCTGCAAGGGCAGAACATTTGTCATAAGACAACTGGACTCCTGCTCCACTGGATAAGAAAAACTGGAATTTCCAGGTGGATGTGGATTCAAGCAGAATTCCAGTCTCTGCTTCTTGGCAGGAGCAGGCAGGGAACAAGGTACGGTAATGGGTAAGCAGGCAGTGGAGAAATCAGCAGGTTTGACTACAGTAGAACTAGGCCCTTTCTTTCTCTCTCTCTCTCTCTCTCTCTCTCTCTCTCTCTCTCTCTCTCTTTCTCTCTCTCTCTCTCTCTCTCTCTCACACACACACACACACACACACACACACACACACACACACACAGCCCAGCTGAGCCCAGAGGGGACAAGCCTAAGGGCCCTGTTCCCAAAGTCTAGATGGTCCCCAGGGTGGAATCTGTGGAAGGACTCAGACGGTCTTGGCATTAACTGTCCCATCATTCCCAACCCATAAATTAGCCTAGTCCCATCCTAGAAATCCCTACCCTGCTGCTACCCAAAGACCATAATACCCAGGCATATGGCTGTTGATGTCTCATTAAAATCTTCATAAAGCAGCAAGTTAAAGATTACCCAGCAGAGCTAATTACGCAGTTTCAGAAATTAGAGGAAAATTTTCACACAGATAAAACCAGGCCTGGAGAACTTTAATATCAACTTTGGGTTTTTAAAAGAAGAAAGGACAGGAGGGAGGGGAGTGATAGGCAGAGGGAAAGGGATAAATAAACACACACATACACACACACACACACACACACACACACACACACTCTTTGGTTTCCTCAGTTCACATTAGCACTGTTTAATTATGCCTCCCTTGCCTAACTTGTGAGTCCCTAAAGAGAAGGTATTTTGTCTTCTTTGTAGCTCTAGTGCCCAGCATAGTCCAGGTACATTGCTGGAAGTAAATGAATGAGGTTACCAGATGCCTGAGCCATCCATACAAGACAACCATACAAGACTTTTCGGAAGGACCCACAGACATACCTTGCAGGGATCTTTTCCTAAAACTCTAAGCCACATCAGGTCACCCCTGAACCTCTGTACTAAGTGTCTACTGGGTAATAACCTCAGGGAAAAGCATGGGATGGTTCTGTCCTTCGAAGCTATGGTTCTAAGAAGCTGCAGTTTTGAGTCCAATCCTACATTTGGCCCTTACTCCTCACGCCCCAGGGAGCTTCCATTGGGTTCATCAGAAGCCCTTCTGCAGAAGGAGGAAGCTCCTGCACTTGCTTGGAGTCTGGTATGAACTACAACAGGCAGGGATCACTTCCACCCCCATCAGGCTGTGGAAGAAATCAAGCCAAATAGCTATGGTGGAAGAAATCAAGCCAAATAGCTATGGAGGGTATTTCTCAATCGCAGACTGTTAGACAAGGAGTATCTGCGTGTTATGTCGATAAATTATTTTCCCTGGAAAAAAACAACAGGACAAATTGGTTTAAAGGACTAGTTACCTAAGCCTAAGGCTTCAAGATCTGGACACAGATGAGGCTTCCTCCCTGAGCCTTCTCCAACCCCCAGGATGAAGCTCTACCCCAAGCCAGAAGGTGATGAGGCTCCAGCACTCATCCCCAAAGGGGCAAGAGGGTGCCCTTTCCCAAGCCTCTAAGTACACTCTGTCCTGGGCAGCCTGCTGCTGTCCACGTGTGTGCACATGGGGGGGAGGGGCAGCATGCTAGAAGAGAAACACCTGAGCACCAAGAACCCAGCAGAGACCTACAAGTGCTAGGACACAAACCTTGGCAAAGGCTCAGCTGACAGCCCTCATAAAAACCAGGGAATTTGGCTCAGGGACAAGTGCTCCCCATGTACCCTGGCTACCTGTAGCTGCTGTTTGCTGGCCCAGATGCCCAATGAAGAGGATCTCCTCAAAGTATAGCTGGGCAAGAGGGGCCTCTACGGTTTAAGCAGTCCAGTACTCATTCCGCCCCCAGGCCAGCCAGCCCTGGCCTCCCCTAACTAGTGCAGTCTGATGTACCGCCCACCTCCCCCACCCCACCCCTCTCCAGACTGGCAGCGCTACAGCCAGTCAAGTCCTGTTGAGCTGCTGCCAAGTCTGAGTAGAGATAAACATTCCAGGAGAAGAAATGCAAGGCGACTGTTCCTCCCATCTCAGGCAAACACCCAGGTGGCAAGAAAAGAGAGCCTCAACTGTAGGGTCAGTGGAGTGGAAGCTGCATGGCCCCCTGAGGACCTGAGACAGAGTCAGGGAAAGAGGATAGCACCTACAGTCCTAAACTAGCTGGGAGAACTGCCTGGGGAATGCTGTAGGAACCCTCAGGGAAGGCCCACCAACCCCCTTCAGCACTTACTCCTGGAGGCCCCACACTAGCCCATGGAGTTTGCCCTGGATGGGGACTACTGTGGTTCCAAATACTACAGTCTGCCCCAGGTCACACAGATAGCATAGACAGAGGCAGGATTCTAACCCACGTCTATTTGAAGTCTATTCTAAGGCTCTGACGGATCAAATAGTGGCCCGCCAGAAATCCAGTCTGGTGCCTTACCTCCTCCAGGAAAAGGCCTGTCCATACCTATCACCTATCAGCTGAGAGGGATCACAGTATCTGGCCCAGACCCCTGGACACCAGAAAGCAGAGCCAAGTCAGGGAAAGAAACTGCAAGTAGTGAAAAGGCCACAACTCTAAACCCCACGGATGCTTTCTCCCATCAACCTCAAAACCACCCCACAAGGGCTTTGGCTGACACCTGCCCATGAACAGATGGGCTCAACTCCCCTCACCCACACTCCCGGGGAGACTTTCAGCTTTCTCAAGGCAGGAACCTCCACTTGGAGAGCTGCACCCAAGCATTCAAACTAAGGGCTCAACTAAAATGAGGAAAATACCTCCACTCTCATTTCTGGAGTTGCCTCAGTAGCAGCCTAAGCGTCATGGTCTCTCATACATGTCACATGAAGGCAGGCAAGCTAGAGAAAGCCCTCAGAAACCTTATCTCAGGAAGTCCTTTCAAGCAGCCAATTCAGAATCCATTTAGAAACACCAGTAACTGGTAACAAGCTAATACTAGCAACACTGTTACAAAACAAAGCAGAGCTATGGTCACCACCATGACTCTTATGCTTCAGAGAGACCCTATGCCTCAAATACCAATCTAATGAACTTTGGGGTACTTTTCTTTAACTTGCTAATTAATTTTTCTTTTTCTCTTCTTTTCTTTTTTTTTTTTTTTGTTTTTCTTTTGAGACAGAGTCTCACTTGATTGCCCAGGCTAGTGCCGTGGCATCAGCCTAGCTCACAGCAACCTCAAACTCCTGGGCTTAAGCAATCCTCCTGCCTCAGCCTCCCAAGCAGCTGGGACTACAGGCACACGCCACCATGCCCAGCCAATTTTTTCTATTTTTAGTAGGTCTCACTCTTGCTCAGGCTGGTCTCTAACTCCTGGGCTCAAGCAATCCTCCTGCCTCAGCCTCCCAGAGTGCTAGGATTACAGGCATGAGCCACCTCACCTTGCCTCATTTTTCTTTCTTTTTGTACAATGTCCAGGCAACAATTAAAAACAAAAGCAAAAACCCTGGCCTCTCTGTGGCCTGGGACTTGTGCTGTCTCTTCCCCCCTTCTCTCTGCTGTTCAGAGCCATCTCCATGGGAACTTCAAGGTTCCAAGCAAATATTATTACTATATTATTGTTAACCATCATGTACCTAGTACCTACTATGTACCACGTATTTACTGTACACAATCTCATTTAGTCCTAAAAATAACCTATAAGGTAAACATCAACAACCTCATTTTACACATGAGACTCTAAGAAACTCTATAACGTGCCTGAAGTCAGACACTTAGCAGTAGGGCAAAGAGTCTATTATACTTTGTTTTATAGGACTCGTCTGCTTCCCAGACTAACCATCAAATAAATGCAAAGCAATTCAATTTTCTGCTTTTAAAAAAAAATTCCCTCTCGTTACCATAGTTCATGTCTGACCAATTCCAAGATGTCCCTCTCAAACTTGGTATGAAAATATTGAAGCAATTATTGCAGAAACCAAGCAAGAACAGGTAGGAAGGCCTGCTCTGCCAGGGCTCTGCGGGAAAGTGACAGAATTATTGGCGGGATGCCTGCCCGCCTGCCAGGGACCCTCACTCAGAACAATTCTCCAAAATCTAGCATTGGAGATGAGTGGCCACCTGTCTGGTAACCCTGGAGGCAACCTGTAGCTGCCTTGGGCCTATGGGTTACAGCAGGGGTCCCCAACCTATGGTGAGCTGCATAATTATTTCATTATATATTACAATGTAATAATAATAGAAATAAAGTGCACAGTAAATGTAATGCACTTGAATCATCCCGAAACCATCTCCCCTTTCCCAGTCCGTGGAAAAATTGTCTTCCATGAAAATTGTCCCCGGTGCCAAAAAGGTTGAGGACCACTGGGTTACAGGGCAAGGAGCAATCCAGGTTAGGCTCAGCCTCCTGCAGTAAGGAATGCAAAACCCACCTACCCAAGCTCCCAGCCTACACTGAAACAGAGACTAGAGGCCAGGGTTCAGATCATCTGGACAGGATAACTGACACTTTGGCTGCTACTGGAAGTACCAGGATTGGGCAACCCCATGTTGATTGGTTATATTTTAGCCCTCCAGCCCCCAGAGTACATGTGCCCTCTGCCCCTAGGAGGACCCTGCTCACCTAGGTTGGGGAACCTACCCATACCCAGGGAGGAAGCTGGGGGAAAGGGCCCCAAGCCAGGGATCCACACAGAGGAGGAAATGAACACAATAGTTACAATTTACTGAGGGCTTATCCTCATTAATTAAACCCTTGTTTACATCACTTCATTTAATCTTCCAAAACAACCCCTTAAAACAGGTACCATTTATTATCCCCATTTACCATAAGAGAAACCTGAAGTTTAGAGAGAAGTCACTTGCCCAAAGACTCAGGAGAAAAGTGAATCCACTCTCAGGAGAGTGGCTCTATGGGAAGACTTGTGATCTGAGAGGTCAACCTCCTTTCCCACTGGGAGCCTCACTGTCAGTCCCCAATAAGGGAGTGGGTTTACTTGAGGTCCCTACCAGAGTTAACAGGACAAGACTGCTCTACGCCCTAAAACAGACCAAAACTCCAAAACTTCCTGAGCCTTGGGCCTGAGCAAGGAAGTCTCCAAGGCCTTCTCTGGTTGTGCGGCCAGAGGGGCCTGCGGGCTTCCCTGTAGGGTCTCGGCTCCAAGCCTCCAACACGACTCCCAAGGGACCCACCTCCCAACCCCTCAGCCCAAAGCCTGTCTGGGATTAAGGTCTCTGATCCGGAAAAAAGAGCCTGGCTGTCATGGAAGAGGGCATAGGAGAAGGTCCGGGGGACCCTGTCGGGGAAATCCGGGGGAGTCCCAGTCCTCGGACTGACGACGACCCGAATCCTTACCGAGCAGCGGGGACTCCTCAGGGCAAGCGGGCAGAGACAGCACTGTGGTGCGGGGCAGTGGGAGCGAAGTCAAGTTGCTCGCGGGGCCGGGGCCGGAGTCCGCACCGCGGCTGGAGTCACGACCCGGGCGCGGCTCTAAGGAGGCGCCTAAAGGAAGCGGCGGCCGGGCCCCTCCGGACCGGAGCTCCCTGGAGGACTGCCCGATGGCGGCGGCGCCGTTCGAGCCGCCCTGCAGCGGTGTGGGTACTCCCACCAGCTGGGGCAGGCGGCTCAGGTCGCGGCCGGCCAGGTAGTAGACGAGAGTGACGCCAAGGTGCAGCGCGCAGACGGCCACGAGCAGGCGGCAGGCCCGCTGCAGGGACGCGCCTGGCATCGCGGCGCTGCCGCCCAGGAGCGGCTCCCGAAGCCTCATCTTCCCGCCGCCGCTTTAAGAGGGGTGTGGGCTGCGGGAGGGGAGGGCGACCCGCCCGCGGGCCGCCGGCCAGGAGCTGCCTGACCACTGCGAGGAGGGGAGAGCCCGGGGGGAGGCCGTAGAGCGTGGCGCCAGTGGGCGGGCGGCCGAGCGCCGAGACTCGGCCGGCCCGGCCCGACCCGCGAGGGACCAGAAGGGCGCCGGCGGCGCGGGCGGGGCCGGGGCGGGGCCGGCGGCGGGGGCGGGGCCGGGCCGGGCTTTCTGGGCAGGAGGGGGAGGGCGGGGCCGCTGGGGCGCCGAGCCGGGGGGCGGGACCGTCCGTGGCGGGACAGGGCCGCGCGGGGGGCGGGAGGCGGGGCGGCGGGGCGGAGTCGCTTCGAGGGGGCGCGGCGCGAAGCTCCAGGGTTGGCCCGCGGTGCAGCCCGGGGTCTGACCGCGGCTCGGACGCCCAGCCGCGCACCGCCCTCTTCCTCCGGAGCCTTCGCCGCGGAGCCTCGGTCGCTCCCGAGCCGCACCTCCTCCTCCTCCTCCTCCGCCTCCTCTTCCTCCACGCTGCCGTCGAGAGGCCGCGCCACTTCCCGGGGTGCACACGGACTGGGGTGCGGGCCTGGGCCTGCGGCGCGGCGGCGGGGAGCAAGCGGGTGGTTGTGTGGACGGCCTGGGAGCGCGACGGCGTCCTCGCCAGTGGGCCTCGGTAGGCCTAGGGGTGAGGAAGAGGGGCACAAAACGGTTGCCAGGAAACCGGCTTCCACGCCCGGCGAGGGGGTGATGGTGGCTGAGGGACTCTCTGGGACGTTCGAAATCCCCTCCCTTAGCCCAGGTGAGCCCCGCCGCCAATGTGGGGGCCCTGCCAGAAGCCGCGGCTCACTGGGCACCCTGCGCGAAGAAAGTGCATGAGCTGCCATTTTTCTCATCTCACCGTCGTGGAGCCTGGGCTAGGGGACCTCAGAGACCAGCCAGCTTGGTTCTGGGGAGGGGGAGGTGCCCCTCCAAGTGCAGCCCACCCTGTGAGGATAGATGCTTTGAGGGGAAGGGCGGCAAGAAGCCTCAGTAACCCCCACACCAGCGTGTAGAACAGCCAGTTTTACAATCTACACTGGGCTGGATATGATCCCGTGAAGTAGGAATTGTCGCTATTTTATAGATGGGTAAAAATAAAATGGAGCCCAGTGGGGGTCAAGAAACTTGCCTAAGATCCCACGGCTGGTGAGAGGTAGAAGTCTGGCTCCAAAACCCTTATTTTCCACACATTTACCCCATATTGATTTGCAAGGAAGGGCTGAAGGTTATGTGGGTGAGACATAGGTTCTGAAGCCACTTGACCTATTAATACATTTGATTGAGGGGCATCAGACCCACCTGACTGAGTGCTCCAGTGAGCAGACACCTTACCTCAGAGAAAGACTCATGGAGGTGCTGTCATTTATGTGGGTGGGGAAGCTGAGGGCTCTGGCAGCCAACTCTGAGGTGGGGAATGACAATAGCTACCATATTTTGAGAGTTTACTATATGCCATGAAGTGTAGGCGTTGTTACAGCCTCCATTTCACAGATGAGAAAATTGAGTCTCAGGAGGTGACACTTGGTTGTGACCATTACAGAATCTTCTTTCCTTACTTCCAGGTCCACCTGATCTTCCCCACTTCACCAGCCATTTCTTTGTCTCCTTTTGGACTTCTCTTCCCCAGTTGCTGAAGGCCCCAGGTATAGTCCATGATGCTCTTTTCTGTGTCTACTCACTTGCTATATGCTGATCACTCCAAAATTTGTCTCCAACTCAGATCCCTTCCCTGACCTCCAGACTCATACTCAACTGGCTATTTTACTGGCATCTTAAACTCAGTGCATCCTGCCCCAACGACCTATTCCTTACCCTCCACTCCCATTCTTACCTCCCTCAGAGAATGGTACCATTGTTCATCCAGTTCCCCAAAACCTAAAAGTTGTCCTTGATGTGCCTCTCTTACTCCCAAATGCCATCTCTAGTCCCTCAGCAAGTCTTGTCAGTGCTACCTTCAAAACATCAAAATTCACCACCAGCTAACTCTGATGTAACCATCCTGGGCAAAGCCACCATCAGCTTGGCCTGGGTTATATGATAGCCTACTAATTGGTCACCCTGCTTCTACCTCCTCCATGCTTCCTCCCCAATCTATTCTCCAGAGCACCCAGGGAGATCTTTGTAAGCACAAATCAGATCGTGCCATTTTATTCAGAACAAAATCCAAATCCCTAGAAGCCCTATCTAATCTGGTTCCTATCTCCCTCCACACCCTCATTTATCACCCTCTATCTACCATGCTGGACCTGCCTTAGCCACACTGGCCTAATTGCTCTTCCTTGAACTTGCCATAGTCCTGCCTCAGGGCCTTTTTACTTGCTCTTCACTTAGCCTGAAACACTCTTCCCCAATATTTCATTCAGGTCCCCCAAAAGTCACCTTATGAGAGAAACCTCAGACTACCCAATGTGGAATAGTCTCTCCCGCCCAACTCTGCTTCATTTTGCTTGATTTTTTCAGAGTAGGTATCAACTACCCAACATTATGCATTTATTTTCTGTTGTCTTGTCTCCCTCATTAGAAGATCAGCTCCATGAGGGCAGGAATTTTTTCTCTTGTTCACTACTGTATCTTCAGCCCCTAGAACTGAGCCTGGCACATAGTTGGCACCGAACAAGTATTTGTTAAAATACTTTGTAAGAACACAAAATCAAGAGTTGTTCTGCAAGGAGTTGGTAAGGGTGAAGCTGACCCAAACAGCCTATGTCTAGGGGAAAATTCTGCCTGGCCAGTGAGTGAGGGGACTTCAGATTAGTCCCCCATCTGAAAAATGAGGGGAGGGGAAAATGGAGATGTATCTTCCATAGAAATAGGTGATGTCCAGAAGACAGGATTAAGGGGAGGTTAGAAGTCACAGACCTGTCCCGGGACCCTCTGTGGCTAGAAATCAATGAGAAGAAACAACACTTGCTAATTGCCTATCCCTCAGGGTCATGCAGAGTCCACTGAGGCCTGAGCACCAGCCTCACCAGCCCCTGATCCGGAGGTACCTAGAATCGGTAAATTTGTTGCTTCTGAAAGGTCCAGAAGGTCCAGAAACCTTCAGGACAACATTGTCCAACTGTCCAAACAAGAACTGTTGTTAGAGAAAGGACAGACAGACCCAGGCAGCCTTCTCCTCCATGGCCTTCAGCTCTTTCTACGCTCAACTTTGTCAGGTGAAAAATTAATCTTATCAAGTGAGACGCCTGGAAGGGGCAGTCGCAGTGTTGACTGGCCCAAAGCTGGCACATAGGTTTGGCAGTTGGCCCATCCAGTGCTCACCTGCCCAGAGGCAACAGCTCTCTGCTTCTCCCTGCAGCTTGCCTTCCACCGTCAGTGGCCTTTCCTCTGCTCTCTCACAGCGCCCTCTTCTGAAATGTAAACTGACAGAAACTGTCAGTTTACATTTCTATTTTCACCCTTGTAGATCAGAAGGAAGGGCATAGAATAGTGCCTGGCATGTGGTAGACAGTTATTTCAGTTATCTATGGAGCATAACACACCACCCCAAAACATAGTGTCTTAACAAGTTTTGACACTTAACCATTTCTCACAGCCTGGTAGTTGCCTGGACGTTCTGCCTCACCTGGTGTCAGCTGGGAACTAGCACAGCTGGAAGCTCCAAAACGGCCTCACTCACAGGGCTGGTGGGTGGAAGCTCAGAATGGGTTGTGGGTCACGTGGACCTCGCCACAAAGGCCTCTCCATGTGGCTGTTTGGGTTTCCTCACAAACCGGAGGAAGCTTTCCAAAAAGGATCATTTCAAAAACACAGGAAGAAAATACAGATCCCTTAAAGCCCAGCCTTAAGCATCACTTCTGTGGGCATTCTTTTGGTTAAAGCAAGTTAAAGGGCAATCCAGATTCAAGAAGAGTAAAAATAGACTCCTTCTGTTGATGAGAGGAGGGACAAAGAATTGGCAGGCATCTTTAATCCACTGTAGTTTGCCCAGTGGCTAGAGATTATTTAAATTATTCTCATAGGTAAAATACTATAATCTCTTCCCAAGGTCCCCTCAAAGGCTCATCTAATGAAGACTTCAGGTCTACATTTAGATATGTTCAGATGCACAAATAGTTACCATTGTGTTACAGCTGTCTATAGTATTCAGTACAATAACATACTATACACATTGATAGCCTAGGAGCAACAGGCTATACAATATAGCCTAGGTATGTAGTAGGCTACACCATCTAGGCTTGTGTAAGTATACTCTGTGATGTTGGCACAATGACGAAATCAACAAATGTCACATTTCTCAGAAAGCATCCCTGTGGTTAAGCAACATATGACTGTAGTCCAAAAGATTATTTGTACTAAACTTGCAACTTTATCTTTCCCTTACATATCCAACATGTAATAGAAAGACAATGACAGCAAAACCACAGTAGACACTCCTATTTAGAAAGGGGATTAATAAGAGGTACATAACATTGCTTGATGATTTAGGATATAGAAAAAACGAGAAAAAATTAAAAATAAAAGTTTTTTTTTAAATTAAAAAAAAAGAGAGAGACATAGCAGTCATTAGCAAACCTGGGAACTAATCATGTACTTGTTGCCAATTCCCCCTGCTCCAGGGGCAGGGAATATGATTCTCTGTGGCTCTTATCTCTACTTTTTGGGCTCTTGGCTCCATCCTTTGAGTCATTCCTCTTTTCCAAAAGAAATAGCCTTTGTTTGTAGCTCAGTAACTTGTTCAAGATGCTTCACTGGGTGCCCAGTGTCCTCTTTTCATTTTGAACTGCCTTTGTCTATTTTAGTTCAAGCCACTGGTGCTTATGCTAGTACAATTCTCTTAGGGGGAAAAAAACTGTGGATTTTCAGTGAATTTTATTGAGTTTTACTCCATTAGATAAAAACTATACCCCCAAATCTCAAGATAAGCCCTTCCCTCCTTTAGGCTGTGAATCAGGGTGCTATAGGACAAATAATTAAGGTTCTTAGAAGCACTTTCATCTAGGTGAGAGGTTTAAGAAGCACTGCTTTTTTTTTTTTCTTCAAGGAAGCACTGCTTTAAATCTTTCAGAGATCTCAACAGAGGCTTATAGCCACATCTTAACCTTGAAGCCATGTTTTATTGGGAGGCTCTTGGAATTAATTCTTCCCTCTAGTTTTAATTTACTTTGAACATCTTTTGCTGGCTATAGAGAATATTCTGTGCCCTCTGCAGTTCCTCTAAATTTTGCTGGAAACAAAATAGTTTCTTCTTCCTGTACTTTTTCATGGCCAGCTAAAAGGAGTTAGCTGGAACTTTGAATATTTGGTCTGGAAATCTCCATACCAAGTTTACAGGTTCAGTTGATACATTTTCTCTTATCCATGTTACTGTATGTTACCAGTATGTAACTTAGGCCCCAGTAACAATTTCTTTACTGTCCTTTCATTCTCCCCACTACCCTTCAGAATTTTGCAAGCCTCCTGGTCCCAAAGTCAATGCTATTAATATATGTTTTAGGTTTTTGTTATAGAAGCACCCCACTTCCAGGTGACAATTTCTGTTTCAATTACCTATTGCAGGGATTGGCAAAGCAGGGCCCATCAGCCAAATCTTGCTCACCACCTGTTTTTGTAAATGAAAAAATTTTTAAATCTCTGCTATGTTCTTCTGTATATGTATTGTCTATGCTTGCTTTCATGCTACAATAGCAGAGTTAAGTAGTTTCGACAGAGACCATCTGGCCTGCAAAGCCTAAAAAATTTACTGTCTGATCTTTTACAGAAAAAGTTTGCCAACTCCTGATTTATTATTTTGCAAAAAAAAAAAACCTACCCAAAAATGAGTTTCTTAAAACAACAACAATTTATTACAATTCTGTGCATTAACCAGGTGGTTTTCTGCTTCCATACAATGTTGGCTGGGGTGATGGAATGTGTGGAGGTATAAATGGCCTCACATGGCTGAAAGTTGTGCTGGTTGCCAGCTGGGAGCTCAGCTGGAACTGTTAGTCAGGTGTCTCAGGTCTCCTCCATGTTGGCCTCCACATGGCTGCTTGGGCTTCCTCATAGCATGGCAGCTATCTTCTAAGAAGGAGCATTCTAAATGCATAGGAGGGAACAGAAGATTTCTTAAAGCCAAATCTTGGAAGTTATACAATGATACATCTACCACATTCTGTTCTGGTCTATTCTGGTCAGCATAGGCCATAGGACCAACCCAGATTCAAGGGGAGAGGAAATAGACTCCACATATTGATAAGAGATGTGGCAAAAAGTTTGTGGCCATCTTTAATCCATCACAACACAAATAAACTGCCATCCATACTTTGTTCTGAGTGCCCAGTTGTACATCTTCCCATGACCTGACGTGGGGTCAGCTTCCTCCTCCCACTGCTTTACCCCAATCGCCACAATCACATATTGTATGTGAAAATCCTTCATTGGATAAAGGTGCCTCTAGCACTGGGTCCAGGCCCCACTCAATGACCTTGGCTGTCTATTCCCAGCAACATCTACACTCAGGACAGGATATGCCCACAATCTGTTGGAATGAGTTCTCTGCCTCAAGTACTACTTCCTCTAATCCTAGAAAAAAGAAGCCTGGGAACTGCCTTCTATGCTGTATCTGAAAGTCTGTTGGGATATCCCATCTGTCTTAGTTATTGCCATAATAATGCTATTTATAGCAAATAACCACCAAATCTAAGTGCCATACAATAATAAATCACTTATTTTTCTCTCATGGATATCCATGGGTTGGCTTGGACAGCTCTGCTTAAGGCTGTAGATTTATAGGTAGCTAGGTGAGTCTACTCCATGTGTCTCTATTCTGTGATGCCTGCCAAGGGCATGTTTTTCACATGGTCATGGCAGAAGCACAAGATGGGTGATCAGAAACCCCCAATGCCTCATAAGGCCTATGACTGGAATGGTTACTTTCACCCACATCGTGTCACCCAAAACAAGTTGATTGGCCAACCCAACATTAGTGGGCCTGGAAACTGCATTCTGCCTCTGGTGGGAGGAACTTCAAAGTCACATGGCAAAGGAACTGAATATAAGGAGTGGTGAAGAATTGGAAATAATGCAATCCTTCCTAACTTTTTTTTTCCTGGAGCTAGGATGCCAGCTGGGAATTGTGCTCCAAAACAGCTTACAGTTTGCAATACCTCTGGTCTCTTCACCTCCTTTCCTGCTCTTTCCCACCTGCCCTATGGAGTTGGTCAAATTTCAGGATCATAGGGAATATGGAAGGGCACCAATCCTACCTTTATCCAATGAGGGATTTTCACATACAGTGTACTCTCTGAGAGTTCATCCAGCTTTGTGTGCACACCTCCAGTGACAAGGAGCTCACTATATAATGAGGCAGCCTGCACCACTGTGGATATCACTGACCCAATTATTAAGCTTTCTTAGACAATCCTCAAATTGCCATGATTTGACTTATGATTTTTCAACTTTACAATGGCATGAAAGTGATATTCATTCAGTAGAAACCATACTTCAAATTTTGAGCTCTGATCTTTTCCCATGCTAGTGATATGAAAAGGTCAACACTTTATTATAAAATAGGCTTTGAGTTAGAAGGTTTTGCCCAACTGTAGGCTAATGTAAATGTCCTGAGCCTGTATAAGGTAGGATAGGCTAAGCTATGATCTTTGGTAAGTTAGATGTATTAAATGCATTTTCAACTTACAATTGGGATTATCAGCACAAAACCCCATCATAAGTAAAGAAGCATCTGTGTTAAGCTAAAATCCATGTCTATAGCTTCCATCACTGATACCACGTCTTCTCCTTGGAGACACAGAATAAACTGAATCCTCCTCTACCACCTGAGGGTCTTTCAGTTATTTAAAGAGATCAGCCATGTGCCTTCTCCCAACCTGAAGATGACTCCTCTCTAGGCTGACAAATACCTATCATTTCTACTGTTCTTCATGCTTCATGGTTGAGTGCCTTCCCTGTCCTAATCATTCTTCTTTGATCAGGTTTGGACTACCTGGGCATTCAGTAGGGCCCAGGACTAAATGCAGCATTCCAGTTGGGGTCTGAGCAACAGAATAGAGCAGGACTATCACCTCTATAGTTCAAAATATCACACTTTCGTCAATGCCTTCTAAAACAACATTCACGTTTTTATGTTCATGTTAAACTAAAGACAGGGCTGAATACAAAGTCCTGGAACAGTGGAAACACCTCTATAAATTGACCTGAATCCTTTAAATAAATTCATTGTACCAATCTGGGTTTTTGACTACAAAAACAGTCAATTACAACACTTCTCTGCCATGACCATCACTTTCGGTGATTACTTAACACCACCACTTCATGACTGTCCATGCTGCTGCTGCTGCTGCTGCTGCCATGAATAATTTCCAACCACCCCTGCCTCTTAGCATCACCCCTGAACAATTCAGTCTTCAGTGGGAGTGGCTGAGCCCAATTCACATGCCTGAGCCCTAGCTGCCAGGTAGAGGAGAAAAGAATCTTCCCCTTTCTGCTTCTATGTTGGGAACCATGGCACTGTAGCCCTCTAATAGTATATACACTGGAAAATTCTTCCAAAATAAGATGGGGGTGCATGATAAGTGGACAAATATAATAGCAAAGGTTCACGCGAGTCATTTAGAAGGTTGCTTTTCATCTTAATTTTACTATCATCCAAACTATGTTTTTATCCACAAGAATATCATGCCAATGATTATTAAAGGTCTTGCTAAAGACCCAATTTGCCAATAAACAGACTATCAAGAGCAGCTCTCCAATCTGTCAGTTTAGGGACTATCATAAAAGGAAATTTGATTGTCCTTGCCATGCCTTGTTCTAAGAAACTCTTATTTCCTTTATATCTTTAAAAATCTATTCTTGGATAAGAGCGTAGTTTGTAGAATCAACTTTTCTTCCCTGTACTGGATGGGTATTGATTTTGTCTGCCTCATATTCATTACTCCTTCTGGTAGGAGACTCCCCACTGTTCCCCATGTGGTTGGGACAGTCTAACCATGGGCCTCTCTGGGAGCCAGGTGACATATCTGGCCAATCAGAGCACTATATCCCTCTGGCCACAATGATTGGTTCAGGGATCAACACATGGCCCAAGGAGAGCTAATGACCAGTGTCCCCTAGTCCTCCAGGGCCTTTGCTGCAAGTGTTGAGAAGAAGGCCCTTCCTTTCCTCTGGAATTTCCAGCCTGGAGTTAGTGAGAGCATTGCATTAGTTTTCTAGGACTCCTGTAACAAGTTGCCATAGACCTGGTGGCATAAAACAACAGAAATTTATTCTCTCACAGTTCTGGAGGCTAAAAGTCCGAGATCAAGATAAGAGCAGGTCCATGCTCTCTATTATGGCTTTAGGGAAGAATCCTTCCTTGCCTCTTCCTGGCTTTGGAAGCTCTTGGCATTCCTCAGCTTATAGCTGCATCATCTAATCTCTGCCTCCACCTTCACATGGCCTTCTCTCCATGTGTGATTCCCTTCTGTTGATGTGTCCTTTCCTCTTCCCATAAGGACACCAATCACTAGATTTAGGGCCCACCCCAATCCAGTATGACCTAATCTTGACTTAACTAATGGCATCTACGAAGACTTTATTTCCAAATAAGGTCAATTCTGAGGTTTTGGATACATCTGAATTTTGGAAGTGTACTATTCAATCCACTGCATGCACTATGTAGAAAGAGCCTGAGAATTAAGCCAACAAGTAAGCAAGAGGGATGTGTCCTGATATGCCATATCTGACTCCCCCTGAACTGACCAGTTATGAGAACTGGCAAATTCCCCCTCCTTTTTCCCCCCTTAAGCTGGTAGGAAGTAACAGAAAGAAACTGACTAGCGCCCTTCCTTTTGCAAAATTAAAAAATCATTTGCACAAGACCAGTGTTCCACTCATACTCCAAAAGTCTCTGACAGGGGTTCAGCAATTTCATTTGGAAATTCTCTTAATGCCTTGGATTTATTTCATTTGGCTAGGAAACAAACCTTTTGAGCAGCTAGGTAATGTCTTACAATGACTTCAACCATTATCCCTTTCATATAATTTTTCAAAAATAAAATTTCAAAAGTACACAAAAGTAGAGAGAATGGTATAATTTCCCAAGTTTCCATCACCCCACTTTAAAAAATATCAACATATAGCCATGTTTGTTTCATCCATACCTCCAACTTCGCTCCACCTCCTGCAGGATTATTTTAAAGCAAAGCTCAGATACCATATACAATAGTCACCCCTTATCCATGGTTTCACTTTCTGGGGTCTCAGTTACCCAAGATCAACCATGGCCCAAAAATATTCAATGAAAAATTCCAGAAATAAGCAATTCATAAGTTTTAAATTGCACACCATTCTGAGTGTGATAAAATCTTTTGTCTCCCTGCACCATCCTCCCTGGGACATGAATCATCCGTTTGTCCACTTATCCACACCATATACGCCATCCACTTGTTAGACACTTGGTAGCTGTCTTGATAATGAGATTAAAAAAATACACTGTGTATATATATATGTAGGTATATATATGTATGTGTATATATATACATATATATAGTATAGGGTTTGGTACTATCCATAATTTAAGGCATCCATTGGGGGTCTGGGAACAGATCCCCCAGGTTAAGGGGGGACTACTGTAATTAATTTACCCTCTTAAACCACTATTCTGAGCTTCAGATTCCCTTGAAACTGTATTTGGAGTTCTGTCTCCTGAAAGCAAATTACTTTGCACATAGAAAGTGTACAATTGAAATGTGCTAAATAGATTCCCTGCCCTCAAATAAGACAAGGATCCCCCTCCAAGTGCTTACCAAACTTTATTGTAAATCACCTGGGAGCTGTTAAAATGCAGCTACTGCATGAGTAGGTAAGGGAGGGATTTTGCATTCTGGCAAGCTCTCAAGCAATACCAATGCTGCTAATCTGTAGATCACACTTTGAGTAGCAAGGGGAAAATGATAGGGTGCTGTATGTGGTAGAGGCGATGGGCCACAGGGCTTAAGAACTGGCTTGTTGAATAGCTTATCACAATTATCCAAATTAATTTTTAAAATATTCCAGAGCGAGACTAACATTGAACCAAGCACCAAGGAAATTTTATAAACTCTTGGGAGAGAAGGTGCAGTTCCAGAAAACATATACGATAGAGAGTGAACGTGTCTAGCCAGCTCAGGTAGACTCCGTTCTCTAAAAACTTGTCCCTCCTTGGGAAGGGTGCTTGGCAGCCATGTTTGTATTGCTTGACCCCACCCACCAGCCACAGCTGATTGGGCCAGGGGTGACCATCTGACCCAAACTGGACCAATCAGATGATCTCTCCTGAAAATTTAGATTTGAGATTCAGGACTGCCAGTGTGTCCCTGGGTGTGGTTGGACTTGAGATGATGTAAACATTCCACCTTCTGCCAATTCACCGAGAAGCAAAGAAAGCTGAGAGAATGAAACAGACCACAGAGGGAAGAGAAATGGACATAGAAATGAAGAGAGGGCACTGCTACATTCATGAGGCTACATTCTGGTCCTTCCTGAGGCCTAATAGCATTTCTGCCCATGGATTCTGTGCCTCAAAACCCCATCTCCTTATATTAAAATCTTCCAGGTGTTTCACCAGTGAGTTTCAGGTCTTCAAAACCAAAGAGACTGATGAACAGATGGTTATACAATAAATGGGGACAAAGAGAGGGAGAAGGGTAAAAGCCAGGTGGGTAGGTAGAAGACAAGCCATTCCTGAGAGGAATGAAGTCTCAGGAACCAGAAAAAAACTTCCTTTCTGCAAGGCAGAGCGGGCAGGGCCCTCTCTGCTTCTGGCTTCCTTTGAGGACGCCAGGTTCATGCTGACTGCCTGCCTGACATCCCTCCGCCTGGAATTCCCCTCCGCCTTCCTGATTGTGTGAGGACCAGCCGCGCCAGAAGGCACCTTGTTCTTATCAAGGTCTGGGGGCCGCAGTGTCCCTGCTTTACTGTCGCCTGAGGTTATAGTCTGGGTCTCCTGAGTGTCTAGGAAGAGCTAGTCCCAGTTTGTTGTTGCTCTGCCCATCTTGCTAATCAGCATGACATTCTGTGGCCACCAGCCTATGGGTGTGAGTCTTGGCTGAGCTGCAGTTGGGTCCTGATGTCCATGGCAATGATCCGTGCCTAGTCCTTTTGTTACAGATAGGTGACCAACTTGTGCTGGTTTGCCCAGGACGATCCCAGTTTTAAAACTGAAAGCCCCACATACCAAGAACTCTCAGTTCTGGAAACCCTAGTTATAGAGGCCCCAAGTTCTCACTGGAACCCTGCCTGAGCATTGTGCCCTGGAGATATCATCCCAAGGCTAGGGACACCAGACCTCCAAACCTTACCCTCCTAAGGATTTCCACACAACTGGATATTTCTGAAACTGCCATATCTCTCCAGAGGCCTGTGGGCAGTATAGCAGGGTCAGATTAAAAACACAGATTCTGAAGGCTCCTGGTCATTAATTGTTTGACTTGGGCAGTTAGCTAACTTCTCAGTGCCTTATCTAAAAAGTAATACCACAAATAGCACACCTACCTTGTGGGGCTGTGAGAACACTCCCTCAGCCTTCCTGATTATCAGAACCCCATGTGCCAGAAAGGACCTTGTTCCCATGAAGGTCTGGGGGCCATAATGTCCCCACTTTACTGCCACCTCAGGTTATAGTCTGGCCCTATAGAGAGTTTATTTGCTCTGCTTTAATTTTCAAGATATTCTGACTATATAAAAGTTGGCTATTATTTTCATACCCTTATCCTGATCTAGTCATTGCCTCCTTCTCCCAAAGGGGACCCTCTCCACTGGGTACACTTCAGAGAGCCAGTGGCACGGCACAGACCCTGGCACAGGCAGCGGGAGAACCCAGGCCATCTCTAGAGGCCTCATCTAGTCCTCCCTCCCTCTGGGCTCCAGAGGTTGGGCCTCAGACCAGGGTCTGGTTTCTCTCATCTCTGGGCTGAGTTCCTGGACGAGAAAGCTCATGGGGCCAGTTAGAAGGGCCTAGCAAGATGGACTGGCAAACAACTTTAATGGCTTGGCCAGCCGCTGATATGGACAGAGGACACTGTGCCTCTGGTCACCATACTCTCACACCTGTAAGCCAGAAGTGAGAGGTTCCAGGCAAGAAGGGACTGTCCCCCTGAGAGCCCTGAAAATACAGAAGAGGCATGAGCACATTCTCTGCATGCATGGTAGGGGTCTTGCCTTGCAGCCAGCTCTCCCACCTGACCATTGTCACAAGGGAGCGAGGTCCATCTGCTCACAAAGGCTGCCTGGCCCACGTCTATTTCTTCATCGCTGTTCACCACAGCGAAGTGTATACACTAACGAAGGCTTTGTATGTCATGATGACAGCAAATCCCAAAGCCCTGGTGCTGGGTTTCAGGCTCTTTAAGGAGAAAACCCCAAGAGTGCATGAAAGTCTCACCACCTCCCCTCGGGCCAGCCATACCCAGCCACTTTCAAAGGCCTATTGTGACTTGTCCTTTCGCTAATCTTTCCCCACTTTGATAAATGTCTTGGGAATAGCCCTTCTGTGTTTATTGGATGAGCAATTTGTGTCTGTCTGAAAAAGTTATGTCTGAATAATATCTGGCCTGAGCTGAAGAAATGTGATCTGCTGCATTCCCCTCCAGCCAACTCTCTTGGAGCTCGCCTGTCTCCTGCCAACAGGGCTATACAGCTCTGCCGCTGGGTCTGGCAGCCTAAACATGTTGGCCAGGGGAGTGGGAGGTGTGGAGGAGGTTGGAAGGGGTACCTAGGGTGGGACCAGGAACCCAGAGGGACAGAAAGCAGAGAAGTCTTAGCAAATTGGCCTATAGTTCTAGAGCCCCTGTAATAATTTAGGGACATCACAGATGCCCATGGTGGTCACCCAGACCTAAGGACAAGAGAACCAGGGACCTCATGCAGCTTAGGAGCCCAGATGGTTACCTGGCCCTAGAATCCCAGGTATGAATTGCAGCGGAGAAGATTCAAGGGAGTCCAGTTGGTAGTATCTGGATTCCAGGTCTGGGAAGGTGATCAGCGCTGAGCTCTTGGTGTTTGTGTGTTTGTGTGGGATGGAGAACAGGCGGGGGGTGGTGAGATATACTGAGGCTATTTAAATGTTTCCATCTGCACAGGTCCTGAAACTCGGGGGTAGGGGTCAGAGTTTGCAGCTGCAGCAATCAAAGAGCCCAGTTATAAGGTGCTGAGGATGGTAGAGGCAGAGGGAATTCAGTGGGTGAGGGTGTGGATGTGTCAATAGCCTCGCTACACTGCCCTCTACCTGCTCTTCTCTTGGGGCCACATCATTTCTCCTTGCATCCTGTTACTCATGACTCTGTCTTTCCTTCACCTCTTCCCCACTCTTCCTAACTCAGGGATCAGCTTGAAGGCAGGACACCATCCTTGTATCCCTAAGAGCGAGCATGGAACTGGCCACCCAGGAGGCATTGGGTCACAAGAAGATAGCAAATGACAGGTGAGACAGAGGTGAGTTCAGGACTGAAAACATGGCCACAGTAACGCTATTCTCAGAGTCTGCACTGGGCAAGGGCCAATAGTTAAAGCCAGCTCATCATGACAGGGACCTTGAGGCAGTTCAACAGCTGTGCACCCATCCTTTTGAATGGCAGATGGTGTTTCACATGGTTCCAAAGATCCTGTACACAGTTCAAATCCCTACCTTATACCATACTCCATAGGATACCATCTGTCTTCTCAGACAGATAAAAACATATGCACCCCTAAAAAGGCAGGAGCAATCTGTGCTCTAACAGAGGCATAGAGAGTGGGTTATGAAAGTACAGAAAAGGAGGAGGTTAACTTCACTTGGAGGAGCAAGGACGATTTCCTAGACCTGGAACAAGGTCTGCAAATACCTCCCAAGTGTGCTCTTCCCCCTACACACACCAAACTGGTGTCTGTGGCAGATTTTGCAAACAGATCCCTTTACAGTTTCACTGAGCCCAGGTATGCCCACGAAATTCTTCTCAACACAACACTCCAGCTGGATGATCAGAGTATCACATGAGAATGAAATCCACCTGGCACCCTCCACCTTGGAAGGTGTGTACGGTCGAGACATGCAGAGATGGGAGGCAGAAGGAACAGGGCGAGGAGAGATGTGTGGTAGGAAATGATGAAGGTGAGTGGCTGGTTAGACTTGTGGGTGAGGTTTTGAATGGGGAACAGTGAACGATGTGGCTGACACAGTGGGTTGAGGCAGTATCAAGATTAGGATTTTGCCAGTCTAAGGAACATGGGCTCAGGCCTGCAGGGGAGAGGAATTCACACAGCTGTGTTCAGGAAGACACCCTGGCAGCAATGTGCGGGGTGGGCTGGGGTGGGAGAAGCTGGAGGCGGGTCGACCAGCCAGACGACTGTCCCAGGCAACAAATGACAAGGCCTTCTCTGAGCTCCTGCAGCACTTGGCAAAAACATCTGTTCAACACTCATCCCACTGTCTCTCTTGGAGCTGTCTTTTCACAGCCTGATGGCCCCACCAGCCTGCGGGTTCCTTGACAGCGGGGACTGTTTGCCGCCTCTCTGGGGCCCCAGGCCTGACATGGTTCTTGGCAGGTGCTCATTATATATTTGTGAAGTTACTGAATAGGGCAGTGAAAAAGGACAAGAGGCATACAGAGAAGGGCACAGATTTCCGGAATAACATCCTGTTTAGCAAGTGCAGTTCCTGAGGCCTGGGCATTGACACAGCTGTCTTTTGGTGTGTGTAGAGAAGTAGAGACATGTGCAGGCAGCGCGGGCAGGGAAGGGAACACAGTTCACACTGGTTGGAGTGGGAACTGCTATCTGTGTGTGTGTGTGTGTGTGTGTGTGTGTGTGTGTGTGTGTGTCTTAGGGGCTTGCTAGAGCTTTTGGCTTTTCAGAGAGACATGGACAGACAGATGGGAGACCTCACAATCTGTACTGTCCTAAGGTGCCTTAGGAGGTGTATTAAAGTTCTTTCTTGATTGCAAGTGACAGAAACTCAACACGAGCAAGCTTAGGGAAAATGGGGTATTTATGGCTCGTAGGATGCATTTGGAGCCGGCAAGACCTAGGGATTCCAACAATGCCAGCCTCTAACACCTGCCTCTGTCTCTACCCATCAGCTTTCTTCTTGCAGCCTGGCTTCCTCTGCAGGCTGGAAACCTGGCTGCCAATAGCCTGTGTCTCACATCTGAGAGCTTCCCCACCAGAGGGGCAGCAAAGGCTTTCTTTCTCATGTCCCAGTGTCAGAGATCCCAGGAAAGGACTCTGATTGGCTCTGCTTGTTCAGGGGCCTGCCCCGGCCTAAGACTAAGTGCAGTGGCTAAGGAAGTGGGTCATGTGAGAAGGAAGTATCTTCTGTCAAAACCTCATAGTTGGAGTGGGGAAAGGAGCATCTTCCAGAGGCAGAGCTAATAGTAATAGCCCTCTCTGAGTCCTTTGTCTATGTTAATTATTTTGCACAACTTTAATAGGCATTACTATTGTAATCTTTATTACCCTTGGGAATTACCACCTCAGGAAATGAAGGCACAGAGAGGGTTAAGTAACTGCCATACATCACCCAGCCAATAAGTGGCTAAGCAGAGATGGAGTAGGGTTTGAATCCATTCATTCTAGCTCCAGATTCTATATCTTCCTATCGTGGTATATTACCTATTCTCTATAGAAGGAGAAAAAGCAAGGTGAAGGGCCGTGAGGAAGGGACACAGATTATTTCTTCGGAGCTGGACTGAGGAGTCTGTGGGAAGGGATTGATCCACTGTCACCACGGGAATCGGGAATAAGAAACCCCACCACCCATCAGTCTCATTGAAGATATCTGAAAGGGCTATTTCATTTAGATTTCATCTTTCTTCCGTCTTAACTTACTTAAAGTAGAATTTGATGAAGCCAAGAATAGCAAATGGAAGAACAATGAGGTCCCATTTTCACCTATTAAATATTTAAGCAGTAGTATAATAGCTGTGCTGGCAGGGGTAGGGAAATGGTTTGCTTCTAAATGGCTGGTCACAGGGTAAAGTGGTCCAGCCTCTGAAAAACAATGTATTTGGATGCGAGGTTCAGGTCAAGAGCTACAAAAGCTTTTGTTACTTGAGACCCAGTGATCTCACTCTTTAGAAACAGCTCATGGAGTCACAAAATGAAATGCAACTGATGTCATGTGCAAGAGATACATCTAAAACAGTGTTCCTCAGAAAGACCAAACGTAAAAGGATAGGGAAAAATAGAAAACAAAAACAAATGCCACTGATACAAGCAACAAGAAAACAGGGGTTACAATATTGATATCAGACATGGTTGAATTCACAAAAAAGTCAAAAAACAAGACACATAAGAACACTTTATAATGATAAAGGCTGAGGGCTACAGTGAAGATCTGTTGTAAATATGTATAAAATAATATGGCATCAGAATTCATAAAGCAAAAAAAAAATCATGGGAAATATGTGGAGAAATAGAAATATAATAATTGAAGGAAACTTTAATTCACCTCTCTTAGCCCAGGACTGATCAATAAGCCATACAATAAGTATGGCTGTAGAGGACTTGCTTTGTTAATTAGTGAGGTACATTGGATTAAAAGACATGAAACTCCATACCTTGAGAAGCTAGAATATACTCTCTTTGTAAGTACCCATGAATCATTTACAAATGACCACATGTAAGGCCACAAAAAACAAAAAACAAAACAAAGCAAACAAAAACCTCAATACATTTTAAAGAGTAGAAAGAGTACAGATAACATTCTCTGCTCACAATGCACTAAAACTAGAAAGTAATAGCAAAAATAGAAACTGAAAGGTAATAGAAAAGTTGAAAATTAAATAAGCAAAAAACCATATTTGGATGGAATATTACTTAACCTTTAAAAAGGAAGGAAATTCTGATACATGCTACAACATGGATGAATCTTAAAGACACTATGCTAAATGAAATAAACCAGTTACAAAAAAGACAAATGCTGGGTGATTCTTCTTATATGAGGTACTTAAAGTCAAATTCATAAGACAGAAAGTGGAGTGGTGGTTGCCAGGGGCTGGGGGTAGGGAGAAATGGGAAGTTATTGTTTAATGGTTACAGAGTTTTAGTTTTGCAAGGTAAAAAATTTCTGGATATTGGTTGTACAACAATGTGAATATAGTAAACACTACTGAACTGTACATGTGAAAATTATTGAGTTGGTAAATTTTGTGTTATTTTACCACAAGTTTTTTTAATACTACACCTGGAAATTAAGAAATTCTCTTTGGCTGGGCGTGGTGGCTCATGTCTGTAATCCTAGCACTCTGGGAGGCCAAGGCCGGAGGATTGCTCAAGGTCAGGAGTTCAAGACCAGCCTGAGCAAGAGTGAGACCCCTTCTCTCCAAAAAATAGAAATAAATTAGCTGGACAACTAAAAATATATACAAAAAAAAATTAGCTGGGCATGGTGGCGCATGCCTGTAGTCCCAGCTACTCAGGAGGCTGAGGCACGAGAATCACTTGAGCCCAGGAGTGTGAGGTTGCTGTGACCTAGGCTGACACCACGGCACTCTATCCCAGTTAACAGAGTGAGACTCTGTCTCAAAAAAAAAAAAAAGAAAGAAAGAAAGAAAGAAATTCTCTTTTGATTAATTCTCAAAGTGCAAAATATCTTTTGAAAAAATTGATGCTTCCCAAGGATGTGACGCAAAAGACAAGTCAAAGGAATGGGCATTTTAATGGTACTCAGCTCTGTATCACATAATCTCTGGGTGAAGATTCAGAGGGGTGGATTCCAAACAATGCAAGTTCTGAGACTGACACATTGACTGTACTCAAAAGATGTTGGTTTTCTTATACTTATTTAAGAAGCTTGTGTGCCAGACCCTGTATTAGGCCTTGGAGATACCAAAACGGGTCAAGCTTGTGAGCAACAGCCTTGGGGATGGTAGGGCCCTGGAGTGATATGAATTTGATCTCAGGGGCTAGGCTAGACCCTTGTCTGAGGGGCTACAGGAGCCATGGGAGGGAGTGGGGGATGGGGAAGAGGCCCTACCAGGTACAGGACATTGGAGCCAGTCTTTAATGGAAAGCAAAGATTTCACTAGAAGAGAAGAGCTGTGAAGGGCATTGCAGGCAAAGGAAACTGCAAGAGCAAAGGCCCAGAGGACTAAAACTGCAAACTCTGTTCAATTCCAACAACTAGTTCCAAGTAGAAGGAGAAGGGGAGGGAGTACACACTGGCCAAAGATTAGGTCATTCTCCTCTCCAAAGTTAACCCCTTTCTTTACCTGGGCTTCTGCTCGTGGCTGCGTCTTTATGACCTTAGGTAAATATTCCCTTCTCTGAGACTCAGTTTTCTCATCTACAAAATGAAATCAATAATGCCACCTGGTTTCTGTGAGGATCAAATGAGATAAAGTGTACAAAGAGTTTAGAGCCTCAGACATACTCAGCACACAGGAAATGCTGGTTCAGTGCTGTTGTACTTGGTTTTTTTTTTTTTTTAAACATTAAGCCTCTGTCAAAAATGTATTTCTTATTTTAGGGTACAGGATTAAAGGACAAGATGATACTTACAAGTAAAGAAAATTTACAAGAAAAAACTTGACAAAGTTTTTCAATAAAAGTAGAGTAACATTCAAATTTGACTTAAAACATAACAAAAGAAACAAGAATACAAACAAAAATGTTTATAGATTTTCCAAACATAAATAAATGAAATAGTGTTTAAGCAGTAGGGCTCATGCTGATGGCTAGTAGGAAGTAACAGAGTGTAATCTACTAGGAAAAAAATTTTTAATGTACAAATAACAAGCCCAAATTAGGGACTGCAGCAATTTAATCATCACCGCCACTTTTCTTACTTCCAAAATGAAGCCTTGGTTAAGCCATTCATACCCTATATTATTCATACCTTTACTTCAGAGATTGAGAAACTATATACAACAAATGAATTTATTTTCACCATAGGGATAACATATTATACCTCTCTGCCAATGTTACTTGAAAACCTTCCATGTCAAAACAATTTGACAGCAGATATAAAGAATTAAATAAGGGCCGGGCGCGGTGGCTCACGCCTGTAATCCTAGCTCTGGGAGGCCGAGGCGGGTGGATCGCTCGAGGTCAGGAGTTCGAGACCAGCCTGAGCAAGAGTGAGACCCCGTCTCTACCAAAAATAGAAAGAAATTATCTGGCCAACTAAAAATATATATACAAAAAAAAAAAAATTAGCCGGGCATGGTGGCTCATGCCTGTAGTCCCAGCTACTCGGGAGGCTGAGGCAGTAGGATCGCTTAAGCCCAGGAGTCTGAGGTTGCTGTGAGCTAGGCTGATGCCACGGCACTCACTCTAGCCTGGGCAACAAAGTGAGACTCTGTCTCAAAAAAAAAAAAAAAAAAAAAAAAAAAAAAAAAAAAAAGAATTAAATAAGTATGCAATGATTTTCATTACAGTCCTTTAAAGATGCATGTTAATTCATGCTGTTAACCATGAGATCACAGTGCATAGAATCCAAATATAAACAGCTGGGGTGACTTTCAAAGTAATGTTGGATCCCTCACTTTATTTATAATCCCACTATAACCGATAAATTCATTTCATAGGCCCTATCATGCATGAATCATTGAGTGGCAGGAGTTAATGAAAACTTATCCTGTTACAACATCCATTGCCGGCAATGAACGTCCCAAAACTGCCAAGGAAGTCATTGTTATTGCACAATACGTGAGGACCTGGAACTTTTCCTAAAGCTTAAAAAAATAAATATTAAAAATGGAATTATATTTGACATTTCCTGACACCTGCATTAATACTGTATGACTAATAAAAGCATGTCAGTTGCCTGGATGGAACCAGCGATAAACGTGCACCCAGGATGCACACGAGTAAAAATGCAGTAAAAGGAAGTAGTCTTCATTGCCTATAGGTCACTTCCAGTCAAAGGTTAAAGTTCAAAGACTGAATGATCAAAGTGCTCATTTTCTCAGTAGGACTATCTTCTGCTAGGAGAATGATAACAGTGGCATCAACAAGTATCATCATGATGCCACCATTTTGTTTTCTTTGGATTCTTGTTACTTGTTCACACATAAAAAGAATTATCTGGTGGCCGTTTCTTTTCTTTGCAGCTGGAAAGCATGCTAATAATGCTAAGACAAACTGACTGGACTGAGAGCGCTGGGGACCAGTCTTCTGTTGGAATGGATAAACAGATATGACCATTGCTATAAACATGAGGATGAGCAGGAATATTTTCACCAGTAAACATGACCTGAGGAGGGTCAAAAGGATATTGACTACTTAACTTAAATAGAAGTTGAAATTTTTCCCCTTCATATAAGGTACCTGGTGCACCTTCCATGTCTACAAGCCACTGTGTAATTGAATTTTGAACGCTCTTTTCATTTAAAGTCATCCCAGGAGGTGGGTCATTTTGCAAAGCCAACAGTTCTTTTTGTAGTCGTTTCTGCATTGACGCCATGATTGCACTTGTTTTTTATAGTTGAGGGAGCATTCTCCAACTCAACTGCATTCCCTGCTCTCTCTGAAGATTTTGATGTGCCTGATTCTCCCCTTCCTAGAGTTTTTTCTAAGATTCTGTCTATACACTTATACACCAGAGTATGAGCTCCCTGAGGAAAGAGACAAAGTCGACTCTCCCTGGTAGCTCCAGCACCTAATACTTGATCAAAAAGAATAGACTCCTTAGCTTCAGGCAACCTAATCAAAGTCACAGCTGCTGTATGGTGCCAACCACTATGCCATGACCCCCTCGGGGCCTCAACAAATGACACAGATGAAAGTGTCTACAGAGACAGCAGCAACCCCATGTCCTTTGGTGTATTTGTTCCCCTGCACCTGGCAGATGGCACCCGTCATGCCTGATCACTTTATCAACTAATTATTCATCCATGACAGACATTCAACAATTACAAAAATTGCTCTAGAGATATATGCAAAATGCAGTTTGGACCCAGGAGAAGGAAGAGCATCTAAGCCTCACTGGTTTGGAGCCGGACTTTGAGTGAGTAGAAAAAGGACTTGGGGGTTGAAGAAAGAAAATAGAGCTAAAAAGTAGAGCTCGGGGCCCCTGCAGCTTCTTGTAAGGCTGAGTGGCTGTTTCTCACAAGGCCATGCACAGTGGCTGAGACACAGCAACTATTAACCTCCTCTAGAGGGTTCTCTGCAAATCCTCCTCTCTGCCTCAGCACCCCCAGCCTTAAATCATTGGTCAGAGCTTTTCCCTAAGAAGAACTGAGATCTGCCAGAGTCCCAGAGTGAGCAGTAATGGAGCAGAAATTAGGAGCTGACTGAGTTAGTATACTCCTAGCTTTTCTATTCTGAACTCCTAGGCTTTTATGGAGCTCTTAGGGTTGGGCTGCATTTTAAAATGCCACACATGGAAAACATGGTGGGTACAACCTACTCAACATTAGGAAAAAAAATTAAGTCAGAGCCCCAACTCATAGCTAACACTAGAATAAATTCCAGATGGCTTAAAGATTTGAATGTAAAACATCATAAAAATAGTAAAAGAAGAAAACAGTTGAATATTTATAATTTTGGAAGGGAGAAGGAGTACACAAGACCATTCTAAGTTTATCACCAAAGACAGATAAGAAAGAAATGGTTGACACTAGTAAAAAAGAATTCATGCACAAGAAGATTGTTGCAAAAGCAGGTTAAGAAAGAACTCTACCCTAAAGTCAGAGTTAATAAATACAAGTAAAAGAGGGCTCTGGGCTATTCCTTGGGGTGGTTAGTTGGGCAACTGTATCTAGAGTATCTGAGGCATCCATCCCCTTCTGACACTTGTACTAATCAGCCAGCTGCAGTGGGGATTTTACCCCAAGCAAAGACCCCCACTAGGGAAGACAATTGCCACAACCAAAGATAAGACAGGTCCTCTGCTTCCTGACATCCCCCATGTATGCACCCAATCAACACATTCCACTACTTCCACAACTTTACTACAGGTAGGCTCAGTGAACAGAACAGACAAGGACAAGAACGCACAATTAAAAGATGAACAAATGTCTAGAATTACTCAACATTTGAGTAAAATCAACACTGAAACAGGGCCATCAAAATCCACTGTGGGAGACCAGACTATGCCACCCCCAAAATACCACTTTGGCATAATGATTATTTTGAGCTGCAGGCACTGGAGATTTACAAAAACAAAAGTGCCTTCCTCCCCTCTCTATCAGGAAAACAAAGGTTAACCACTAAAAACAACTTTAGAGCTTAACAGCCTGGAGATTGCACCAGAGGAATCTACAAGGAGCTTTACTATCTAGTCTTTATCTGCCATTTTATTTGCCTTCCCACAGTTTGCTGCCCCTAAAGACTCTAAGTCCTTTTCCTTTGCCTTGTCACTTCTCAAAAAAATTTACTGTTCTTTGTTGAAGAACTATGTGAGCTGGAATTCAAAGTCACCTACCTCTTTTAGAACTAACTATTCATTCCCTGGGTACTTCCCATGAAATACACATACCAGTAAATTTCTGTTTGTTTTTCTCTTGTTAATCTGTCTTTTGTTACAGGGGTCCATTCCATCTAAGAACTTTCTATCCCGGCATGGTGGCACGCACCTGTAGTCACAGCTACTCGGGAGGCTGAGAGAGGAGGATTGCTTGAGCCCAGGACTTAGAGGCTGCAGTGAGTTATGATCTGGCCATTGCACTCCAGCCTTGGTGACAGAGTAAGACCATGCCTCTAAAAAATAAAATTAAATTAAATTTTAAAAAGGGAACCAACTAAGAATTTATGAGGACTGAGGAAAAATTAATTTTCCTCCCTTACACTACAAGCAGAAAAACTGACACCTAAGAATCACAATTAATAAACACTAACATCCAGGTGCAGGTGGCTCATCCCTAGAAGGCTGAGGTAGGAGGAAACTTTGAGCCCAGGAGTTCCAGGCTGCAGTGAGCTATGATTGCACCCCTGCACTCTAGCCGGGGCAACAAGCAAGACCCTGTTTCTAAAAGAAAAAAAGAAAGTACTCAGAACAAGTCTGAGTGGATTAGGTGGGGAAGATCCACCCTCATTGTGGATGGGCACCATTCAATCTGCTGGGGGTCTGGGGAGATGGGATACACTCTTCCTTTCCTTCCCTTGGACAACTGCAGGCTTCCCTGCCTTTGTACTCCAGGACTCACACCAATGGCCCATGAGTTCTCAGGCCTTTGGCCTCAGGCTGAGAGTTATACCATCAGCTTCCCTTGTTCTGAGGCCTTCAGACTTGCGCTAAGCCATGCTGCCAGCATCCCAGGTTCTCCAGTCACCTCCTCTGTGTGTGTGTGTGTGTGTGTGTGTCTGTCTGTCTGTCTGTCTGTCTGTCTGTGTCTGTGTCTGTGTATCTCATATTGATTCTGTCTCTCTAGAGAACCCTGACTAATACAGTAGTTAAAGCAGGAAGAAATTTATAACCAGGTATAGGTGAGCAGAGGACACTCTAGGATCAAGTTACTCAAAAACCCATCTTACCCATCAGGCAATACCCTGGAACTGGTTAGAAATGTAGAATCTTAGATCTCCTGTCAGATCTACTGAATCAAAATCTGCATTTTAGCTGGATCCTCAGGCCATTCATATAACGTTAAAATTTGAGAAACTCTGGCTTACAACATTGCTGGAAGGGCTGCAGGAGTAGACTTTAAACGAAGCTTCCAGAAATTACTGCGAGCCCTTGGAATCACCGTGTGTCTGCCACTGTGATCAGGAAAGAAGCTGCCACCACTACTCCTGTCATGGGAAGCTACTGGACCAGGAAGCTGGGGACTACAAAAGCAGTCTGCCATGATCTACAACAGCAAAATTAATGCCCCACCTGCTGCCTCTCTCCTCACTTCACTTAGTTTCACGTTCAAGTCTCATGCAGGTTCATTTAATGGCAATTCCTAAAGTGCATTTAGAATGCCAGCTGCAATGGAGTCTAGAAAGTGTGACTTCTCAGCTCTAGTGTACTAGAAGGAGATGGGAGGGGATGTTGTGTGAACCAGTCCACAGTATCCACCATTGGTGATGCCATGGAAGCTCTGACACATGCTGCTATTAATAGTTGTCCTTTGATATCTCTTCTCCCACTCATTCATGGTAATAGAATTTTTAGCTAAATAAAGACTACATTTCCCAGCCTCTCTCCAAATAGATATGACCATGCAACAGAGTTTGGACCAATAATATGAAAGTAGAACTGTCACGTAGTAGCTCCCACGAATCCTTGAGAGACAGTGGGAGCATGTCCTTTACATTATTCTTTGTTCCTCCGCCCATCATGCTGCTTGGAGCATGAAATGACACCATCTTGGTCTATAAGGTTGAGGGTTATGCCCTAAGAGGTGGAGAACTGTGAGTTAGAAAGAGCCTGAGTCCTTGAAGATTTCATAGGACAAAACTGTCAGTCCTGCCCTGATGGTTTGCCTCTGTATACATGAAAGACAAAGAAGCCATTGTTATCTTGGATCTCTCTCAGCCAAACCTAATCCTAGGCTGTATAGATTTCAAGAGCACACTGATCCTTAACGTTGTGGCAGCTCATTGATCCATTTGAGAATTCAGTGAATGCCCTGAACCATCCTGCTTAGAAAAACGCACATATGTACAACATTTTGTTTAATAACAATTTTGGGGACTGCATATTGTGTCTTCCTAAAGACCATCCAGGGGACTGAAAGATCCCTGGTTAAAAACCCCTAGAATAGAGATTTTCACAAAGAAAGAAGTATAATCAATAGGCAATGGCTCAGAGGAAAAGTAGGAGCTGAGAAGTGGACTTGGCCCCAGACTGTTGATGACATCAGCAGGAACAGTTTCTATGGGTGGAACAGGGCAGAAGCCAGAATATAGAGTGCTGGGAGAGTAAGAATCGAAAAAGTGGTGGCAGCAAAGACTGTCAACCATTTTGAGAAGCATGACCCCGAAGGAGACACTGGTGGCCGGGAGACAGAGAAGTCCGTGGGCTGCACTGTGTGGCTGTTCTCTGCTTCTAGGACCAGGGCAATCAGAGCAAGAGTGGTCTGGGATATCCAACATCGTTTGTTGTTGCAGCCCATCTGGTGACTTTGGCCTTCATCACTCTGGAAATGCTGATGCTGTCTCAGAAACAACGGAAGAGCAGCAGGCTGGGAATAGGAAACATCTCTGAAGGAATGGAAGCTGGAGGACGAGTGAGGCTCGGCCAGAGTAAATGCTGTTAAGTCCTTCCCCTTGGCTCGCTCCACACTAGGGTGCCTCTGGTCGTCCTTCAGTGAGAGGCTGCCTCGACCACCCCCACCCTTGCCTCTGGGGTTGTGCTGTAGCTGGATCCCTGCCTTGGAACCAATGTGTCCAACAGCCTCAGCACATCTGTGGAGCTAATGTCAAACCAGACCACAGTTTGTCCTCTGGAAAGGAAGGGGAACTACACCGTGTGTCTGGGTCTCTCTTCTTACCTGGAGGCTCTTTCACACTTTTCTGCACTCAGGCTGGCTTTCCTGATGTGATCCCCACTGCCACCTCCTCAACCCTGCTCTGCTGTGCCAGGCTCATCCCTTTCTTGTCACCCTAGGTTCAGCTGGGGACCCACCCTTCCTTTTCACATCCCTTGCATCGCCCCCTGAACACATTCATCACTTACATCTTCCCTTTCTTTAACTTTCTTTCTCTTCAAATGATAAAACCACCTTCCCAATCAAAGATTTATTGTGCTGGGAACCCTCCCCAGCTCCCCACGGTGGTGACATTAGACAAAGGCTGGTCACATGTGGGAAACTGGAGAAGGAAGTGGCTCAGATGTACCCCAGAGCTACAAGAAGCAGAACCAGCAGCCTGTGGCAGAGGATCCTCCCTGAGTGGCTGGCCCTCTGTGGTGACACAAAATGCCCATTTAGCTCCTATCTTGGGAGGAAATGAGGGTCCTTATTGAGACTTGCATTTGTCAGTTCACCAGTTGCTGGGCCAAATTGTCAAAGCTCTCAGGCATCCAGGGAGAAGGGAGGGTCCTGGGTCAGAGCCTGAGCTGGGGTTGCTCTTACCTCATCAGCTGCCACTCGCCAGGACGTGTTCTTGCTACTCTGGGATATGGAAGCCTCCAGAAAGGAAACTGAGCTTACAAAGTGGAAAGTGTGCAAAGAAACTTTTAAACATCCCACTAGAACCTCTCTCGCTCCCCACTTTGGGGACCCCACCAAAACCCAGCTTCCAGGGTGTGCAAACAGAACTTTCAGCCATAGAAAGCCTCCAGGATACATGAGTTGAGCCAAGCAGATTCAAATATAGGTGAGTGTGCTTCCCTAGAATGGCCTTGTCCTCTTCCCCTGACCAATATGTCCTGGGTGAAGAGGAAGAATGCAGCAAAAGGAACAAGCTTTCCCCTGGCATTTTAGCAAGATGCTTAGAAAAAAAATACATGCTCTGGCCACTGAAAATCCTGGGTCCTGATCCTATCCCTGCCACTAACTTTGGGTACATCCTTAATTTCTCTGAGCCTCCACTTTCTTTCTCAATTGCAAAATAAGGATTATAATTTCTTTTACATACGATGTAAAAAGCTAAATGAAATCGTTTACGCACAGTTCCTGACATTTATTAACATTACTAACCTGCCTGGAGATACAGCTTCTAAATAACTTCTCATTTCTCATTTTCAGAAATTCTCTCCTCTCTGCTCTCAGCTACCTTTCTCCTCTCCTATCATTTCCTTCCCCAGTATCTGGAAGGTCTCCTATGTCCCTGCTATTCAAAGGTCCAGCACAAGCAGCATCACCTAGGACCTTGTTAGGAATGCAGAATCTCAGGCCATATCCCAGACCCTCTGAATCTGAATCTGCATTTTAATAAGATACCCAACTTTTCCTCTATACATATTAAAGTTTGAGAAGCACTTGCACTAAGTCACCCCATGCTTCTTTAATTTACAACATAAATCATAGTGGGTTTCAATAATTTATACCACTAACAGGAGTTTCCCCCCAGTAAATTGCATACTACATACTAAAATCTCCTTAACTGTGACACTTGAGTAACAATAAATCATAATATTAATAAAAATAATACCATAATCTAATGTGTTTAATGTTTTGGTATTTACAGCACCTGTTTATACCCACATAATCTCCTCTGATTCTAGAATATGGGATGGTTGTTGTCAATCAGAGAGTATTTACTTGAATGACTGAATAAATGAATGACTTTGGGTTATTTTGTGGAGAGAAATTGAATTACAAGAGGGTTTGGGGGTTATATCAATGAGGGATTTTGTTCAGCTGCTTATAAGAGAGATACAAGGCAACAGTAGCTTAAATAAGATAGAGACTTGTTTCCTCCTAAAAAAGGCCAGGCTGGTATGGGGACTCTCCAGATTGGAATCCATTTATTTTCTGATTTGGTATCCAAAGTATGTGATTTTACTCCTTAAGATCACCTCATGGATAAAAGATCTCAAGTCTGTGTCCCAGGGAGGATGGAGGAAGAAAGGAGGGAAAAGGTAAGGGGTGCTTGCTGGCTGAGTGAGCCCCATTTATACAGCTTTCTCAAGACCCCACCCAGTCACCTCCACTGACTTCTCATTAGCCATTCCCATCTGCAAGGAAAATGTAGTCTTATTAGCTGGACACATTGCTGCTCCCGATTTAGGAGTAAGGAAGGTAGGATAGTGGGTATTAGAAAGAAAGGTAGGATTCTCTGCCAGAAGGGGCATGAATGAAAGGGGATTGATGTGCAAATCAATGTGCCAAATGTTTTGTATTTCTCCCCATAATATCTTGACAAGGAATGGAAGAATCTGAATAGGATGGAGTGGTCCCTGCTGAGCTACTTCCAGGGAGAAGGAAAGAGTCTTCTAACCAATGTATTCGCTGAGGGCCCAAGGTGGCGTGAGGGGAGAAATCAGGACCCTCAGCTGGCCCAACTCAGCTAAGTGTTGCTCTCTCTCCAAAGGATGCTGGCTTCATGACAGAGTGGAGTTAGCAGCATGCAAGCTCTTCTTCCTTCTTGGGCTGCTCTACCCCATCTACATCCTAATTCCCAGCTCCTTCCACCCAAATCCCACTCAGTCCTTCAGTTCTCAGCTCATATGTTCTTATAACCTTGTTCTGTGTTCTCATAAACCTGGACTTTATCAGTATAGCACTTGCTTGAGATCTGTTCCTGCCCTAGCCTTGTATTCCACCTCCAAGTAGAAGGTCCATGAGGGTATACCAGGTCTATCCTATTCATTGTTGAATTTCTTGCACCTTGTACAGTACCCAGAACACAGTGGTTACTCCACAAATATTTCCTGAATGAGTAAATACCTCTGATAAGAAAGTTCATACAATTCCTTAGTAATCTTTAGATTGTGATTAACAAAAATCTACCTCAACTAGCTTAACTAAGAAGCAAAACGATTCTAATGACACTAGGACATCTCACAGAGACGTGGGACTAGATTATAGCCTGGCCTCAGGAATGGAGTAGAACTAGAAACTCAAATGCCACTGGGAGTCTCTTCATCTTCCATTCTATCTCATCAAACCAGCTCCTTCTGCTTTATATGTCTACACAGTGAGGAAAATACAGTGGCTATGTGCTTAAATGTTATGTTACTGGACCAATCAGCCACAGAGAAGTTAATATAGCTCTCTGTTCTCTCTTTTCAACATTCCTAAAAAGAAAACCTATTGTGCCAGCATGGGTCAGGTACCTGACCCCAACAAGTGACCAGGCAGGTGTCAAGATCATATTGTAGAAACATAGTAACTCCCAGTACAACCATGTGGTTTGGGTGTGGGAGAGTTAATACCTGGGAAAGAGGTTTTGGGAAGACCAAGCAATGGTGAGCATTGGAGTGAGCATCACCCACCCCTACCCCTGCCCTGGCTCCTTGGCCATAGCTCCAGCAGCTCATTAGACTGATGCCTGGATTTCTAGAGCCTCCACTGGGTCTCCAGGGCCCTTGCCAGTGTCCTCGGATAGATTCTAGTGTCTGGCTTCCAATTCTTTATTCATTTTTCTGAACCCTTCTTCCTCAACAATGCTGGTGTTCAGAGAAACCATGGGCACTTGAAACTTCAGAGACAGGAGGAGGCAGCTTTGCCTCCTCAGCAACTAGGAAATCCTGCTGGGCTTTCCCGGCTGCAGGTGAAAGTGGAGTCAGGAGAGCTGTTGGACAAGGCCAGACCTCATGTGGGGGCCGCTCTCATCATGATTTCCCCCAACTAGCCCTCTACTCATCCCTTACATCTGATCATTGTGCAGATATCAGGGATGAGCTTCCATAGCCATCCAACAAGTGAAGAAACTAAAAGGAGACAGGACATGAGGACGATCATTCAATCAATGTCTTAGTCTGTTTTGTGTCACTGTAACAGAATACCACAGGCTGAGTAATTTATTATATAAAGAAAAGAAACTGTATTTCTCGCAGTTCTGGAGTCTGGGAAGTCCCATATCAAGGTGCCAGCATCTGGTGAGGGCCTTCGTGCCGCATCATGCCCTGGTGGAAGGCCGAAGGACAGGATGGAGAGAGCAAGAGTGCAAGAGGGTGCCAAACTCGCTTTTATAACAAGCCCACTCCCTCAATAACTAACCCGCTCCTGAGATAATGACATTAATCACCTCTTATACAGCCCCACTTCCCAGCACTGTTGCATTGGAGATTGAGTTTCCAGCATATGAACTTTGGGGGACACATTCAAACCAAAGCAACAAATCAATAGCAAAGAAAACACCTGAACTTAAGTCTCCTTTCTTTATGCTCCAGCTATAGGGACTGGATGAGCTTGAAACCCCTTCTGCAGAGGCAATGCTGTGTTCACCAGATACAGATTGTGTTTCCCAGCTCCCTTTGAATCTAGGTATAGCGTGTGAGTGAGTTCTGCCAGTGGAAAGAGGGTACAAGAGAGGCATGCCACTTCCACATCTGGCCATCACATCCCCCAAGTAATCTTCCACACCCTCTCTCCTCCACCTATGAGGCTGGGAGCAAAAGGCCCTGAGAATGGTGGAAACTCCTAATGGAAGTGATTTCACCACTTGGAGGAGAGCTACCCAGGAGAGGGTCACTATTAAGAAGATCTACATTGGATTTTGCTGGAGCAAGAAATCAGCCTTTACCAGTGAAGCCACCGAGATTCTGAAGTTGTAAGTTATTACATATAGCCTAGCACACAGACCAGTACAGTGCTGGTGGAGTCCCTCTTCTCTACAAAGAGTTAGACTCGACCTCCTCCAGCAATCTCTCTGCCCCAGCCCTCCCCTCCCTTCTCCCCTGACAAAGACCCAAAGTGCAAAGGAGCAGTACAGTTTTGCAATTAGGAACACAGGCCTTGAGTCTCACTGAATCAGGGGCTGAACCCCCATTCTACCTTAGACAGACCTAAGCAGGTTTCTTGACCTCTTTGAGCCTGTTTTCACATCTGTAAAATAGAGATGGTACGTGTGTCAAAATGTGATTATAGGGATTAAATGAAATGTTATATATCAGTGACTTTTGGGGGTGGGTAGGAGGGGGACAGAGTCTCACTCTGTTGCCCAGGCTAGAGTGCCATGGCATCAGCCTAGCTCACAGCAACCTCAAACTCCTGAGCTCAAGCAATCCTCCTGCCTCAGCCTCCAAAGTAGCTGGAACTACAGGCGTGTGCCACCATGCCCAGCTAATTTTTTTCTATTTTTAGTTGCCCGGCTAATTTTGTTCTGTTTTTTTCTGAGACAGCGTCTCACTCTGTTGCCCTGGGTAGAGTGCAGTGGCGTCATCGTAGCTCACTGAAACCTCAAACTCCTGGGCTCAAGCCATCCTCCTGCCTCAGCCTCCAGAGTAGCTGGGACTACAGGCACCTGGCATGATGCCTGGCTAATTTTTCTAATTTTGGTAGAGATTGAGTCTCACTCTTTCTCAGGCTGGTCTCGAACTCCTGACCTCCAGCAATCCTCCTTCCTCAGCCTCCCAGAGTGCTAGGATTACAGGCATGAGCTACTGTGCCCAGCCTATCAGTGGTTCTTAATAGGATGATGCTATCCCTTGGGAACTGGGGGTTAGAAATTTGCAGGGCCATTTTTAGTTGTAACAATGATATTGGAACCCTTTTGTCAAGGGATGCTGGATATCCTGTGATGCTTAGGACACTCCTACACAATGACAAGTTGTCCCTCGTTCCCCACAGCTTTCATTTGGTCCACCAGGTGTTCATTTATCTGACATTACAATTATGGGAGCCTAGAACCTAACTCTGTTTTGCAAATAATCATAAAGTATTTTTATACAGTTTTAATATATGTTGAATTTTTCGGGAATGTAATTGTCATGTATATCTGTCAGGGACCCAACAGGAACCAGCACACTCAAGTTAGTATGATTCAAGGAGGGTTAATTTACAAAAGAACTAATTACAAAAGTGTGGACAGGTGTAGGGCAGCCAGAAGGGATAGCGCAGGAACACAGGTCTGGCAGCAGCAGAACTGTCATCACCACTATGCCCAAGGAGTAAGGGGAGGGAGATTACTGGAACCTGGAAGGGGAGGGAGCATTGCAGAGGTTGCAGAGTGGGCAGAGCATTGCAAGGAGTATTGGTTTCCTAGGGCTGCCATAACAAATTACCAAAAATTTGGTAGCTTAAAAGAACAGAGATTTGGCTGGGTACGGTGCCTCACGCCTATAACCCTAGCACTCTGGGAGGCCGAGGCAGGAGGCTTGCTTGAATTCAGGAGTTCAAGACCAGCCTGAGCAAGAGTGAGATCCCCAAAATAGAAAATATTAGCTGAGCATGGTGGCACACACCTGTAGTCCCAGCTACTCAGGAGGCTGAGGCAGGAATATCACTTGAGCCCAGGAGTTAGAGGTTGCTGTGAGCTATGATGATGCCACTGCACTCCAGCCTAGGTGACAGAGCAAGACTCTGTCTCAGAAAAAAAAAAAAACACCCAGAAATTTATTCTCACGATTCTGGAGGCCAAAAGTCTAAAACAAAGCAAGGCTACAGTCCAGAGGCCCTAGAGAAGGATCCTTGTTTGCCTCTTCCAGTTTCTGGCTCCCAGTGTTCCTTGCCTTGTGGCTGCATAATTCTAATCTCTGCTTCCATCTTCACATGGCCATTGACTCTTCTCTGTGTCTTCTGTCTCTTATAGAGACACACTTGTCATTGGATTCATGGCCCACTTGGTAGAGTCTCCTCTCAAGATCCTGAATTAAGTCTGCAAAGATCCTTTCTTCAAATAAGGTCATGTTCACAGGTTGCAGGAGTCACAACATGGACATATCTTTTGGAGGCCTCCATTCAACCCACCGCAGCCACCTTGAGAGCAGCAGTGATCTTTGGTTGAGTGGTATAGCCAAGGAGGTAGCCAGAGAAATAAATGCCCCAAGCTACCTTTCCTCCCTCACTCCATCTCCTGCCATGAGTCCCATTGGACAAACCGAGCAGGAGATAAGAGGCCATGAGAATGTTTGGTGGGTTATGCTCCTAGGGCTGAGAGCAGTGAGAGCAGAGTAGAAAGGGTAGGAGCATGCATCTGGAGGGGCAAACAGAAATAGCAGCACATCATGTAAATCAAGGGAAGATCGAACTCTGTTTTATTTGGAACTTCGGCAGGAAAGTTCTCCCTTGCAGAAAAATCAGAATTGAATGGCACTAGCTCTGGTGGTGTTTAAGTCAATAATGTAACACACCTTACTAGTCTGCATGTGTAACTGTTGCACATTCACAGGGATTCTGTGTAAGGTGCAAGCTTATGACTATTATATCTTCTAGCAGGGATCTGTCCAAGCACATACATATTTAAATATATATTCTTGTGTTGTAAATTTCTTTTTTCCCCTTATGTTAATTGAAACATTTTATGGTCTAATTTTATGAAACCATAATGTAGTTTGGTTATATTATATTTAGTGTGAAAGGTGGCATTGCAAAATATTTATTATAAGAAAAGGGCATTGGGTTGCATAAAGTTGAAAACTACAGGTATAGGTGGCTAATACTGCCAGTACAGAAGGTGCTCTATAAATAGTATCTACTGTTATAAAGGCTGTTATCACCTTTCCTCACCTCTAGGCATAAGTAGGTTAAAGATCATAGGGACCAATTCTGTTGTGTCACCAAAGAGGAGAAAGTAAAGCCTGGGGCCAGTCCCCCGGGGAAGGTGGTGCTGAGAGATGCAAGCCTGGGTCCCAAGAAACCCCTGCTCTAACTCTGCCACCCCCTATCCTGAAGCAGAAAGTCTCCAGGGCAATGGACCATTTCTCTAGAGCCCTGGGAGGCCCAGATGAGCCCCCCTACTAGGTACACCTGTTGGCTCCCTCTGAACACACTTGAATGTTCCCCTAAGTCTGAACAGCCCGGCCAGACCTGGCCCCAGAGCTGCAAACCAGACAGCCCAGGCAGAGCTGCCAAAGTGGGTTGGTCCAGGAGCTGCACTGTCTCACCCCCAGGGGAAGGGAGCAGTGAAGAGGAGGAGGAAAGGCAGGAGTAGTGAAGTGAGCCCGGGGAAGTCTGACTCAAGACAGGCCGAACAGCTCTAGGGTGGAGGAATAGGATGCATCTTACCTGCCTGCTTAGCACCTGGCCATTCAAGACCTCTGCCTACATCTCTCTCTATATCTCATTGCAGGCCATTTCCTGCCACAGTCAGGACCCTCCCACAGAATTACATTGGCGATCCCTCCAAAGGCCACGTTAAACCATGCCTGTGTGCCTTTGGGTTTGCAGTTCTCTGCCTAAATTGCCTTTCCATGGTTTATCTAGCTGGAAGCTGCCTTGAAAATATCACCTTCTCCATGAAGTATTTCCCAATTCAGACAGAATTACTCTTGCCTCTGTGTTAAAATCCACAGGTATCTAAGCTATACTAGATACCTTTTATTAATTTAGTACAGTTTTCTCAAACTTTAGTGTGCATCAGAATCACCCAGAAGGCTTGTCAAAACACATTGCTGGGATCCTTCCCCAGAGTTAGTGATTTTGATTCTGGTCTGGGGTGGGGCCAAGAATTTTCACTCTAACAAGTTCCCGGGTGGTGTTAATCCTGCTGGGCCAAGGATCACACTTTGAGAACCACTGATTTGGTGGTTATCATCCTAGGTATGGTCAGTGCCTATTTATCAATCAATTCAGTGAATATTCGCTGAGGGCCTGCCAGTGCCAGACACGGACCAGGTGTTGAGTATTCCATGATAAGCGAAGAAGACATAGAACTTACCCCGACTTCCAGTCAACTAAGGGAGATATATTAAACAAACAAACAAAAAGCCATTAAATATATAATAACAAATTGTGATAAATGCCCTGAAACAAAAGAATATTATGAGAAAGAATAATAAGAAAAACCTATATAAGAACATATTTCAGATTGGGTGGTCAGGTAAGGCCTTTTGGGGGAAGGGACATTGATATAAGCACACTTAGAGTACTACATATAGGGTGTATTTTCTGTCCTGTGTTGTTACCAGCTATCCACTAGGCTGTGTGCTCCTTGAAAGCTAGAATCGTATCTTTATTAATATTTGTGCCTTCCGCACACTACACAGAGTAGGGCCTTGGTAGCTAGTGAAAGAACGGATAGAAAGGTGGAGGGATCGCAGGAAGAATGAACAAATGAATGAATGAAACATCGGATGAATGTACGCATGCGTACGTGTGGGGATGGATGGGTGGATGATGGATGGGCCACTATCTTCAGCAGCAACACAGAACCAGGATTCCTGGTGATACCAGTGAGACAAGAACAGAAACTGACAGAAACTTAGCCGACTCCTTTACTATATTTCCAAACCCTGTTCGTCATTTAAGGTGACCATTAATGGCCTTTCCTTCCCAAAGTCCCTTGATTACCATCACCAAGCCCCACTCCACACATGAATGAGTTGCTGTCACCTCTTGCACTCCCACACGTGCCACACCACACTTACATTATGCTCGCCACCTGCGAACCACCTGTATGTGAGTTTCTCAGGGCAAGCCATGCTCTCTGTGTTAGTCTTAGAAGGAAAAAGTGGTCGGGGAGCAAGAAAAGAAAGTTTTTCTCCCACTCCTGAGCCAAAGAAGTCACAGAAATCAGTGGGTGGTAAGGAGATTCCTGCTCTGATAATTCATCACATGACTTCAAAAAAGCATTTTCGTTTTCTTCTTTCTTTCTTTCTTTTTTTTGTAAAGGCTAATCAAGTGAAGCAGTGGGAGTGGCAAAAAAAAAAAAGCCCTTTAATGACGCAGTCTCTCTGGATACATGTCTTAGGTCTCCTAAGAGGAGCAGAGTTTATTTAGAGATTCGATTTGAATCACACTAAAGAGAAGAAAAACATCCAGGGTCCCTTTGGGGTATAAAAAAATTGAGAGAGAAAATAAAACTGTACACAGACCACTCCCTTCCCTTTAAAGAATCTCCAGCTGGGGATGAAAGCTCACTGGCTTTGCACGCTTCAAGACTTGTTTGCGGTCCCATCGGAGCTCTTAGCCACCCAAGCACAGTCCTCCTGTGCTGAAGGAACTTGGATTCAGAAGGGAATTTCCAAAGGGTTTGGAGGTGGAAACAGAGCCCCTCTCTATCCAAAAGAGGACAGGTTAAAGAATCTGGGACATGAAATTCCCTAGAGATTGAAATAAAATACTTCTTAATTGTAAAAGACCTGAATAGATAATTCTCAAAAGAGGGCAAGAAATTAACAGATACAGGCATGAATGTCTAAACCCCAATAGTAACTAAAGAAATGCAAATAAAGATTTCATCTGTCTGTGCACACGCACATTTTACACTATAATATTCTGTCGGTGTCAGGATGTCCTGAAACAGTCTCCATTGGGACTTTAATTGGTACTACATTTCTGAAATCCTTGGGTAGTAGTTCTCAAGTGTCTGTAAAATGTTTATAGTCTTCCCCTCAAAACAGAAGAGGATGGGATTTGACATCAATTTATTCCTAATTCTGATCACCTATCCTAAGGGAATCATTTGAAACACAAAAACGAAACAACAGCAATAAGCTCAACTAACAATGATCACTAATCACAAAGATATTCATCCCTGTGTTATATGTAATAGCAAAAGACTGGAAACAATCTAAAAGCCCAGAAACCAGATCATGGTTGTTGGTTGGACACCTACAGAATACTCTTTATCCATGCCCAATTATGTGTGGTGCAGGGTTCTCCCTCGGGGAACGTGCTAGCAGTGATGTTGTCGAGGGTGCAGGCTCCAGCTCCTTCAGGAGAGCACCTTGATTGAGTCCCTTGAGTCCAAAATCTGGTTCTCAATTTCTCAGGGTCAGAACTAGCTTTTCTTAAAGTACCACAGAAGTATGGTCCCTTGGGGAGAGACTTACTCTCATACTGCCCAAGGTTAATGTAGCCATCCAATGCCAATTTATTAGTCCTCAGTGGGTGACATCCCTTTCCAAACATCATTATATGTGTATCCATCCACTGCCCAATGTCTGTCCCCTAGCTGGTATTGTGGCAGATAGGAAGAAAAATTGGAAGTTTACTTGGTGAGCAGCATGTTTGAATAAAAGGAAATGGACAGTCTTGAGGAGTAATTTCTCAAACCAGGATGAGGGCTGGTGAAAGGCCCCTGATTTACAGGGGAGAAAAGTTGTCTAATGACTGAGATGCTTATTTCTTTGATCAAGTGCTTCTCTCCCCTGCAAAGTGAAGGCTGCTTGGTGACCAGCTTGCTTTTTTGCACCTGCTTTTCCATGCTCACTGCATCTCTTTTTATTAATCAGTTCCATTCTTAGCACGGTGACTGAGCAATCCAGGGGGTGGCACCAGCTGGATCAATTGTAGTCCCTTCTTTAGGCATATGGACTTGGGATTGTGCTAGATAATCTATTGCCGCTCAGCTCCAAATTCAACCTTCATTGACTGCTCTGCAAAAATGTAGCTGGACAATTATAATATTTTTCCTTTGCCAACTGACAGATGTTAAGCTTTATCAGTAAAGGCCACTAGAGATACATCATAGGAGGAAGGAACTTCTTTTCTCTTATACTAGTACACTCTGCTCAGCAGGCCCATATAGCATGCAGCACCCGAGTTCTATAGCATAGACAACTGCTCCAGTGTCCAGCTCCTGCTGTGCAAGCAACTTCTGCAGTGCATGGTGGCCAGCATCAGCCAAAGGCCAGCATCTTCCCCTAGCACCCCACCTAAGGGTGGTTTTGTAGAAGGAGTGACACTGGCAGACACCTCCCAAGTATCCTAGAAGGTGGATTTCCAGCAAGTTCCACCAGTGCAGCCCCGCAATGCCTTCTCTACCATTCAGTGAACTGCAGCCACACTCTCTACAAGGTCAGATCTCAGCCATGGGGGTAGGGAGTGGGGGGCGGTTTCTGCCTCAGATGCTGTGTCTCAGCTCTAGGGGCAGTAGATGCTCCTTATGGCTGCTATCCCCATACTCTTTAGAATTTTCTTTACTTCTTACTGGCCAATCTCTAATTATTCCTGCTAAAATAAAACATTAGGCAAATTAAATTTAACAGAGTTTAATTGACCAAAGAAGGATTGGAGAGTTGGGCAACCCGCCCCCGCCCCCAGAACCAGAATAGGTTCAGAGCGATTCTGCCACTGCCACGTGGTCAGAGAGGATTTATGGATGGAAAAAAGAGAGAGAAGTATGGAATACAGAAGCAAGCTACAGAAACAGCTGGATTGATTACAGCTTGGCATTTGCCTTATTTAAACACAGTTTGAACAGTTGACCTTCTCATTGGCCAAAAGTCTGTGATTGGTACAAGAATAGGTTACAATTTGTTCCCATCCAGTTAGATTATTCATAGCTCACTATACAGAGAGAAACCTTTAAGCAGAACTTAAAATATTTAAGGAGGCAGCTTTAGGCTAAACTTGACACTCCAATCCCTGTTATGGTTAATAATTCTTTGTGTTAAACTTTCTCTATTCAAATTACTGTGGTTTCTCTCTCCTGACTGGACCCTGACTGATACAGGGACTAAGATGTAAGATTCAGTCTTTTTCTCTGTGTGACTAGATTAGTGATA
Source organism: Lemur catta (assembly GCF_020740605.2). Classification (NCBI taxonomy): domain Eukaryota; kingdom Metazoa; phylum Chordata; class Mammalia; order Primates; family Lemuridae; genus Lemur; species Lemur catta. The sequence goes on along the minus strand of NC_059137.1, from coordinate 38,034,646 downwards.
AACTTGGAGTACCATGTGGCCACCCTTTCTGCTGTGTGGACTGGAAAAATAGAAGACGCTGGTCTGTAGAGCAAAAGAGAAGAATTAAACAGGTGCACAAGAGGAAACATGTGATGAAGCCACAGAGGCTGATGGCATTTGAATCCGTGAATACTCATGTGTCCCTCAAGTCCATGGGGCCCTGTGAGACTCCCCAGTATCCTAATAATTAATGTCCCACTCCTTTTGTTTTTCCAGTTTAAGCTAGCTCTAGTATGTTTCTGTAATTTACAAATGAAGAGACTTAACTAATACAATCTGACCCTGGGAATCACTGTGCCTCCTTTCACTGTGTGTTCATTTCATTAGAACATGAGAGTTTGAGAGCTGTCCCCTTCTGAGACAATATTATTTATAAAAGTAAAAGTGAGAAACAACTGAGCTTTGCACAGTGGGCAGTATCGTAGCCAATGAGGTTTATCCAAGGCGCGATTATTGCTAATTGAAAACTTATTTAAAAAAATGAGAAACAACTGAAAAGTCCAATAGATATGTAATGGGAATAGTACAGTATTTTGAAAATGTGCTCGTTTCTTAATGTGCTGGTTTCTTTTGTCTTTTCCCCTTCGGCACAATCACGTGGGCTGGTTGTTTTCCATCTGCTCCTTCGGATCCAAGGTCCATAGATTTTCATCCTGCTTTTTGCGCTGGGAGTTTGACCTCTGCAGAATGCTAATCTCTCTGCCCTCCAGTCCTGTTCTGCTAATGGGAGGCAGTGGAAAGAATGTGAGAGCAGGTTGAGAGAGATGTCAGGGTATGTACTGTCCTGCTCCCTCTCTGCCAGACCACAGGTAGGCAATGGCTGCGCTCTCCCACCTAGATTCCTGTCGGGCCATCTCTCTCCCACAGCTGCAGCTGGTATGTTGCTCCTTGGGCCTCAGGGTAGTAATGCTCTCCCACATCCCTAGTCCCTGAGTGCTAGCCATTGCTTGTTTGTTACCTTAGCCTCGCCAGCACTTTTGTAAACAATCCATTAAACTCTTCAGTGACCGTGTTGAGTAAACCATCTGTTTTCTGCTGAGATCCTGGCTAATACAGCATCTGCAAGGAGGAGGGAAGGGCAGGGATTAGAATTTGTAACAGAAGAAATACAAAGAGAAAGACAGAGGTTTCTGACAAGCAAAATGGGATTAGGTAGAAAGACAAAAGCTAAAAGCAGGCTATTTAAATTCTGCCTTCAGATTATTCTTTAGTTAGGCGCTTTGTTAATTTTCCCTATTAACCAGTGGGTGAAACAGTGTGAAGGAGACTACATCAGTTAGAGAGAAAGAATACAGAAATCATTGTTTCTCCACACATTCCCAGCTGAGGTGTGATATAAATCTGTAACCACTACAGGGATATGGCTAATTTATAGAAGCATAGGATGGACTATTATGATTTCAGCAAATGTGAATGAGTAAGAGCTTATAATGTACTACTCAGTGAAAAAGTACGGCATGAACTGTATGGTCATTATGATCTTAACTATGTTAAATATGTACACAAATACACATAGAAAAAATATCTGTAAGAAATTCACCAAAATGTACAGTTTGCTTGTAAGTGGAAATAGGAGTGGGATTTATTTTTTCCTTTATATTTTTATTTATTTTCCAACTTTTCTATAATGAGTATGAATTACTTTTATAGCCAGAATTTTATTTTATCATTATTATTATTTTTAGAGACAAAGTCATGCTATGTTTCCCAGCAGGCAGTACGGTGGCTATTCACAGGTGTCGTCATAGCCCACTACAGCCTCGAATTCCTGGGCTCAAGCAATCCTCCTTCCTCAGCCTCCTGAGTAGCTAGGGCTACAGGTACACACCATCGCACCCCGCTTTTAAAAATTTTTTTGTAGAGATAGGATCTTGCTATGTTGCTTAGGTTGATCTCCAACTCTCGGCCTCAAGTGATCCTCCCACCTCAAGTTCCCAAAGTGCTGAGATTACAGGCATGAGCCACCACACCTGGCCCGAGTCGTTAGGTTCTGAAGTCACAACTCTTATTTTCAGAGCCAGGGGTCAGGAAGCAGGAGGTCTGAAGACTGTGACTGAGAGTCCTAGCGCCTGGCCTGTTCTGTTTTTCTCGGAGACACACACTTCTCGTTCTGCTCACATTATCAGGAACAAGCCATGCTGACTCTGGCAGGTCCCAGCCAAGGAATTTGCCTCCAGATATGCCTTGGCCTGGTTAGAGTCAAGAGCCTCGGCAAACCCTTGGAGTTAACTCTTTCTTTGGAAAGCAGTGGGCTTTCCTTCTGATGAGGGCTGCGTGCAGGAGTGGGGCTGCTTCAGCGGATCCACCTGAACCGTCCTGAGTACCTATTGTAGAGACACGGGGAGTACTTAGTCTTCCGGGCAAGGTTAGGTAGTGGGCTCCTGGGAGACAAGTCGAGTCAGAACTAGCCCCGTGCTTGGAGAGCAAACATGAGACTCTATCACCAGTGATAAGCACAGGGTGTGACTGGGTCCTCGGAGAGTAGAAAACAAAGTAGGGCCAGCTTAGTCAGGCCTGCACAGAGACATGTAAGTTGATATCCCTCTTCCTGTCCAGATAAATGTGGTCCTGCTTCTGGGCCTTTGCTTGGGCCCTTCCCTCTGCTTGAAATGCCATCTGCCCTATCCTACCTCTGTCTACCAGATTCCTGCCTGACTTACCTTTGGAATATTTAGGTAGAATAGCAAGAAGTCTATATCCTGGTGGATTCTGGGCATTGGGAACTCACCTCATCTGCTCGGGCTTTCTGGGGGGCACAGACAGGTGCCTCTTGCAGGGGAATGCCTCACACACGAGGGAGGTAGAGGGAGGGAAACTGCTGTAAGGTGGGTATTGGCATTTCTATATGTTTTGTTTTGTTGTGGTTTTCGGTTTCATTTCCCCTTAGATATCCTCCACCTGGGCTAGTCACCCTCCACCCACCACAGGCTCAAGTCCGTGAAAAGTCTTCCCCTAAATCCTCACTCAGGCCTAGCCTGCCTGCAGTCTCATGGTAGCCACAGAGCTTGCCACAGCAGTGCCCAGGTCCAGGCCTGGACAAGGGTGCCCCCTGGGAAGGGGAAGAGACTGCAAAACCCATCCACCTGCTCACCTCTGGGTACACTCGCCCTGAACGGCTCTGCTTCCCGGTGGGTTGGGCTGCCCAGAGTGCTCCCGGCACCTCCTCCTGTGCCCAGAATTGAAGATGAAGAGGAGGAAGGTAAAAATTCTCCATAGCGAGCCCTGGGCTCTGTGGCCCTGTGGCTGGCCACTTGCCTGGTCCACAGCAGGGCTGGTGTCTCTGGATGAGGGTAAGGGGAGCATCCCTTTCCCCTCTGAATCCTGCTCATTCTCTTCCTCCCAGCCGTACCCATTATGCCACCCAGTCATGGCAGGCATCTAGGCAGGAAGGACCACAGGTGTGGCCTCACTACCTGTCCTTGCTCCCTACATACCTGCAGCCTAACCACTGAATCACAGTCATTGCTAGAGGAGGGCCAGGAGAGGAGAGAACACACTCATTGTGCTCCAGTCTCTTCTTGTCTTACCTTCCTATTCTGTCTTGCTGGCCTGGCACAGAGGCCCTAGGTCAGCCTTTGGCAAAGATACCACAGAGGAGCGCATCTTGGTTCTGTTTACATTCTTGTCAGGAAGTGTGCCCTTTTAAGACAGTGCTTCTCAAATATGAATGTAGTTAAGGATCACCTGGGAATCTGGCTAAAGTGCAGGTTCTGATTTGGTGGTTTTAGGGTGGAGCCTGACATTCTGCATTTCTGACAAGCTCCTACTGCAAATATGTAAGGGACCCAGACGTGTATTCCAGGCTCAGATGAGGTAGTGCCTGTTCTGTGAAGATTATCAGAGCTCCGGTGTCAGAATTAAACGCTTGGCCCATCATTTCCCGAACACCTGGCTCAGCTGTTGTCCTATCTGCCAGCACAGTTGGACTTATCTGAGTCTGCCCACGACTGTTCCCCCACTAGTCTAGGGGCTGCTGGGACAAGTAGTCTTTGTAGCCTTAATACCTAGCATGGTGGATATCCAACAGTCTGCCGAATAAAGAAACGAACAAATTAATGGCTTTTGAAGGCAATATACAAAAGGTGTAGGCTGTTAATATAAAAGACATTTCCTTTTTTTTTTCTTTTCTTTTTTTTTTTTTTTTTTTGAGACAGAGTCTCACTCTGTTGCCCGGCTAGAGTGAGTGCCGTGGTGTCAGCCTAGCTCACAGCAACCTCAAACTCCTGGGCCTAAGCGATCCTCCTGCCTCAGCCTCCCGAGTAGCTGGGACTACAGGCATGTGCCACCATGCCCGGCTAATTTTTTCTGTATATATATTTTAGTTGGCCAGATAATTTGTTTCTATTTTTAGTAGAGACGGGGTCTCGCTCTTGCTGAGGCTGGTCTCGAACTCCTGACCTCGAGCGATCCTCCCGCCTTGGCCTCCCGGAGTGCTAGGATTACAGGCATGAGCCACCGTGCCCGGCCTAAAAGACATTTCCTAAACTGTGTTCCTTGGGACAACAATTCTGAGGGGTATAATAGATATTTGTTAAATAGGGGAGGGGAGGGGAGGGGAGGGGGAAGGTTCTGTAATCTCTTAGCCTCAGAAATGCTGGACGAAAAACAGACGTCTCACAGACTTTAATAAACTAACGATTATTGCCAATGTCTGAGTAAGCAGCATTGCCCTCACTTATTTGATCACACAGAATATCTCTTATTTTATTTTATTTTGAGACATCTCACTCTGTCACCTGGGATAGAGTTCAGTGGCATCCTTATAGCTCACTGCAACCTCAAACTCCTGACCTCAAGCGATTTTCCTGCCTCTGCCTCCCAGAGTGCTAGGATTACAGGCGTAAGCCACCGTGCCTGGCCCCTAAATTACTTTTAAATTAAAGAAATTATTTGCTGTGAATCCTTTTACTTCTCTGTCTCCTTGAAAAACATGTAGCATTGTTTTTGATGTGTTTTACATTTACAAAATAGTATTATTGACTAAGATTTGGATCTCCAAACTGGTAATCATGGATTTTCTTCTACTGAATAAATTTCTCCAATTTATTTGTGGTAAAACAGCTGAATTTGAGCAACATTCTAAATTATAAATTAAAGATGATATTTTAGAACAACTTTTAAGGCAAAGTTGCTCAACAGTGGCAGTACTGACATTCGGGGCCTGAAAATTCTGGACTGAGGGAGCTGTCCTGTGCATGATAGGATGTGTAGCAGCACCCCTGGCTGCCACCCCCTAGCAGTGGCGCCCCTTCTCCTCAGTTGTGACAACCAAAAATGTCTCCACACATTGTTGAATGTCCAATAATGGGCCAAATTTGCCTCTAGTTAAGAATGACTGTTTTAAGGTAAATGAAGTCTGGAATTCATTTGGGACCTTCTTCTAGATGTTTGCTTCTTTCTTTCTTTCTTTCTTTTTTTTTTTTTGAGACAGGGTCTTGCTTGAGACAGGGGCCAGGCACAGTGGCTCACGCCTGTAATCCTAGCACTCTGGGAGGCCACGGCGGGAGGATCTCTTGAGCTCAGGAGTTTGAGACCAGCCTGAGCAAGAGTGAGATCTCGTCTCTACTAAAAATAGAAAAATTAGCTGGGTGTGGTGGTGCGCGCCTCTAGTCCCAGCCACTCGGGAGGCTGAGGCAGGAGGATCGCTTCAGCCCATGAGTTTGAGGTTGCTGTGAGCTAGGCTGATGCCAGGGCACCCTAGCGGGGCAACAGAGTGAGACTCAGTCTCTAAATAAATAAATAAACAAATGAACAAATGTGTCCACAAAACAATGCTACATGCTTTCAAGAACACTTAAATAAACAGAATGATTTACAAATCATTACACAAACTACAGTTGAACTCTTGGGAATTAGGCACCATTGCCACCTGGTGGTAGCAGTTCAAAATTGAGGCCTAATTCAGTTTTCTTTTTAACAAGATATAATTTACATACAATGAAATGCACAGATCTTAAATATTTAACTTGATGGTTTTTGACAAGTGTATACAGCAGTATAATTACCACTCTAAACAATACATAAAGCATTTCCATCACCCCAAAAAGTTCCTTCCTGCCCGCCTCACACCATATCCTGGAGGCAACCACTGATCTGTTTCTGTCACTATAAATTAGCTTTGCCTTTTGTAGAACTTTATATATGTGGAATGATACAATGTGTACTCTTTCATGTTTTCCTTCTTTCAGGAATAATATTTTTGAGATTCATCCATGTTATAGTATGTATCAATAGTTAATTCATTTTTATTGCTGAGCGGTATTTGTTGTACAGATGTACCACAGTTTATCTATGCACCAACTGACTGACATTTGAATTGTTTCCAGTTTTGGTTATTACAAATAGAGCTTCTAGGAATGTTTATGTATAAGCTTTTGTGTGGCTGTATTTTTTTTATTGTGAGTGGAATTACTAGGTCATGGGATGGATGGATGTGTGACTTTTTTTTAAGCTGCCGTAACAGCAGGGGTGGTGGTGCGTGCCTGTAGTTCCAGCTCCTAGCGAGGCTAAGGCAGGGAGATCACTTGAGCCCAGGAGTTTGAGGTCAGTCTGGGCAACACAGCAAGACCTTGTCTCTGAAAAATATTTTTAAATAAAAAAACTGCCAAAACAATTATCCAAATTAGTTGTATCATTTTACACATCTACCAACAATGAATTTACACTAACAATAAAAAGATAAACAACCCAATTTATTTAAATGGGCAAAAAGGCTTGAACAGACACTTGTAGATAAGCGAACATCCCAAAAGCACGTGAAAAAGTACCCAACAGCATTAGTCTGTAGGGAAGTGCAAACTTAAGTCATGAAGAGATATCATTTTACACCCACTAGAATGTTAAAAGGAAATGTTGAGGATGTGCAGAAACTGGAGGCAGTCGGATATCTCGCACGCACGCACACACTCACACACACATAACAACAGCTCTCTCAGGCCACCAGCTCATTCTTGTACAAAAGAAGGATTCAACTTGTGATTTGCAGATTCCCACATAGGCTCTTGTTGGTCAAGCCTGGAAAATTGAAAGGTCAGAAGACAAACCTGACATTTTCCATTGGTTGGATGGAGCCACTGGGGGTGCCAGAGGCATATACTGGGGCAGGCTCTTGTACCTGTTCTTTCCTTGAGTTTTTCGCTCAGAAGGCAAAGCTTCTAGAAGCATATATTGGTAGAGGTTGTCCCCTGACCCTTCTAAGGGGGATAAGAGTGTCCTGAAGTCAAAATGAATTACAGTGATGGGTCCAGGGGCTGCACAGAACGCAGGGTTGGCTGTAACTTCACCACCCAACATCTCTCTTCCCCCCTTCCTCTTTCTGCTTCTCCTCTCCTCTCTCTTCCTCCTTTTCGTAACAGCATCATGTATTAAGTTTTGCCACGAACTAGGTTTTTAATATACAGTTTTTCTGATGCCTTTCCTGGTAAGCACTATTATTCCTATTTCACAGATGAGGGAATTTGGACTCCCACACTTGAGGAACTTGGTAGTAGATTAGTTCCCTGTTGCTGCTGTGATAAATTACCACAAACTTAGAGGCTGAAAATGACACAAGTGCATTGTCTCACACCTGGAGATCACAGGTCTAAGATGGGTCAGCAGGGTTGCTCCTTGCAGAGGCTGTAGGGGAGAGACCGTTCCTTGCCTCGCCAGCTTTGGGAGGCTGCCTGCATCGCTTGGCTCAGGGGCCCACATCACCCCGACCTCTGCCTGCATCATCGTATCCCCTTTTCTGACTCTCCTGCGTCCCTCTGGTAAGAAACGCTGTGGCCCAAGCCCACCTGGATAATCCAGGATAATCCCCCATTGCAAGACCATTAATTTAATCACAGCTACCGAGTCACTTTTGCCATGTGAGGTAACATATTCACAGGTTTGGGGAATAAGGACATAGATGTTTGGAGGGATGGGAGCATTATTCTGCCTACTATAGCTAGTGAGTGGCCAAGCAGGGCTGGATAGGTGTCTAAGCTCCTAGACGTGGGAAACCCTTTAGCAAGGCAGCAAGGGAGAAAGAGCTGGGAACAAAGCCCCATGTACCCAGAGACCCCAGGGACCCTTGCATGTAATGTGTGGTCTTGGAATTTGACCCCTGAGGATAGTGGAAACCTTTGGTATCATGAAAGTAAGAGGCTTCTTTTGCCCTGGGGACATTTCTCAGGCTTGGCAGGAGGTGATCCTGCAGGGGGTCAGAGTGGATTTGTGGCTCCAGTGAGGTGAGCCTGGGAGAGATCTGGTGCCTTAAAGGTACGACCCCTTCCCCAAACCCGGTCCACAAAGCACAATAACCACCACAACCACCACAAGGAAGAGCTTTCAGTGTGCCAGAAGCTGGGTTACAACACTTAACAAAAATTATCCTGTTAATCCTATCCAGAAGGTATTGTTACCTCCTTTTATTAATTAATTAATTATTTTAGAGACAAGGTTTCACTTTTGCTTTGTTGCCCAGGCTGGAGCGGAGTGCAGTGGCATGTTTACAGCTCACTACAACCTCAAACTTCTGGGCTCAAGTGATCCTCCTACCTCAGCCTTCTGAGTAGTGAGGGCTATAGGCACACGCCACCATGCATAGCAAATTTTTAAATTTTTTCTAGAAATAGGAGTCTCACTATGTTACCCAGGCTGGTCTTGAACTCCTGGCCTCAAGTGATCCTCTCACTTCAGCCTTCCAAAGTGCTACAATTGTAGGCATGAGCCACTGAGCCCAGTCTGTTATCCCCCTTTTATAAAAGAGGAAACTGGCACCCAGAGAGATTAAGGAATTTACTCAAGGTCACAGAGCTGGTAAGTGGCAGAACCACAATCAAACAAGAACCCCTGTTCTTTCCACCTGGCCAGTGCCTGTCTTCAGCCTCCTTCCTCCTCAGTCCTCAGTCCCAGAGAGGAAGGGACAGCAGGGCTGGACAGGTTAAGAGGAGGAGGTCCTAGTGAGGATCCAAGGACCCCTCCTCAAGGCTGGGAGATAGAGGCGGGCAGGAGACCACGCCCAAAACACACTCACCACAAACAGGCAGCAGGGGTCTTTGGGTGGCTTGCAGCTCGGGCAAGGGATAATCACCGGGGAGCGGCAGACAAGCCCTAAGCCTTCACCTGTCAATACACTGACAGCAAATATTTATCAAGTGCCTTTGTGCATGAGAACCGGAATTCTCCTTCACCTGTCTTGGACCAATGCCCATGGGCTGCTGAGAGCACCTGCCTGGAAGTGAGTGCACTGCCACAAGAGGGTGTGTACCAACCCAGGGGCACCTTGGACATGGAAGGGGAGGGTCATGAGAAGGAAAGAATTTGAACTTTAGCCTTTAGGGTTCTTAGGTCATATCTTTTGCCAGGCCACATAATTGCCAGTTGTATTGTCCCCCTCCTTTGGCAACAATAAGGTGCCTGTGACTTCAGCATGGCCAATCACAGACGTCCAATCCCCTGGCCACATTGATTGGTCTAAGAGATGAACACATGACTTATCCAGTCCAATCAGAGTCTTCTCTTGGGTTTTTATACACTGAAGGAGGCTGTAGGGAGAGGAGAAAATTCTCCTTTTTTGAGTTCACAAAGTTGGGATATGCAGTCTGCAGCCATACTTCCCCTCCCCTAATAGTGAAGAGTAAACCTGCCCGTAGCAGGAGAGCATGATTACAGCACCCAAAGAGAAGTATGGGAGTAGGAGATTGTGAACAAAGTTTTGGTGCTCCCCAGCACACCCCAGGATCTTTTGGGCATGTTGCATGGCCTCTGAAGATTGCTGCTAGGTAGCTTACCTGCCACCATTCCAATTCAGTGCACTCTTCAGTGCCCATGGAATATAATGCGAAGGGCACCCCTTGGAGATGAACAGAACACATTCCACACAACCACACGTGGTAGCCTGAGACATCAGAGGCCCTTATTGGTCCAGCCTTATGAAGCCCTGGGCTCCTGTGAGTGAATTCATCCTGCAGGTGAGAGATCAGCATGTGAGGAAGGTTTAGTGACATCTGTGGATTTTGTCTCACCAATAATATTCCTCCTTTTGGTAATAGGATCCCAAGTCTGCTTTGGAGACCTACTCACCCCCATTGGATACAATCTTTGGGGGACTGTCCATCAAAATGTCCTACCTTCCCTGGCCAGAAAGTGGACACATGACTCTAGGCTTTTTGAGCCCAATTCTTTCTGGGGCCTAGTTCTTCAGATTTTCCTCTAATTTTTTGTGTAATGATGGTAGCAGGCACTGAGTCCCTCCCACGACCCCTTACCATTCGCTATTCCTGTGCATACCTGCAGCTTCCATACCCTGCAATCCTTTGCCTGGAGGATTTCTCTGGAAGCCCAGAGACATGAAAGGAGCAGGCCAATAGTGCTGGGATTGAGGCCCAGTTTCCCCCAATGGTACCTTCAGTAATGCAAGCTTTATCAGTCCCTTTCCCTTTCCTGCCTTGCTTATTTCCACTCTCCTGCAAGTGTTTCCTGGGATCACCTCCCAAAAAACTACTTGGAATCTAATATCCTTTTCTCAGGGTCTTCTCTTGGGTGAGTCCAACTTAAGACAACCCCACACCCTTCTGGAAAATTCTTATTGTGCTTAAGTTGTCAAAAGTCTGCTTCGGTTTCTTGCAACTCAAGGACTCTATCAGAATTAATAGCGGTCTGGAGTTCTGTCACATTGTACCTGGGTGTGATAACCTCTGATCTTTCTAAAGACCATCAGAGCTCTGGAAGGGAAGGAAGAGGGTCTCATGACAGCCTTTGTTCTAAACTCTTTTGTGTGTATGCTCAGGAGAGTTGGGCCACTAGCTATGCTGAAAATGGAAATGTTTGGATGGTACATGACCCCAGAACACAGGTCTCTTGTGCAGTCCCACTCCTGGGATGAGGACCGGTATGATGATTCCTCCTAGTTGGAGGTGGTCAAAGCAGGAGTCCATGCACTAGGAGAGAGGATAGGTACTGAAGCTGTTGCCTGTGAGTCTAGCAGATGGTCTTGGGGTTAGATAAAGCACCACATTTAAGTCTTAGGGGAGATGCTGAGTTTTGGGGTTCCTAGTCAAGTTGACCAAGAACTAGTAGAAAATGTGGTCCTTGGAATACAGTGCCACCTCTGTTCCCACCTATATAGACACAGCATAGGATGTCACTGGCTAGACCCACTGAACCCACTGGAGCCCAGCTGGTCCTCAGTACTCCCTAAAGCCCTTGATTCAACTAACCAAGAATCTGGTGCTGAGCTCCTTGCTGTCCTGAGGTTTCATTCAGTGCCAGGTAAATTCACATAGTCAACACACATATGCCAGGCCCTGTGCAGGAATGGCCATTGGAGATACGAGGTGAATCAGATGTCCCCTGCCCTTCTCTAAGGAAGAATGGGAGATAGTCACATGAGCAAGATAAGGTCATGGACCATTACAGGTGCTGCTAGAATAGATGTCTGTGCAGATGTGGGGCCCAGACTGGAGTGGACCAAGAGCCTGGGAGCAGAGCCCAAGGGAGGGGAATAGAGGAACATGCCAAGCAGAGGGAGCAGTGTGAGAAAAGGCTTAGAGGCATGAAAGCTTGTAGGTGGTTCTGTCTGATGGAGTGAAGGCTTAAATGGCCAGAGTGGAAGTTAGAGAGGCCAACAAAGGCCCAGTCATAGAGGAACTTGTATGTCATACCAAGGAGTTTGATTTTCATCCTCCGGTCAATAGTGATTGAATAATTTTAATTGAATGACCAATCATAATTGAATACTATTACACAGAGTAATGATGTGGTTATTTTTGCACTTCAGAAAGATTACTATGGAAGTATAATGCAGAACAAATTGGAGGAGGTGAGACTGGACACAGGGAGATAACATGAGTAATGAAGGTGAGAGGTCATGGGGGCTGGACTAGAGGAAACATAGAGGAGGTGATGGATATGAGAGGTAGTGAGGAGGTGAAATCAGTAAGACCTGATTCCTTGAATGCAAAAGCAAGAAAGAAGTTAAGGATGATTCTGCCTAGGGCACAAGGATGATGGTGGTGCTGTCCACCAGGTAGGGGAACTGGGAGGTAGGGCAGCTCTGGGCAGAGAAGAAATGGTAGGTTGAATTTTGGACATATTGAGCAAGGGGTTTATAGGATACTGAGGTGGAAGGAATATCTCTACCACTATTTCCATCACTGCTCTGACCACAGCATTTTATAAATACCTACTCATGTGTCTATTCCACCTCCCCACCACTTGTGAACTTCAAGCTCCTTGAGCATAGGGCTCCAGGTCTTACTCATCTCTGCAGTCCCAGGAGCTGGCCCAGTGACTGGTGCCCCACGACAGGTGCTCCATAAATGTCCATGAACGTCAGGGTGGGTGCCCCCATGGAGGGATGACTTCAGCCCATTTCATCACCAAGTCCTCCTTGGAGTCGAATCCCAAAAGTAGATGAAATCTCCCCTTAACAGAATCTCCTCTTACTGCCCCCATGTGGGGGCCCTGCAGCTCTAGACCAGGTGGAATGGGCAGGATGGGCTCTAGACCTGGGATGTGGAGTTGGGTGGCCGAGAAGCCCAGGACAGGACAGGCTGTGGAACTGACTGGGTCCAGACCAGGTCTCCCTGGAGTGGACGTCCACACCTGGGTTGCTTACACAGGTATATTGGCAGGTGGGGGCACTTGGGGCTGGAGGAAGTGTAGAGCAGGATGTGGGCTGGGGACTGCGGAAGGTGGTCCAGGGGCAAGCTGGCCGTGTTGGCCATGCCATCTGGCAGGCCCAAGGCCTGCTTGAGCTCAGCTCATCCACCTTAAGGCAAACAAGGCTACTGGTCCCTCCACCCGTCAGCAAGACTAGTGACTCAGACCTGATGAATCCAGCATTGCCGTCATCAAGGAGTGGCTGTATTCCTGGAGGAGCTGGGCACCAGTCCAAGTCTGAGCAGATGGCATGAAGGCTACTGCGTGAGCCTGGGGAGTGTTGGCCCTGCTAAGGTGCAGGTTTCAGGGCTTCACTCAAACCTGGGCCAGGATATACAGGAATCCTCTAGCTTCCTTGCCTGAGCCCAGTTTGGGGGCATCTCTGTCCTAAGTGTATTGATCCCAGTACCTGTGTAGGTGCCCAGAGTTTAGGCCTTAGCCTCTGCTCTGCTTCCAGGGAATCCCCACCCAAGCCTCTTCCTTGGAATTACAGGGGCTCACACATTCCTCTCCAGGGCCCTCGGGCTGGGGGTGGTGTGTATCAGTGAGCCCATTTCTCAGATGGAAGAACATGTCCAGGCCCAAAAGAGGAAAGGGATGCACCCAAGTTCATCCAAGTTGGTGGCTGGCCTAGGACCTTGGTATGACCTAGCCCTCACCTCCTGCCACTCACTTCCTTGTTCACTCCACTCTAGCCATAATGGAATCCTTGGCATTTACTTCTTGAGCATGCCAAGCTTGTTCCCACCTTGGCACTTTGCACTTGCAGTTCTGCTTGGCAGGCTCTTCCCCCAGATCTCTGCAGGACGTGTTCCTTCTCTGTTCATGTGTTACTGTCTAAAGAGCAGCCTCCTCCCCTTTGCCACTCTCTCCTCTTACACCACTTGATTTCTCTTCTACATAATATGACATGTATTTACGGTCATATTTCTTTGTTGTCTGTCACCTCAGTAGAATGTAAGCCCCTTGGGTCAGGGACTTCCTCCATCTTATTTATAGCTAAATCCTTGGTGACTAGAACAGTGCATAGAATATGGTAGGCACTTAATAAATGTTTGTTGACTGAATGTACAAGCCAGATCGCCTCACTCCTTGTTCAGAACTCTCCCCTGCACCTCTCTGCAACCCAGATAAGATGGAGAGTGAAGGAAGGGCTGGCTCAGGCTGGAGGGAGGCAGCCTTGCCCCTTTGCCAGAGACACACCAGGCACTCGGACCCAGGCCATACCACCTGGGGTCTGGTATGTGGCAGGGGCCTCTCTTGGGCTCTCACAGTGTCCCAAGGACATGAAGGGATCAGTAGGGACAGCAATTGCTTCCCCTTCAGATCTTTTTCCCCAAAGCAGGTACCATCTCTGTCCTTGGGTCCACTGTCCTCCGCCTGCTCTGGGATCTGTCCCTCAACATTTTTTAGCACCTACTGTGTGCCAGGCTCAGGACTGGGCACCAGGGAGATAGAGATAAATGAAACATTGTCCTCATTCCCAGAGAGCTTACAGCTTAGCCAGCAAGGTGGATAAGCAAATACCAACAGAGTGCAGGGGGAAGACTCTGGCAGAGGAGGCAGAAGGGGCAATGGGACTGGGGCATTTGAGCCATGCCAGGTTGGTGAAGGGCAGTTAGGGAAGGTTTCAGAAGAGGGGATGTTTGAGCTGGTTTTTATACTATGGGAGTGGAGGGATAGAGAGACCTGGCATTGCCAGAAGAGAGAATAAATTGTGCAAAGGGTTCAGTAGAATGGAAAAAGTGAAGGTCCAGGGTGGGGTGGGGTGAAGCTGACAATGTAGGTTGGAATCAGATGTTGAAGGGCTTATTAGAACACTGGGCTAAGGAGCTTGGGCTTCATCCTGTCAGCAGTGGGCATCCTTATGGTGTTTTGGGCAGGGGCAACTTGGTCAGCTTTGCTCTTTAGGAAGATTGCCCTGGCTGCTGTGTGCAGAGCAGATTTAGAGTGGCAGGTGGAGAGGCAGGGACATGAGTCAGGACATTATCGAGGTGGCCAGATTGGAGACAATACTGGCCAGGGCAAGGGCATGGGGGTGGGTGTGGAGGAGCAGAGATGGATTCAAGAGCTATTTAGGGGCCAGGCGTGGCAGCTCATGCCTGTAATCTTAGCACTTCAGGAGGCCAAGGTGGGAGTATTCCCTGAGGCCAGGAGTTCAAGGCCAGCCTGACCAAGAGCAAGACCCCGTCTCTACAAAAAATAGAAAAACTGGCCCACATGGTGGCGCATGCCTATAGTCCCAGCTACTAGGGAGACTGAGGCAGCAGGATCACTTGAGCCCAAGAGTTTGAGGTTGCAGTGAGGTATGATGACACCACTGCACTGTAGCCCAGGCAAGAGAGCAAGACCCTGTCTGAGAAACAAAAAAGAGCTATTTAGGATAGGAAGCAGAACCCATGCACTCAGTGGGAAGGCAAAGGGCCAGGTCCCAGGATTCCAAGGCTGATCTGGCCCCCACTGACCATTCCAGGCTCCTCTCATGCCCCTCCCTGCCTCCCTGACCTCTCCCTCCCAGAATGGCTTCTCTGTTCTTCAGATGTGACAAGCTTCTTCTTGCCTCAGGGCCCTCACACCTTCTGTGTCTTCTGCCTGAAGCACTGTTCCGCTTGGCTACAGCCTGCCCTGCCCTCTCACCCCCTGGCCTTCTCTGTTCTCCCAGATGGATAGGTCAGTCTTGGATCCTCTGACGGCACTGAGCATGGCTCCTTCCTGGGACTCACTCCAACAGTGATGATACAGTTCTGCTGCTCATTTAGTACCTGTCACCCCACTTAACCACAAGCTCTGTGAGGAAAGAACTGTGTCTGACTTACTCCCTGCCACAGCCAAGCACTGGGCATGGAGCGCAGGTGGCACTGAGCTGCTCGTTAAACTCTTACTGACTGGATGAATGAATGTGAATTAATAAATGAGGCTTACTTTGTCAAGGGAAAAAAAGCCAAACTCTGCAAAATAATTTTAAAGAGATTTATTCTGAGCCAGATTTGAGAGGACCATGACCCGGAGCCACGCCCAAGAGGCCTTGAGCAAGTGGACTCGCGTGGCTGGGTTATAGTTTGGTTTTATACATTTCAGGGAGACAGGGGTTACAGGTAAAGTCATAAGTCAATACATGGGAGGCATACATTGGTTTGGCCCGAAAAGGTGGGCCATCTCGAAGAGGGGGAAGCTTACAGGTTATAGGTGGGTTTAAAGATTCTTTGGCTTGTAATTGGTTAAAGATATGAAGCTTTGTCTAAAGGCTTGGAATGTTTTAACACAGCTGCTGTTTATCAGAGATAAGCCACCGGACATACGTTAGTTGTGTAAATTGAGGACCTGTAGGTTTGTCTCAAATACCCTTAGGCCTGTTAATGGGTTATAAAGGATGTCCTCAAGAAGGGAGGGGGGCATAATAAGGCATGTCTGACCTCCTTCCTCCTGGCAGGCAATTTAGTTTTAAGATATTCCTTTGGCCACGAGGGGGTCCATTTAGTCAGCCAGTGGTGGGCTGAGCCTTAAAATTTTATTTTAGTTCACAACTTAGATGCCCTGACATCCACAGTGATGCTGTCCAACAGCAGTTGGATGTAGGAGTTACGCTCATGCTTTGATGGGATGACAGATTAGAAAGTTTGTTACCATGAGTGAATCTAGGGTATTTTTGTCTGAGGAAAGAGACCTTGGGCAGGGTGGGATGGTAGTGGGGCTCTGCACTCCACTGACTGCCCCTGACTTTGCTCTCTACTTTGAAGGATGTGAGATTCAAGCTTTCTGGTGAGATTCAAGCTTGCAGCAGCTAGAATCATCAACAGCCATTCACTGCTACGTTGATAGAGGTCTAAGGTCCAAAACAAGGGAGGAGAAAAACCCCTTTGCTCCTCTCTGTCCCTTTCTCACTATAACCTGGCATGCTGACAGAAATGAAGAGAGGCCCTGGAGCTTCATCGTATGCAAAGGTGGGAGGCCAGAGACAGAGCTGTAGAGGGCTGGACCTGCTCGGCTTGGAGGTGCTCACCTAGGCTTCATGCAGGTACAGGACAAAGCTGGGACCCCCAAAGAGTCTCAGGGAAGTCAACCTCTCATGTGAAGAACGATTCTCTTTGTTCAAAGCCATCCAACGATGAAACTGGCAGGTAGTCTTGAACTCCTGGCCTCAAGCAATCCTCCTGCCTCAGCCTCCCAAAGTGCTAGGATTACAGGCATGAGCCACTGCACCCAGCCTGAAACTGGCAGGTAGTGAGCTCCCCATCACTGGAGGATGAATGACCTCTTAGTGGAGTTGTTGGAGGAAGGCCCAAGTGGAAGATGGGAGACAACATGGATGACCTTTAAGCTCCCCTCCCTTTTTGAGATGATGTTCTTGCTTTAGGACAGGAAATAGTCATTAAATATTTGCTCTGCCTGGCTGAGCAATGGAAGGTATCTGCCACCTGCCTCAGAGGCACCTGTAGGCCTGTGTAGGTTCCTGAGAAGGGGCAGGAGGATCTTGAAGCTGAGTTAAGGACCACTGGAGGCTTCAGGAAGGTCTTGGCCACAGATCTGGGGCTTCTATGGGTCTGCAGAGGTGATTGTCTGTCTGCCTAGTGCTCCCAAAGGGGCTGTTCTTGAACAAGAATCCTTCCCATTAACTCATTGTACTATTCTTACAATTTATCTATAGGCTTGTAATCTTTCAAATACACAGGTTTAAAAAAAAACTGAGATTTTAATTTAAATATATATATTTTTTTGAGACAGAGTCTCCCTCTGTCGCCCTGGGTAGAATGCAGTGGCAGCATCCTAGCTCACTACAACCTCAAACTCCTGGGCTTAAGCAATCCTCCTGCCTCAGCCTCCAGAGTAGCTGGGACTACTGGCACACACCATGACACTTGGCTACTTTTTCTATTTTTAGTAGAGACTGGGGCCTCACTCTTGTTCAGGGTGGTCTTAAACTCCTGAGCTCAAGCAATCCTCCTGCCTTGGCCTCCCGGAGTGCTAGGATTACAGGTGGCCTAAATATTTTGGAGTAAAGTTCAGCATCTGTATTTTTAAATTCTCCCGAGGGAAATCTGATCTGCAGATAGAGCTGAAAATCACTTAGCTAAATGAATTACAGAAATGCATACAGAAATAAAATTTTTTTATAAATCAGAAATTCTTTGAAAGCAGATAACCAAATTTTTCATTCATATATATTGTGCAAGCATGAGGAAATTTTAGATACTGGTTTTTCATTAAAGGAATCTTATCTGTATTTAACATACTGAAATGCAAATGAACACATAAACTTGAAAAGCACGAGCGCATCTTCCTTTTGTTTTTTTTATTTTGTGAGACAGAGTCTTACTCTGTTGCCCTGGCTAGAGTGCCATGGCATCAGCCTAGCTCACAGCAACCTCAAACTCCTGTGCTCAAGCGATCCTCCTGCCTCAGCCTCCCAAGTAGCTGGGACTACAGGCATGCGCCACCATGCCCGGCTAATTTTTTCTATATATCTTTAGTTGTCCAGCTAATTTCTTTCTATTTTTAGTAGAGATGGGGTCTCGCTCTTGCTCAGGCTGGTCTCGAACTCCTGAGCTCAAACGATCCACCCGCCTCAGCCTCCCAGAGTGCTAGGATTACAGGCATGAGCCACTGCGCCCAGCCCGCATCTTCCTTTTAATATGCTTTATTTTGCCTTTGTTTTGTCTGTTAGTTGCATCTACTTTATGGTAAAAAAAAAAATGAATAAAATAAAAGTAAGTGAAAAGAATCATTTCTACTTATATTCATGCCTCATTTTCATACTCTGCAAAATGTTTTCTCATCTGTTATCACCATCCACATCCTCACAGCAGCCCTGGGAAGAAGGCAGAGCCAGAATGATCATCTCTACTTCATGCATGGGTCATCTGAGGTCCAGTTGAGAAGAGCTTCATTCTTCTAAGTGAAGTATCACAAGAATGGAAAAACAAACACCACATGTACTCACCATTAAATTGGTACTAATTGATCAACACTAACATGCACATATGGGAAGTAACATTCATAGGGTGTTGGGCAGGTAGGAGGGGGAGGAGGGGGACAGGTAAATCCATGCCTAAAGAATGCAGTGAATGCTGTCTGGGGGATGAGCATGCTTGCCTGGCAGTACAAAGGCAATTTATGTAACCAAAGTGTTTGTACCCCCATAATAGTCTGAAATAAAAAATAAAAGAGTAGCTTTGCTGAGGTCCCAAAGGTGGTTGGTGGAGGCACTGGTAAAGGAACCCTGGCTCCAGGCCCTTTCTCTGCCTCCTGCCACCTTCCAGTTGCTGCTTTTTCTTCTCTTTCTGTTCTGCCTCTCTCGCTTTCCCTTTCCCTCTCTCTCTGCCTTGGTCTCTCTCTGTTTTTCTTTCTACTTCAACTTTCCTCTCCCTGTCTCAGCCCTCAGACTGGAGTCAGCTTTCCAAGTTTTCCAAGATTTTTCTCACCCTAGACATCTGCCAGCCCCACAGCCACAGCCCCATCTCAGGAGGAGCTCAGCATCTCTGCCTGGAGCAAGCCCTTTCCGGATGCCAGGATGCAGAGATTAACTCTGGCCTCTCCATCTGGCCCCAGATAAGCTAAGGGTGGGGATCAGCATTATAAACAGGCCCCATCCTTCCCCCCGAGCCCAGGCTCCAGCTAGCTCAGGCTACACCATCCCAGGATCAGCATGGCCGTCCACCAGTGGGTGGTCACTCTGGCCTTGGCTATCCTCCTCATCGTGGACAGGGGTGAGTGGGCAGACCTGGATTCCCTGTGGTTTGGTGTTGGTAGGTGAGCTTGGGGGTGGGGGCAGAGCAGAGCCTGGAGCACCCCGTGAGGCCAGGACTCTCTGTGTACACTTTCATTCTGCCCGTGCACCTTCCACTGTGGTGGGGAAAGCCTTGGGCTGGGAGAAAAGAAACTCGAGCTCCAATCCCGACTCCAGCCCAGAATTGCCAAAGTCCCCCCTTGTCTTTGAGCCTGAGTTTCTCCAGCTGTAAAGCAGGAGTTGTTCCAGTTCAAAGCTGCACTGAGCAACCAGTGGGCTGGAAGTTGGGGAGGCAGAAGGGAGCAGGTGGGTGCCAGGCCTCAGGGGAAACAGACGAGTATGCTAGCTGCAGGGTAGTGGGTGCTAACAGAGACCTGGTCCTCTGAGCTCCTGCTCTGCTCTGACAGGCTGTGGTTTGGGACTGAGGGCCACCCTGTGAGCACATGAGAACCCCTGCCTGGGAGCCCGGGCCTGGGGGTGAACACATATACCCGGGGTAGGGCTTCCTCAGGGCCTGGGGCACCTCTGCAGTCTCACAGCTACTGTGCCAGGCACTTTTCCAAGCCCTTAAGACACATCAGTGACCAAAACAGACAAAGAACTGTCCTGATGGAGCATAAATCCAGTGGGGTAGGGGAGAAGGGAAAAGACAATCAACAAGACATGCATGATGTATGTTAAACAGTATATTAGAGGGTGATAAAAGCTGAGGAATGATAGGGATTTGGAGCGGGTTGTGATTTCAAATTAGAGGACATCTCTCTGAGAGGCTCATATTTGAGTAAACCTTGGAGGAGGCGAGGGAGTGAGCTGTGTGGATATTTGGAAGAAGAGGGTTTCAGGCAGAGGAACAGCCAGTGGAAAGGCCTGAGGTGGCAGCACGCCTGGAGCGTCTGAAGTACTGCAAGGCCAATGTGGCTGGAGGGGACCCGGTGCAGAATGACAGGAGAGATGAGAGAGGCAACTATGACCCACACTAGGTAAGGCCTCGCGGCCCAGTGTGAGAACCTGGCCTATCCTCTGAGTGAAATGGGAGGCACTGAAGGGTTTTGAGCAGCCAGTTATGTCTTGAAAGGATTGCTGTGGTTGGGGTGTTGAGAATAAACTGGGGGCAGAGATAAAGGAACCCCAAGGAGTTTAGATCCACAGGGAGGCAGTGTAACCCGTGAGGACAGCCATGGTGGCATGAAAGAAGCTTAAATCCAAGTCTGCTCAGGAAACCGTGGGGGACATCAGGGAAGGGCCACTGGGAGGCAGCATCAGAGCCTGGAAAGGAGGGTATGATTCAATAGGAGAACAGGGGTGAGGTCATTTCAGGAGAGAAGAACTGCATGAGCCAAAGCAGAGTGTTCCAGGAACAGTGAGCAGAGAGGAGTAGCTGGGCCTGAGGGACAGACGAAGTGTACTAGAAAGTGAGCCCAAAGAGCAAGTTTAAGGTCAGCTCACGCAGTGCCCTAAACATAAGACTAAGGAGCTCAGGTCCATAGGGAGGCTTAGTGATCACAACAGGGGAAACACGGAAAGGCTTTATACATATATATTTTTTCAATGCTTTTCTTTCCTGTAACAGTCACATATCATACAATTCACAAATCTTATCACTCAGTGAATCTTATCAGCCAGCTTTGACAATGTATTTAATATATACCTGTGAACCCCAACCCCTATAAAGATATAGAACATTCCATTGCCCCAGAAATTTCCCTCATGCCAGTCAATCTCCACCCCTATGCCACCCCCCAGGGGCAACCACTGCTCTGTTTCTTTCACCATAGATTAGTTGGCCTGTTCTAGAATTTCCCATAAGTGGAATCATACAGTATGTAGTCTTTCCTGCCTGGTCTTTTGCTCAGCAAAATGTTTTTAAGATTCAGCCATGTTGTGTGCATCAACTGCTTATTTGTTTTATTGCTAAGTAGTACCTCACTGTATTTACTTATCCATTCTCCTGTTGAAGGACATTTGGGTCACTTTTAGTTTGGGCAATTATGACATGGAAGGGTTTTAAGTAGTGCAGTGACAAGTTCAGATATGCATTTTGATGTGACCCTTCTGCCCTGGCCGTTACTAATTGGCCAAAAGATTCTTCTCCAGGATTTTTCAAATTGGAAATAAGAAAACAGAGGTAGTTCCCCTCTGGTAGTGAAGCTGCAGGATATGCAAAATGGGAGCTCCTAGCAGCTGAGCTTCCTACTTTCTGGAAGAAGCAGGACTAAGGATGATGTGGACATGCAAAGAGAAGAGGTAGGGAAAGTGATTCTGGGAAGTGTTTGAATTTCCTTTTTTTAATTTTAAAATATTTCTATTGCCTATTCTTATTTGTTTTATTTCATGTTTTTTGTTGGCTCTGGACATTAAGGGATGTCAAGTGTTTGAGTTTCGTAAGCCCAGCTGCCCTCGATCTTCTCAGAGTTACGTGGGTTAATGTGATATCCCGCCCATAAATTTTCTATTTTGCCCAATCTCTTTGGGATTGGGTTTCTGGTACTTTCAACTATAAGAGTGCTGACTATTATATGAAGAACGGCATCTCACAAGAGGTTACCTTTAAGTTGTGCCTTGAAGAATGTGAAGAAATCACTGACTAAACAGAGAATGTGCGGAAGAATTCTTCCAGCTTAGAGGCTGAAGGATCAATTTGTGGGATCACACATCCCCATCTGTTCCCCTCATGGTAGGACTTATCATGTCCCAGGAAAGTGGGTAACTGACAAGGGTGTTCTTTCCCCATTCACAGGCAGAGATACCTGTTGGACGAGCAGATCTGTGTGAGTGGGCCCTGTGTGCCCAGGCCCCAGTCACCAACCTGCATATCTGCCCAGCAATCCATGCCTTAAGGCCTCTTTTCTCAACCCTTAAAAAAGACAGTAGCTAATAACACTGCAAACTGCAGTGCTGACAGCACTTTAGCAGTCAAGTGCACCTATGGAAACTTCACTATTGATGAGTGCTTTCAATAGTCATTCATTCTCCAAATATTTATTGAGATCCCACTATATACAAGACAATGTGCTGTTAACAAGACAAAGAAGCTCCTTCACCCAAGGAACTTACAGTCTAGTATTAAGGGCAAATACTAATCAAATAATCCCACAAATAAGCCATCATGGACTATGATAAATGCTGTGAAAGTTATGGGAAGCCATGAGAGGATACCATATGGGGGCTGATATGGTTTTGGACAGTAGGTGAGGTTTCTCCATGGAAGAGACATTTGAGTTAAATTCTGAAGGATGACTAGGAGCTACCTACAGAAGTGGTGGGGGTGGAGGAAGGATGGTGAGGAGCTGTCCAAGCAGAGGTAGCAGCATGTGCAAAGACCCCCGGGCAGGAGAGAGCACCATGCTTGAGAGGGCACTATGCATCTGAGGACCTGAAAGAAGACCAGAGTGGTGGACAGCAGAGAGCAAATAAGAGAAAGGCTTGAAATAAGATACCAGAAGGCATGGGGTAAGGACTTTGGCCTTTATTCTAAGAGAATGGGGAGCCATTGGAGGTTTCTAAAAAAGGGACTACCATGATTAAGATTTGCACTTTATGATCACTCAGGCTGCTCTGTGGAGAACGAACTGGAGAGGGCCAGAGAAGTGATGGAGACACTAACATAGGAGGAGAGAGGAAGAGAGAGGAAGAGCACAGGCATGTGCAACCCCACGTTGGTTGCAACGCACTACAGTAGAGATTAAAAGCACTGGCTCTGAAATCAAGCTGCCCAGCTTTGTGCCCTGGCTTTTCCATTTATTCTACGACCTTGAGAAAATTACCTAAGTTCTCTCAGTTTCCTTATCTCTAAATGGGGATAATAACTGTTTACCTCTTAGGTTACGTGAGAATTAAATGACGAGTGTATATATAAAGAACTTAAAACAGTGTCCAGGACACAGTAACTTGTCATTAAGTGTTGTGTGGCCCAAGGCCACCCAGCTACTATATAAAAACAGATCGACAGTGAACCACTCTGATTAAAGCTGAGGGTGGGTGGGCTAGGCCCTGAACCTCGTCCATGCGTCCATCTCTACCATCGCCTTGTCTAAGGTCTTACCCACCCAGTCCTAAATTCCTGACACTTCAATGACTCCTGCTCTGCCAAATGAGTGGCCTGGTAGGAATCTGTCACCTGAGCACTGTGTTGAAGAAGGAGGTGACAGCAGCTGACCAGTTTAAGAAGAGTTCTAGCATGCAGGGCCACTCTTAACTTTCTTAAACATAAATTACTACTAGAGCCATAAAAGGTTTTTCCTCATCAATCAAAAACAAAAACAAAACCCTCTTCTGCTCGATGATGGGCATATAATAACAATGACAGGGAATAGTCCACAAAATGGACAGGAAGAGCCTTGAAGGAAATATAGATCTCAGAAAGGCATGACTAACAGAAACGCCTTTGAAGGAGGCACATGTCACTCCTGAGACCTTTATGGTTGGCTTCACCACCTGCCTGCTTCACTCACTCTGGCTCCCCCTCTTTGTCTTCCTAAGCCATGGTTCCAGTCTGGTTTCAAGCAGACTCAACACTGGGTTCTAACCTTCCAAAGATTTGCTTGGGGACAAGGAAGTCCATCCATCAACCACAAGCCTCATCCCAGGAATGGCCCCCTGATATCTCAGGCCTGTGGCTAGGCAGGGTCACTGGGAGGTGAGGATAAGATCTATAAACAACCCAGCCAGATGTTCTGGAATTAGGTCACCATGAGGGATATCTAGACTACTTGTGTGCCAAACACTTGTTCTAAGCCATTCCCACCATTCCTGACTAGATGCAAACTCCTGCTGATTCTGGTTTTACATCTATGGGACTATGGGATCACAAAGACAAAAAAGCCCTCATGTATCTGAAGACCAAGGTGGACTATAAACCCAGAACTAGCCCAGGACAAACCAGGAGCTCTAACTAGCCCAAAGAAAGCACCCAAAAGTCAAAAGAGCTGGGAAAACTTGGGCAGGGGAGACCCCCTCCAGAAGAGATGGGCTGCTGGACAGCATAGTGACACACAGAACAAGAAAACAGACAGGTGCTCTACTTAAGATCACAAAGACAATACTTTTTCATTGAGAACTGGTGTAAGAGTCCCCTGGCAGCCCTGGAGAAATCAGGAAACTTCTCTTCCAGAGAGGGCAGAGCTGGTGGTACTGTTCTTTAGGGCAGTATAGCCTTTCTCTGCTGCACCTCACTTGGCCAAGGCCAAGTTTGCAGACTGTAGCCGCTCGGTCTCCTGGCAGATGTTCTGCTCCACTGTGTCACACTCAGCCAGGAATGCCTAAAAGATAGACATAGGGCAGTGAGGGCCCATCCAGAGCTAGCCGACTACTGCCCACACAAGGCTCTTTGCTTAGCCATTCTGGGAAACCCATGGGTGAGACTCAAAACAGGCTATGCACAGACGAAGATGGACACCTGGCCTGGGCTCCAAAGTAAGGGGAAGAAAGGAAGAGGGAAGCACAGAACCAGGGCTTCTGACCATGCTTTAGGCCAATAACCTCCCCAAAAGTGGTAAAGACAGGAAGGAAGCCTTGCCTCAAAGTCACTGTGCAATTGTAGGGAATACTGTACACATGAACATTGCCTTCTGGGATTGTGTAATGTATCAGCCCTATCTGCCCTATCTGAGTTTCCTCCCTGAATAGTTTAAATTCAAATATAACTACAGGGACATGAAGGAGGCTCTTCTCTGATGTTCTGGGTTCATGTTGATAAATAAACAAGAACCAGGCCGGCAGTGGTGGCTCACACCTGTAATCCTAGCACTCTGGGAGGCTGAGGTGGGAGGACAGCTCGAGGTCAGGAGTTCGAGACCAGCCTGAGCAAGAGCAAGACCCCGTCTCTACTGAAAATAGAAAGAAATTAGCTGGACAACTAAAAATATATAGAAAAAGTTAGCCGGGCATGGTGGTACATGCCTGTAGTCCCAGCTACTCAGGAGGCTGAGGCATGAGGATTGCTTGAGCACAGGAGTTTGAGGTTGCTGTGAGCTAGGCTAATGCCACGGCACTCCAGCCCGGGCAACAGAGCGAGACTCTGTCTCCAAAAAAATAAATAAACAAGAACCAAGAAAAGCCCATACCACACACCACACTTCTACCCTACTCTGAACAGAGAAACACACACACCAACACATTAACATATTATGCTTTGTCATGCACTATCACACAACTTACCTGAACCTTTTTCACCAAACCTTTCCTTTTCAGTCTGCTGTCTTTGAAATTTTCTGGCAGGATCTATGAAAGAATATGTTGACACATAAACAATCCTCAGTGAAAATGACATAAGGACACATCAGAAACACTCACAGTACACCAGCAGGTCACAGGTCACTGGTGTGAATAAGACATGCATTTTTAGGAGTCCTTTCCTTAGGTCTGTATCCAACCAGGCCCTTTCCATAGCTCTTGTCCCTATAAAAGTGCCCTTTGTTCTCAGTGTCTGGGCCATAGAAACTGATCTGTTACACAGACTTTGTTCTATCACTGTTTCCTAGGTATGGATACCATGCCCTGGCCAGACCATGAGCTCACTGTGCCAGGAAAAGTGCCTTCTGCTTCTTCTTTATAACACCTCCCCCATCCCTGGCAATAGAATCACAAGCACAGAGCAGTCCACCCTCAAGAATAAAGCATCAGGCTAGAGATATTATTATTGTCATCTGTAAAAGAGAACCTAGGGCCAGTGATTCTCTACAGTGTCATAAGATCTGGGTCTCGCTGAATTCTGTATAGGTAATGAGCTCAGTAGGATTATCAGTCACAGGAATATCAAGGAAAGTGAAATCCTGTGTTTCTTTGACCATGAGATCATGGACTACTTGGGTTCCAGCTTCATGATTATAGATACTATTAGCATACATAAATACAGATGACAAAAGTCCTATGCTGGTGAGTTGTGAGTGCCTAGAAATCAGGAAATGTCTTACCATTCTGTGCATTCACCCAGGACCTAGCACAATGTCTAGCACACGGTAAGTGCTTGTATCCTCAGGTGACGGGTTTGCTCAGGCAATAGGAATGCATTACTGAAAGAGTGAAATTGTCTCAAATACAGTCAAAGAAAACTAGTTCTTCTCAGCTGAATATTTACTTACTAGTGTGTCAATCTCCTCCAAGATCTTCATAAACTGCTCTATTGTGGCTTTTACTCTCCTATCAAGTTTGCAGAGAGCTTCAGCTTGCAAATCCTTGGCCAGAAAACCCTGTGAGGGAATAATGCATTATTGCAAGGGTTCCGTGAGACTGATGGAAAACTCCAAGCCACAGCACTGGTGAAGTAACCACACCCTGAGTCCACCATAGCCCTGATAAGCCAGGCCACATCTTAGACTTACAACTTCATCTCTTGGAAAAAACAGAAAGGCTAGCCTAGGTCAGTCCAAGAATTTGACCAGGCTACAGGCCACTCTATCTCACATGGCCCACTGGGGCTGTAAATGAGCCCTGAGGCTTACTTCCAGTGGAGCCCCCTGTCACAAGAGGCAGACATTGAGAGCACAGGCTTTATAGTCTTAAACGCCTGAGCTTGAATCCTGACTGCCACTTACTAGCTTCTCATCTTGAGCAAGTTACTTAGGCTATCCAAGTCTCAGTATCTTCACTTCTAAAATGAAGATCATGATACCACACCCCAGAAGGTTACAGTGAAGATGAAGAAGAATATATGCAGATGCTTAATATAACTTGTGGCATAGACATGTGCTAACAAATGGCAGCAGCACTTATATTATTTTTATTAAACTGTCTTATGGTTTACTCACATTGCTTAGCCTGATGACGAGTTAGCTAGTGACAAGAGCTAGACAGCAGGGATCTCTGAGGATGTTTATCAAACATGGACCTTCTATGAATCAACAAAATATTCTTTGCCTTGCCAAACACACTATAACAATTATCAAAGCCAAGAGCTACAGATACAGATACAACTACATGTAGCAAAAGTTTTAAACATTACCCAGAAATTCCAACTGAAAGAATTTATTCTATCAGAAAAAATCAGATGTGGTCAAAACAGATTTATGTCCAAGTATGTTCAAAGAAACATTACACATAATGGTAAAAATAATACTAAGTGATGAACAGTAGAGAATTGATTAGGTAAACTGTGATACATTCATATATGATGAAATATTATGAAAGCTTTGAAAAGTATGATCATTTTCAATGACATAGGAAAATGTTCCAATTTTTTTTATCCAACAAAAGAATGATTTACAAAATGTGCTAACAATATGTCAAATTTTTTTCTTTTAAGATGAAAACTATATTTCAGGCTATAGTAGTGGTTATCTCTGAGTCAGAGCCTTATAGGTAATTTTTATTTTCCACATGAGTGCCTACATATATATTCAGAACGTTTATACAATCAGCACATATTAATTTTATAATTAAAACACAAATAATACCCATTAATATTATTAAGTGAGGGGGAGAAAAGAAATATGTGGTCTTAGGCTATTCCTAATCCTTACTGGGTTTCTATATTCCATCTCTAATAGAAGGAATTTAATAGGATAACCACCCATACACACCACCCCCCCTCCCCACCAAAATCATGTTAAACCTGGACCTTCTATGAATCAACAAAATATTCTTTGCCTTGCAAACACACTACAACAGCCTGCACTGGGGGAAGCTCCCTGTTCTATTTCAGACAATACATGATCCTAGCATGGGAGGTGCTCTCCTGTGAGCATAAATGGATGCTGGCTGGGATCTGACAACAACAACGCCAATAATAGTTAAAAAGCACTTAGTATGTGTTAGGCTCAACCTATATTATTTAATCCTCACAGCAACCCTAAGAAGGAAATATCACCATTATTCTCTTTTTACAGATAAGAAACTTGAGAAACAAACTTGCCCACAGTAAGAGAAAGGGTAGAGGCAGGATCTGAATCCAGGGAGTCTGACTGCAAAGCATGCCCTTGTAACCACACATTATATCCACGGGGTTCTTACAGAAGGCAGAAAGTCAAAGTCCGTGAAGAGAGTTACCTGCTGGATTCCAGCAAACTCTTTATGCAACTCTTCTAGTTGGTCAGCTATCTTCTCCACAGACTTCTCCAAATCTTTCAATTTCTTTAGTTCAACCTCTTCCTCTGGACTGTTCTAAAATGGTTAAGAATAAAATAAAGTCAATAATCACCAAGAACAGTAGCCTCGTCAGGAAAAAAGCTGACCAAAATTGGGCTAAATCACTCACCTAAAAAGAATGGTCTTAAATTAACTATGCTGCTTCTTGGAAAGCAAGTCAAAGAGTTATACATTAAGGTTTTCTATATACAAAGACTCCAGACTACAGAGAATGTATCAGGTAAACATTCTGGTGAGGGCCCTGACAGCTTGGGTTGAGAGAATGGAGCCAATTCAAGTGCTAGATTCAGCCTCAGCCCTGGACTGATCAACAGCGAGACTGAAGCCTGCAGGGTAAACCTGCAGTGAACACCTGTGAGGAATCCAGAATGGCAAGACAGGCAGAATTCTATTCCTTTAAATGGAATTCCTATTAATAAATGTCAGCTTCCAACTGAGCTCTCCTATTTAACATGATGATAATGATGACAATGACAAATACTTTTACTGAACATTCCCAACATGCCAGACACTATCCTAAGCACATTACCTGTATTATATTTTTAAGTCTTTTCAGAACCCTATGAAGGAGGCACTGTTTTACAGATAACGAAATGGAGACTTAATGTAGTAGAGTAACCTAAGGTCACACAGCCCAAAAAAGGTGGAGCAGATTTAAGTTCAGACTTGGCTCCACACACTCCAGGTCAGCTCTTACTAGAGGTCTCATAGCTTCTTCAAACTCAACCCTTGAGTCCTGCCTGTTGCACATCACATTTCTCTCTAACCCTTAAGGAAAAAATTCAGAATATTTTCCCTTCTCTCACCTAAACAATTGGTAGCCAGGTACAGCAGCTTCCTGCTTTGTTATACCATCCCAAATTGTTCATTCCTCTTTGTGGTCAAATCCTTAGTTCCAGTCTCCTGGCAGTTCCAAGTTCCAAATTAGGTTTCTTTGCCTCCACTTTGCTAATCTCTGTTCTCTCTACTCAGCTACTTCACTATAAGTATGGGAACTTCATATGCTCAACAATTCCACTATGTCACAATTCAAGGCTGGCCACACCCCTCTCTCATCACCCAAGGGGCTACTGCCTTCACCTGTCACCCACTGACTCGTTCTCTCCCCTGCTTGGCTCTTTAGTCTGAACCTGTCCTTTCAGTCAAAGAGCATTTTCCCCTTGTGGAAGATTTTAGTTAAAAGTGTGGTTAAAGGAAGAGAGGCTCCTGAAACCAAACAGAGAATTTATTTTTAATATCTACAAGTTTAGGCCAGGCGCGGTGGCTCACAC
The DNA here is from genome assembly GCF_020740605.2 of Lemur catta. Classification (NCBI taxonomy): domain Eukaryota; kingdom Metazoa; phylum Chordata; class Mammalia; order Primates; family Lemuridae; genus Lemur; species Lemur catta. Next base: position 38,004,919 of record NC_059137.1, on the reverse strand, counting down.
CTGTAATCCTAGCACTCTGGGAGGCTGAGGCGGGTGGATCGCTCGAGGTCAGGAGTTCGAGACCAGCAAGAGCGAGACCTCATCTCTACTAAAAATAGAAAGAAATTATCTGGCCAACTAAAAATATACATAGAAAAAAATTAGCCGGGCATGGTGGCGCATGCCTGTAGTCCCAGCTACCCAGGAGGCTGAGGCAGTAGGATCGCTTAAGCCTAGGAGTTTGAGGTTGCTGTGAGCTAGGCTGATGCCATGGCACTCACTCTAGCCCAGGCAACAAAGTGAGACTCTGTCTCAAAAAAAAAAAAAAAAAATCTACAAGTTTATTTTAACAAAAAGCTATCTTGCAAATTCCACCCCAAATGGATAAGGCCTGTCCCAGGCACAATTTTAACTAGAATGAGATTCCACCACCAAGTCAAAAGCCATGTTACTGAAGCAGCACAACCACTCCTAATTCCCGGAGGGAAAAGTCCTAACCAATAGGAACAAGAGATAAGAACAATAAAACTGGTTAATCCCACCAAACAAATAAAGACTATATTTGTTTAGAGAGGTGTTTCACCAAAGCAGAATATGGGACCCCAATTTGGCCTTCTAAACAGAAACATGTATAAAAGACTAGTCATTTGATTCTGAGGATTTCTGGTGGAAAAAGCAATTTACCTTTTTCCCAATTAACATGACCCGGCAACCATTTTGTATTCCAAGTGCTGACAATGGTGTCTCCATTTCCTTCAGAGATTTTCCTGAAAAGAGAAGAAAGGCACGCCAAGTTGTAACAAATATATAACACTGAAAATAGATTTCAGCAAGGGTACAGGTAATAGACAAATGTGTTCGCTAATAAGTAAAAGATAAATTGGTATAACCTTTTTAAAGGGTGTCTAAACCCAGTAATTTCACTTCTAGATATTTATCCTAAATAAATAACTGCACAGTAACTATTATATAATAATATTCAGTGCAACCTTATTCATCATTGTGAGAAACTGGAAAAAGCCAAGTATTTAGAAAGAGGGGACTGATTATATATCCATACAATAGAAGACTTTGTAGGCATTAAAGCTTACTTTTTCAGGAAACTTCAATGCCACAATGAATGCTCATCACCTAGTGTTATTATGAGGGGTTTCACCCAGGGGAACATTTTCTTCTTTGTGCTTTCCTCTATTTTGAAACATGAATTTCTACTGTCTATATAATTAAGAAATGAAATATTTTACAAAAGAAGTGACACTATGAAATATAAATAAAAATGCTTCCTATTACTAAATTCTTTATAATGGCTGACACCCAATGGGATAAATCTGCCCCCATCAGATACCAGAATAACAAGTTCCCATGGGAATGTGAAGACAGAGGACAGAGATGAGTCCTGACAGAAATCAGCATCATCTGCTGGGCCCGCCACATCCAGGGCCCAGGTAAGTTTGTTCAAAACCTTTGGGGCCGGGCATGGTGGCTCATGCCTGTAATCCCAGCACTTTTGGAGACTGAGGTGGGAGGACTGCTTGAGGCCAGGAATTCAAAACCAGCATGGGTCACCTAGTGAGAACCCATCTCTATTAAAAAAAAAAAAAACCAAACCAAAAATTAAATAAATGTCTCTCTAAAAAAAAACCTTTGAGTCAACACAGTGCCAAGCACTGAAAATACAGCAGTGTCTCTGCTCTCATAGTTTGTTGTTCTAATAGATAAATCAGATGTTAAGTAACTAAGAAATTATTTAATAGTATTAAATGGTTTCAATACAAGGTATGCAGAAGTAGTGAGGGTACCACGTGAACATATAATGGGGAGAAGATCTAACCTAGCCAAGGAAGATTGCCCATATACTTCATCAAAAATGGTAAGATTTCTCCCATCATCATGTGACTTCAAATCTGATACTTGTCTAGATGTTTGAAAGTGTCCAGCACACAGCACAGTTACATATATTACTTGTTGAAGAAATGAATGAATAATCAAATAAGTAAAAATTGTCCCAGTTTGAAAACTGAAAGAGTTACCATTAGGAAAGGCTAAGCAGTTTCAAATCTTTCCTTTAGCCATAAGGCTCAAAGCTGGAAGAGAAATGCGTACCTCTAAATATGAGTTTCTGAAAAGGCAGTGGAACCCCTGTGGCCTCTTCAACAACCTGGGCCAGGTCTTGGACAACTGGTTCATTGCTGCCCTGCTGGGGGGTAACATGAAGGTCGTGCTTCTCATTGCCTAGAGAGAAAGAAAAGCGTTTGATAAAAATGACTCCTTCACGTAAACCAGTATAGGCTGACTCTTCATTAAACTTATTTACCAGTACCAGCCTTTAAGGCCCAACTTATATGCCACCTACTCCAAAGAGCCCACCCCCATCTGCCCTGGTTTCCTCTGGTAACCTGCTCAAGGATTTGTTTCCTCTATTATAATAATTAATATGAATGATATCACCTAACATTTTAAGCACTTGTCATGGCTATACTAGGTTCATTTCATGCATTATCTTATTCAATCCTGAGAACAACCTCATGAAGTAGGTACCTATTATTCCCTATTTCACAGATGAGCAAACTGTTAAGTCCAGTTAAGTCCTGCCTATTAAGACCCAACTGGTAGAGTCAGAACTTGAGCTCAGATCTAGCTGATTCCAAAGCCCATGCTTTTTTTTTTTTTTTGAGACAGAGTCTCGCTGTGTTGCCTGGGCTAGAGTGAGTGCCGTGGCGTCAGCCTTGCTCACAGCAACCTCAAACTCCTGGGCTTAAGCGATCCTACTGCCTCAGCCTCCCGAGTAGCTGGGACTACAGGCATGCGCCACCATGCCCGGCTAATTGTTTCTATATATATATTTTAGTTGGCCAGATAATTTGTTTCTATTTTTAGTAGAGACGGGGTCTCGCTCTTGCTGAGGCTGGTCTCGAACTCCTGACCTCGAGCAATCCACCCGCCTCAGCCTCCCAGAGTGCTAGGATTACAGGCGTGAGCCACCGCGCCCGGCCTAAAGCCCATGCTTTTCATCACAAGTCATCTGCCTCCTGTGGCCTGACTGCTCTGCAGCCTGTATTGTACTGGTCTTGTCTCCCTTGCTATAAGGCAAGGGACTGTTTTCCTCCAACTCTCCCCATCTGGGCACACTTAGAGTACACCCATAGTTGGTGCTCAGTAAATAGACAAATGAATACAGTCAGCAGAGAATTTTTTTTGAAGCAGAGATGCCAATTCTTTTCCAGGGATGTGGACAGTAAGGAGGTAGCCTGTGCCCAGTGCATTACACCAAGCTTTGAGCTCCCCCAACAGCCCCAGGAGGTCAGTGGGGGCAGGGGTTACCAACTCCACAGATAAGATACCAGATGTCCAAAAAGAAGACATTCATCCCAAGGCCACTCAAAACTGCAGGATCTAGAATCCTGATCTCCAGATTCCAAGGCCCTTCTGGTTTCTCTACTTGGTTCTGAGAAAACCTCATAGACTCAGCACTCCAGTGTACTGATGTTTGTTTCTGCGTCAACTCCAACAACAGGCAGACCCAAAGGGTCCCCAGAGTGTAATTCTTGGACCCACAGGCCACTCAAACAGCGGACATAAGGCATTCGACACCAAGAAAGCACTCAATGAGTAAGGAACACCCTTCCAAGTACGAAGTTCAGACTCATCCCAACATGGTCAAATACAAGCCTGACAAAAAGACCCACAATAACTGTGAGGGCACACAAACACAAACAACTAGGCTCAGGACGTGAAGCACAGACACGCTCGAACACCCAGGATCAAACAAATGTCCAGGGACAAAATACACTGGCCACAGGGAAAGGTGTGCTGACACAAGCCCGGGACAAGGCTGGCTCCACGGACACAGCCAAGAACCCACACCTCCGGAAGCCAGGACAAACAAGGACACACGCTTCCGGAGGACACGTGGGCAAACCCACAGACCCTGCCGGATCTTCGGACCCAGGAGAGAGCCCACCCGGCCCCCTGGCACTCACTGTGGGTGATTGTCACGGTGAGCCCGGCTGCCGCCATTTCCTCCCCGGTCACCTCCTCGCTCCGAGTCATCTCCTTGCTCTGGGTCACCTCCTCGCTCCGGACCACCTCCTCGCTCTGGGCCACCTCCTCACTCCGGGCCACCTCCTCGCTCTGGGCCACCTCCTCGCTCCGGACCACCTCCTCGCTCCGGACCACCTCCTCGCTGCGGGCCGAGCGGGGCTGGACTTTCTTCTTCACCCGCGGCCTGAGAGCGCCGGCGGCGGCGCCCCTGGTGGGTCGGTCATGCCCGCTGGCTGCAATACGGACGGATGGACGCTGAGAGGCAGGCGGGCCGCGGTCGGCCGGGGGCTCCGACTGGCGCGGCTCCCGGCCTAGCCGAGAGGCGCGCCGCCGGGGGCCCAGCCGCTCCCGGTCGCCTCGCGGTCTCCGCGCGCCGCCACGCTCCGCCAGGCCCGCGCTTGTTGACCACCCAGCGATGGTAGCTGAGCGCGGAGTCTTGCAACCCCGCCCGGCGTCTCCCCGACCATGCCCCGCCCTCCCAGCCACGCCTCTCGGAGCCGGCCCCACGCTTGCCCCGCCCCACGCTTGCCCCGCCCCATTCCGCTAAGGCCCCGCCTCGCTCGCCTGGGTCCCCGCCCACCCTGTCCACCGGGGCCCCGCCCCCTGCAGTTTCCCTCCCGGTCTCCCCAATCCTCCAGCGCACTTTCCCCGGAAGGCAGTGCTGAAAAGGATCGGGGAAACACCAGTAGGCACATTGCGCCTGCGCATAGGAGGGCCGGAAGTTGAGGCCGAAGTGACTCTACTTCCGTTTCTGGTTTTGCTCCAGTGTTTGGGTTTCTTCGCGGCCGCCCAAGATGAACCGATTCTTCGGGAAAGCGAAACCCAAGGCTCCGCCGCCCAGCCTGACTGACTGCATTGGCACGGTGGGCACTTGACCATGCATAACTTGACCATGGATGCCTCTGACACCCTCGACCCCGCCCACCCCCGACCCTTTTCTTCCACCGCTCCACAGCATTCCTGGTCCCGGGCCCATCACACTTCGTCCCACTCCATCCCACCTTTGTCCCTTCATCCCTGTTACCCAAGCCATTACTGACGCCACAAACAAGGGACCCCATAACCTCATCACTACCACGCCCTACCTGCACCCAACCTATTCTGATGCCCATTGCCTGTCCACTCTCTCTCGCTTTGATCCCCTCACACCAACTAGCCCTAGGCCCATACACCCTTCCCACCTCGTCCAACCTAACCCCTTACCCTCTTCCTTCCTCCTCCTTCGCCCACATCAGGACTCTCAGCTTGGTATCCTAGATCAACATACCTGAACCTCAATCCTGGATCTCAGTAACACAAAATTCAGAACCCTGGCCCCTCAGATTAAGCCACCGCCCCAATCTAGGGAATGGCATTAGAGCTACAGTCTTAGCCAGTGCCCACTGGGCACTGGCCCATTTAACATGCCTCCTGGTCGAGCTCTCAGTCTGGTTAGTCTCTGATTCCAGAGACATTCTAACTCAGCCCAGTGATTCTCAAACGTTTTTCTGTTCCAATACACTTGAGGGGCCTGGCATATCAGAATCTGGGGGTTGAAGTATAGTTTATAAAAGCCCCCCAGTATTTCTAACTGGGAATCTCAACTGTTTTCCACCCTTCACCATGTTTCTTTATTTTTTTCTTTTCTTCCTCCATACTCGCTCCTCTCTTCCTGCTCCTTCTGGTGTAAGTGTATTGCAGTAACTACCACTGCATTTAATATTTTCCCCTAAGGTGGACAGCAGGGCAGAATCCATTGACAAGAAGATTTCTCGATTGGATGCTGAGCTAGTGAAGTATAAGGATCAGATCAAGAAGATGAGAGAGGGTCCTGCAAAGGTAAGTGCTGTGACAACCTAATTTTTTTTTATTAAATATTGAACACTGATTTGGAGCAAGTGACAGCCTTATTTGAGCACCTGTAGAAATAGAGCCTGGTGGTAGAGGCTGGTGAAAGATACAGAAGAGATGCTCACAGTTTGGTAAGGAGAAAATATAGTGAGGGTGTATCCTTCAGGGGGAGGAGGGAGTTGAGTTTGCTGCCAGATATATCAGGGAGGCAGGGGTTTGGTTTGGTGGAGAAAAGATGCTGACGACTTGTCCGGAAGCATGTACGTGGAAATTAGCATATTCTACTGAGAAGGTGGCAATCTGGAGAGGTGGGCTCGCTGTGCTCAGGATCAGTGAGTTGCCAGGCTGGTCAGTTTAGGTCAGTATCACACACTGGTTAAGGAGAGACTAGCCTAGGCCTGCTGAGAGAAACTACTGAAATAGGCATCTGCCCAGTGTTTGAATACTAACACTATCACTGCCTATTAGTTGTGACCTTGATAAAGTCACCTAAATTATTTTCTGCTTCTGTTAGGTAGGAACATAGAGTACTGTGTTTAAGCATATGGACTGTGGATATAGAACTGTCTTGTTTCTTCCAGGTCCACAACTTATTAATCATGTGAGACAGGGCATCACTTGACCTCAATTTTCTCATCTGTAAAATGGGGATAATACCTACTTTACAGTATGAGAATTAAATGAGATCAGGTACATAGTAGCACTCAGTAAATGTTAGTTATTATCATCTATAAAGTAATATCTGCTTTTCCTTCCTCATTGGAGGAGGCAAGTAAAATGACATATGGAACATTATAGAAAGGGAAGGCTTTTCCCTGCCATCTTAGTTGATGGTGTGGAATGAAGCCTAAACATGGTAATGGTCATGAGCGAGTGACAAGAAAAGAACTCAGTTTGAAAGTGAGTTCTGAAATTCAGTTAACAGGATGACTGTGCATGAAGAGACTAGAGAGAGGAACCGTAAGGTTGATGTAAAGGTTTTCAACCTAGAGAAGTGAAAGATTGGTGGGGCCATTGTTAGTTATTTCCAAGGTAAGATAAGGTTGAGTTTGGGTGCATTAAATTTGGATTGATAGAGTATCCAAGTCAGGAACCTCCCTAAGGCAACTGGATATACAAAATCAGCACTGTTGGGACTGGGGATGGAGCTAATATGCATTGGGGAAGGGGAAAGTAGTTCAGGACACTGAGATGTGGATGCAGAGAGATAGGAGCTAGGGCTGAAAGACTGGACCATAGAGATATCTGTGCTGGGGACGGAAAGCACAGAATCCAGGAACCACTATGTTTACTACTTTGAAGAGGAGAGTAAGTAGTAGGTATGTGTATTTGAGAATATGAGAGATTTCTTTTACCATATGCATGTTTTACACTTTATTAAATCTGTTTTTCTTCCCAGAATATGGTCAAGCAGAAAGCCTTGCGGGTTTTAAAGCAAAAGCGGATGTAAGTTTTACACATAAGCTCTTTCCCTCTAGCAGGTTTAACCAAAAGGGAAATGGTCTTTCATTCCTTCAAGTTTTATACCACTTTCTAACCATTCTTGATTTAATTACAAATTTTCATTGACATACAATTAAATATAGTTAGCTAGGTTCCCCCCACACACATGTTCAGCAACATCTGTTGTAATCTAAATAGAACTTTTTGCCATGATGATGTTTTATATCTATATGTCCAGTACAATAGGCAGTAGCCACACATGACTAATTGAGCACTTGAAATATGTTTAGTGTGACTAAGGAACTGAAGTTTAAATTTCATTTAATTTTAATAATTTAAGTAGCTATATGAGGCTAATGACTGCTCTTCTAGACTGGCCAGGTCTGTAGGGTTTGGTTCGACCATTATTTAGTTAGTTAGGGTGTGCTTTTTTGTTTTTGTTTGCTTGTAAAGTTAGGAATTCTGAATATTTGTTCACTCTCACCAGAATAAATTTAAGGGTCCTTAATTTTTTTTCGGTGACTATGCCCCAATTTTGAGCAGAAGCCAAATAGCGTCTTTGGTGCTTACCTGTGTGGATTGTTCTGCTGATGAGATCCTCTGCAGGGTTGTAGAGGTCAGGCATAATCAGCTAATGGAGAACAAGAAAGATTGTTGATATCTCTCTTCCTTTTTTTTTTCCTAAGAGACAAAGTCTCACTCTATCACACAGGGTGGAGTGCAGTGATACAGTCATAGCTCACTGTAACACTCCTGGGTTCAATCCTCCTGTTTCAGCTTCCTGCTAGCTAGGACTATAGGTGTGTGCCACCACGCCCAGCTAATTTTTTTTTTTTTTTTTTTTGAGACACAGTCTTGCTCTGTTGCCCTGGCTAGAGTACAGTGGCATCATCATAGCTCCTTTGATCCTCCTGCGTCAGCCTCCCCTCCTGAGTAACTGGGACTATAGGCACATGCCACCATACCCAGCTAATTTTTCTATTTTTTGTAGAGACAGGGGTCTCCCTCTGGCCTAGGCTAGTCCCAAACTCCTGACCTTAAGTGATCCTCACACCTCAGCCACCCAGAGTGCTAGAATTACAGGCGTGAGCCACTGCACCCAGCCCCAGCTAATTTTTTAATTTTTTTGTAGAGATGGGGTCTCACTATGTTGCCCAGGCTTGTCTTCAACTCTCAGCCTCAAGTGATCCTTCCACCTCCCAAAGTACTGGGATTACAGGCATGAACCACCATTCCTGCCTCTCTTCCTAATTTAAAATGACTTTTTATAAGATGTCAGATACCATGTTCCTCCTTCTAGATTAGATCAAATTGGAAAAAGAAGTTATAATGCCTAGACTCGTGAAAGTGTAGTAAAATGATTACCTTCTTAAATGGTAGCATTGCAATTTTTAAATAACTTATTGTTATGAAAAGAACATAGGTTCATTGTAGAAACTTAGAAAATACATAAACATGAGCAGAAGAAAAGAAAATTTACCTAGATTCCCAGTACTAGAAATAACCACCTTTTTGAATGTTTATTTCTTTCATTTCTTTTCTCTGCTTGTGCATATATGGCATGTGTACATATAATTTTTCAGAAGAAACAGAAGTTATAATGTGTGTATAGGTTATCCTTTTCTACTTAATGTTATATTATGAGCATTTCCTTGTTCTTTAAAATATTCTTTGGGGCCAGGCATGGTGGCCCACATCTGTAATCCTAGCACTTTGGGAGGCTAAGGCGGGAGGATTGCTTGAGGCCAGGAGTTCAAGACCAGCCCAAGCAACATAGTGAGATCCCATCTCTACGAAAAAATTAAAAAATTGTCTGAGCATGGGTGCATGCACCTATAGTCCCAGCTACTTGGGAGGCTGAGGCATGAGGATTACTTGAGCCCAGGAGTTTGAGGTTATAATGAGCTATGATGATGCCATTGGACTCCAGCCTGTGTGATAGAACAAGACTCTGTCTCAAAAACAAAACAAAATATTCTTTGGAAACTTTATACTTTTTAATGGAATCATAATAATCTACCATTTGCCTATGCCATGAATTGACCATTTTATTTCTGGTTGGATAGATATTTAAGTATTCCAAGTATTGTATATATAAAGACCATAGTGACATAAGTCTTTGAAGTAGTTTTATAATTTGATTAAAACTTTATTTTAAAAAACATATTTTGGGGTGGGGGGGCAAGGGCAATATACGTAACCTAAACTTTTGTACCCCCACAATATGCTGAAATAAGAATAATAAAAAAAGAAAAATCAACTTTAAAAATTCAAGTAGGCACCTTAAAAATAACTAAATAAATGATTAAAAAACATATTTTGAACAGCAGACACTATATTAGGTCAGATGGATTACCTAATTATGGGTACAAGATTAATAAAACATAATACCTGTCCTCGTCCTCAAGGGGTTAAGTCTACTGGAAAAACATTTAGTTATACATGTGAAGAGCCTTAGTAATAGTCTTACCCTTTGCCCCAAGAATTCCACTTCTGGGAATTTATCATAGTAAATAATTATAAAGACATATATTAAGATATGTAGTAACATAGAAAAAAAGCAAATGCTATAATATTAAGTGGAAAATAATGTTATGACTAAAATATAGTCATGTGCAGCATAATGACATTTGAGTCAATGGCAGATGGCATATACAATGATGGTTCCATAAGATTATAATACCATATTTTTACCGTACCATTTCTATGTTTAGATACACAAAAACTTGCCATTGTGTTACAATTACCTACAGTATTCATTACAGTAATATACTGTACATATTTGTAGCCTAGGATTAACTGATTATGTACCATACAGCCTATGTGTGGAGTAGGCTATACCATCTAGGTTTGTAAAGTACACTCTGTGATGTTCACACAATGACAAAATTGCCTAACAATGCATTTCTCAGAACATACCCCTGTCATTATGCAACCTGTGACTGTACATGCAAAGAAAAAAGGAGGGACACATCAAATGATATTCGTGTTAGAGTGATTAAATTGCTTTTGCGAATTTTTCTGTATATTATTACTTTAATTTTTAAGGTTTTTTTTAAAGAAAATTCTTTTATTTCATGAGGGATACATTTTTAATAATGTTATTACTTCTTTAAAACTAGCATTTCTTCCTGAAGGTTTCTATGTGGCTCACATTTACCATTCTCAATTGACTCTAAAAAGGTATGAGCAGCAGCGGGACAATCTCGCCCAGCAATCTTTCAACATGGAACAAGCCAATTACACGATCCAGTCATTGAAGGACACCAAGACCACGGTACTCCCAAAGCACCTATTCCTATCATTTTATTTTTTTACTCTTATGCTCTTTTCCCATGGTTTTTAAAACACAGCTTAACCAACATGACTTCTTAAGGTATTCTGTTTTCTTTTACCTTTTTTTAGGTTGATGCTATGAAACTGGGAGTAAAAGAAATGAAAAAGGCGTACAAGCAAGTGAAAATTGATCAGATTGAGGTGAGATATATGCTAGTTTCTACAAGAACATGTGCTAGTTTTTGAAAGAATCCAAATGAATGTGTGTGTGATGGGAAGAGCACAGAAGAGGGATTGAATCTCGGGCCTGCCATGTACTAGTAGAATAACTTTGGGAGGGTATCAAAGGTCTCAGTGTCCTTATTGTTGTTGCAAGGATCCTAATACCACAAACAGGTACAGATGGTCTCCAACTTATGATGGTTCAACTTAGGATTTTTCAACTTTACGATGATGTGAAAGCAATATGCATTTAGTAGAAATCATACTTTGAGTACCTATACAACCATTCTGTTTTTCACTTTCAGTATAGTATTCAATAAATAGGATGGAGCTGGAGCCCATTCTACTAAGGGAAATATCTCAAAAATGGAAAAATAAGCACCACATGTACTCACCATCAGATTGGTTTCACTGATCATCACCTAAGAGCACATTCAGGAATAACATTAATCAGGTGTCGGGCAGATGTGGGGGGAGGGGATTGGTGCATACATACATAATGAGTGCGGTGCGCACTGTCTAGGGGATGGACACGTTTGAAGCTCTGACTGGGGGGTGGGGAAGGGGGGGCAAGGGCAATATACGTAACCTAAACTTTTGTACCTCTCACAATATGCTGAAATAATAAAATAAATAAATAAATAAATTGCATGAGATACCCAACACTTTATTATAAAATAGGGTTTGTAATGTAGGTGTTCTGAGCATGTTTTAGGTAGGCTAGGCTAAGCTATGATGTCAGGTAGGTTAGGTATATTAAATGCATTTTCTACTTACGGTATTTTCAGTTTATGATGGGTTTATTGGGATGTAACTCCATTATAAGTAAAGGAGCATCTGTATTATGAGGATGGAATAAATGAGCTAGTGTATCTAACACACAATGCATCCAGTAGTTACTTGTAACTCACTTAATGAGTTTTAGTTTGTTTCCTTAGTTGTAAAATAGTGATGTTGCTGCCTGTCTCCTGGGATAGTCACAAGTATTAAATGAGGATATGTATGTGATGTGCTTAACACAATTCCTGGTATAGAGTTGGTTGCCTTTTCTAGTAATTCTCTTTAGATTTTTAATAATGTCATTAGCTCCTTAAAATTAGCATTTCTTCTTGGGATTGGGTTTTGGCCAGGGAGGTGAGCCCTAAGAGCTTGGGTGCTCTCAACTATCAGGTGAACAGCTCAGGTGGCAAGCAGAGATAACAGATGGAGTGAGTGGTGACTGATCAGAGGAAAGAGCCTTCCTTTCTGCATATATAATGGTGCTTTTAACCCCCTGACTAGAATGTCTGTTTCCTGGAGGGCAAGGACTTGATTCTGTAAACTGTGGTATCCCCAATGTCCAGAACAATGCCTGGCCGTAGTTGGTGCTCTGAAAGTATTTGGTGGTTGATGAATGAGAGGGTATTAAAGGAGATAAAGCAGTACTGTCCAATTCAAGCAGTTTTTGTTGGGTGAGCAATTACTTTATACCAAGCATTTTAGTGCCTCTGCAATGGTATTCTCTGGCAGTGCTGATATTTAGTAAGAGTGAAGTTATTCCTGCCCTCTTACTTTTTTCAAGCGCCTCTCCTTAGACTGTCCTTGGCCACCTGTAATCCTCTACAAGTGTCTGCTTATATGGAGTTAAGCTTCATGATATCTTCCAGGAGATTCACTGAGGCAAATGTTCTGTGTATGTTTGTCTTTTTTGTGTAATTCATTTTATTTGGTAATAAAACAAAATGCAACTTTATTTTCTGTTTTTAGGGTACCTTGTGTTTTAATTAGAGCTTTTTAATATGAACAAAAGAGAAGCTGGTCTTTGTGAGTTTTGTGTGTCTCTCCATCTTTTGCCTGTGGTTGTTTGTCTCCGTGCCTGATTATTCTTTTCCTGTCCTCCAATGGATTGCCAGTGTGACCATTGGAGAGCCTCTTTAACTCTTGTGGTGTATATGTGTCTTTTGGTTGTGCTATATATTTTGAATTTTGGTTAGATTTATTTTCCTAAAATACTTGTAAACATTTTCATTGTTTTATAGCTCTCATTTTTTATTTTGCCTTTGTATGTGGGGGTGTGTGTGTAGTTCTGTTTTTATCCTTTTTACTTTTCAGTTTCTGCCCATCAGTGTATCAGCATTCTTTTTAACATAGTGCTTGTATTTGTTTATCTTGCTTTTGTTTGTTTATACAATACTGAACCAACTAATTCTTTGTGTGTGAAGTTTTTTTTCTGTGTCTATTCTAGAGTCTATTGCTAGGAATACCATTCATAGATGATTTTAGGAGGCTTGTCTTGATATATACAGTATAAGCTTGACATGATCTGCTTACTCTATATTATCTTCTCTCTCTTTTATTAATAATTATTGCTCTCTGTATAGCAGAGTGTTACATGTGTACAGTGTGGTAGTTTGGCACTTACAAATGCAGAAAAGCAAAACTTTTTCTTTTAAAAAAATTTTTTCCTCTATTTTACTTCCTACCCTTTTCACTATTATATGGAAAAGCAAACCTATTCTAATTTGGGGGCCAGGAAGAAATTTTAAAATGCCTTGCATTGCTTTAGAAATTCTGAAGGAAAAGTGGTGCTGATTTAGACCTTCTGCTTTATTGACACTAGTTCTGTTCCCCTGTGTGCCATATTAGTATATAAAGAGCATATTGTTGTTTTGTATATCTTTAACATAGCAGAATATGTATAGTATTAGATGCTTTGTGTTTTACATATATTATTATAATAAATCCTTACAGTAGCCCTATGAGATATGGCTATTAATAATCCTGTTTTACCAATGAAGAAATTAAGGCTTAGAGACATTACTTCTTATTGAGGCATGGCAAAGCTTGAATTGACTTCAGAGTCTGCACTCCTAACCATTACACCAGCAGCCCTTGTTACGCTACACTACTTCTCAGATTGGTTTCATATTTTTTTCTTGCCTTGTAGTCGTCTCCCAGTTAAGCACTGGTAAATCATTCACAGATGATTTATGCCCTCAGTCCATTTTTTTTTTACCAGCCTACTCTCAGATATCAAGCCTGTTATGATTCCCTTTCAGGGCGGGCCCAGTACAACTTTTTGTCCCACCCAGTTGTATCTGCTATTGCCGCCTTTCCCTACACAGTGTTGGCAGACTTGAGAAGAGTAATTTGCTTGTCTGAATTACCTCCTTTTCTCTGTTAACTAGGAAAATGTTATAAGTTTAGGTGTTGCTTGATTTAATATTTGAAGTAAAACTTTCTGTAATGGTAGAGAGCTATGGGCATGTATTCTCACAGTAGGACTTTTGATTTCTGTGAGCCACCTGAAAATCAAAGGCAAGATCACCAATTCTACCCTTTTTTGTTTTTAAGTTAACATTTTCTCACCAAAAATAGGAGGGAGATTATGTGGGTCAGTGACCCATATTCATAGTTATTGTTAGGGGGAATCTTTGGGTTTCTGATTTTTAAATAATTCTTTAAGCACTCTTTCTCATACTTTTAATTAGAAGGGGCATTTAGGATTTACTTGAACTTGTCCTTTAGAGAAGTCTCTGCTCAGTTGCTGACTAAAAGCAATCGGTAGCCAAGGACTAGTTAAGGGAAGTGAACTAGCAGTTGTTGAGAACTGCTTATCTGCTTGGCATTTTGTATACATTATCTTTTTTAAACTTGCTCATTTCTAAGATTCAAAGGAGAATGTAGAGGAAGGGGATAGTTATAGGAGGCTGGTAAAAAATCAATGAAAACCTTGTCATATATATTTCTGTAGGATTTACAAGACCAGCTAGAGGATATGATGGAAGATGCAAATGAAATCCAAGAAGCACTGAGTCGCAGTTATGGCACCCCAGAATTAGATGAAGATGACCTGGAAGCAGGTAAGTTATGAGAAAAGCAACGTATATTTAGTTTTACAGTCTGAAAGGAACAACTGCCTGGGACCTTTTCCCAAATGCTAGTAAAAATTCCTATGTGGGGGCCGGGCGCGGTGGCTCATGCCTGTAATCCTAGCCCTCTGGGAGGCCAAGGCGGGTGGATCACTCGAGGTCAGGAGTTCGAGACCAGCCTGAGCGAGACCCCATCTCTACTAAAAATAGAAAGAAATTATCTGGGCAACTAAAAATATATATACAAAAAATTAGCCGGGCATGGTGGCGCATGCCTGTCGTCCCACCTACTCGGGAGGCTGAGGCAGTTGGATCGCTTAAGCCCAGGAGTTTGAGGTTGCTGTGAGCTAGGCTGACGCCACCGCACTCACTCTAGCCCGGGCAACAAAGTGAGACTCTGTCTCAAAAAAAAAAAAAAAAATTCCTATCTGGATTCTCTGAAAATTAGTTTAGGGTGCAGTCTCTGGGCAGAGAGCTTGTGAGGGAGCTACATCGAATTGCATACTCCACCAACAACAATAGGATGGATAAACTCTGAAGGAAGGTCCAGGCAAAGGCTGACCTGGTGCTTGTATCTGTAAATGTTGTCAACACGGCCTTTCCCTGCTATTTTCCTTTTGATTTTGTTCTGCCTATTTTCCTACTTGGAGTCCTCTCCCACAGAACAGCAAAGCAAATTAAAAACAGTAGTTAGCAAATACTTAGTGTGCATCTACTATATGCCAGGTACTGTACTGGGTGCTGGGGATTCAACACTGAAGAAAACAAATATGATCCCTGCATTCATGAAGCTTCTCCCCTAGCAGTGGGAGAAATATAAATTGCTTGCTTTAAGAAATTAATTACTAGAGCGCAAACTATAGGGAAGAAGTATAGGGTACAATGGGAGCACATAGTAGGGGGATCTAACCTAGTTAGTAGTGGGGGACAGGTATGGGACCTGAAGGATGAGTAAGGGTTAGCATGAAAAAATGGGAAGGGTTGGTGAGTGGCCTCAGGGAGAGGAGTCTAGAAGCTATTGCTGTAGTCATGTAAGAGATGGCAGCAGCTGAGACTAGGGTGGTGGTAGCAGAAACAGAGAGAAGTAGATAGATTGAAGAAATCTTGGGAGGTTGAAAGGATAGCACTTAATGATTGGATGTGGAGGAAGTGGGAAGTGTCAAGGATGGCTGTCAGTTTCTAGCATGAGTAACTGGGTAGATGGCAGAACCACCCCATACTGGATTTCTAGCACATGATTCCTCTGTTGATATTACTGCTGCTGCTTTCTCTCCATGGTCTGTTTTTGCCTAGAACCTTTTATTTTTTTTTCCATTCATTTCTTTTTTTTTTTTTTTTTTTTGAGACAGGGTCTCGCTTTGTTGCCCGGGCTAGAGTGAGTGCCATGGCATCAGCCTAGCTCACAGCAACCTCAAACTCCTGGGCTTAAGGGATCCTACTGCCTCAGCCTCCCGAGTAGCTGGGACTACAGGCATGCGCCACCATGCCCGGCTAATTTTTTCTATATATATTTTAGTTGGCCAGATAATTTCTTTTCTATTTTTTTAGTAGAGACGGGGTCTCGCTCTTGCTCAGGCTAGTCTCGAACTCCTGACCTTGAGCGATCCACCCACCTCGGCCTCCCAGAGTGCTAGGATTACAGGTGTGAGCCACCGCGCCCGGCCGTCCATTCATTTCTTTATTATTTTATTTCCCATCTTGAGTTTCCTCTGATGAGTCTCTACCCACTGTCGTCATTCCTCTTGGCTACTTCCAACTCACTTTACCATAGACTTATTTTTAGAGTCTGATTGCACATAATAGTCACACAATGTACAACACTCGCGTGCCCTCTTTCACTGCCTTCTTTAAAGTCCATCAATAAATAAGAGAGAATTTTTTACATTTATTACTGTGAGAATTTTCTAGTTTGAACTGGCCAACTGATAACCCTAAAGCCTTCTTAGGAATACCTGGGGTCTTATAACCTGTGAGGAAATGGTTGTTTCATTTTACTTTTATTTTTGCTTTTTGTATTTCATGGATTTTATAACGTTTCCTTGAACATTTCTTCTTTTTTATTTTTTATTTTTAAATTTTTTTTAGAGACAGGGTCTTGCTCTGTCACCCAGGCTGGAACTCCTGGGCTCAAGCAATCCTCCTCCCTCAGCCTTCCAAGTAGCTAAGACTACAGGCATGTGACACCATGCCCAACTAATTTTTAAATTATTCTGTAGAGATGGGGGGTACCCTGAGGGGTGTCTCACTATGTCACCTAGGCTGGTCTTGAACTCCTGGCCTCAAGTGATCCTCCAACCTCAGCCTCCCAAAACACTGGGATTATAGGCATGAGCCAGCATACCTAGCCCTCCTTGAAAATTTCTTATAGTAGTCATCTTTTACTTTGAAAATAGAAATTAATAATCCCTTTCCTTTTGTATTTAAATTTTTGTTACCAATAATTTGGCTAACTTTCTTAACATTAGCTGCCAAGTTTCTTGCTTACATTTTTTTGAAATGTTAACATTTCAATCTCAGAGTTGGATGCATTGGGTGATGAGCTTCTGGCTGATGAAGATAGTTCCTACTTGGATGAAGCAGCATCTGCACCTGCAATTCCAGAAGGTGTTCCCACTGACACAAAAAACAAGGTGAAAGTTTTTTATGTTTATATATCTATGCAAAATGGTAAAGGTTTTATGCTTGACCATCAGTCTGGGAAACTAAAAGGTAGCCTTAAGTTAGAACAAGGAAAGACAGTCCTGGTCATTATTTTGGGAACCCTTGAAGGCCCAGTTTTCCTGCATTGGATGATTAACTGGCCACATTAAATAGCATCACTGAGGCTCAGGAATGTTTTTATACAATAACAACTTGTATAATATACACAATCACCCTGTTGTGAGCTAGCACTGGGTACCATTGACAGGTTTTAGACATTTCCTGGGAAAGCATCAGCAACACATGCATGAGACTTGCTAGGCAGCAGTGTAAAAGAACGTCTCACTCTCCAGACACACTAATCATTGGGTGGATTTTTTTAACCTAGGGATTACTAATTTAAGTATAAAACTTAATGAAGAAAGATTCTAATTTGACAAGGTAAAAGAGTCAGGACACGACAGCCAAAATATGGACTCAAGCTAAGTGCCCATTAATGGATGAACAGATAACAGAAATGTATATATACACAATGAAATATTATTCAGCCATATAAAGAGTGAAATCCTGGCATTTGCAGCAACATAGATGCAACTGGAGGTCGTTAAGGCAGACACAGAAAGGCAAATATTGCCTGTTCTCACTCATTTGTGGGAGCTTAAGAAGTGGATGTCATGATGATACAGAGTAGATTGGTAGTTACCAGAGGCCAGGAAGGGGGTGGAGGAGGAGACGAAGTTAGGGGAAAGGATATAAATGTATTTATACCACTGAACTGTACACTTAAAAATGGTAAAGATGGTAATAAAACACAGCAAAACAAAAAAAGAATCAGGACGCTTGGTGCTATGACAAACCTTTAGCTGTTTTCAGCTTTTCTGTTCCTTGCATATGTAAAATGCACATAATTACAAGTATCTCAGCTAATTGTTATGTCAAGCAAATTAGATCTCATATGTAAAAGACTTTGCAAACTTAAAGCCTTGTCCAAATTTACATGGTTGTCATTATTGTAGATTATTTTACTGCTTATAAAATCTCAGTCATTCCATCTTAGTTCCTGGTATAATGTGTCATTTTTTTCTATTGCCACTGGACATTGATAGTTTGCCTTTTCTTCCAGCATACACATTGAGTGTGTACAATATAGTAAACAGAATATTTGAGTGGAAGCCAGTTCCAGCCCTGCCTTTATTTACTATGTGACTTTGAGCAAAGTAGAAATTCATGTCTTCTTTCTGAACCTCATCAGTTTTTCCCACCTGTAAAATGTAGAGAGCAAAGGGCAGGAATCAGGTAATTTCTCAGGTCCCTTATAGCTGAGGTCTGTGAATGTGCATCTTCTTCTATTGTACCCCTCCCTTCTCCCTTGAGCCTGGGGTAGTCTTACCTTTCCTTACTGCCCACCACATTCCATCCCCACCTCTCTGGCCACTTCACGGTTCCAGGTGCATAAGTTGCTTTTTCTTAGCACATCTGAAATAATTTCTATTAGCACTACCATAGCCCATCTTTTCAATTCCCTGGTAACAAGTCCCTGAAGCATCTATGTTATTTCCATTTTTAGAAAGTCACAGATTCCTGAGTTAAATGTGCTGTGGAGATAAGGTTTTTTGATTGATAGTGGTATTACTGCCTATGATTTTGTGGTAAAGCATGATATGGAATTGACTGCCTCTCCAAGGGCCCTGTTCGTTCAAAGTTTTGGGAGGCAAAAAAAAGGCATTGGTCTACATTAGGGATCAGTGTGAATGTGAGAATCTGGAGGAAAGGCCTAACTCCTCAGCCTTTCTTCCTTGACACTCCCAGTTTCCCCTTTCCAGGTTTACTCCTACATTTCTCTTTCTCCCTCTTTCACTCTTCCCCTACCTTCCAAAGGACCACAGCCTTTTTGATCCTTTCTAGTTCTTTTTCTGATTCATCATCTCCTCCTTCACCTTTCGTGAAAAAGTTCATTCTCATATTATGAATGGGATTTTAGTTTCAATTGATTAAATATTTGGAAATGAGTTTTAACTATGAAATGTTTGTAGTCATTTTTTATCAAGTGAAAAATAGTGGCATTAAACATTGCTTCCTTTTTACAGGATGGAGTTCTGGTGGATGAATTTGGATTGCCACAGATCCCTGCTTCATAGACTTGCATCATTCAAGTACATCATATAAAACAAACATACATGATGGGACTGGGAAATATTTTATCTTTCCAAATTTGCCATAACAGATTTAGGTTTCTTTCTTTTCTTTGAAGAAAAGGTTAATTACATTGCTCTTTTTTTTTTCCCTCATTAGAAGACTCATCACTTGGGAGATGCTTTCTTTGTACTAAACTTTGATTCCTTTTTCTCTTACAAAAGACTAA
This sequence comes from Lemur catta, assembly GCF_020740605.2. NCBI lineage: Eukaryota > Metazoa > Chordata > Mammalia > Primates > Lemuridae > Lemur > Lemur catta. The sequence continues at coordinate 37,985,275 of NC_059137.1, read as the reverse complement.
CTACTTAAAAGTATCTTGGGCTTTGTATGACTTTATTTTCATTCATTAATAATCACTTGAAATAAAACCAAGGAAATGGGACTCTTTAAAATCTATGACAGTGTAATGCTACAGTATCAAAATGACCTGATAAATTCATAACAGGAAAATGAAATTATTGAGGCTGTTCATATTCTGATTCAAAACCATTTTCTATTGTGGTATTATAGGTCAGTTAAAGTGATAGCCTTTTTCTGATGAGTTTTGTTGTGTCTTGTGAGGAAATCATTACTGTGCCCAATATTGGAATGGAAGTATCACTGCTGTATCGTGAGTAGATATTTTGATTCTATGGTTCCCTCAGTATTACAGCCTGACTTGTAATCAATAATGAATATTTCTTGATATTTAATGTATAGGACATTTATTTATGCTCAATAAATATTTTTCAAAAGGATATCATTTTAATAATAATCACTCCAGCTTAAGACTTCTACTACAGAAACCAAATTAACCAGTAGCCTAGAGAAAAGAGCAAGGAACAATCTGGGCTTGGGCCCTGGGTCTACCATCTACTAAACACTGTGACTGGTCTACTCAACTTCTCTAAACTTCTGTTTCCTTGTTAGTAAAATTGTGCTTGACTCACAAAGCTATTGTGAGGAAAAATTGAGGTAATGGTCATAAGTACTTTGTTAACTGCAATGTGCTGTTCTCATTAAGGGGTTATTAGTAATAAAAAAGCAGGGGCTTCATTCTTTTCTTGGTAGATGCCTGGAATGCTACAGCAAGTTCAAACTCCTGCCTTATTTCAGGGTGTTTAATGATCCTGTCCCCCCATCCTCAACCTCTTGCCAACAGCGTTTCCCCTCTAGCCAGGCTGGGTGCCTCACAGTGCCGTGTGCACCAGACTTTCATGTGTGTGCAGATCCAACCAATAAACATTTATGAACGCCAACTTTGTAGAAGTCTCTCTACCAGCCCAGGGGATACGAAGAGCAATCACAGCTCCTCTCTTCAAGAGTTCACTGTTTAATTACAGGTGAGGATGAGACACATATCTAACCCTCTCCCATCCCCACTAACTTTACCCTCTCAAGAAGCCTTCCAGTGGGAACAAACATTTCAATATTCATCATTGTCTTCCTGAAACTATTCTTGGCTTCTCTGAGTTCTCCTGGTTTTTCTTCTAATCTGGCCACTTATTCTCTTCCACGGACCCCTCTTTTTCACTCAGCCCCTTAAATATTTCTTCCATTACAGTTTCAATCTATACTCCTTGAGAAATCTCACCCATGGTTTCAACTATTACCTGTGTACTGACTCAAAATAACTGTCACTAGCCTGGACCTCTTATCCATATTTTCAGTTCTGAGCATTGTCATTTAAATGCTGTCACCTAAAATTTAACATATCCAAATTAGGCTCATTATCTTGGTGTTCACTTTCAGCAAACATTTCTCTTTGATTTCTTGTCTTGCTAATGTTGTCAATGATGCATATATTGCCAGTTTTAATGGGTGATATTTAGCCCTCAAGCTAGACTGCATTAATGCATTGGATACCAGTAAGCAATCACTCTACCTAAATCTCTACTCTCTTGGCTTTTGCGATAATACTCTGGTTCTCCTGTTCCTCTGACTATTGCCTCTGAGACTTCTTTCTGAAATCCTCGTCTCCAGCCCTATAATGTTAGTGTTCTTCAGGATTCTGGTTTTTAATCCATCCATACTTCTTTCTCTGCTCACTTATATTTAGTGATCTCAGCTATCCTTATGGCTTTAACTGCTGACTTCCAAATCTATACTTCTATCGTTGATATTGCCCCTGAGTTTCAAAATACTATTTATATCCAGCTGTTTGCCTAACAATTATTTCAATGTTCCAGAAGCTGACAGGCACCTCACGTTCAAGTGGCCAAGACAACCTATCACCTTTCCCCAGACCCGAATCTCCCCGTTTTCCCTGTCACAGCTAATGGGACCATTATCCTCCCATCTTTCAGAACAGCAAGCTCTTGGGTTGTCCTTGATGCCTACATTTTGCCTCACCCTACACAATTATCATTAAACCCTGCTTTTAACCCCTAAGGGTTTCTCAGATCCAACTCCTCCTCTCCTTCCTCTATCAACTCTCCTTGGCCTAGACATCTCTCACAAAGTCTTTTAGGATAAATGGCTTGCTTCTCTTGCATAGTTTCACTTCCTTTAGTCCGTTCATCACATATAGTGCCACTTACCTTTCTAAAATACAAATCTGATTTAAATTCTTTAATGATTCCCTAATATCTCTAGCAGGGCTTAAAAAGCTTACTATGACCTGGCCTCTGCCTGTCTGTAATGGTTCATTGCTTAGTCTTTTCAGAACAGCATTCTCTTTCTTTTAGGAAACTACCTCCCCCATTCCAACCAGGTGATTATTGGGAAAATGCCAATTTTAGAGTAGCACTATCCTTACTGTTCCAAGCTATAGGAGTGTCCATGTGAGTAGGCTGTGCCTATCAGAGGCCATGCTTTTTTTTTTTTTTTAACTCTTTGACAGCATGAGAAGCTTTTGAGTGAGGCCAGAGAGGAGCCAAGATGAGAGGCAGAATGAAAGAATCATCATGGCACTGAGCTCTAAATTCTGATCCTTGAAATTCCCAGAGTGTTCCAGATCTGTACAACCCTTCCTTTGATTCTGTGGGCTGTCTGAGGATTCTGCCAGTAAATCCCCTTTTCTGCTTAAACTAGTTGGAGTTGAGTTCCTGTCACTTGACTGAATAGGCTGGACATAGTGGCTTACATCTGCAATCCTAACACTTTGGGAGGCCAAGGCAGGAGAATGGGTTGAGGCCAGGAGTTCAAGACCAGCCTAGGCAACATAGTGAGACTTTATCTCTACAAAAATTTTTTTTAAAAATTGGCCAGATGTGGTGGCATGCACTTATAGCCCTGTCCACTTAGGAAACTAAGATGGGAAGATCCCTTGAGCCCAGGAGTTCAAGGCTACAGTGAGCTGTGATCATGCCACAGCACTCCAGCCTGGGCAACAAAGTGAGACCCCATCTCTTAAAAAAAAAAAAAAGGGGGGGGGTCCTGAATAATTCCTCTGCATCCTCTCTCCATGACATGTCCCACTTTTCAGTTTTATGCTCTAATAATTGCTCTGTTTCTAGTTCCCCCATATCTACCACACAGTCCTGCTTCCTTGCCTCTGCTCATACAGTTTTCCCTGCCGGAAGTTTCCTTAATTCCTTTGTCACACTAATTCTTCCTGTATTAAGAGCCAAAGGGCATGCCATGGTCTGCATTAATGTCAGTGAATTTAAGGAAAGTGAAATGGTTGAGTCCTGTAGTAAAGTACCCCAGGCACCATAAAGCGTCTGATCATCACTCCTGTAGTTATCACCAGACAACCTCGCTGGTCACTATTAAATTTGTTAACCATTGAGTACAGATGGTCTTAGGTCTTAATCTGTCAGTACTCAGAGTTTGGCAGGGGTGGAGAAGGATTTGGAATGATACAATAGACATATAAGTTTGGCGCTTCTATCATCTGTATCCTTTTATTTTTTTTATATCACCTAGAGGGTTTTTTAAAAATATTGTTACCTGGGTCCTACCCCCATAGATTCTGACATAGTAGATCTAGATACAGTGTGGACATTTGGATTTTTAAAAGCTCCCCAGGTAGTTCTTAGGTGTAGCAAAGGTTAAGAACTGCTGCTCGAGGGTGCCTCTGATCAGTCTGAACCTGTTTTCATGGATAGGCACTCCGGGCTGTTGCCATCAATTTCTGCAGTGAAGGGGTAGGCAGTGATTGCCCTAAAATAAAGATTCTTATCTGTGGAATGAGTTGGGAAGTACTCCCTCCTCCTCTGTTTTTTGGAAGAGTTTGTGAAAGATTAGTGTTCATTCTTCTTTGAACATTTGGTAGAATTCACCAGTGAAGCCATCTAGGCTGGGCCTAGGCTTTTCTTTATGGAAAGGTTTTTTATTACTAATTCAATCTCTACTTGTTATAGGTCTATTCAGATTTTCTATTCATTCTTGAGTCAGTTTTGGAAGTTTGTGTCTTCTAGGAATTTGTCCACGACATCTAAGTAATCTAATTTGTTGGCATACGGTTAGTTGTTCATAGGTCATACTGACCTTTTTATTTGTGTAAGGTCAGTAGTAATGCCTCCTCTTTCATCCCCAATGTTAGTAATTTGAGTCTTCTCTCTTTTTTTGGTAGTAATTCTATCAAAAAGTTTGTTAATTTTGTTGCTTTTGTTCAATGAACTCTGTTTTGTTGATTTTTCTCTATTTTTTCTGGTTTCTATTCCATTAATTTTTGGTCTAAATTTTATTATTTCTTTCCTTCTATGTGCTTTGGTTTAGTTTGCTCTTCTTTTTGTAGTTTTTTAAGGTGGACAGTTAAGCGATTGATTTGGGATTTTTCTTCTTTTATACTAATAAAGTTTTTTTTTCAAGTTTTAAGTTAACAGCAAAATTGAGTGGGAAGTACAGAGTTATCATGTCATGCATAACCTCGCCCACTATCAACTTCCTACACCATAGTGGTGCATTTTTGTTACAATCAATGAACCTACATTGACCTATCATTATCACTCAAAGTCCATAGTTTACATTAGGGGTCACTCTTGATGTTGTACATCCTATGGACTTTAACAAATGTGTAATGACATGCATCCACCATTGTAGTATCATACAGAATAGTTTCACTGCCCTAAAAATTCTCTGTGCTTTGTCAGTTCATATCTCTTTCCTCCCTAATTTCTGTCAACCCTTGATCTCTTTACTGTTTCCATAGCTTTGCCTTTTCCAGAACATCATATAGTTGGAATCATATAGTTTATAGCCTTTTCAGATTGCCTTCTTTAACGTATCAATATGCATTTGAGTTTTCTCCACGTTTTTTTCATTGCTTGATAGCTCATTTGTTTGGGGGTTTTTGTTTGTTTGTTTTTAGGATGGGGTCTCACTATGTTACCCAGGCTGGACTCAAACTACTGGACTCAAGTAATCTTCCTGCCTCAGCCTCCCATAGTGGGGCCTATAGGTGTGCCCCATTGCACTAGCTTCATTTGTTTTTATTGATGAATAATATTCCATGATCTGGACTTCTTTTTTTAATAAGTATTTATAGCTATAAATTTCTGTCTGAGCACTGCTTTCAATACCTGCTATAGGTTTTCGTATGTTGTGTGAAGGTACTGCTTCTATAGGAAAGGGAAGATAAATGCTTGCTTGCTTCCATTTATTTACAAGTTTTAAAAATAATAAGTAGGTTCTCTGATGTGCCAGTTTTGAGTTTGCTTTTCAGTTCTAAATTTATCCTTTTCGCCTGCTCTCTGAAATGGATTTGGGCCCTTTAAATACTTATCCTTTGCCAGCTGGCAGGTATTAAGCTTTGTCAGTAGAGGGCACTGAAAAGATGTTGCAGGAGGAAAGGGTTTTGCTTCTTGTTTCTGATGTTTCAGTGGAGCAGGCCTCTGTGGCGCAGGTAACTTCTCCAGTATCTGGTGCCTGCAATGCACATGGCTTCTTCACTGCCTGGCTGTTGCAGTGGATAGTGGCCAGTAGCCAGAAACTTCTGGTACTCTCCACAGGTAGTTTGTAGTAGGGTGCCTCTGGTGAGACACGTTCCCATGAATGGCTTTCACCAGCACTCCAGAAGAAGAATATCTGGCAACTTCCTTGCCACCTAGTCAGCCACAGACGCATGCTCTAACAAAGTCTGCACTTCAGCTCTGGTCTGGGCTCTTCCTTGGACACTCTTGTCTCAGCCCTACAGGTAGTGGCTGCTCCTTTTATGTACTAATCCTGTATTCTTTTAGAGTTCTCTTTGTATGTCTTTACTAGCCAATCCCTTATTACTCCAGTCCCCTGTTATAGTTAATAAGTCTTTAAATAAAACCTTCCCTGTTCAAAAAGTGTCGTTCCTGTTCAACAAAAGGGGTTCTTCTCTCCTGATAGGACCCAGAGTGATACACCTGGTAATTTCTAAAGATGACAATAAGGTTTGTTTGGTAAGCTGACCTGTCAAAATTAAGGATTTATGTTCAACAACAAAATTAATAGACTTAATGGAAGAGAGGACAATTTAAATGTCTGCAACTGACATGAGGTTGATATCTACAATATACAGAAAAAATCAGTAAGAAAAATAGAGCAGCCCCAACAGAAAAATGGGCAATGAATATGGATAACCAATTTTTTTTCTTTTCTAAGAGACGGGTTCTTTTTTTTTTTTTTTTGAGACAGAGTCTCACTCTGTTGCCTGGGCCAGAGTGCCGTGGCATCAGCCTAGCTCACAGCAACGTCAAACTCCTGGGCTCGAGCGATCGTGCCTCAGCCTCCTGAGTAGCTGGGACTACAGGCATGCGCCACCATGCCCAGCTAATTTTTTCTATATATATTTTTAGGTGTCTGTATAATTTCTTTCTATTTTTAGTAGAGACGGGGTCTCGCTCTTGCTCAGGCTGGTCTCGAACTCCTGAGCTCAAACAATCTGCCCGCCTCAGCCTCCCAGAGTGCTAGGATTACAGGCATGAGCCACCGCGTCCCGCCAAGAGATGGGATCTTGCTCCATTGCCCAGGCTGGAGTGCAGTGGCATGATCATAGCTCACTGCAGCCTCTACCTCCTGTGCTCAAGCGATCCTCCTACCTCAGCCTCCTGAGTAGCTAGGACTACAGGCATGCACTACCACGCTCAACTAGTGGATAAGCAATTTAAAAAGAGGAAACTCAAAAGGCCATCAAGAAATGTTCAAACTCATTAGTAATCAGAGAAAAGCAAATTAAATCAACAAGATATCACACTTGTTGGTTTAGAAAAAGTTTGAAAGCTGGAGAATGGTTATATCTCAATTGTACTTCAGGTCTATCCCCTTCTCTCCATCACATTTTATATCACTTTAGTCCGAGGCCGCCATCATCTTCTGCGTTAGCATAATACAAAAATGTAACTGGTCTGTCCACTCCTAATCATTCTTCCCAGGGGAGCAAGAAAAATCTTTTAAGTGTACATCAGATACCACCACTTTTGTGCTTAGAACCTTTCAGGAACCTCCCATTGTTCTTGGGATAAAATCCACTATTGAGGCATGATATTCTCCCTACCTACCTCTCCAATTTCCCCAGCCACTAACTAAAGAAGTTTCAATACCTTGAACACGTGAAGCTCTTTCCTGCCTCATGGCCTTTGCATATGGTGTTCCTTCTGCCTAAACCTTCACATGACTTGCTTCTTTTCATTTTCAACAAAGTCCAGCCACCTTTTCTGAAGCAGATTCGGATAGTCTCTGTCACTGTTACCCTGCTTATTTTATAACACTAACATGTTTTGTAATTGTTTTGCTTGTATACCTAGTTTTCATCTCTCCTATTAGATAATGCACTTCATGAGGAAGGGACCATGTCTGTTTGTTTCAGCATTTACCTCAAGCACTTAAAGCAATGCCCAAGACAGAATATACATTAAAACATATGTGAATGAATGAGTCTATTTTATGTTCTTAGGGAAGCCTGGATCAGTGAATTACTTTATAAATGCAAATATCATGGTATAGTTCAGGCAAACCTATGTTCTACAGAATTAGATAATTTTCTTATATTTGCCCTTTAAACTGTCCTATAACTGAAAGTTATCATTTATTCCTGAAGAATTGTATTTTACTATGAGTATTTTCTCAAAGAAATGACAAACTGAATGACAACAAGGGCCATACATAAGCCTGATCTGAGATTTACTTCTCAGTGTAGGAGAAACTGTATGAAAGAATTGGACAGAGCTTGGTGCTATACTTTCTGAACTTTTAGTTCCCCACTTGTGTTACTGGTTAAAATTAAAAAAGTAAGACTCTGGGAAATATCCTGTCAATTACTGTGATTCCTTTGTTTAGGCCATAGAGGCTACACTTGGGGGACTGAACGTATGAATTCTCCCTGAAGGAAATGAATGTTCCCACTGTCAGTCACTTAAGGAAATCCTTGGCTGGATGGGGAGGTAGTGAGGGATTTTTTTTTTTTTTAGTCTCTGGGTTCATAGTACAGAGTCAGTAAGAAGATTCCAGAGGTTTCCATCAATGAGAATTAAGCCAGTGCTCTGCCACATGTAGGATTTCTGGGTCTAGGCAGAGACCTGTGGTCAAGAGTTTGGGTTCCTAGGATTGGTTAATTTTAATGTCAATTGTAAACTGCTGTCTGCATTGGCCTTTGTAATCCTCAAGACTTCATTAAAATCTTGTTAAATGTTACACCTTTGTCTTGGCTGTGCTTTGGGGAATTAAGGGATGTTCCTGAATCTATGTTTGAGACCTAAGTAGTATGAAGCATTTTGTATTCCCGGGAAGCTAGTTAAGAGTCTGTAAGAGTGGTCCCGCAAAATTCTACAGCAGCAGCAGTGGTAAGCACAAGAGCTGGCTTTGGAAACAATCAAGCTCTTGGTCAATTTTTCAAACATAATAAAGTATTCCTAAAGAATCTCCAGAGATGTTTGGTCAGGGTCAGGTTAAGATACCAAGTAGTATGGACTTTCTGTAGTCTGTGGGATTAGGCATTGAAAGGAAGTGCTATTCCCAAGATTAAAGGTGCCAGAGATATCTTGGCTATGGAAATGACAGGCAAAAACAAAACAAAAATTGAACTAAAACCTTATTTTTAAATTCTGCATTTAATATTAGTGAGGCCTTTTCATAATTATTGCCCATTTATTTTCCTATTAATTGCCTTTAGAAGTCCTTTATCCAACCTGATTGGTAAAACAACAAAACAATTCCACACATTCATTTAAAATTTTGTACCTTAAAAATGTGACTCCAAACTTTTCCCCTCGTGTTTAGTGTCCATTTGTTTTACCGTCATCATTTCTTTTTTTTTTTTTTTGAGACAGTCTCGCTCTGTTGCCGGGGCTAGAGTGAGTGCCGTGACGTCAGCCTAGCTCACAGCAACCTCAAACTCCTGGGCTTAAGCGATCCTACTGCCTCAGCCTCCAGAATAGCTGGACTACAGGCATGCGCCACCATGCCCGGCTAATTTTTTCTATATATATATTTTTTAGTTGGCCAGATAATTTCTTTCTATTTTTAGTAGAGATGGGATCTCGCTCTTGCTCGGGCTGGTCTCGGACTCCTGACCCCAAGCCATCCACCTGCCTTGGCCTCCCAGAGTGCTAGGATTACAGGCTTGAGCCACCGCGCCCGGCCGTCATCATTTCTTAAATGTAGTTTTATCATTTTCTATTAAATAACTTATTTGTAAGAGCTCTTTTGTGTATTAGCCCTTTATTGTTTTGCAGACTTCTTTCCCCAGATTGCCTTAGTGTTTTTTGTTTAAGTCTGGAATTCTGATGTCCCTGTTTTGTTTTAAAACCCCAAGCCTAAACTACTCTAAGAATAAGGTGATGTCTGAGCTGTCGTCTCCTGAAGACCACTTGAAGCTGTGTGGGTGGCAGGACAAAAGGGTGTAGGGGCCAAGACCCTTGACACCCCACCTCCCCGCGCCCCCGCGGTTCGCTGAAAAAAACCTGACATGAGGTTGATTAACAGGAAAAAAGGCATACAAATTTATTTAATGTGTATACACGAGAGCCTTCAAAATAAATACCCAAGCCCCAATGGGATACAGAAACTTATATAAGATTTTGAGGTCACAGAAAGAATGCGGGCTCCGAGCATGGCCACAAACAGATTTTAGTGGCAAGATAGGTTACGGGAAAAGAAGCTTGGCTAGGAAAGATGGCCTTGTTATGTAGCTGAAGCCTCCCGGGTAGCAGCTCTCAGAGATGGCTCTTTTCTGATCTTTAAAGGTGTCAGCCTTTTAATCTTTCCTGGATGGGACAAGGGAAGGCCTGGTTGCATGAAGGGCATGGCGGCGTGAGAGCGCAGCGAATCTCGAAAAGAAAAACACAGTGATTACGCAAATCCCAGCCCTCCCTCCCGCAAGCCTCCCCACCTCCAGCTACTTGCGCCCTCCTTCTGCCCGATGCCTGGCGCATCTGTCTGACGTCAGGGACGCGCCGTGCGGTATATTCCGGCCGCGCGACACGGTTGGCGGTTTACCTGCTCGCCGATGTGAACATTCTCGTGGCGCCGGAAGTCCGGGGCACGTGACCGGGTGACAGTGCTTGCTTTGCTGCGAGGCTCGCTTTAGGCTGCAGCACGGGATGGCGGAGGCGCCTCCTGTCTCAGGTAATGTCCCGGCCCGCGAGGCACTGGGCCCCCTCTCAGGGAGCGGAAATTGGGTCAGTGACAAACTCTTAGGGCTCCGGCCATTCATATCGCGAGAATGGCACATACTACGGTTGGGGATAGTGGCTCGGAAGGGCCAAGCCACGCGCGTGCTGCGTACGGAGATCTGTTACCGGGTGGTGAAGCCCAGCAAGTGGGTTTCAGAGGAGAGTGTGCTTGTCCCGTCGCCGAGGGAGTCGATATGGATGTCCTGCTCGCCCACAGGGCTCTTCCTGGGGCAGCAACGCACTGACCGTCCACAGGCGGGCGTCGGCCGCGTCACAGCCCGTGAGGGTGGCGGGTTCTGACGTGTAGCGGGGTTGCGCGCTGTTCTTAGGGTGTGTTCATACCTCCTCGGGGGGGCGGCGCGGGCGCGAGCCGAACACCAATGGCTGGAAACCTCAGCCTGCCGCGAACTCTGTGTGATCTGTCAGTTAGGAGTAAATAAGTTAATTGCCGTGAAGGCTCCCACCCTGTACTCTGTTCCGTAATTGTTAGCTTACTTCCCCACCCGGAGTTGCCTCTGTGTGTAGGGGCAGCCTCATTTGGCTGTTAATATAACATTCATTTCCGTTCCCTTCAGTGTGTATGTGGACAGCGACCAAAGGGAAACATTTTGCATCACGACTTCAGTGCACACTTACAAAAATATACAAGTAAACCAAAAGTTTCAAGAGGCAATGGTTTCCTTTACTGTCTACAATGTACTCTATTTTCTGTTTCATTTTTTAAAATGCTTGTCACAACCCACTACATTGATTCGATTTTGTGATCCACTCTTTCTGAAACACAGAATAGCAATTTGCAACATGGGGTTTGGAAATTCGTTGGTTTGCATCTTAAACTTTACTACCAACCAGCTGTTGGGCACCAAGAAGACTAGATGTGTATCTGTGTACCAAGTGACAAGTAGAATGTATTTACTACTGTGGTTCTCAGTTTAAAAAGTTAGAAACACACTGCATTGGTGTACCCTAGACCTGATTTGGGTATTAAGTCATCTTAAGGGGTAGAAAACTTTCTGGGCTGGTGTTTTGTTATTCTCCCCATCTAGTCCTTCACCATATCCTCTAAACTGGATCCATTGATCTTCCCATCCACAGGCTCCCTTCTGACCCATTTCTATACCTTTCAGTGCCTGAAGCAAAATTGGGTGGGGGCTAGTTGTGAGTCATAGTGTTGGCTTCTGGAACTGTGCCACAGGTTGCTGCTTCCAACCCATAACGCATCTACTGAGGCAAAATCCCTAGTCCAAGGACCTCCCCATTCCCTTTCATGTGTCTTCATTTTTGCTTTCGTTCCTGTTCTGTGTTCTTATTTTAGCATCATCTCTAACTCACACCTTTCATCCCCATTCAAGGTCCTTAAACAGCAGCCCAGTCCAGGGGATATCTTTCTGCCCATGGACAGACTCACCAAGCCAGGCTTTGTCTCTGGACTTTGTAATCTACTGGTTGGATTTTCCCTGATGCTGTTCCACCCACCTGGTGGATACCTACTAGGCTGCTGTGTTATCTTGGATCGAGGGTACCACTTATTTGTATTATAGTCATGCCTTGGTGATGAGACTTCCTATTTACTGAGTAACTTCCAGTTACTTAAATAGTGAAAGACAAGAGTGTCTCCAATCTTTGCTGTGGTCTGGTTTCCTGATTGGTATATCCTTTTCCCCTTCCTCATGTCCCTTAAGAGTTTTTTTCTGAGGGTTTTGTGTACTACCTCATGTCTGGTGGAACATATACTCCATATGAATTAGGTGCAGCCTGGTCTAAACTCTTAGTTGCATCAACTCATTACTGCTCAGCATGAAACACCCTTTTCTCTTCCTTTACCGGGCTACTCTGGACATCTTTACTGACCTTGTTTCTGCCCCTCCCTCCAGCCTTGCTTCTTCAAGCAGGAGAAAACTACACAATACATCTTGGTGGAGTCTACCCATTCCCACCTTTAAGTTCTCTTTTATGTTTCCGGAACACCTCTGCCACCTTCTGAATTTGTCTAATCCTCTTGCCGTTTTGTGAGACCCTCCACCCCGTCCCCAGATTTCTGCCTACGTAAAAGCTTTCAGGACAAATCCTGGATTGAGTGAGAAGTTACCTAATGACCTTTACAATCTCATTCAGTTCTTTACTGTATGTTTCTATAGTACCCCCTGCCCACCTCTGTCAGTGTAATGTGGTATAAAAGCAGGGTCTCTAATGCCACACATCTTGAGTTGGAATCCTGAGTCTACCTTGGAATACCTCTGTAGCCTTGGGCAAGTTACTTTACCTATGCCTCAGTTTTCTTTCTTCTTCTTCTTCTCTTTTTTTTTTTGAATGGAGATGGAAGTTTTGATATGTTGCCCAGGCTGGTCTTGAACTCCCGGCCTTAAGCAGTCCTCCCGTTTTATCCTCCCAAAGTGCTGGGATTATAGGCATCAGCCACCACCATGCCTGGCCAGTGCCTCAGTTTTCTCATCAGGACTGACTGTGCAAATTAAATGAATAACACATATAAAGTGCTTAGAATAGTGCCTGGCACATATTAAATACCTAATGCATGTTAGACCTTATTATTAAACCTAAAACCCTCAGGCTCTGTACTACACCCATCTGTGTTCAAGCCTGCATGTTTCAGATAGTCTGTAGTCCTAACTGCAATAATAAAGTACTGTTTTAATCAGTTTTTGCTTGTTATTAACTTGCTTTACTCTTCACAGCAACTCTTTGGTGTAGGGATTATTACTATTCCATTAAATATAAGAAAACTGGGGCTAAGTAACTTGCATAAAGTCCTAGTAAGTGGTGGGCAGGGACTTAAACCCATGTCTTCTGGGCCCTGTCAATTCATATTCTATATGCTGCACATAGTTCTTATTTTGCTACTAATTTTGTGTCCTTAGAGAAATCATTTCATTTTTGGGCTTCAGGGACTGAGTTGACTATACCAAGAAGCATCTTGGGAGTGGGGATGAGTGCGTTAAAGGGGAATATGTTTAATTTTTTTGACTTTGGGATTCTAGACCATGTTATGGAGGTTGTCTATAGAATACCTGTATTATATTCCTAGGGGGAAGAGATGAAAATTAATATAATCACTAGGTACTATCTATGAAATCTTACTTAAATTTCTTAATAACCCTTTGAAATAAGTATTACTATCTTTTATCATGGATGGGGAAACTAAGGCTAAAAGTTTTCAAGTGATATCCGTAAACTCGTTCTGTAAGCTGGAGGGCCAGACTTTAAACCCATTTGGTTTACTCCAAAGCCTGTTTACTTGATATTACACAATGCTACTTTAGAGTTTTGAAAGACCACGTGGAACCTGATGGTTGATATCCTTGAACTGTTAGCTGACCTTAAGTTTTTTAATAAAATAAATACATGTCTACATAGTGCCTTATGGCTCAGGTGAGTATTTTTACTCAGCAACACACTTAGCTGTCAGTGGCTAGTAGTATGTGGCTGCTAGACATGGAATGATTGGGTCCTCCACAGGCACCTTCACAGGAAACACAGGTCTCACTAAGAGCCTGTTTTAAACAAAGTCCTTAGGAAAATAATTTTTAAGTGTGGCTTTAAGGGTGAAGATTAATCTTTTTACTGGCATATCTATTTCTTGTGTCCTAGGTACTTTCAAGTTCAATACGGATGCTGCTGAGTTCATTCCCCGGGAGAGAAAAAATTCTGGTCTAAACTGTGAGACTCAAAGGAGACTAGACTCTAATAGGATTGGTAGAAGAAATTACAGTTCACCATCTCCCTGTCACCTTTCCAGGCAGGTGCCTTATGATGACATCTCTGCTATTCATCAGCACAGCTATCATTCTTCAGGAAGCAAACCTAAGAATCAACAGACTTCTTTCCAATCCTGTGTTTCTAATAAATCACCCAAGAGCCATGGCCTTCAGAGTCAGCCTTGGCAGAAATTGAGGAGTGAGAAGCACCATATCAGAGTCAAGAAAGCACAAGGTCTCACTGACCAAACCTCAGATACAGCTGGCTTAGAAAGCGTGACCAGATCAGAGAGTGGGACAAACCCCAGAGAGCACAGCCCTTCTGACAGTGAGAAGGAAGCTGTCAGTGCAGATCCCAGGGGGGCAAAACCCAAAAAAGCAACGCAGTTTGCATACAGCTATGTTAAAGGACCAAAAGTCAAGGGGAAACTCAAATGTGAATGGGGCAACAGAATGACTCCAAAACCTGAGGATGCTGGATTTGAAAATACCAAACCTGTGGGGGTTTTCTACCCTGACGCTTCAGATGCATCTGTTAGAAAAGGAGTATTGGATGGATATGGAGCCAGACGAAATGAGCAGAGAAGATACCCACAAAAGAGGCCTCCCTGGGAAGTGGAAGGGGCGAGGCCACGACCAGGGAGGAATCCACCAAAACAGGAGGGCCCACGGCATACAAATGCAGGACCCAGAAACATGGCCCCCATTCCAAAGGATAATCTCAATGAAAGACCAACAAAATCTGCCTCTGACAGTGGGAACTTGGCAGTCATCAAGTCTTCCAGAAGGGTTGACCAAGAGAAATGCACTATACGAAGGCAGGATCCACCAATAGTATCTCCTTTCCCCCGAGGCAAACAGAACCATGTGCTAAAGAATGTGGAAACACACACAGGTAAACCTACCTAGATGGGTGTAAATATGTTGGTCTTTTTTTATTTTAATTTTTAAGTAAATCATATATTCATACAATTTAGAAACCAAAAAGTATAAAAAGGTATACAGTGAAAAGCCTCTTTCTGCCTTTATTCACCATCTGCCTGGGTTCTACTACTATCTGCTGTTCCCCTCTCTCTAGTAGGTAACCACTTAGTTTTGTATATATCATAAGCAAATACAAATAAGGATTATTATTTTTTTTTTTTACAAATAAGGAATTTTGTGAGGGTGTTTTAAAAATGCAAATATGGTTGGTTTATCTAGTTACAAGAGTTTTTTGAGTTGTGAAAGTGCAAGTAGGGGATTGTAACACATCTACCTCCTCTGTTGGTTTCATCCTGCGTCATCTCATGTGCCTCATCTTGTCTGCTTAGTTACAGAGACCTAACTGGTCTCACCATGTCTAAGTTTCTCTCTTTCAGTTCATCTCTTACACCAGTATCAGAGAGCGATTTTTCGAAAACACTGAACTGTGTCATTGTCCTGCTTAATTCTGCTTGGTCCTCATCACCTACAGATTCTGGCTTCTGCCTTACTCAACAATCCCATCTTCTGCTGCCTCAGTATTTACCACATTTTATTCTCTGGATTCTATACTGTTGTGTTTTTTTTTCCCATGCCGTTGCATGCAGTTCCTTCTGTCTAGAATTTCTATCACTCAACTCACTGGTGAATTCTTACTGATTTTTCAAAAGCTGCTTTAGTCACATGCTGAGGAAACCTTTCTCAGCTCTATAGATAGCATTAATCCCAGCCCTTACATATATGTCTTTCTCTATTACAGAGTTTACTCCTGGAAACCATTCTTTGTTTATGTGTCAGTGCCCTCCACTATTCTGTAAGCTCCTTAAAAGCAGAGACTGTATCTTTCTTTTCATTTTTTGTAACCGTACTGCCTAACACAGCTCTTGGAACATACTAGGTACTCAGCTCTGACTGTTAGAAAGTTCATCCTTACATTGAACTCAAGGCTTCTTTCCCATAAATACTTTCCATCCTTTGGTTCAAGTTTTATCCTGTGGAGCAGCATAGCAACTAGTCTCTCTTCTTGCAGTTCCCCTCCCCATCATTGCAAATCAACCTTTTGCAGTATTTGAATACATTCATCATTTTGCCCTGATGAGTATATATTTCATTAAGGCTAATTAGCTTCATTCCACTAGCTCTTCCTCATAGACCTTCACCATCTTTGGTATCCCTCCAGTTTCATGTGAGAGAGAGCTTAACCTATGAAGCCACCATCTGCGCAGGGCCTGTTTTGACACTGGCCAATAGTTCTAGTTGCTTGCTTCACCAGGCAGTCCTTGGAAACTCAACTTGTATGTGATGCAAAGCAATGTTGTTATGCTAGGGTTGTTTTTGAATCCTTAGGGCTGGCTAATAATTTCCTATTGCTTTATAATGATTTACCACAAATGTAGTGGTTTAAGATAACACAAGTTTATTCTTTCACAGTTTCTGTTGGTCAGGAGTCTGGGTACAGGTTAGCTGGGTTCTCTGCTCAGGGTCTCACAGGGCTGAAATTTGGCCAGGATATGATCTCATCTGAGGCTCAGGGTCCTCTTTAATGCTCACTGGTTGTTGGCAGGATTCAGTTCTTTACAGGTATAGGACTAAGGTTCCTGTTTCCTTGCTAGCTGTTAGCCAGAGGAATCACTCTTGATTCCTAGAGGGTACCCACAGCTCCCTGCCACGTGGCCCTGTCCACAACATGGTAGTTTGCTCTTTGGAGGCCACCGGAAAGCATCTGCTGAAGCTTAAAATCTATCTTACTTCTTTCTCTAAGCTTGAGATGCTTTTAAAAGGTCTTCTAATTAATTCAGGCCCACCCATACTCAAGGGGAAGAGATTATGCAGCGTGTGCACACCAGGGGTTAGAAGTCTGTGAGACCATCTTAGAATTGTGCCTAACAAATCTCTCCAGGCCTTACATCCTCACATTTATTCACATTTCTGAGAATACTTCATTTATATTTATTGCATAAATCACTATGTGCCAAACACTGTTCTAGGTACAGGGAATACTGATGGAGTTTACATTCTAGTAGGGAAGACAGACAGAAGGCAATTAAATATTTAATATGTCAGGTGGTGATAAGGGCTAAAAAGAAATATAATGCAGGTTAGGAGAACAGAGTGACAGGGGTGCTATATTTTTTTTCTTTTTTTTGAGACAGAGTCTCACTCTGTTACCCCGGCAAGTGCCGTGGCATCAGCCTACCTCACAGCAACCTCAAACTCCTGGGCTCAAGTGATCCTCTTGCCTCAGCTTCTCAAGTAGCTGGGACTACAGGCATGTGCCACCATGCCCGGCTAATTTTTCTCTTTTTGTAGTAGAGACGGGGTCTCATTCTTGCTCAGGCGGGTCTCAAATTGCTGAGCTCAAGCTGTCCTCCCACCTCGGACTCCCAGAGTGCTAGGATTACAGGCGTGAGCCACCATGCCTAGCCTAGGGGTGCTATTTTAGATAAGTTGATGTCTTTGATAAGGAGACATTTCAACAGAGACCAGAATGAAGTACAGAAGTGCACTATTTGGCTCTCTGGAGAAGAGCCTTCCAGGCAGAGGGAGGAACAAATTGAGATGGGGGTGGGGCATCGTGGGCAATGAAGGGGGGTTAGCAGAGGCTGAGAAATAGCAGGGGCTGGATAATGTGATGGGTTTAGATTTATTTGATTCTAAGAAGATGAGAAGCTTCTGGAAGGTTTTGTGAAGAGGGATGGTATGATCACATATATATCATAAAAAATATATATAAATGTATATAAATATATTTTTTAGAGACAGGGTCTCACTCTGTCACCTAGGCTGGAGTGCAGTGGTGTGACCATAGCTCACTCCAACCTTGAACTCCTGGGCTCAAGCAATCCTCCTGCCTCAGTTTCCAGAATAGCTGTATTATAGGCACACGATATCACAGCCAGCTAATTTAAAAAAAATTTTTTTTTTTTTTTTGAGACAGAGTCTCTCTCTGTTGTCCAGGCTAGAGTGAGTGCCGTGGTGTCAGCCTCGCTCACAGCAACCTCAACCTCCTAGGCTTAAGCGATCCTACTGCCTTAGCCTCCCGAGTAGCTGGGACTACAGGCATGCGCCACCATTCCCGGCTAATTTTTTCTATATGTATTTTTAGTTGGCCAGATAATTTGTTTCTATTTTTCAGTAGAGACATGGAGTCTCGCTCTTGCTCAGGCTGGTCTCGAACTCCTGACCTTGAGTGATCCACCCGCCTCAGCCTCCCAGAGTGCTGGGATTACAGGTGTGAGCCACCGCGCCCGGCCTTTAAAAATTTTTTGTTGAGACAGGGTCTCACTGTGTTGACCAGGTTGACAGATTAGATGTTGGATACAAGAGAATGACAGAAACAAGAATGAAGCCAAAGATTTTGTGCCTGAGCAATTTAGAAGAATAGAATTGGCATTTAGTGGTAAAGCCTGGGAAAGGAAAAGGTGTTTTCTTAAAAAACTTGTTAGTTTGGAATAATTTCAGATTTATAGGAAAGTTGCAAAGACAGTACAAAGAATTCCCTTATATCCTTTGCCCATCTTCCTCTAATGTTAACATCTTATATAACCAGAGTACCTTTGTCAAAACTAAGAAAGCAGGCCGGGCACGGTGGCTCATGCCTGTAATCCTAGCACTCTGGGAAGCCAAGGCGGGAGGATGACTTGAGGTCAGGAGTTCAAGACCAGACTGATCAAGAGCGAGACCCCGTCTCTACCAAAAATAGAAAAAATTAGCTGGGCACAGTGGCATGTGCCTGTAGTCACAGCAATTCAGGAGGCTGAGGCAGGAGGATTGCTTGAGCCTAGGAGTTTGAGGTTGCTGTGAGCTATGATGACACCACTGCACTTTGGCCACAGCAACAGAGCAAGAGTCTGTCTCAAAAAATAAAAAAAAAATAATAAATTTAATTTAATTTCAAAAACTAAGAAAGCCATACTGGTACAATAGTATTAACTAAACTACAGACCTTGGATTTCACCAGCTTTTCCATTTATGTCCTTTTTCTGTTCTAGGATCAAATCCAGGGAACTATACTGCATTTAGTCATGTCTCTTTAATCTCCCATCTGGGACAGTTTAGTCTTTTCTTATAGGAAATGGTGTTTTTCCTTTTGTTTTATTTACCTCTTATTCAAGGAAGATAAAAAATTTGGTTAAATTTGAGGTGCCTCAAATTTGACTTCCAAATGAACATGTTAAGTAGGGAATTGGATATGACATAATGGCATTCAGGGAAGAGATCTGGACTAGAGATTTAAATTAGGAATTGTCAGTGTGGAGATCATATTTAACGGACAAGGGGACATCACCTAAGATGTGAGTGTAGTTAGAGAAGAAAAGTTTGAGAACTGAGCCTTGCCATACTCCAGAGTTTCAAGGTTGAAAGATGGGGATCCAACAGAGGAGATGGGGAATGAGTGGTAATTGAGCTAGGAAGTGAATCATGTTCTAAATGCCAAATAAAAAGATTCGGGGAGGAGGGGTGACCATTTGTGCCCAATGCTACTGATAGGTCCAGAATGACAACTGCATATTGACTATTTGATTTGACAATGTCAAGGTTATTGGCCTTGATAAGAATAGTTTTAATAGAGTGGTGGAGATGAAAGCTTGATTGGAAGGGAGAGGATCACCCCAAATATAAGTTTCCATGGTTATTTAAGAGCGGTCTCTCATTCTGTACTAAGAGAACCTAGCACTGCTCCTGTTCTCTCAGACTGTCTGGATCCATTGGTGAGTGGTAACAAAATGCCCTGTTTCTGCCATGCTCCTGCTCTTAATTGACCTATGCCCTTCTCTCAGTTCACTACTTTCCTAACAGTTTCTCAGAGTCTGCTGTTTTCCTTTATCCCACTTATTTTTAGTTTCTGGAAGATGGAAAGAGCATGCTCTATCTTCCTCAGTGTCATTTCTTTTTTTGTTTTCTTTTTTTTTTCTTTTTTTTTTTTTGAGATGGAGTCTCGCTCTGTCACTTGGGCTAGAGTGCTGTGGTGGCCTCCCAGAGTGCTAGGATTATAGACACGAGCCACCGCATCCGGCCCTCAGTGTCATTTCTGAGCCATTATTCTTCCACCTTTGTATCAGAATCTCTGCTCCTGTGAAGCTAGTTGCTACAACACCTTTTAGCTACATCACCTTCCATGTCTCCTTATCTTTGTCATTTATTATTCTCCAAATCTCCCAGCCCCAGCCTTTATTCACTGGTGCATCTTGCCTATATCTTTTCTCTACCCCAGTGGTTCTCAAAGTGTAGTCCCGGACCAGCAGCCATCAGTAACACCTGGGAACTTGTTCAAAAATACAGGTTGTTAGGCCTCACCTCAGACTTACCAAACAAATTTTGAAAGTGAGGCCCAGCAATCTTAATTTTTTAACAAGCCTCCAGTTGATTCTAATGCATGCTCAAGTTTGAGAATGATCTACCATAAAACCTGCTGTTTTTCTGGGTGACTTTAGTGATCATATGGATTGTGCCATCCTCAAGTTTTTTGATCTGTTCAACGCGGTGACCTTCATCTTCATTTCTTCTCTTCAACAACACCCAAACCCTGGGGGTGCCTGTCTCTGAAATCTTAAAGTCTTATGTTCTACTCTCTGACCATAACCACCTGTCCTGGTTCTCTCAGTCTCTTGCACCTACTATTGGTTTTGTCAGCCCCCAGCCCTTCATTCTCTCTTGAGGCTGGGCCTTATCATAAGTCATTTGAAGTATTACCCCTCTGCCAAGCCATTTGACAGAATCCCATCCCTGGAAAATCTACCTTTTCCATTCTAGCATCAGGGTAACTGAATGCTGTTCTAGGAAATCATATAACCATGCAGATTTGGTGCAGCTGCATGTTCGTTCACCTTCTTAGAGAAGCCTTCCTGATCACCTTGTTTAAAACTATAAGACTTAAACCCCACTGCCAATGTTCCCTATCCTCCTTTTTTGTTTTGTTTTTTCCATAGCACTTATTACTATCTGATGATGGTACATATTTGTGTTATTTATTGTCTGCCTTCCCACACTAGATAATAAGCTTTGTAAGGACAGAAGATTTTTGCCTGTTTTGCTGACTGTATATCCTTAGTGTTGAAAGAGTGCCCAGTACCTAATAGGGTTTCAGTAAATATTTTTGAATAGCGGTCTCCAACCTCAGTTGCCTTTCAGTAGTGCCCATTTCCTTACATGACATTGGTCAGCTTTCCTTCTCATTTTCACTAGGACTACTCCAAACCTCTTCTACTGTTATTCAAGCTTTCCTAACACGTGTCAGCAGAAGAATAATGAGGTTCAAAAATTTGGAAAGGAAAGTTTTATTTCTTATTAAAAGTAGTAGCCTGCAGAGTGGCCATTCTGACAGGCTGGGAAGCATAGCCTCAGGCAGAAGCTGAAAGCTCACACTTCAACAGGAACAGGAATCTATGCTGAGTGGGGTAGCCAAATATACACACTTACTAAACTATAAGAGGAGTCTGCAGTTGAGCTTCATGCTTCTTCATAGGTCGCATGTACAAAAAATGACAGCGTTAGCATGATCCGAGGGTGGAGTTTTTTGGCCCTCTTACATCAAAAAGTAACACAGGACACAAAAACCCTTTGAGAGCAGCCTCCATAGACTGGCCAGAACCACTCCCTGGTCTTGGCCCCTTACTCAGAAGGAATGCTAGTCAGGTACAGTGCTGAAACCACAAAAGGAGAAGCACCATTAGGCAGTTGATTGAAATCAGTGGTGGTGCAGGTCTTTTGAAAGGACTGGTTTCTGTTTAGCCCTTAGGGAAGAAAGCCTAATGGCAGTTAAGAAGAGAGCAATATAATGTGCTTTATCTGGCCTGTCAGGAGCAGGATTTCAGTTTTAAGGTTTCTGTGGGGTTCCCTTGGCCAAGAGGGTGTCCGGTCCATCAGGCAATTGGGGGACTTAGGATTTTATTTTTATTTCTCACATTCATCTCCTTCAATCTCAGTTGCCTCCTACTTCACTAATATATTTAAAAGTACATTCCAGATATCAGGTTATTTTACCCCCATTTGCTCCCAGCATACATCTGTTTTAAAAAATAGCTATTTTTTTTTCTGGCTGGTCCGAAGGTAGTGAATTATCTCACTTGATTGTTCACAGTCAGTTACAGATTGAACTCCTTGTTCTACTACTTTCCTCCCTTCTCACTACTGCACTTGACTAGTCATAAAAAAAATAAAATTAAAAAATGGCTATTTTCTTTCATAATCACAGTGCTTTCATTACTTAACAAAGTTAGTAAATCATCTAACACACAGTCCACAAATTCCCCTGATTGTCTCAAAAGTGTCTTTTTACTCTTGGATTTTTCAAATCAGGATTGTTTTATCTTTTTTTTTTTAAACAGTTACTGGTATATCTGAAAAGTTTGCAGTCAACACTTCAGTTAGGTCTCTGTTTTTCTGATTATTTCAATGGATCATCACCCTCTCAACTGGCATGCTGTCCAGCTGGAAGTATAGAGTAGACACAGCTGTGACTGAGAAATGATAGGGAAGCCCTAGTGGGAGGAGGCCTACTAGGCTTGAAGAAGAGCCAGTGATCAGGACAGGGCTGCCACCCAGCAAGGGCAAGAGTCTTGGACCTGAAACATAGTTTATCAGCACAGGGCTATTCTAGGGCAATACCATATTTCACATGTTAGGCATATTTTGATAAAACTGGAGGGAAGGTTAATATTGTCAGTGAAACAATTATACTGTTTCTAGGACCTTTCTGGAACCTTTTGTGATATTTTTATTTAATATTTACAACAAATATTATTGGGTGCTACGTCCTAGGTACCATTCTAGTAAAAGTCTCTGCCCTCAAGGAATGCACATTCTATGTGTAAAGTTAGATAATAAGCAAGATAAAATAAGTAAAATATATGGTATATCGGATAGTTTTAAGTGCTGTGGAGGAAAATACAGTATGGAAGAGGGATAGGAAATGTTGAGGGGGTGGGTTGCAATTTTTTAAAGTGTGGCCAGGGAATGCCTTATGAGAAGGTCATATTTTCAGTAAACACCTGAAGGAGATGAGGCACTGAACTGTGCAGATATCTAGAAAAGTCTCTAGGCAAAGGGAATGTCAAGTGTAAAAGACATGAGGCAGGAATCTGCCTGTTAATTTGAGAAATGGGAAGGAGGCCAGTGTCTCAGATTAGTGACCTAGAGAAGGAGGAATAGCAGGTGAGGACTGGGAGGTGATGGGGGCCATTGTAAGGACTTTGGCTTTTATAGGCATATGAAGTAGGAGCCATTGGCAAGTTCTGAGCAGAAGAATGGCATTATCTAATTTGCTTTTTTTTTTTTGAGGCAGAGTCTCGCTCTGTTGCCCAGGGTAGAATGCTGTGGCATCAGCCCAGCTCACAACAACCTCAAACTCCTGGGCTCAAACAATCCTCCTGCCTCAGCCTCCTGAATAGCTGGGACTACAAGCATGTGCCACCATGCCTGGCCAATTTTTTTCTATATATATTTTTAGCTGTCCAGATAATTTCTTTCTATTTTTAGTAGAGATGGGGTCTCACTCTTGCTCAGCCTGGTCTCAAACTCCTGACCTCGAGCAATCTTCCCACCTTGGCCTCCCAGAGTGTTAGGATTATAGGCATGAGCCACCGCGCCCGGCCAAGTTTTTTTTTTGTTTGTTTGGTTTTTTTGGGTTTTTTGTTTGTTTGTTTGTTTGTTTGTTGAGACAGAATCTCACTCTATAGCCCAGGCTAGAGTGCAGTGACATCATCATAGCTCACTGCAACCTCAAACTCCTGGGCTCAGGCAATCCTGCCTCCACCTCCCAGGTAGCTAGGACTACAGGTGTGCACCAGCAAGCCAAGCTAGTTTTTAAATTTTTTGTAGAGACAAAGGTCTCATTATATTGCCCAGGCTGGTTTCAAACTCCTGGCCTCAAGCAGTCCTCCTGCCTTGGCCTCCCAAAGTGGTGGGATTATAGGCGTGAGCCACCAAACCCAGCCTAATTTGCATTTTAATAGTCTTCTTCTGGCTGCTGTGTTGAGAATAGACTATAGTAGAGCAAGGGCAGAGGTGGGAACACTAGTTAGGAGGCCACTGTAGTAATCCAGGTGAGCTAAATGTGGCTTGGACCAGAGGGATAGCAATAGAGATTGGATTCTAGATATATTTTGAAGGTAGAGCCAACAGGATTTGCTGACATATTGAATGTGGGATATGAGAGAGAAAGCCTTTGGAAGGGGCTTAGCAGTAATTTGTGGGATATTCAAAGGTGGTAGCCATCATCACATCCCTATGTATGTGCATCCTAGTCGTCAAGTTTTACTGCAACTGGATTTTGAAACAATTACAAAGCAATCCTTATTTATTAACAAGCTCTAAACTTGATGAATAGCAGAAACAATAAAAAAGATAATCTTTAGGGTAAAAATCAAAACAACAGACGATATAGTATTTTAAGTATGGTCCATATTTCACTTACTTTTCTGTGTCCTTTACTTTCTGTCCGTTCTATTCTGGAATAGCAAGTAGTCATCTTCTATAAAATTTACCCCAAAAATAATTCTCACAGATTATTCCTCTGTCCCAATCAGCCTCTTGTATGTAAAAGCCTCAAACTTAATCTCTCTCATGAGCTCTCTTACTTAACCCCACCAGAATCTTGTACATGTAACATACTAACTTGTAGAAAATATAATTAACTTTGTTATTCATAGATGTTAACCTATACAGGGTAGGGTAGCCCTACTTTTAATAAAGAATCTAAGTCTTGTTCTTTGGTTTTATAATAGAATTCAGTTTTATGATGTATTCATGTATAATCTAAATAAGGTAGGTTCCGTTTAATCAGCCACACAAAGTATTTTATTCCAGGGAGAGAATAAAGGGAGAGAGCTGTTCAAAAACTTTGGTGATGCCTGCAACTTTCACAGCAAGAGATAATAGAACAGACTGGGTATCACTCATTTATTCATTCATTCAACAAACATTTATTGAGCACCTGGTATATGCCAGCCATGGGAAATATTAATACTAATTGAGGAAGGCAGACTAGGCCCTGTCCTTGCTCACAGAGCTTACAGTCTCAGGGTATTCTGTATTTCTTTTGACATTAAATTGAACAATCAGAAAGTAATCATAGGAGAGCCAATATTATAGAATGATTGAAATGTGACTCTTTGAGTCAGATAATGGTGAGTTTGAATTTTGAGTTTTAAATTTCTAATTCTGTGACCTTGGGTGAGTATTATAATGACTCGGAGCCTTAGTTTCTCTTCATGTTTAAAATGGAACCTATGTTACAGCCTTGTTGAGAGGATTAAATAATATGTGTAAAGTGCATTAGCATAGTGCTTGGAATGTTTGAGATCAGTTATTTCATTCTTTTAACCTATTTGGACCTGAAAACAATAATACTAAATATACACATGTACATACACATATACACTCAGCTTTGAGATTGCCTGGCTATGTTGGGATCTAGAAAGACTTTGTCACAATCATGTTTGAGGAAAAAATCTGGAAGTGGATGAAGGTATTCAGGAATAAATCTGGGAGAATTCTTATGATGGTATACACTGGTCTCTCTCACTAGATGGTGAGTTCTCACAGCCAGACTGTGTCTCCTTCAGTCAGTAACCCTACTGAGGGGCTGGTGGTAGACACCAACATATCTTTGTTGAGTGAATGTCTAAAGACTTTCAGGGCAATTGCTGGAACCATCTCACCATCCATGGGTTGTTGGAACCTACCCAGCCTTAGGCTTCTTACAGCTGACCGCTGTAGCTTCACAAGCCCCTCCCTAGCCTAAATCCACGGGTCTGTTAGATTCAGGGCCTCCTGGAATCAGAGAATGTAAGGCAAGATCCTGCAGTGCACTGCCCAATGCATGCTCAAACTGTGTTACAAGGAGTGTTTGGCTACTCTGGTATTTTCCTGGGCAGTTTCTTAGGAATGTTTCCTCAATTGTGGGAATCCCCATCTGAGTGTCTCCTTCCTAAATCCTCTACCTCAGCATATTCCTGCTCCTTCTGAACAGCACACCACCTTACTCAGAATTGGATATCCCTTCAAATCTCTCTGTCTTGATTCTTCTCTCAAATGACTTGCTGATCTTTGGTTGACTAAAGTAAGGGATGCTTTTGTGTGTTTGTCATTTTGTTTTGTTTTGTTTTGTTTTGTTAAACAGGTTCTCTAATTGAACAGCTAACTACAGAAAAATATGAGTGCATGGTATGCTGTGAATTGGTTCGCGTCACAGCCCCAGTGTGGAGTTGTCAGAGCTGTTATCATGTCTTTCATCTGAACTGCATAAAGAAATGGGCAAGGTCTCCAGCATCTCAAGCAGGTGAACTATTTTTCTCTTCTGAGTAGTTATTCATTTTATATGTTCAGGTTTTAAACCTACCTTTAAAAATACTGTTTAATTCCACTTAAATGTTTTTGTCTGTAAAGAGAGTGTGTTACCTTAATCGCATGTTTCCGATGACCAAAATTCAGGTATGGATCTTAAATAAACTAGCTAAACATAACAATATTAAATTATATTTAGGTTGTGATAAAATCAGTTACTTTTGTTGAAAATGTTAGCATTTATTTATTTTTCTCCAGCATACTGATTTTATTTCCTTTGGACATATACACAGTAGTGTGATTACTATATCATATGGTAATTCTATTTTTAATTATTTTTTCTTCTCTCTCTCTCTCTTTTTTTTTTTTTTGAGACAGAGTGTCACTTTGTTGCCCGGGCTAGAGTGAGTGCCATGGCATCAGCCTAGCTCACAGCAACCTCAAACTCCTGGGCTTAAGCGATCCTACTGCCTCAGCCTCCCGAGTAGCTGGGACTACAGGCATGCGCCACCATGCTGGCTAATTTTTTCTATATATATATATTTTTAGTTGTCTAGATAATTTCTTTCTATTTTTAGTAGAGACGGGGTCTCGCTCAGGCTGGTCTCGACCTCCTGACCTCGAGCGATCCACTCGCCTCGGCCTCCCAGAGTGCTAGGATTACAGGCGTGAGCCACCGCGCCCGGCCTCTCTCTTTTTTTTTTTTTAAATTTTTTTAGAGAGAGGGTCTTACTATGTTGTCCAGGCTGGTCTCAAACTCCTGGGCTCAAGCGATCTTCCTGCCTCAGCCTCCCAAAGTGCTGGGATTACAGGCATGAGCCACCATGCCTAGCCCTTTTTCCATTTTTAAATTTTTATTTTTATGTGTACATAATAGTTCTGCATATTTGTGGGGCACATGTGATATTTTGATATAGATATACACTCTGTAATGATCAAATTAGGGTAATTGGGATATCTGTCATCTCAGACATTTATCATTTCCTTGTGTTAGGAACATTCCAATTCCACTTTTCTAGTTATTTTGAAATATACAAAAAATTGTTAACTGTAATCGCCTTATTGTGCTATCAAACACTAGATCTTACTCCTTTTACCTAATTGTATTTTTGTACCCATTAACTAATCCTTCTTTTTTTCTTCTCTTTTCTTGTTTTTTTTTTTTTTTTGAGATAGGGTCTCATTCTGTTGCCTGGGCTAGAGTACAGTGGCCTCATCGTAGCTCACTGCAACCTCAAACTCCTGGGTTCAAGAGTCCTCCTGCCTTAGCTTCCTGAGTAGTGCACTATGCCCAGCTAATTTTTCTGTTGTTTTTTTGTCATTGTTGTTGTTTTGTTTTGTTTTTTTGGTAGAGCTAGGGTCTCAATATGTTGCTCAGGTTGGTCTCAAACTCCTGGCTCAAGTGGTCCTCCCATCTTGGCCTCCCAAAGTACTAAGATTATAGGCCTGAGCTACCACAGCTGTCCACTAACCACTTTTTATTGTCCTTCACTCCACTTCCCACTACCCCTCCCACCCTCTGGTAACCATCATTCTACTCTCTATCTCCATGAGATTAACTTTTTTAGCTCTCACATATAAGTGAGAACATGCAGTAATTGTCTTTTTGTGCTTCTTTCATTTAATATAATGTCCTCCAATTCTATCCATGTTGTTACAAGATCTATTATCTAAGTAGCAACTATAGAAAGCATTTCTTATATAGTTTGCTTTTGAAATTTATAGAAAGCAATTATTTAATTTACCTTTAGGATATCAAAGTTGCTTCTGCCTTTTATAAATCCTCTCTATAGTATATTATAGGCTTTTCCCAAAGTATACTAGTATTCTATTCTTATGGATAATGCAAATGTTATTAATAGTATGCTTTCTAAACTATGGATCTCTAATTCAAAATGTATAGGTTTTTCTGGATATACTCAAATATTTTGGCCGGGCGCAGTGGCTCATGCCTGTAATCCCAGTACTTTGGGAGGCTGAGGTGGAAAGATTGCTTGAGGCCAGGAGTTTGAGACCAGCCTGGGCAATATAGTGAGACCATCCATATCTTTACAAAAAAATTTAAAAATTAGCTGGGTGTGGTGGCACATGCCTGTAGTCCCAGCTACTCCGGAGGCTGGGGTAGGAGGATTGCTTAAGCCCAGGAGTTCAAAGTTGCAGTGAGCTACAATCATACCACTGCACTCCAGCCTGGGCAACACAGCAAGACCCTGTTTCTAAAAACTAAAACTAAATTTTACCGTATTTTTTTGAGCCAAGATTCAGCTAATGTTGGCATTAGAAATAAAACAATATGGATACCCACTCAATTCATTGTATCTGAAAGTCCTTGTAAATATAATCCCAAATTCAGCATTTAAGCAAAGCATTCAGTGTTGTGAATTTGTTTCTTTTGTGTGTGTGTGTGTGTGTGTGTAAATTTGTTTCTTAAATGTCTGTTATACTTAACATTGAAATTACTACCCCTGTTTCAATATGGTAGCCTTATAGATTTAAATTTTTAAAGATTACATGTGCTTTTTGAAAGAAAATTCATTTGGCTTATTCCCATTTTTCTTGACAGATGGCCAGAGTGGTTGGAGGTGCCCTGCCTGCCAGAATGTCTCTGCACATGTTCCTAATACCTACACTTGTTTCTGTGGTAAGTTTGTTTCTATACACTGGAGTCTCTTTCACTTCATGCATTGAACCTCAGTTCCCAGTCCAGGAGAGGTGGTCTGCTGGGCATGTTTTATTTTATTATTTTTTTCCACTATTACACATCAGTGGCATGGGCATGTTTTAGAAGTTACTAAGACTTCAAAGCTGTAAGAGCCTACAAGACCATACTCATATGATCCGTCACATAGCTAGAGTCACAGCCTTTGTGCCCTTCACAGGCTGTTCTGGAGATGGGCCTTCTCATCATGCCAGCGAGGCTCATACAGCTTCTGAGCTGTGGTGCTAGTCTCCCTGGTCTTAGCTTGAGACCAGAGCCAACCAGGTGGCTGAGGCAGGTATGGACATGAGCTTCCCTCACCTCTAGCTATAATAGCTTTGATATTCCAGATTTGAGCAGCATAAGTAAAAAGTAGTGTTTTTTTTTTAATCCAAGAAATAAGTCATTGGCATTTATAATAAACAGAGAGATTTTTCTATAAACCAGCCTTACAAACTCTATCCTTGCATCCTCCCTCTTTATGGAATATTTCTTCGTGTTTTTGAGTAGCTCGGTTCCCCTATATATCGGGAAAAACTTGCCTTGATCCAGATGCTTATTTCTACTGCTAGCCTGTTTTTTGCATGTCTTTCTTTTTTTTATTTCCTGCCAGTCTTTTAATGACTAACCTTCTCCATCTAGTTGTTGATTTTTCAGATTTTGTTACTTAACCATTTGTTTCCCTCCTTGAAGCATTGCATTTTTGCTTCTGTCCTTGTTGTCAGACTGAAACTGTATTCAGAAGTCATCAGCGACCTCTTCCTAACCATAGCTAGGGCTGATTTATAGGTTCATAACCTTTTTGGCAGCATGACAGCCCTTGACACCTTTGACCCCCCTTTGTGAAATGACTAGCTCTTCTTGCATGCTCTCCTTATTTTTCTAACCAATCAGCTCATATTTCTACTTTCCCATTACTTAGCAGCTTTCACCAAGAGTTAGTCATTACTGTAAACTCTTCTAGATTCAGTATTTTGGTGAACTCATTGACTGTCAGAATGTTTTCCCTGTCTTTTCTTTAAATTCTCATCCATTGTATCATTTAAGATGTGACCCCAAATGCCCTGTTCCAGAGGAAGCTTCCATTTGTTATCCCCTCTCTCACTTTGGCCACTCTTTTACTTGGAATCTGCTGGTCTTACATATTTTACTATCAAATTCTGAGGCTTTTTGTTTGTTGGTTTGTTTTGTTTTGTTTTGTTTTTTTGAGATAGGGTCTCACTTTGTTGCCCAGGCTAGAGTGCAGTGGCATCATCATAGCTCACTGCAACCTCAAACTCCTGGGCTTAAGCAATCCTCCTGCCTCAGCCTCCCAAGTAGTTGGGACTACAGGCACCTGCCACCATGCCCGGCTAATTTTTTCTATTTTGGGAGTCTCACTCTTGCTCAGGCTGGTCTCAGAACTCCTGACCTCAGGCAGTCCTCCCCTCTGCCTCCCAGAGTGCTGGGATTAGAGGCGTGAGCCACCGCGCCCGGCCAGGCTGTGATTCTTTATGGAAATTAGTTTGGTGGCAGTGTGTAATGTATTTTGGTGCCTAAACAGTTTGGGGACTTAAAATAATACGGATGGAGAATAATAAAGATCTATGAGGAGTAGGCTAGAAAGAAAAAGGTAAACAGGAATTAATAACAAAGTGAAAGGGAGGAACCCAAATGTGACTCCGAAGTTTCATGCTTTTGGAACTGGTGATACCAAGGAAAAGAGCAGGTCAAAAGAGCAAGGTTTGGTGGGAACAGTGAATTCAGTTTAGAAATGTTGAGTTGGAGGAGTGGGCAGGACATTCAGTGATTCCTACATGTCCGACAGGCATGTAGGAATATTTGAAGATCAGGATGGTAGGGATGATAGCCACAGTTGAGGGGAGTGGATGAGAACCTAGTGGGTAAAAAGGGTAAGACGTGAAGAAGGGATGTGATACAGAACCCTGGAAGGGAAAAGGAAAAAACCTGCCATGTAGAGTCAGGAAAAAGAAGTGGAGCCATTGGAAGATGTTAGGGGAAAACCAGGGCACTATGTTGGAGCAAGAAAGCACAGAGGCAGGGAGGCTTTTATAGTAGTCTGGAGATGCAGTTTTGCTCGTAGAGAGAAAAGAGCAGGAGTGGGAGAAGAGATGAGGTGAGAGATACTGTGTAGGAAAAATTGACAAGATTTGGTGATTAAGTAGAATGTTGAAAGAAGAAGAGGAGTCGGCAATGATTAGTTTTTCAGTGTGACTCTGACAGTGAAGGGAACGCTGACAGAAGTAGGGAACACTGAAGGAGGGGTTGGGCTGTAGATGAAAGATGTGAACTTTGGCTGTGGATAAAATCAGTTTGAGATGATTGTGAAACCCCAAGCAGAGATGTTCAGGGGATATTTGGACAAGTGGGATTGAAACTAAGGATTCAGGACAAGGCAGAAACTGTAGATTCGGGAACCAATGACATTTAGGCATATTGAACCTCTCAGCATGAATAAAATTTCTGAAAGAGACAGTATAGAGAGAAAAGCAGAGGCCTTGGAGTGGGGATGACTGTCTTTTAGTGTGCAAATTGCCCAAGTGAGGATGAATTCCTCAAGGACAAAGAAGAATCTGTGCCCCTGTTTTACTCTTCACTCCTCTGCACTAAGTGCGTGGAAGATACTCAGTCAAGATTTGCAGAGTGACACTGATTATAAAATTATAGCCCTTTTATGCCTACTTTACAGCTTTTGAATAGGCGAGTTCCTACTACAGAGGGCATTTATGTCCCTTCCATTTCTTACTGTCTGCTCCCCTTCCTCTAGTTATTCTTCCCTTATTCCCTCCTCTGATCTTTACAGCAGCTTTTTCCATATCCGTTTTGAGGCCATTTACAAAAAGCTTATCTTGTAGGTATTTGTCTCGGATTAAATGTGCCCATCAGTCAAAATGGCATTTTCATAAGTAAAAGTGACTTTTTATTTATTTATCTTTCCTGGGTAATCCAGAATTTAAGATTTATCATACTCAGTGAAGCTGTTGATGAATAGCATTACATTCATCTTTTTATTTTAGAATGTGAGATAATACATTTGTTGAACTAATGAAAGTCACACTAACTTTTCGTGCTGTCTAGCTATACTGTACTGTTTCATTAAAGTTGAGGATATGGTTGAAGTGTGTACCATTGACTCTCTGATCTGATATGTTTTAGGCAAGGTAAAGAATCCTGAATGGAGCAGAAATGAAATTCCACATAGTTGTGGTGAGGTTTGTAGGAAGAAACAGCCTGGCCAGGACTGCCCACATTCCTGTAACCTGTAAGTTGAAACACTAGACCCATTGGGATTCCTGGTGGATATGCTTTGCTGGTGGCTTTAAGTACACATATCTGGTTAGCATGTAACTTACTGGGGTAAAGGGTGATATGGGACCATTTACTGAGCACTTACTCTGTGCCAGGTACTCTACATAAGTTAATTTGTTAAGTCATTACCACAACCCAGTGATGTATAGGTATTTGTCATTTCCATTTACATATGAGGCTTCAAAAGGCCAAGCATCTTGCCCAATGTCACAGTGCTAGGACATGGTGAAGCGGCGGTTTCCAAAGCCAGTGCTCCTTCCACTGTATTACACTGCTGGCTTGTAAGAAGAAATGAGACTCATATATTGTATCCCCCAGTGATATGCAGGTCCAAAAAGAATGTATAGAACAGCCTTCTGTCTAGTGAAAGACAATTGTTTAAGGTCCTGTCAAACAGTGTTTTGAGAATGTGAATCTTTTCCCTACAGTAAATAACAAGCTTTAGAATGTATCCAGTCAGCTTTTAAATAATAAGAGAAATGCACAGTAATAGAGAAGCATTTGATCAGTTACAAATACATTCCTACAAACCAAGGTTTAAATCCTGGGTTCAAGTCACTTAAATAGTTACGGTACCTTGGACAAGTTGCTTAACTTCTCTAAGCCTGGATTTCTGCATCTGTAAAATAATAGTGATATGAATAATAATACAGGGTTCTATGAAAATTAAATGAATTAATGAACCTAAGAGGCTTGGTACAGAGTCTGGCAAGTGGTCAAAAAATGGTAATTCTTGCTTTTTATTACCCAAATGTTAAGAGTAAAACATCAGAGTGTTATCTTGGTGCTTCTCCTGCGTGAAGCAGGGGTAAATATTGGACCAGGGGCCTTGTGATCAAGGTATAGTGGTGGTGGTGCTTGGGAAATGACAATGGGTGTAGAGCTGTTTCAGATTGAGCTAAACAACATGGCCTGCAATCTGCTAGGCAGTCGTCTGCCTCCTTCTCTTTGACTGCTTGCATAGGTTCTTCCTCAGGGACTCATTTACTTAAACCGTTCTTTTCCTTAGCTGGCATTTTAAGTAAATTCAGTAATAAGAAATTAACCCTCTGCATGGACTCTTTCTGAAGCCTTCAGCAGAAATATGCTCTTATTGTAACGACCAGAGAACACCAAAAGTGGCATAAATCAGGTGGTCAACACCATGTCTGAAGGGAAAGGACATCTTAAAACCACTCTTGTGTCTCATACTTGGAACTGTCCTTTTACCCCTATCAGGACCGTAAAGGTTGCTGAAACCCATTCCCCAACAGCACTTTCCTGGTCTCAAAGAAAGCTTTGCGTTTCTCTTACTGACATTTGTCAGGACTCAGAAGCCACACTTGGCCCCTTTCTCTGTTTTGGTTTGTTCTTCTAAGTTATAAAATTCTCCAGAGCAGTAGTTCTTGACCCTGGCTGCATATTAGAATCATTTAAGCAACACTTTTAAAAACCAGTACTTAGCCTCTGCCTCAGAGCAATTGAATCAGAATCTCTGAAAGTGGGTTCTGAAAAGCTATAGTTTTAAAATCTCTCCAGGTGATTCCAGTATGTAGCCAGTGTTACAACCACTGCTCTAAAAATTAAGAAAACCTGAGATTGAGTCCAGGCTTCTGGGATATTTGAAACAACCTGGAGTCACCCACATTGAACAGCAGTTTATCTATCAGTCTGAAGTTATTTAAATGTGCAACCATGAAAATTGTTTCACCTGAAAGGTAAAAGGGTTGGGACATATGTGAAATACAACTACTGAATAATGATACTCATCTTTAAAGAAACATGCTTAACCTTATGTCTACTGTCTGTCAAAATGGGTAATCTTAAAAGACTAGGCACTTGTTCCTGGGTTGTTTTCAGTGTTTAAATCTTACTTAAAGATTATTAGAGCTGGTTTAGGAGTCCCATTTAAAAAAACTAAAAAACTCAGGCAGATCACTTTATAGGCACACTTGTATTTATGCCAAATTCTGTTATTGACCTGATTAATTAGACTTGGCTCTGATTGACTTTTAGTTCCTAAAGGATTATGATTTGCCGTCACTTAGAATGCCCTTTCCCCAAAAAAAGTTGTAGAAATTCCCAAAATGTTTTAAGTAGTGGTATTTCTGTACCAGTGTGTAATCTACCAGGGTGTCTGCTTTGAAGAGGACAGTATTAATTTGAATATTCAAATTCTATTTTGTAATTTTTTTTCCCATTGGTCTCTATAACATAGCTCCTATAAAAAGCATTCTATTCAGGGATCTAATTCTGACCTATAGCGCATCATTCAGTTCAGTTCTTTCCATGGCCCTGTGTTCTGTCCCTATGTTACTTACCAGCGTGCCTCTCCTCATGTCAGCCTACTTTTCACTGTTCCCATTATTAACCCAGTGCCTGATTATTACTTCACTAGCTGATGAGAAAATGTATGTACTTCTCATGGACCTAGTATATTTGAGCTCTGTTAGTTTGCTTAGATTCTGATGTTCTATAGGACCGTATTGGCCATCCTGCTGTTCACCTGAGTAGCAAGCATTTTTATGCCCACACACTGCTGTAAGTGAGCCAAGACCATATTTGAAAATGTCATCTTTGACCGTCAGACCCAAATAAAAACAGTGTTCTGGTTGGGCTCTATTTTTCTAGTTAAATATTCTGAAGTGATAATGCTGTCACTTTTTTCTTCATAGAAATATAGTTGATATCTTTTAAAAAAATGGTTTAATCAACTTTAGACAAATACAAAGACGTTTTATAGTAGGTTTATTTGTTGCTCATTCATAATAGGACCCAGTTGGAGCAGCTTTGTTCAAGTTTAAATTCATGTGTATGGTCTATTCATTGAACCCTTTCTTTTTCAGTCTCTGTCATCCTGGACCTTGCCCACCCTGCCCTGCCTTTATGACTAAAACATGTGAATGTGGACGGACCAGGTAACGTTAGAATTGCACTCTAAAGAACACTGCAGTTTCCACATGGATGATTTTCTTGTGAATTTCCTTTTCTTTTTGTTTTCTTTTCTTTTTTTTTAAATTTTGAGACAAGGTCTTGCTCTGTTGCCCAGACTGGAGTCCAGTGGCACAATTGTAGCTCACTGTAAACTCAAACTCCTGGGCTCAAGCAATCTTCCCACCTCAACTTCCTGAGTAGCTGAGACTACAGACATGTGCCACAATGCCCGCCTAATTTTTAATTTTTCTTTTTTAGAAGATCCATTCAATCTAGATCACCTAATTTTTAAACAAATTTTTGGAGAAACAGGGTCTTGCTATGTTGACCAAGCTGGTCTCAAGCGATCCTCCCACCTTGGCCTCCCAAAGTGTTGGGATTACAGGCGTGAGCCACTGCACCCAGCTGTGAATTTCTAAAGTAAAAGATTCATAGGTAGATATGAATAAATGATAGATATAAATAGTAATTTTCTATAAACAGTAGTTTCCTGTTGTGCCCCGATCCCGTTTTACAATCTTATAAGTCAGCGGTCCCCAACCTTTTTGGCACTAGGGACCGGTTTCATGAAAAACAGTTTTTTCATGGACTGGGGTGGAGGTGGGGGTGGGACTGTGTGGAGCTCTGCAGCTTAGGGGTTGGGGTCTGCAGTTATAAGTGATTAAGAAATTGTCTACACAGTGAGATTGTGAGCTTACCCATTTCAGGTGAAATGCCAGAGCCACAGCAATTTTATTAGCCTCCAGTGGGTGCCAGAACCAGGAGTTGAACCCAGTCCATTAAGGTCCAAGAGGCAGGGATCATTTTCCTGTACCTAGCACAGTAACTGGCATCTAAGTGGTTTTCAGTGAATGTCGTTGAATGAAAGATTAAGTGACCCCAGAATGCACCCTCTTTTCATTATAATACAAGTTCTCTGGCATCATCAGTGCAAGGATCGCTGATAGCTGTGGAGTGTCTCTGAGGCTGAGGAAGATATGAAAATGATTTCTGAACCACGAGATGAGATGGATCATACAGATTTTCAGTGGTGTTTGTTTAGCATTTACTGAACTTAGTGTGGCCTGAGATTCACATGCTAGGGTTCTGGGTCATAGAGGTCAGATACTGGCTCTGCCACTGACTGGTTGTTGATCCCAGGCAAGTTGCTTCGTCTCGACGAACCTCATTTTTCTTATCATACAGTAGAAAAATAATAGTTTCCACCTCAAAGAGTTGATGTTAGCCATGGTGCTAGGCAAAATGGTAGCAAGATAGGTCAATGTTAGCCATTATGCTGGGTACTGCAAACTGATCATCTATGTATTTAACATAAATATATAGTTAAAATGGGAGAGGGGACAGAATGAAACTCTTCTTGTAGGACAGTAGACTCCAAGTACTGTACCATTACCCTAGAAACAGACCTGAAGATAATTGTCTAAAAATACTGGCCTCATATCCTTCTCTAGCCAGGAAGTTGGCAAGATCAGGCTATTTAGTAGAACAAAGCTAGAATGATTTCCCCACCCTGAATCAAAGTCACATACAGTATGTTCTAAGTATTGTAGCTGCATAAAAAGCCAAAATGCTGGTGTCAGGAAAATGCCATTGTGCTTTCAGTGCGGGTATGTCAAATCTGGGTACATTATAGTTGCCCTTTCCTCTTTGTCTGAAAGGTACTGTGGGAGCTCCAGGCAGAGCTAGGCATAGAACCCAGATCTTCTAAACCTTCCTCCAGGGCTTTTTCCCCATAGAGCACGCTGCTCTATGGAACTCAAGAGATGATATCACATAAAAAAATACTTAGGAATAGCCTTCAGTTCCTCACTGGTCAGAAAATAGGGGAGAGACAAAGGCAGGATGGAAAATAAGGAGAAGAACAAAGTGGAGAAAGGGAAAGTAATTGAGGAAATAAGAATTGGAGGCGGGAGACATAGAAAAAATGGAGGAAACGAGGTTAAGAGAAAAGTTTAGTAGGGTTTGAGGGGAGGGTTTGGGCTTCACTGTTAGTTTAACAGTCCAACAAGAACTTTTAGACTGATGCGTCTTTATATCTCCTGTCTTTACAGGCACACAGTTCGCTGTGGTCAGGCTGTCTCAGTCCACTGTTCTAATCCATGTGAGAATGTTTTGAACTGTGGTCAGCACCACTGTGCTGAGCTGTGCCATGGGGATCAGTGCCAGCCTTGCCGGATCATACTGAACCAGGGTAAGTGGTGAGCACACCAGCTAGCAATGCTTGCGTACTTTTCTGAAACCTTATTTATGGTTGTCATGATACACATCAATTGGTCTCAAACCTGTAGTCACAGAGATTCTATTCAGCCCTGGTACCTTGAGTAGAGAGGACTAGAGATAGAATGCTTAGATGTTTTTTATCATTTTACTTACATAATACCAGTATAGGTCAAACTCCTATATAATTTGGACTATAGATTTTAAAATGCTATTTTAAAGTAACTGCTTTAAAAGGACCTAGAAAGGCCAAAGTAATCTTGCAAAAGAACTTGAAAGACTTACACTGCCTGATTTCAAGACCATAAAGCTACACTATTTGTGACACTGCAGTTATTAGTATAAAGATAAACTAATAAGCTGGGTGCTATAGTCCCAGCTACTTGGAAGGCTGAGGCAGGAGGATTTGAGGCTGGGAGTTTAAGACCAGCCTGGGCAACATAAGACCCTGTCTCTTAAAAAAAAAAAAAGACTAATAGATCAATGGAAGAAAACTAGATCAATGTCCAGAAATAGATCCACATATATACAATCAATTGACTTTCAACCAAGATGTTAATCCAATGGGCAAAGTCTTACTAATGTTACTAGAACAAATGGGTGCATGTATGGAAAAAAAAAATGAATCTCAACCCCTATCTCAGTCTTTACGCAAAAATTTATTCTACATGAATCATAGATATAAATCTAAAATCCAGAAACATAAAGCTTCTAGAAGAAACTATATGGATATTTTAATGACTTTGGGGTTAGGCAAAGATTTTGTGGACAAAAGCACTAACTGTAAAAGAAAAAATTGATAAATTGGACTTCATCAAAATTTAAAATTTCAACTCATCAAAAGACACTTTAAGAAAGTAAATAGGCTAGGTCTCACGCCTGTAATCCTAGCAATCTGGGAGGCCAAGCATGGAGAATCGCTTGAGCTCAGAAGTTCAAGACCAGATGAGCAAGAGTGAAACCTTGTCTCTACTAAAAAGAAATAGAAAAAATTAGCTGTGGTGGCGCATATCCATAGTCCCAGCTACTCAGGAGGCTGAGGCAGGAGGATCACTTGAGCCCAGGAGTTTGAGGTTACAGTCAGCTGTGATGATGCCACTGCACTTTAACCAGGGCAACAGAGCAAGACTCTGTCTCAAAAAAAAAAAAAAAGATAAATCATAGGTTGTATTCAGAATATTAAATATTCCTATAAATCAATAAAAAAAAGATGAACAACTCAAAAATGTGAGTGAATGACTTGAAAGATACTTCACAAAAGAAATCATAAAAATGGCTGAAAAACACATAGAATGTGCTTAACATAGACTTAGCATTTGACTCAGCATTTCTACTCCTAGGCATACACCCAAGAGAAATGAAAATATGTGTCCCCACAAAACTTGTAAATGAGGCTGGGCACAGTGGCTCATGCCTGTAATCCTAGCACTTAGGGGAAGCCAAAACAAGAGGATCACTTGAGGCCAGGAGTTCGAGACCAGCCTGAGCAACATGGCAAGACTCTGTCCCTACAATGGAATATCATTCAGCCATAAAAAGGATCGAAGTTCTGGTACATGCTACAAAGTAGATGAACCTCCAGAATATACTAAGTGAAAGAAGCCAGTCACAGAGGACCACATTTTTTTTTTTTAAACAGAGTCTCGCTCTGTTGCCCGGGCTAGAGTGCCATGGCATCAGCCTAGCTCACAGCAACCTCAAACTCCTGAGCTCAAGCAATCCTTCTGCCTCAGCCTCCCGAGGAGCTGGGACTACAGTCATGCGCCACCATTCCCGGCTAATTTTTTCTATATATATTTAGTTGTCCAGCTAATTTCTTTCTATTTTTAGTAGAGACGGGGTCTCGCTCTTGCTCAGGCTGATCTCGAACTCCTGACCTCAAGCTGTCCTCCCACCTCAGCCTCCCAGAGTGCTAGGATTACAGGCGTGAGCCACCGCGCCCGGCTAGGACCACATACTGTATGATCCCATTTTTATGAAATATCTAAAATAGACAAATCCATAGAGACAAAAAGTAGGTTAGTGGTTACCTAGGGCTGACGCAATGTGGGATGGGAGGGTAATGGCTAAGGGGTTTGGCGTTTTTTTTTTTTTTTTAGTTAATGAAAATGTTCTAAAATTGATTGTGGTGGTGGAGACACACTCTGAATATACTAAAAGCCATTGAATTGTTTACTTTAAGTGGGTGAATTATGTGGTGTATGAATTATGACACAATAAAACTGTTTAAAAGACAAAGAAACCACAGTGAGGTACCTTTTCACACCTACTAGGATGGCTAAAATAAAGACTCATGACCAAATGGGGGCAAGGCTAGAGCAGCTAGAACACTCATACATTGCTGGCAGGTGTGTAAAATGGTACACCCACTTTGAACAACTGTATGGCAGTTTCTTATAAAATGAAACCTTTGTGTATCGTGTGAGCCAGGCTTTCCACTCTTAGCTATTTGCATACCTAAGTCACAAAAAGACTTGTACAGGAATATATGTTCATAAGAGCCCCAAACTGGAAACAACCCAGATGTCTATCAAGAGAAGAAGGAATAGATAAATTATGGTATTTTCACACAGTGGAATACTACTCATTGATAAACAGGAATGGACTAGTGACATTTGCAACAAGATAGATGAATCTCAAAAACATTACTTTACATCAAACAAGCTAGATACAGAAGAGAACTTACTATATGATTCTATTTATATGAAATCTAAGAACAGATAAAACTAATCTTTCAGAATAAAAATTAGAACATGATTGCTTAGAGGTGGAAATTGGAAGAAGGCACAAAGAAATTTTCTGGGTTGATAGAAATGTTTTTTTTTTTTTGATAGAAATGTTTGATATCTTGTTTTGGGTGGTGGTTACATAGATGTATACAATTATCAAAGCATATCAAACTGCCAAAAATATGTGTTTATTATATGTTGATTATACCTCAGTGGGAAAAAAGGGAAAGTATATGAATAGAAAAAATTATTTTAAAAAATTGTGAGTATAAGAGTATGTTTTCGATGTTTTCACCTTTGCTCTTCATGTCTCTTGTTATTAGAATCTTGAAATGGGTCAGAAGAATCTAATTCAGTTTTCTCTTACTGCAGTTATCCCCGCTTTGCTGCCCAGAGTGGATGTTGCCAGTTAGTCTCTGATTAAACAGTTTGAAAGCTTACTGTATTTTTAGGTAGCCAATTTGGTCATGGG
This sequence comes from Lemur catta, assembly GCF_020740605.2. NCBI lineage: Eukaryota > Metazoa > Chordata > Mammalia > Primates > Lemuridae > Lemur > Lemur catta. The sequence continues at coordinate 37,944,771 of NC_059137.1, read as the reverse complement.
ACAACTCTAATTGTCCCAGTTTTTTCTTTTATTGAACCAACATCTGCTGCCCTGAAATATACTCTCATTGGTCTGCTTTTCTCCACATTTTATGTTCCTCCAGGGAGGTTCAAAATCAGCTGTTATATATTTTCTTCCCAGTGTTTCCTTTCCATGCCTAACAGCTGTGATTGCTTCATTTCTTCCCTGTGAAACACGCTTACCAGACCACACATTCTCTTAAAAGTGATTACAGCAATGCCAGTTTTCTTGTGGGATTCATCAGAATCCGTATTGCTCAAAGCTGGGTGTTCTCTGAGTACTTCCTTGAGATTTTTGACTGAGACAGATGACTGTTTAAATGTGTCCTGATTATTTTCCAGGCTAACCCTTCTGCAGTCTATTCTCTATGGAGTAGAACTTCAAGGCTTTAATCACCTGTTCTGAATCCTGCCCCTGCCTGTGGGAACTCCCCTCAGTTTTATCCCTGGCTCAGTCTTCTGTTCAAGCTCATGTTTTTGACAGTGTCCTCAGGAGAATGTCAACTCTATGCACAGTTTGATTATCTATTATGTTATATGGGTCTGCATTTAACAGAAGGCGTAGAAAAGCTCTATCCAGGTATTTATCAGACATGTAATCACAAACCCATGCCACACAGTAGTTCTCAGAATCTCAGTTGGGAGAAACAGTATTCAGAGAAGATAGCTTGCAGTATCTGCAGTCCATGCATTCACCCACCTGGCCCCTCCTCCCTGTTTTTCCTGTTTTTACAATTGCCCTTAGTCAGCATGGATCCTGGGCCACAATGTGTCAGTGCCTTCTAGATTTTTATTTCTTTAAATTTCACTTTGGTGTGATATTGTTGACCTACATTGACACTTACAGTAAGAAACGGCTATGTAAAATGTTTTGTGGTGTGCTCTATTAGGATGTTATGTAAGGAACTGTGCTGTATATTACTCAGTGTTCTTTTTATGGGTCCTCTTGGGATAAATTCCTGCCTGGTCTTAGTTCCTAAAATAGTTGTTTTTCCTCAAAAACTATTGATCTCATTTTATCTTAGGAATCCTGTATAACTGACCTAATGTTTGCCTTTATAGTGTACATCTTTAAACTATGTCTCATTCTATATTCCTACTATTGTTTTCCTTTTTACATCTTTTAATTTACATTCTCTTATTAAATTTCACATATCTTTACAAGCTAACTCAAATCCATTTTGAGGTAAAGCAGGAGTTAAGTATACACTACTGGCACTCTCGTCTTGCAGTATAGACAATGGTGTTGGAAAGTCCCGTTGATCTTAGCCATTTTTAGCTCTTGATTCATATTGGCTTTTACTCACTTAAATTACCCAAGTCTTTCTTGTACAAATTTGTATGGATCCCAGTTTCTTCCTTTCTGTATAGTTGATTTTTCAAACCCAGTTGAAAATTTTTTGTTTGTCTGCATTAAATATCTAGCAAAGTATTTGGGCCATGTGTACAGTTTTTCTCAAATTATAATCCTAGGATCCCTTTCAGCCTTATCAAGAGATTTAGTAAGCATTCTTTTCGGGTCTTATTCATGTGTCAATAAAATACTGAACAGATTAAGGCTGGCAACAGGGTCCTTTCTCCAGACTGTCTTTAGTTCCTTAATACTATTCAACCAGCTATGACTCTAATTTTTCTGTCAGCAGATATTTCTATCTCTTGTGCCTAAGCATAGCAGAGCTTTTTAGTATTGTACTCAGATTATTTCCTGATTAACGGGGGCTCCATTTTGTTTTTATTTTCACAGTATTAGGACCCTTGACACTATTGTTTACAGTTGTCTGTTCATTACCTCTGAAAAAAGCCTCTGTTCTATTTGAGCAGAAACTTAGCAAAGAAAAACCTGCTTGCAGAAGCTCCCAGTTGCCAGGGTTTGTTTACTAATTCATTGATTCCACAAATACTGATTGCACTTCCTGCATTATATGAGTCTTTATTGAATGATTGAATGAGTTTTAGAACAGGGGTTGAAATTGCATATGTACTTACTGGAAAATGGAATGTGTATTTTAAAAATCAAGAGTCTGGATTATATGTTCAATGATTTGAGGCTTTCCTCTTCCTGTGTCTCAGTGAAAGTTCTTGGTTCTGTTCAATATACTATTTTATGAATATTATTTCTAATGTTTTATTAGAAGCATTCTATTTTTATTACATTATATGATTTGATATGTTTTTATAATGTTGCATTTATTCAGATGTTGATTTTCTATGCAAGTAAATATCTAAATTGTTCTGAGGAAGAAGGAAAGCAATGTTAGATCTGCATAATTTCAATTTGATTTTCACTCTTCTGGTCACCATTTATTATGTAGGGCAAGGTATATTTGCATAGATTGATCTTAATGAGATAAATTTTTATTGTAAACTAAAAATGTAAAGTGACATTTTATCAGAAAAATTATGTTAGTGAAAATTAATCCTTATTAGGACTCTATTATATTTTAGTGCATTCAAAACATAACTCTGTAAAAATAACACATGCTTATTGCTGACCCCAGCAAATAAAGGAATCCATTATTTCTTGACCCCGCAGGAAGATCAATAGGCTGGGTTCTCTGTCTAGCAAAGAAAAGTCTCAGGTTATTTGAAACTTTTTACTCAGTGTGAATGCTCAAACATGATTACTTCGAATTCAACAGTAGTAGTATAAAAATTATTAAGGATTTTATACCATAATACTAATTTTTTAAATTTCTTTTTAGCAACAGGGACCTTTCTTTAAGCACTTTTTGTAAACCCCAATATATAAAGTATGAAGGCTATGTTTCTTGGGTTGAAGTGAGGATGGAGAATACAAGTGTCAATCCCTCCACCACTGCTACCAGCTTAGCTGGTCCGTTCCTTCCTTGCAACATCTGGAAGGCCCAAGGGAGCCTTACAATCCATGATGTTCAACCGTGGGGCCTTATGGACCAGATAATGTTCTCTTAATTTAGAAGTTGCTTCACTCTAATGTTGTTCTTGGGATGTGCTAAAGAGGCACTGGGAAATATTAACAGAGTTTAACATGGATTTTTTTATTTCTTCCTGTGATAAAACTCTTAGGTGAGTCTTAGAGCTGCTGTATAAGCCCACATTCATTTCTGCATCAGATCTGATCAACACGCTAATGAAAAGGCGTTTTGTGTTTTCTTATAGATTGTTTGGAATATTTCAAGAACCCGTACAGGTTACTAATCTTTTGTTTTTGAAATTATGTCCTCAAGTATGCTACTGCGGCAGCACCTCCAGAGATGTGTTATGTGGAACAGACGTAGGAAAGTCTGATGGATTTGGAGACTTCGGCTGTTTAAAGATATGTGGCAAGTAAGGTTCTACATTTTCCTCAGTTAGAATAAAACTGCAGTTTATGCAACAGTTATGTAACAGTATGTTTTTCTTAACAGGGACTTGAAATGTGGGAACCATACGTGTTCTCAGGTGTGCCACCCTCAGCCCTGCCAGCCATGCCCACGGCTCCCCCAGCTGGTGCGCTGTTGCCCTTGTGGCCAAACTCCTCTCAGCCAATTGCTAGAACTCGGAAGTAATGGTCGGAAAACGTGCATGGATCCTGTCCCTTCATGTGGAAAAGTGTGCGGCAAGCCTCTGCCTTGTGGTTCCTTAGGTAACTAGTAGGCATAAAGTTGGCTTTAAAAATATTCTGTAAATGTTTGACAGCAATGACTACTTAAACAAAGTAGTATTAAATACTAGTTACAATATCAGAAGTTCTTCTAAATATTATGATGAAATTTGTCTAGGTACTTTTTCTTTCCTCCTCAAAATATACTTGTGAAAATATACATTTGCCCAAGTGTTATCTGTGATTCAGATATTTTATTAATTCTAGACAGCTGTGGTGAGATGCTATTCCATGGGGGGACAGGTAATGATCTCTCTTAGGAGCCTACATTAGTATGAACACTATATATGTTTTTACTAATCTGGGGTTCAGCAAGTGTTTAAAAGCATTTTCATATAATAGGAACATGCTAAAATAACTGTAGGTAAGATATTTAAAACTAAAATTCTGCCAGGCACAGTGGCATGCACCTGTACTCACAGCTACTTGGGAGGCTGAGACAAGGAGGATTACTTGAGCCCAGGAGTTTGAGGCTACATATGTTATGACTGCACCTGGGTGTAGCCACTGCACTCCAGCCTGGTCAACATAGCAAGACCCTATCTCTAAAAAGAAAAAAAAACCAAAATTCTAAGTACAATGTAACTTCAGCCATCAGGCCACTCAAGGACTATCAGTTTCTATAGCTAAGTTTCCCATCTAACTGAGGATAGCACCTCTTGAACATCATTTTGGATAAAGATTTTTGTAAAATTTACATTCTTTTCTTTAAACAGGTTAGTGGAAGTGATTTCTTTCGTTCATTTTCATGAATCTCAGTTACTATATGACAGTTAATACAGAGCTGCCCTCAGGGACTACAGAGGTTTCTCAGGCAATTTGTCCCATACTAATATGCAGTTTGAATGGTTTTATCTGTTTGGTGAAGCTTTTTGTTATTTATTTTCTTCTCAATGTTTTTAATATGCCTGCTTGCTTATCGTTAGTGACTCCCCCTTCTGATTTGTGGCTTCTGATTACGTGGATATAGAAACCAGAAAAAGCTTGTTGGAATTAAATATAAAATCGTCTGAGTTTCTAACTGAGCCTATCTGACTTAGTCTTTGGGGAATATATGTATGCAATTTTGCAGTGACTTGGCAACTTCTCTCCTGAGTGTTCAAAGGCCATGTATTTAGAAAAATGAAAGTAGGCAACTGAGACTGAATAGGAAAGATACTCCTATAACTAACCGTGCCTCTTTTTGGTAATGCTAGAATCTTTAGATTTGGTTTTCATTTTATCAAGAAGATAGATTTCACATTTCTTCTAAGCACCTGCAGGAAGCAGTAGGAGCACCCTACCTAATCCTTTTTCTCAACATGAGTTTAAAATTATGTGTAAAGGAAACATGCTCTTCTTATATTTTAATACATGTTCCAGCTGTATTAGGAAAACCAATTATCCATTAGTTCTCTGCCTACCAAGAAAATGTATCTATGATATGGAGATCAAATGTCTTCTAAATCAAAGAGGATGATAAAGTTTTTCCCTTTTCCGAAAGCACATGGGTTCTGTAAGAATTTCATCTACAATAACCAGAAATCCTACCCAAGGCTCAGGTATCCTGTTGGCGATGAGAGAGAAAGGAAATGTGAAATGGGTAATAGAAGGGGACTTGAGCAAGAGAGGGATAGTAACCGTCAGTGACAGACCTTGGGGTGGGACAAAAACCAGGTTAAGAGATTGGAGGGTAACTGCTATACCTAGCTTTTTTTGTTATTGTTTTTGTTTTGTTTTTTTAGAGACAGGGTCTTGCTCTGGTCACCCAGCTAGAGTGCAGTGCCATCATCATAGCTCACTGCAGCCTCAAACTCCTGGGCTCAAGCAATCTTCCTGCCTCAACTAGCCTCCTAAGTAGCTGGGCCTACAGGTGTACACCGTTGCGCCCAGCTAATTTTTTTATTGTTTTATAGAGATGGGGTCTCATTATGTTGCCCAGACTGGTTTCAAAGTCATAGCCTTAAGCAGTCTTCCCACTTCAGCCTCCCAAAGTGCTGGGATTACAGGCATGAGCCATTGCACCTAGCCTTTGGCAGATTTTTAATCATGGAAAACTTTTAAGGAACTAGGCTGAGTTGGACTAAGAAGCTCAAAGACAAACCCGTGCCCAGTGATAACAATGGCTTTCAAGTTTTTCAGACTTAGTTTATCTGTAGAAAGCTTGGTTAGATCTTTTAAGTATCTCACCCAGTAGGAAATTTCCATCCCAAAGATACAGTTTCAGTATAAGAGATTGGGTAGAATTGTACTTTCAGGATGATAGCATGAGGAGCTGCCTGTGGATCTGCTCCCCAGCAACACAAGCAAAGCTGGGGAAAGCTATAAAAAGGCAACCATTTAAAGTCTCTGGAAATCATACTAAGGGCATACATCAAATGAAGAAATATTTATTCAAGAAAATCTGTAAAACCCAGATAAGCCACAGCAAGAGTCTGTGGCATTGAGCTACAACATACACCTACCCTCCTCCCCTCAGCTCAGCTTGACAAAAGCTCCACTCAGGATGAGTGTGGCCAAGAAGACAAGGCTTCCTCTCCCCTCAGCTCCCAGTCAAGGGTTACTGTGCTCACCAAGAAGGGCACACTGCCAACATTTCTCTTACCCTCCAACTCTAAGGTGAAGAGGCTGAATTTCTGGTGAGTGTAGCTGAGATGTTGGGGGCCTTTCTCCACCCAGCTGCCATGTATAGAATGGAGGCCCTGCCCCATTTGTAGCACAATAATCTAGAGTGGTGCCTCGGAAACTTTTCCCAGGGAGAGAGGTAGTTCATAAGAAAAGAGAACTTTAAAGTATTCCCCAAAGGAACTAACTTTATTTGAAACAGAATATGGGGAATTTCAGGCCTAAATATACTTTAGAAAGTTTATCTTAATAAAGCACTTGAGAGTTCATCTTAATAAAGAGCAATAAGCTAAACTATAGGCCAGCTAGTTCACCAGAGAGAATCGGGAGAAGAGAGCTAAAAGGATCCCTCCTGGGATTAGAACAAACCTCAGAGATTTATTGCAAAGACTACTCTGGCCCAAATTTAATTGTGTCAGACTGCTGAACAATTAATGCCCTAGGGCATTGTCAAAAACAACAGACTGGCAATTAATGGAGTGTAATCCAAATGAGGCACACAGTTTAACAGAGAGATCAGAGAAAGAGACATCAAAGAGAGCCCTGCTGAAACCACTGTCATCCCAGGGTGAGTGTGCACCCCCAAGGCCGTGCCATCCAAAGAGTGACACCAGTGGCTTCATACTAACGTAGTCTAGCCAAGTCACAAGACAAATAAACAAGCAAACCACAACAAAAACAAGCTGTGGGAGAGGGGAAGCAGTATACAGCTGTACTATATTAGCTAAAACCTCTAAGTTTCCAAGAAAAAATTACGAGATATGCAAAGAAAAAGGGAGAAAGCAGACAACAGAAACTGCCTGTGAGAGTAAACAAACATCAGATTTAACAAAGACTTTAGGATACCCATCTTAAATACATTCAAAGAATTAAAGGAAGCCATGCTTGAAGAGGTAACAGAAGGTATGAAGACTATGTCTCATCAAATAAAGAATATCAATAAAGATATAGAAATTATAAAAACCAAATAGAAAAAATATATATAGAAAAAATTAGCCGGGCATGGTGGCGCATGCCTGTAGTCCCAGCTACTAGGGAGGCTGAGGCAGAAGGATCACTTGAGCCCAGGAGTCTGAGGTTGCTGTGAGATAGGCTGACGCCACGGCACTCACTCTAGCCCGGGCAACAGAGCGAGACCCTGTCTCAAAAAAAAAAACAAAAAACAAAAAACAAAAACAAAAAAAAAACCAAATAGAAATTCAGAAATTGAAAAATACAGTAACTGAAATGAAAAATTTATTAAAGGGGCTCAACAGTAGATTTTTAGCTAGCAGAAGAAATGATCAGTGAACATGAAGATAGGTCAGTAGAGATTATATAATCCAAAGGACAGAGACAAAATAGAATGAAGAAAAATGAACAGAGCCTCAGACAAATGTGACACACTTTTAAATGCATCAATGTACATATAATGGGGATATGAGAAGTCTAGTAGAAAGGACCAGGAAAATATTTGAAGAAATAATGAATGAAAATGTTCACATTTACTGAAAAGTGTTAATGTACACATCCATGAAGCTCAACAAACTCCAAGTAGGATAAATGCAAAGAGATCCACACCCAGACACCTAATAAAAATGCTGACAGCCAAAGACAAGGAAAAAATCTTGAAAGCAGGAAGAGAAAAATGACTCCTCACATAGAAGGGAACCTCTGTAAGATTGACAGTGGACTTCTCATCAGAAACAATGGAGAAAGCATCACAACCTGAAGGCAGTAGGATGACACATTCAAAGTACTGAAAGAAAACTTCCAACCAAGAATCTTATATCCAGCAAAACTATCTTTAAAAAATGAAGATAAACAAAAGCTAGAAAAATTCATTGTCCAGGCACAGTGGCTCATACCTGTAATCCCAGCTCTCTGAGAGGCCAAGGCAGGAGTATCACTTCAGATCGGAAGTTCAAAAGTGATCTGAGCAAGAGGGAGACACCCATCTCTACAAAAAGTACAAAAATCATCTGGGCATAGTGGTGTGTGCATATAGTCCCAACTACTCAGAAGGCTGAGACAGGAGGATCTCTTGAGCACAGCAATTTGAGGTTGCATTGAGCTATGGTGATGCCACTGCACTCTAGCAGGGCAACAGAGCAAGACCCTGTCTCAAAAAAAAAAAAAGAAAAAATTCATTGCTCTCAGGCCAACTTGCCTTACAACAAATACTAAGAGAAGTTCTTCAGGCTAAAAGTAAGTAAACCCAGATGGAATTTTGAAATACACGTGAAAACACAAAGAGCACTAGTAAAGGTAATTATATAATTATAAAAGACAGTATAAATTCTCTCAACTGACTTAAAAAATAATTGTATATAATAATGTGTATACAATTGTATTGTTAGGCCTATAACATCTAGAAATATATTTGGCAATAATAGCACAAAGGAGGTGGATGCGATCAGACTTGTATTGGAATAAAGAAATGATACCAGATGGTAACAAACCCACAGGAACAAATGAGGAAAGCCAGAAATGGTAAATTAAAAAATATAACAGGCCGGGCACGGTGACTCACGCATGTAATCCTAGCACTCTGGGAGGCCAAGGCGGGTGGATTGCTCCAGGTCAGGAGTTCAAGACCAGCCTGAGCAAGAATGAGACCCCGTCTCTACTAAAAAATAGAAAGAAATTATCTGGCCAACTAAAATCTATATATAGAAAAAAATTAGCCGGGCATGGTGGCACATGCCTGTAGTCCCAGCTATTCGGGAGGCCGAGGCAGTAGGATTGCTTAAGCCCAGGAGTTTGAGGTTGCTGTGAGCTAGGCTGACGTCACGGCACTCAGTCTAGCCCGGGCAACAGAGCGAGACTCTGTCTCAAAAAATATATATATAACAAACTATAAATATATATGTCCTCTCTTAGCTTCCTTAATAGATACAACATTATATGAAGTTATAACTATAACAATGTAGTATTGGATTTGTAACAGATATAATATGTATAACAAAAATAACACAAAAGGGAAGAGGAATAGAGCTATGTAGGAGTAAAGCTTCTGTATCTCACTGAAGTTACTATAAATCTGAAGTAAATTCTGATAAGATGCATATGGTAAGCCCTAGAGCAACCATTAAAAAATAACTCAAAAATGTAGTGAAAGGTGGGCAGAGGTCAGGGATTGTCTTAGGCAGAGATGGGACAGAGATGAGACCATCAGAATCATCAAATGTAGTTGAACAGCAATTGCCCAAAGCTGAATGGCCTCCCTTTAAAAGCTCTGTATTTCTGCTTATATTAGAGGACAATGGCATTTTTTAGACAGTAGTCTCCATCTTCCTCATTTGCTGGCAAATTAATAAACTCCTCTTTCCTTCTCAAAAAAAAGTAGTGAAAAGTATCATTAAAGGAATTACACTATAGAAAATCTTGACTTAATGCAAAAGAAGCAGTAAAGAAGGATTAGATTAACAAGAAAGATATGAGACAGATAGAAAACAAAGTAAAATGGCAGACATAAATCCAGCTACATTAATAATAATATTAAATGTGAATGGATTAAACAAAAGCAGATTTTTCAGGCTGGATAAAACAAAAATTAAGATCCAACTATATGCTATCTTCAGGAAACAGATTTTAGAGTCCAAAATAAAATGAGACTGAAAGTTAAAGGATGGAAAAAATACATCACATCAATATTAGCTATAAAAAGACACTCTGAGTTATCCCAGAGGGATCCCAGAAACAGGACTTGTCCTAAACCTAGTTTAGCAGAGTGAGTGCAGGCCACCCATCACCAGACATTCACAGAGCTTGAGACAGAGATTATGGATCACGGCTTCTGGGGATTTATGATCCCCAGATGACTCTCAAAGTCAAGAGCATTTCAATAAAGTCATCCGTGGCTACAGTTTAAGGAGATCCAAGTCTAACCTAGAGACTTGGGGCCTAAAGAAAGAGTCAGAAGATCTATTCTTTGACTTAGACTAAGCATCGTGCACTCCAAAGCATATTCCAGTGTCTAATGCTAGGCCCTGTCCTTGTCAGAAAAGGCCCAGTCTGCTGTATGAAGGGAAGATACAGGAAGAAGTACTGGCTACATCCTTCTTCCTTCAACTCTGATTCTGGAGTTTCAGGGAGTAGAACGTGGAAAACCAGTGTGTCTAGTTAATTTAGAAGTATGAAAATGAGTAGTTGCAATTTTCATTCCCAGCTCTTTTCATTTTTATTAAAGATTTCATTCATACCTGTGAAAAGCTCTGCCATGAAGGAGACTGTGGACCATGCTCTCGCACATCAGTTATTTCCTGCAGATGCTCTTTCAGAACAAAGGTAAATCCTAAACAATGCTAGGGTTGTTGCCATCAGTGCTTTTTAAAATGGTGATTATGGGAGGGGAGGAATCAAAATAACCTCAGTTTTATTCCTGTCATACTCTGTATGATTTATTGAATCTAGTCAGTGTATGCTAACAGTCACTATGGTCCAGTTGTAGGACAGGTATGGGGGGAGGTTGAGGCACCAAGGCTCAGAGGCCAATAGTAGGGATAAGGCAGATAGACAAATAGCTCTACCAAATACAAGTGTGTTCATGCTAGATGCCTGAAAAGAGGAATAATAGCACTATTGAAAGGAGTCAGAGGACATTAGAGGAAACACAGGCCACAAGACCACCCTCACTTCTGACACCTACTCCAAGAGTTTAGACAGCTGCTTAATTAGATAGAACAGTCCACGTGACCACCCACTTCTGATACCAACCTCTTTTTTTTTTTAACATTTTATAGTTTTATTTATTTTACCATCTGGATTTCTGTTAAGTGCCCTGATACCAACTTCTGATACCAACTGCAAGTTCACTGGTCCCTAAGACCACCCTTCAAGGCTTGATAATTTAGTGAAAGGACTCACTGAATTCACTGATGGTTACACTCACGTTTACAGTTCTATTACAAGGGAAAGGATACAGATTAAATCAGCCAAGGAAAGAAGTATGTGGGGCAGAGTCCAAAAAAGTACTGAATGTGGCACTTCATTTGTCTTCTCCCTGTGGAGTCAGGATAGTGTTACTGTCTCAGTGTCAATGTGTGACCGTATGCATGGAGTATTGCCAACCAGGGAAGCTCACCCACGCCTGGAAGTTCAGTTTTAATAAGGGCTCCATCGTGTAGCAATGGCTGGCTGCCCACGTGGCTGATCTCAGTCTCCAGTCTCTCCAGAGGTCTGCTGATACCGTGTGACCCAAAGCCCCTATCCTAAGACTATCCAGTGTGACCAGCCTGTTCCTAAATCATATTATTAATATTAGACTATCCAGTGACCCAAGGCTCCAGGCAAACAACGACACTGCTATCAGGCGTGGCATTCCAGTAGGCTTAGAGATTACCTTTCAGAAACCAAGTGTAAAGGCCAGACCTCTCTTTGGGTAAGGTTAATTTGTCACTGAACAACTGTTTTGTCAGTTTCTATTTTCTGCCCTGGGTAGTTTTGAGCAGACTTTGTGTTATAAAAGGGGCATCTTACCATTTTGGAGTTAGACTGTAGTGCCCATTCATATGTATGTAACCAGAAGAGGCAAGAAGCTTTCCTATGGTAGTCTTCAGATGATCCAGCTGTGGAAACATACTGAGTGTTGCTTTATCCTGCTCTTCGATGTGTTTCTGGTCATTTCAGTGCGTATCAGCACCTGTCCCAACAGAGCATAGGCCTGGGTGGAGACAGTTCGGAACAGTTGGTTCTGTTAAATACAACCCAAGGTCTGGGCAGCAAACAACTTGCAAATGATTCTGAGGATATAGGCCATAAATTGGAGGCTAGTTTAATAGGTAACCTTCTGAATAAAAGGGAGAGAAGTATAAAAGTAGTGCAGTTTACATGTGACAAAAGTTGTGTAAGCATATTTGGTTTTTTTCCTGAAAAGAAATTGCAGTATACATGGGACAATAGAGGTTATTTTGAATGTCAGGTATAGGACCACTTTTTACCCCATAAATACCAGGTTAAAGACTGAGATACTGTGATTTAGCAATGCCCACAGATGTTTTTGTGATTAAGAATTACAAGCAGTGTTGGGACATGTACGATAGAAATGGCTGCTGTCAGCTCTCTTCTTCTCCCCAGAAATCCCTTTCTCTATCCCTGTGCTTTCATGCTTCTCTTTCACTCTTTGTCCTTCTTCTGTAATAATAGTGGACCCCATGGCAATGAGTACATTCTTGAAAAGCTATAAGTTGAATGTTTACAAATAAAATTCATTTCTATAATTGATGAAGGAGCTCACTGTCAATACAAATTCTCTTAAATCCTTTTGACAAAGTCAAAAACTCTTCAAAAAGCTGATACTCAATCACCACATTGTTTAGCCAGATTTTTTATGAATATGGATTCTAAAAGAAATGTTTTTTGTAATGGAATGGGCTTTCCACAGAAATGAGTTTTCTAGATATATTAAATTTACTTCTTAAACTTTCAGAGGTTGTTTTCTTTTCATCACTTTGGTGGAAATCCTTGAGGAAGGATGTTTGCATTGGCAGGAACATTCACTTAGTTGCATGAGTCACTTTTGCTTTGTATCTGTAGAGAGCGTGTGGGGGGAACTATTTTATATCAATAATCCTAGGCAACTCATTTTTTATCTAAAACATATATTTTCTAGCCAAGAACCTTCTATTTCTTAGACCTCTTCACATCTGTTATCAACTCTAGTGGCTGCTTTTTTTTCAGGTCATTTTTACTAAGAAGGAATGCTTTTATCATTTTTCTAGTTTCTGAGTACGTGGCAACCTGTAAGTGACATCAAAGCCAAAATCAGATATAAATTCTGAGCAGCCAGCCAGGCTCATTCTCATTCTAACCCAAGTGGCTGACCCACTCTCCATATGCCAACCTCACCACACATGTTATTTAGGATCATGTCTCAGCAAAATTATACATGATAGACCTTTGGGGCTACTCATAATCGAAATCACGGTAATGAAACTTCAGAGGCCAAAACAAAGGTCTGCTATATTTCACTTTGTTATGATTTGGTGATACTGTCCAGGGTGCTCTTGAGTGTATAGAGCCATTTGCCCCTGCATTGAATGGCACCAGATTTTCAACCTCTTTTCAATTCTTACATCTGTTTTTTATGGTTTTTTCTGTCTGTACCCCATCAAGTGGTTACCACTCTTTGCTTTGCATAGTTTTAGCAGCTTGTGTTTCCATTCAGAGTTTATAATTCCTAATCTACTGTGAATTTGGAAACCAGACCACAAAGATTGTTAACATTGTATGTGTGTAAAAAGTCTGTAAAGCTGGGGTCCTCACACTAATATAGGGATTGGGCTAGCTCCAGGCCTGTAAGGTTGGTGAATAAGTGACTATCAGAGAAGTACAGGATATTTGGGATATATGTGTTAAATGTAGCATGATACTATAGTTGTGTTGTTTTAATTATTCCTAAAGTAGTTATAGTTTCTTTTTCTTTTTCCATAGGAGCTTCCATGTACCAGTCTCAAAAGTGAAGGTATGACTGGGAAGGGACATGAGGGAATTTTTTTGGGATGAAGGTAATGTGCTGTATTTCGATAGGGCATTGGGTTATGTATTTGTCATAATTCAACAAAGGGATACTTAAAAGTTGTGCATTTCATTGTATAACTTTTATCTCCAAAGAAAAGAACCATAAATTGAATTCTAGATAATGAAATGCTGAAATACTTAAGTGTACTCATGTCTACAGCTTTCTTTGAAATACATTGAAAAATAAGATAAATTGATAGATGGATAAAAGAGTGGAAATATACATATATATATGGGAAAAATATGTTAATGGTAGAATCTAGGTAGTGGGTATGTGGGTGTTCTCTGTAAAATTATTTCAATTTTGTATATGTTTGAAATTTTTAAAAATTGCTGAGAGAGTGGGGAGTGAAGGTAAATGATACCTAATGAAGCAAACTTTTGACACACTGGCTCTGATGCTTGATCCCCTTAAGGAATGACAGGACTGCTGGATACCTGGAGCAGGGACATAGCAGCAGCCTTGAGGCCTAGGATATTATCTCTTTCTTAGGCCTGGATCCTGATTTCTCACACACTTCTGGTTCTATCCTTGTTTTGATAACCATCACACAGTCTTGTTTAAGCCACTTTATTATTTTTTTTCTTTTTTCCAAAAATTGCACCAAAGTAAAGCATAGCTCTAGTTGATGCGGGTGTGTTGTGTAGGCATTACCAGTACTGTCCTCACCACCTGTTCATTGGACAGTAGCACTACCCCAAGAAAAGGATGGTTATGTTAAGCCACTTGAAAACCTTTTTTGGAAAAGTGATAGAACAAAAAGTATGTGCAAAATAAAAGCTTTTATTCTAGTTAGGAAGAAAGCTGTATTTGTTAGAGAACTTTTGAATGCAGGTAAGAGAAAACCGAAGGAAAAGCAACTTTCACAATAAGGGAGTTTACTGTCACACTTTAACAGGCAATTTGGAGGCAGAACAAGTCCAAGATTGGTTAATTCTAAGCTCAGTGATTCCAGGACTTCAGTTCATCTTCTTGGTGATTTTCTTGGTTTTCTCTTCATGGGTATGTGTTAACTACGGCAAATCTACACATTGGGTCTTTGCCCAACCAACAACATCAAAACAACATCTATGAGGACAGTCTTTATCCTCTCTTCTCTCTTTTTTTTTAATTTTAAAAAATTTTTTGTTTTTAATTATTTTGAGTACTATATAATAGTTGCATATATTTATATGGTACATACGATATTTTGATACAGGCATACAATGTATAATAATCAAATTAGGGTAATAGGGGTATCCATCACCTTTATTTACCATTTCTTTGTGTTAACATTCCAGTTCTACTGTTTTAGTTATTTTAAAGTATACCTTACTTATTGTTGATTATAGTCACTTTGTTGTGCTATCAAATATTGTTCTTTCTAACTAATTATATTAATATTTTTGTACCTATTAACCTTCCCCACTTTATCCTCCCCTCTTCACTACCCCTCCCAGCCTCTGGTAACCATCATTCTACTCTCTGCCTTCATGAAATCAATTGTTTTAATATTTAGCTCCCATATATGAGTGAGATTTGTCTTTCTTTGCTTGGCTTATTTCACTTAATGTAATGTTCTCCTTTTTCCATCCATGTTGTTGCAAATGACAGGATTTTGTTCTTTTTTATGACTCAGCAATATTCCATTGTATATACAATATGTACCACATTTTCTTTATCCATTCATCTGCTGATGGACACTTAGGCTGATTCCAAATCTTGGCTGTTGTGAGTAGTGCTACAATAAACATGGGAGTGCAAATACCTTTTCAGTATACTGACTTTCTTTTGCATATATATCTAGCAGTGGGATTGCTGGGTCATATGGTAGTTTTATTGTTAGTTTTTTTTTTTGAGGAACCTCCATACTGTTCTCCATAGTGGTTGCACTAATTTACATTCCCACCAACAGTGTACAAGGGTTCTTCTTTCTCTGAACCCTCATCAGTATTTGTTATTGCCTATCTTTTTGATAAAAGCCATTTTAACTGGTATGAGATGATATGTCATTATAGTTTTGATTTGCATTACTCTGATGGCCAATGAATGTTGAACATTTTTCATATACCTGTTGGGCATTTGTATATCTTCTGAGAAATGTCTAATCAGATCTTTTGCCCATTTTTTAATCAGATTATTTGCTATATTTCCTGTTGAGTTGTTGGAGCTCCTTATATATTCTAGTTATTAATCCTTTGTCAGGGATGCAAATATTTTCTCCCACTCTGTGGGTTGTTTCTTCCCTTTGTTGATTATTTCCTTTGCTGTGCAGAAGCATTTTAGCTTGATGTGATCCCATTTGTCCAATTTTGCTTTGGTTGCCTGTGCTTTTGGGATATCGCTCAAGAAGTCATTGCCCACAGACCAATGTCCTGGAGCATTTCCCCAGTGTTTTCTTTTTAGTAGTTTCATAGTTGCTGGTCTTAGATTTAAGTCTTCAATCCATTTTTATTTGATTTTTGTATATGGCAAGAGATAGGGGTCTAGTTTCATTCTTATGCATATGGATATCCAGTTTTCCCAGCACCACTTGCTAAGGAGACTGTCCTTTCCCCAATATATATTTTCCACACCTTTCTCAAAAATGAGTTCATTATAGATGTGTGGATTTATTTCTAGATTCTCTATTCTGTTCTATTGGTCTATGTATCTGTTTTTTTGTTTGTTTGTTTGTTTGTTTTTCTGACTCCGTCCCCTCCTCTATATATCTGGTTTTATTGCCAGTAACGTGCTGTTTTGGTTACTGGAGCTCTGTAGTATAATTTGAAGCCAGGTAATGTGATTCCTCCAGTTTTGTTCCTTTTGCTCAAGGTGGCTTTGTCTATCCTGGGTCTTTTGTGGTTCCATGCAAGTTTTTAAATTATTTTTCCTATTTCTGTGAAGAATGTTGTTGGTGTTGTGATGGGGATTGCATTGAATCTGTGGATTGCTTTGGGAAGTGTGGACATTTTAACAATATTGATTGTTCTGATCCACAAGCGTGGAATACCTTTCCATTTTTTTATATCCTCTTCAATTTCTTTCATTAATGTTTTATAGTTTTCTTTGTAGAGACCTTTCACTTCTTTGGTTAAGTTTATTCCTAAGTATTTTATTTTTATTTGTAGATATTATAAATGGAATTACTTTCTTGGTTTCTTCTCCAGATTGTTTACTGTTAACATACAGAAATGCTGCTGATTTTTGTATGTTGATTTTATATCCTATAACTTTACTGAATTTGTTTATCAGTTCTAATAGTTTTTTTGGTACAGTCTTTAAGTTTCTGTGTAGATATAAGAACATATCGTCTGCAAACAAGGACAATTTGACTTCTTCCTTTCTAATTTGGATGCCCTTTATTTCTTTCTCTTAGCTGATTGCTCTAACTAGAACTTCCAGTACTATGTTGAATAACAGCAGTGAGAATGGGCATCCTTGTCTTGTTCCAGATCTTAGAGGAAAGGCTTTCAGTTTTTCCCCATTCAATATGATACTAGCTGTGGATCTGTCATATATGGCTTTTAATCATGTTGAGGTGTGTTCCTTCTATACCCAGTTTTTTGAGTTTTTGTCATGAAGGGGTGTTGATTTTATCAAATGCATTTTCAGCATCAGTTGAAATGACTGTATGGTTTTTTTCCTTTGTTTTCTTCATATGATGTATCACAATGATTTATTTGTGTATGTTGAACCATCCTTGCACCCCCGGAATGAATCTCCACTTGATCATGATGAATAATCTTTTTAATGTATTGTAGAATTCAGTTTGCTAGTATTTTGTTGAGGATTTTTATATCTTTGTTTATCAGAGATGCTGGCCTATAGTTTCTCTTTTTGTTGTCTCTTTGTCTGGTTTTGGTATCAGGGTGATACTGGCCTTGCAGAATGGGTTTGAGATTATTCCCTCCTCCTTGATTTTTTTGGAATAGTTTGAGTAGGATTTGTATTAGTTCTTTGAATGTTTGGTAGAATTCAGCAGTAAAGCCATCAGGTCCTGGACTTTGATAGGAGACTTTTTATTACTGCTTCTGTCTCATTACTTGTTAACAATCTATTCAGATTTCCTGTTTCTTCCTGGTTCAATATTGGTAGGTTGTATATCTAGGAATTTATCCATTTTTTCCTAGGTTTTCCAATTTATTGACATATAGTTGCTTATGGTAGTCTCTAATGGTCCTTTGAATTTCTACAGTATCAGTTTAATGTCTCCTTTTTCATGTTTGATTTTATTTATTTGGGTCTTCTCTTTTTTTAGTCTGGCTAAAGGTTTGTCAGTTTTGTTTATCATTTTAAAAAAACCTAACTTTTCATTTCATTCATCTTTTGTGTTGTTTTTTTTTTGTTTTAATTTCATTTATTTCTGCTCTGATCTTTTTTTTTTTTTTTTTGAGACAGAGTCTCACTCTGTTGCCCAGGGTAGAGTGCCGTGGCGTCTGCCTAGCTCAAAGCAACCTCAAACTCCTGGGCTCAAGCGATCCTCCTGCCTCAGCCTCCTGAGTAGCTGGGACTACAGGCATGTGCCACCATGCCTGGCTAATTTTTTCTATATATGTGTATATTTTTTTTTTAGCTGTCCAAATCATTTCTTTCTATTTTTAGTAGAGACAGGGTTTTGCTCTTGCTCAGGCTGGTCTTGAACTCCTGACCTCAAGTGATCCTCCCGCCTCAGCCTCCTAGAGTGCTAGGATTACAGGCGTGAGCCACCACGCCCGGCCTCTGCTCTGATCTTTATTATTTCTTTTCTTCTACTCATTTTGGGATTGGTTTGCTGTTCCTTTTCTAGTTCCTTCAGGTGCCTTAGGTTGTTTATTTGAAGTTTTTCTACTTTTTTATTGTAGACATCTATTACTATAAATTTTCCTCTTAGTACTTCTTTTGCCATATTTCATATGTTTTGGTGTGTTCTGTTTTCTTTTTCATTTGTTTGAAGAAATTTTTTTTTTTTTTTTTTTTTGAGACAGAGCCTCGCTTTGTTGCCCAGGCTAGAGTGAGTGCCGTGGCATCAGCCTAGCTCACAGCAACCTCAAACTCCTGGGCTCAAGCGATCCTCCTGCCTCAGCCTCCTGAGTAGCTGGGACTATAGGCATGTGCCACCATGCCCAGCTAATTTTTTCTGTATATATTTTTAGTTGGCCAGATAATTTCTTTCTATTTTTAGTAGAAACAGGGTCTCACTCTTGCTCAGGCTGGTCTCGAACTCCTGACCTTGAGCGATCCACCCGCCTAGGCCTCCCAGAGTGCTACAATTACAGGCATGAGCCATTGCGCCCGGCCAAAGGTGAAGGCCCTACTTGTTTGAAGAAAGTTTTAAATTTTCTTCTTAATTTCTTCATTGACCCACTGGTCATTCAGGGGTATATTATTTAGTTTCCTTGTGCTTGAATAGTTTCTAATGTTCTTCTTGTTATTGATTTCTAGTTTTATTCCATTCTGGTCAAAGAAAATACTTGATATAATTTCACTTTTTTTGAATTTTATAAGACTTGTTTTTTGGCCTAACATATGGTCTGTGCTTGAGAATGATCCATGACCAAGGAGAAGAGTGTGTATTCTGCAGCTGTTGGATGAAACAATCTATAAATGTGATTAGTTCCATTTTGTCTATAGCGCAGATTAAGTCCAATGTTTCTTTGTTGATTTTCTGTCTGGATAATCTGTCTAGTGCTAAAAGTAGGGTGTTGAGGTCTCTAGCTATTATTGTGTTGGGATCAATTTCTCTTTAGTTCTGATAATATTTGCTTTATATATCTGGGTGCCAGTTTTGGGTGCCTATATATCAATATTTAGAATTGTTATATCCTCTTGCTGAATTGACCCCTTTATCATTATATAATGACCTTCTTTGTCTCTTTTTACAGTTTCTGTCCTGAAATCAATTTTATCTAATAGAAGTATATAGCTGCTCCTACTCTTTTTGGTTTCTGTTTGCATGGAATATCTTTTTCCATACCTTTATTTTCAGTCTATATGTGTCTTTAGAGATGAAATAGGTTTCTTGTAGACAACATATAGTTGAGGCTTGTGTTTTAATCCATTCAGCCACTCTGTTTTTTGATTTGAGAGTTTAGTCCATTTACATTCAGTGTTATTCATAGGTAAAGACTTATTACTACCACACTATCATTTGATTTCTGTTTGTTTTGTGGTCCTCTGTTCATTTGTTCCTTCTTTCCTTTCATCCTTCCTTCCTTCCTTCCTGTCTTTCTTTGTATAAAAGTTATTTTCTCTGATAGTGTTTTAATTTTTTTTTTTTTTTTTTTTGAGACAGAGTCTCGCTTTGTCGCCCGGGCTAGAGTGAGTGCCGTGGCATCAGCCTAGCTCACAGCAACCTCAAACTCCTGGGCTCAAGTGATCCCACTGCCTCAGCCTCCCGAATAGCTGGGACTACAGGCATGCGCCACCATGCCCAGCTAATTTTTTCTATATAGATTTTTAGCTGTCTAAATCATTTCTTTCTATTTTTGGTAGAGACAGGGTCTCACTCTTGCTCAGGCTGGTCTCAAACTCCTGACCTCGAGCTATCCACCTGCCTCGGCCTCCCAGAGTGCTAGGATTACAGGCGTGAGCCACCGCACCCGGCCAGTGTGTTTTAATTTATATCTTTTTTTTTCTCATGTCAGACAGGTGATGTGTGCCAACATCATAACAAGGTTTGAGGGAGGCACGTCTCACACATGCATGTGAACACCCAATCATGCTTATGAACTACAAAAGGATCCATTTATATCTTTTTATATACTCTATCTGTTAAAATTGTTGTAGTTATTTTTTATAAGTTTGTCTTTTAGTTTTCCTATTAAAGATATAAGTGGTTTATATGCTGCTATTGTAGCAATATTCTGTATTTGTGTACTTACTGTTACCAGTGAGTTTTATACCTTCAAATGATTTTTTATTGTTCTTTAACACCCTTTTCTTTCAGATTGAAGAGCTCCCTTTAGCACTTCCTGTGGGGCAGGTCTGATGTTGATGAAATCCTTCAGCTTTTGTTTGTCTTGGAAAGTCATTATTTCTCCTTCATGTTTGAAAGATAATTTTGCAGGATGTAATATTCTAGGACTAAAGTTTTTTTCCTTCAGCACTTTGAATATGTCATGCCACTCTCTCCTGGCCTGTAAGGTTATCACTGAGAAGCGTGCTGCCAGATGTATCGGAGCTCCTACATATGTTATTTTTTTTCTTTTTTCATGCCTCTCTTAGGACCTTTCCTTTGTCCATGACCTTTAGGAGCTTGATTATTAAATGCCTTGAGTCTTGTTTGGGTTAAATTTGCTTGGTGTTCTGTGACCTTCTTGTACCTGAATATTGAGATCTTTCTCTAGGTTTGGAAAGTTCTCTGCTATTATGTATTTCTTTGAATAATTACCCCAGTCTTTCTATCTACCTCCTCTTTAAGGCCAATAACTCTTAGATTTGCCCTTTTGAGGCTATCTTCTAAATCTTGTAGGTATGCTTTGTTCTTTTTGATTATCTTTTGTTTTTTCTCTTCTGACTGTATATTTTCAAATAGCCTGTCTTCAAGCTCACTAGTTCTTTCTTCTGCTTGATCTGTTCTGCTGTAGAGAGATTCTGACGCATTTCTCAGTTTGTCGATTCAGTTTTTCAGCTCCAGAATTTCTGCTTTTTTTAAATTATTATTTAAGTCTCTTCATTTATTATCTCTGATAGGCTCCTGAATTCCTTCTCTGCATTGTTTTGAAGTTCATTGAGCTTTTTCAGAACAGCTATTTGAATTCTTTGTCTAAAAAGTCATGTATCTCTGTCTCTCCTTGATTTGGTCTCTGCTACATTATTTAGTTTATTTGGTGAATTCATGTTTTCCTAGGTGTTCTTGGTGTTTCTTTCTTTTTTTTTTTTAGACTAGGCAAGTACAGTAGTGAGAAGGGGGGAAAGTGGTAGAACAAGGAGTTCAATCTGTATATTCTTGATGTTTGTGGATATTTGTTGATATGTGGGTATTGAAGAGTTTGACATTTATTCTAATCTTCACAGTCTGGCCTTGTTTGAACTTGTCCTTGAGAAGGCTTTCCGGATATTCAAAAGGAATTGAGAGTTGTCATCTAAGTGGCCATATCAGCACTAGAGGGCACTAAGAGTTGTGATCACTGTGGCCATATCAGCACTAGAGGGCACCCCAAGCACAGTAATGCTGCAACTTTTGCAGCCTCCTGGTGGTACCTACTGCCTTGGTGGACTGATTTTTTGGTTCTTATGAAGGTGCTTTCTTACATGAATAATAAATTCAGTGTTCCCGCAGGGGGATGATCTCTGATCTCTGGAGGGTTCTATTTAATGTTTGGCCATCTTGCTCCACCTCCTCTATCTTCTCTTTCTTTCTTTTTTTTTTTTTTTTCTTTGAGATAGGGTCTCACTCTGTTGCCTGGGCTGGACTGTGGTGCCATGGCCTCATTATAGCTCACTGCAACCTCAAACTCCTGGGCTCAAGCAATCCTCCTGTCTCAGCCTCCTGAAAAGCTGGGACTACAGGCACGTGCCACCACATCTGGCTAATTTTTTTATTTTTTGTAGAGACAGGGTTTCACTATGTTGCCGAGGTTGGTCCTGAACTCCTGGCCTCAGGCAGTCCTCTTGCCTCAGCCTCCCAAAGTTCTGGGATTACAAGTGTGAGCCACAGTGCCCAGCTTCTTCTCTTCTTTTTTTAGAGCAAGGAAAGTAGTCCTGAAAGGTCCTCAGTATACTTTGTATCACATGCTTCAGTGTAAACCTGTCACTAGCAAAGTGAATAGAATTAACTGTGGTGGGCAAGACTATTCAACATTCACCCCTGCAACTAAGGAGCACGTGGACACTCAACTTCTGAAGAAAATTAAGGTTCTCTTGGCCTGAAGGAGGGGGGCGGTGGCTATTTGGGAGGTAACCAGCAATATCTGCCTGAAAACCATGTTAAAATTTTTGGTTATTAAAGACATAATTTGAAAAATTAATACACCTTTGTTTCTTTTGTTTTTTTTGTTTTTGAGACAGAGTCTCACTCTGTTGCCCAGGCTAGAGTGCTGTGGCGTCAGCCTAGCTCACAGCAACCTCAAACTCTTGGGCTCAAGCAATCCTTCTGCCTCAGCCTCCCGAGTAGCTGGGACTACAGGCATGTGCCACCATGCCTGGATAATTTTTTCTATATAATATATTTTTAGTTGTCCAGTTAATTTCTTTCTATTTTTTTAATAGAGACAGGGTCTCGCTCTTGCTCAGGCTGATCTCGAACTCCTGACCTGGAGCGATCCTCCCGCCTCGGCCTCTGAGAGTGCTAGGATTAGAGGTGTGAGCCACCGCGCCCGGCCAAATACACCTTTGGAGTAAAAAAATTGTATATATAAAGTGAAAAATGAAAATATGCCCTCACCCCATTTTTGCCTCCTCGTTCCACTCCCCTAATGAAACTACTCTCAGTAGTTTATTAGGTGTGGTTTCAGATGTTTTACTCTATTCGTGTAAGTATATAAATATGTCAGTATAGTTTTGGTTTTTTCCCCTAAATTTTGATTCATACTAAACATACTAATCTGTACCTTGGTATTTTCCCTCACTAATATATCAAAGACATTTTTCCATATCAGTGTGTATAGTGCTCCCTCTTGCAGAATATTCCACATGTTGGTCTACCATATTATAGTTCATGTTGGCCCTTTTGATGGTCATTTAGGCCATCTCCAGTTTTTCCCCATTACTAATAATGCAGTATCTATCCTGTCCCACTTTTTAGAACTTTATGATGAAAAATTTCAATCATATATGAAAGTAGAGAGACCAGTATAACAATCCCCCACATATCTATCACCTGTCATCATCAGTTATGAACATTTTCTCTCTCATTTCATCCACCCCTCTCTCTCACTACATTTTATTTTTGCTCAAGAACTTTGAAAACAAGTCTCAAATATCCTTTCCTCCATAAATACTTCAGCATCTAGGCCATTTTTTTTTTTTAGTTAAAATTCACATAACATGGAATTAACCATTTCAAATGTACAGTTCAGTGACATTTAGTACATTCATAATCTAACTCTAAAACATTTTCATCACCCCAAAAGGAAACCCTGTATTTATTAAGCAGTCATTTTCCACTCAGCCTCCCCCCAAGCAGCCGCTAGTCTGCTTTCTGTTTCTGTGGATTTACCATTTTTGAATATTTTATATAAATGGAATCATATAATATATAACCTTTTGTGCCTAGCTTCTTTCACTTAGCATGTTTCCAAGGTTTATCATGTTGTAGCACATATCAGCACTTCATTCCTTTCTATAGCTGAATAATATTCTATTTTATGAATATGCCACATTCATTCATTAGTTGGAGGATATTTGAATTGTTTCCACTTTTTGACTATTGTGAATAGTGCTGCTATGAACATTTGTACACAAATTTTTGTTTGAATACCTATTTTTACTTCTTTGGTGTCTATACCTAGGAGAAGAATTGCTGGATCCTACAGTAATTGTATTTAATTTTTTTAAGAACTGCCATACTATTTTCCATGTTAACTGTACCATTTTACATTCCCACCAGCAATGTTTGAGAGCTCCTATTTCTCCACATCCTTGCCAACACTTTCTTTCTAGGTTTTTGAAGTTTTAGCCATCCTAAGTGGGTGTGAAGTGATATCTCATAGTGGTTTAGATTTGCATTTCCCTAATGACTCATGATTTTGAACATTTTTTCATGTAGTTGCTCGCCATTAATATATCTTCTTTGAGAAAGGGTCTGTTGAAGTCCTTTGCCCATGTTTAATTGGGTTGTTTGTCTTTTTGTTGTTGAGTTGAAGGAGTTCTTTATATTTTAAATCTTGGACCCTTCTGAGATATATTTGCAAATACTTTCTCCCTTTATGTGGGTTGTTTTTTTACTTTCTTATGGTGTCCTTTGATGCACAAAAGCTTTTGATTTTGATGAAGTCAATTTATATGTTTTTTCTTTTGTTGCTTATCCCTTTGGTGTCCTAACCACTTCTGAAAGTGTATTTGTAGAAAGGATTTCTTAAAATAGGATTACCACTTAAATTTTTTATAGATACATATATAGAGTCTGCCCTCCTTATCCATGGGTTCCATATCCATGAATTCAACCAACCACATATCAAAAATATTCAAAAAAACAAAATTGTGTCTGTACTGAACATGTACAGAGTTGTTTTCTTGTCATTATTCCCTAAACAATACAATATTACAAGTATTTACATGTCATTTACATTGTATTAGGTATTATAAATAATCTAGAGATGATTTAAAATATAAGGGAGGACAATTATATGCTAATGAGCATCTGTGGATTTTGCTATCTAAGGGAGATCCTGGAGCCAGTCCCTCACACATACCAAGGTGGAACTGTACTCCAAAAGTTTATGTACTACTAAGATGAGTGCACACCTTAACCCATACTATGTATTAATCAATCTTGCTATTTTCTTTTCTAATTTTTGACAATTTGACAAGTGAAAATGTTTTAATATATATTTTCATTATCACTATTTACATTGTTACATTTTTAATTTTTCAGCCTATAGTCACTCAAATATTTGTTGAATGAATCTTCATATCCTTTGCCTGTTTTTTTCTTTTTAATTGTCTACAGCAGATGCTACATTTATGTGTGACAAGCGGTGTAACAAGAAACGGTTGTGTGGACGGCATAAATGTAATGAGATATGCTGTGTGGTAAGTGGACTTATTGTTAGACATATTCAGATTCCTTTCATCCAGGTGCTGGGCTTCTGGAAGCCTCAGCCATCTGGAACGCAGCCCAGATTGAGAAATCACTGGGAGGGACCCATAGGCAGCAGTCAGAAAGTTCTCATAGTCCCTATACCCACTCAGCAGGGAAACAGACTGGGCCTTTTAAGGCCTCAGCCAGCTCAAGAACTCAGCCAGTGGCATCTAGTGGCAACACAGAGGAAAAGAAAGACAGAAGGCCTCAGGCCCCAGAGCTCAAGACCACTAGATGAGCACACAGTCTTCTGCAGGACACTATGTATTGTCCCAACACAGGCTGGCCTAGACTTAGCAACTCAGGCTTCAGGTTTCATATACTCCTTAGGTCATGTCAGTAGATAAAATGAGTATGACATTTTTTAAAGGAACATGTTTCTTTATTTGAAATATTTACTTCTATGGAACTAATTAAAGGATACACTACCTGGTTATTGGTAATGTGTTATCTTGTCATATATATTATATGTATATATATGGGTATATGTATATGTGTGTGTTATGTGCATATATGTACATACACACATATATAAACAAGATAACCAGCAAGGTAGTACATATACATGTATATGTATGTATATAAAATACATAATTATTATTTTTAAAATTTATATATTGACAAAGTAAAGAGTGATAAAGTTGTGCTGTAACCAAGACTTATAAACCAGTTTTAAGGCTTAATGACTTCCTTGTATTATCAAAAATTTCAAACATATACAAAAGAGAGAGAACAGTATCATGAGTCCCATATATACAACGTCCAGCTTCAGTAGTGATGAACTCATAACTAATCTTGTTTCATCCATATCCCCACCTATTCCCCCTTCTCTTGATTATTTTGAAGCTATTCCCAGATTTCATTTCATCCATAAATGTATAGAGCTTTATTTCTATTAATCTGCTGTTATGGAAAATATAAAATGGAGACCATTTTGTGAACAACTGTAAATCTCTTTTCCCAGGACAAGGAGCATAAGTGTCCTTTGATTTGTGGGAGGAAACTCTGTTGTGGCCTTCATAGGTGTGAAGAACCTTGTCATCGTGGGAACTGCCAGATATGCTGGCAAGCCAGTGAGTGTCCTCAATATAAGAGTTTTCTAGAAATTCAGGCATAATATATTTTCAAAGATTGACTTGCTTAAATTGGTGTGGATTTTTTTTTTTTTTTTTTTGAGACAGGGTCACACTTTTTTGCCCAGGCTAAAGTGCGGTGGCATCATCATAGCTCACTGCAACCTCCAACTTCTGAGCTCAAGCAATCCTCCTACCTTAGTCTCCCCAGTACCTGGGACTACAGGCACATGCCACCACGTCGGAGTTTTGTATTTTTTTTACAGACAAGATCTTGCTGTGTTGGCCAGGCTGGTCTCAAACTCCTGGGCTCAAGCAATCATCCTGCCTTGGCTTCCAAAAGTGCTGGGATTACAGGTGTGAGCCATCACACTCAGTTTTAATTTTTAATATGGTGGATATAGATAAATATAACTCACATAAAAAAGAAATTACAACTGAGAATTTTTTTTTCTTTTGAGAAGGGTCTATCTCTGTCACCTAGGCTGGAATGCAATGGCACGATCACAGCCCACCCCAAAACTGAGAAATTTAAAAATATAATTGATTCATTAGTTCATTTTAAAATAACATATACTCACTGTATGTATATAAGTACCATGATATTTTTAGAAAAATAACTATATTTTTAACAAAATAGAATAGCGAATGCCTGGTTTAATAGAAGATAGCTGAATTCTCTTCTCTACTTCTGCATTCAATCTGATTAACTGGGTATGGTGGTGTCTACCGGAAGTCCCAGCTATTTGGGATGCTGAGGCAGGAGAATCACTTGAGCCCAGGAGTTTGAGGTTGCTATGAGCCAGGGTAACACCATGGCACTCTAGCCCAGGGCAACAGAGGGAGACCCTGTCTCAAAAAAAAAAAATTCAAATAATTATGGATATTCTTCTTTGGAATTATACCAAAACTCAACCTCACTTCAGAAAGGACTTGAGTCAATGTTTTTGTTTTTGTTCTCTGTCACGTTAAAATTCACTGGTCTTTTTTATACTTTGTGGTTTTTGTGTTTGGTTTGTTTTTTACTAGCTACAGCTGCTGGAATGGGATCTTGTACTTTGAATGGATCTTTTACCCATGCATGATTTTATAATGGCATACACTGATCATTTGGAAAATAATTGTTCACTGGGTTGTGCAGATCTTTGAAATGTTGACAAGTTTTGTATTGCAATATTAAATAATCATTAATACAACCTCCAATCTAATTAGAAATGTGTTGGGAAAAGTACTGGGAAATTGTCATGTTCATAGTAGTAAATGGGAACAATTCATATGTGTGTGTGCCTTTTTTACCTGCTCAGCTTTAATTAAAAAAAAAAAACCCAAAAAATTCTCCTGTAAAAATACGAGCATAAAAATATGTATGTGCACATCTCAAACTCATGAATGATTGTTTTGTCTCACCTGCTGCCCCACCAGGTTTTGATGAATTAACCTGCCACTGTGGCGCATCGGTGATCTACCCTCCAGTTCCCTGTGGTACTAGGCCCCCTGAGTGTACCCAAACCTGCGCCAGAGTCCATGAATGTGACCATCCAGGTGAGTTTCATCTTACATCCACACTTCCCAACCTGCTTACACCATGTCATTTAGGATGTTGCTGTGTCTTCACTGCTCTAAAGTCATGCTGTGATGGCTTCCCCCTGCTCCCCATGCTCAGGAGCTGCTTCTGTGAAGGTGGATGTATGATCTGGGCCACAACTGGGAATCATGGTGCCCTCCATTGCTTTACTCTAAGGATGTCAAACACACCTGAAAAGTTCTTGTCTCTCAGGAGTTTCTTTCTTTGTGGGCTCCACTTTGGTGCATGTTTTAAAGTTGAGCATCTTTTTACAAAATTAAAAGTGACTTGTTTTTTGTTATTGTCACAGAAGCAATGTATTTATTATATAAAAATAAAGAAAATAGAGATAAAGTCAAAAAATTGAAATTAAATCATCTATTATGTCACCATTGATGAGTTACACTTTAGTACATATTTTTCAGGATCATTTTCCATGTTCAAATATATATATTTGCATTTTTTTCCTAAAATGAAAGTGGGATCCTATTGTACTTAATAATTTGAAGCAGCTTTTTTCCTCTTGTTATATTTTTAATCTCTCTCCTTGTCAATGAGTATTTTTCTACAATATAGATTTTTAATGACAGTTAAGTGTCCTGTTACATGGATGGGCCATAATTTATTCAGTCAGACTTGTGTTGCTGGACACTTAAGTTGTTTCCAGTTTTTCTCTGATAAACTGCTCAGCTACCAGGCCAACAGCTACTTGATGTCGCCCATTTTTCATGTCTGTCAAGCCTAGTTGCTGGCTTTCCTCTAGGACCATATTGGGCCCATTATTTTATTTTACCAAGTCCCAGAGGCAAACCAGTAATAACTCGAGGCACCAGATTTGATATTCACAGTAAGTCTGACCATATGATTCAGACTTAAAGATAGATAATTAGCTCTCAATTTTTTAAGTTAATAGAGTAAAACAGAATTAAGTAAATTCCTCGTGAAGTGAAAAAGTTCATTCCTTCCCTGGGGATCTTAGGATGGCCCTCCCAGCATAGTTTGCAAGGCCCTGCTGTGGCATTCTTGCCAGCATGAAGTAAATACCCAGGCAAATACCCACCCATTCCGTCCTTTACACTCACTTGCAGATGTTACAGATGAAGTCCAAATCCTGCTGGGCAATATCCATAGTAATAAGTTAACCATTTGTGTGAATTGTGTTATTTTAGCCTGCTTTTTGTTCAGCATTCATTTCCATTTTCTTTTTTTGTATTTTTTGTATTTTTTTGAGAGAGTCTTGCTCTGTCACCTGGGCTAGAGCACCATGGCATCAGCCTAGCTTGTGGCAACCTCAGACTCCTGGGCTCAAGCAATCCTCCTGCCTCAGCCTACTGAGTAGCTGGGACTACAGGCACATGCCACCATGCCCGCCTAATTTTTTCTATTTTTCGTAGATACACGGGGTCCTGCTCTTGCTCAGGCTGGTCTTGAACTCCTTAGCTCAAGAGATCCTCCCTGCTCGGCCTCCCACAGTGCTAGGATTATAAGCATTAGCCACTGCCCTCGGCCCACATTTCCATTTTCTTAAGTGTTTGTTGTATATATAGCATGGTGTCAGACACAGGGAGCTTCAGAAGAACAAAAAAATATCATATGATCTGAGGTTCTTATGTTCTCCCTGAGAGGAAGAGGGATGGTAGTTAAATACACATGATACATGACAAAACCAACCTTCTTATGAATATAGCAGCAACCCATCTGCATAAGCACTGAAACCATCAGGGAGTGTGAGGGAGTTCAGGCTAGAATGTGGTCAGCCAAGGAAGGCTTTGTTGTAGGAGATGAGTTTTGATGAACTGCCTCATATAAGCAATAAAGAAATTGGAAGGAGTCAGCAGAAGCATTTTAGACAGAATTGATAGCAAAGATAAATGAGCAAAAGTAAGCAGTTGCTGTGTAAGGTAGGGCCAAAAAAATGATAGAGGAGAATGAACAGACTATGTGGCTGTGCTGCAAGAGACGAGGTGGGAAAGCTGCCTCCTCTGCTTCTGTATTTTGGCACATCTCTTCCTCCTCAGTTGGGTTTTTTTTTCTCACTCACACTAATCCTTCAACACTTTAATGTAAAGCCAAGTAGTTTTTACTTTCCTGTGACCATTTAAAAAAGTACTCCTAGCTCCTGAATTCAAAAGTTTCATATCATATGCCATTTATAACATGTATAATACTGCTTTATTTAGAAATTATTCCTGATGTTGCCTTTCTTTCTCTGCAGTATATCATTCTTGTCACAGTGAGGAGAAGTGTCCCCCTTGCACTTTCCTAACTCAGAAGTGGTGCATGGGCAAACACGAGGTAAGTTTTCTCTCTCAAGTGTTCGTCTTTGTGGCCACAGGACCAAAGAGATTTATGATTTAATTTGTTAGTCTCAACATTTCTCAAAGGTATTTTAAGAAGTGGAAGTTTTCGGCTGGGCACGGTGGCTCACGCCTGTAATCCTAGCACTCTGGGAGGCCAAGGCGGGAGGATGGCTTAAGGTCAGGAGTTCGAGACCAGCCTGAGCAAGAGCGAGACTCCATCTCTACTAAAAATAGAAAGAAATTATATGGACAGCTAAAAATATATATAGAAAAATTAGCTGAGCGGTGGCGCATACCTGTAGTCTCAGCTATTCGGAGGCTGAGGCAGTTGGATTGCTTGAGCCCAGGAGTTTGCGGTTGCTGTGAGCTAGGCTGATGCCATGGCACTCTAGCCTGTGCAACAGAGTGAGACTCTGTCTCAAAAAAAGGAAAAGGAAAAAAAAAAAAAGAAGTAGAAGTTTTCTATTGCCCTTTTTCTTTTTTAAATAAAATTTGTATACAATAGAATTTACCCTTTTTAGTGTACAGATCTGTGAGTTTTAACAAAAGCATACATACGGTCATGCAACCACTATAACAGTCAAGATGTTCCTTTCAGTCACCCCCAAATGCTCCTTTATAGTCATCCACCACTCCACCTCTAGGCCCTGATGACCAATGATCAGTTATCTGTCCCAATAGTTTTACTTTTTCAGAATATCACATAAACAAGAACTACCATATGATCCAGCAGTCCCACTGCTGGGTATATATCCGAAGGAGGGGAATCCAGTATACCAAAAAGATATGTACACTCCCATGTTTATTGCAGCACTATACACAATACCCAAGATAGGGAATGAACCTAAGTGTTCATCAACAGATGAATGGATAAAGAAATTATAGTACATATGCACAATGGAATATTATACAGCCACAAAAAAGAATGAAATCCTACCATTTGCAACAACATGCATAGAACTAGAGAACATTATGTTAAGTGAAATAAGCCAAACACAGAAAGACATATTTCATATGTTCTCACTCATATGTGGAAGCTAAACATTAAAAACAATTGATCTCATGAAGACAGAGTAGAATGATGGTTACCAGAGGCTGGGAAAGGGAATGGGGAGGAGGGGATAAAGTAGGGATGGTTAATGGGTGCAAAAATATAGTTAGAATGATATTTGATAGCACAACAAAGTGACTGTAATCAACAATAAATTAGGGTACGCTGTAAAATAAGTAAAATAGTGGAATTGTAATGTTCCTAACACAAAGAAATGTTAAATGCCTGACGTAATGAATACCCCAACTACCCTGATTTCATTAATTCACATTGTATGCTGTATCAAAACACCACATGTACACTGTAAAGATACACAACTATTGTGTACCCATAATAAAAAATTTTAAAAAAGAATGTCACATAAGCAGAATCATACAGTGGGTAGCATTTTGAATCTGTTTTACTGTTATTTTTTAATCTGGTTACAACCAAATGAAATTCAACCACTTGGCCTTGATAACATGTAGTGTGTTCAGAGAGAACTTGTAGATTAATCACCATGGGGAGAGGTTGCCAGCCTGGGAAAAGGTGTTTCAGTGAGAGCATCCCGAGAGTAGAAGTGGACTCTCCACCACCTGCCACTGTTCCTTCTCGCTGTGCACCTGCCCGTCCTGACCACTGGGCCACTGTGCCTTTTCTCTAGTCTCACCTACACTTCCATATTGCTGGGACCCTGAAAGACTTTCACCCTCATTCTTAAACCCTAAGCCATATTTGGCATTGTCAAAGAGTTTTATAGACTCTTTTAAAACACTGAAAATTTTCTTTTATTTAAAAAAATGCATATTCATTGTAGACAGTTGAGAAGATATAATTCTGCTACTGAGAAAGAAATGCTTCTTAACTTTGTGGTGTATAAACTACTAGGCATATGTGATAAACACTTTCCCTACTCTGCTTAAGATTACACTGTTTTGTAACTTGCTCTTTTTACTTTATGACATGTTGGTCAACAATTCTTGACACTCTCTTGATGTCTGTAACAACATGCTTTCAGTATTCTTTTCTTATCTTGATGGACATATTTTTCTCCACTTATTTCCTGTGGGTGGTTCTCAAGTCCTTGATATTTATTCTTCCTCTATAAATCTCACTTCCTCTTTGAGTTTGTCCATTCTAAGACATCCATGTATCATCTTTGTGTTGATAACTTATTCAAACTTTATTCAAATATTGAGTACCTACTGTGTGGTAGGTGACAGGCTAGATTTGGGTGATTCAGAAGTGAATGAGACCAATGTGACCCCTGCCCTTGGGGAGCCTTCACTTTGGGGTGGGAGGCAGACACATAAACAGGCAATTGCAGTGATGTGGGAAATACAGAGTACCGAGGGGGACAGAAGGGTCCCTACCCAGTGAAGGTGTTCTAGAGGAAGTAACATCCTAAAGAATAGTGAGACAATAGACAAATAATGTGGGGAGGGGATGACAGGGCAGAGCATGTACAAAAATTATCCGCATCACCCTGGCAGTAGAATAGGTAAGGTTTAATGATTGGGAACTACAATCTACCAAATACTGATTCCAGAGTTATTGGAAGCATGTTTGTCCTAGCCTTTAGAAGCTTCTTCAAAAGTGGAAGTTATGTGTCACTGGAGCAGAAGTATATTTCTCATTTTGAGGGTTCTTGAAAGAATTTGAGTGAATGTATAAGAGTAACCTTTGGTCCCACAGGAGTAAAATTCCAGCAGCTTTTTGCTGCATTTGGCAAGCCTAGAAGCAGGCAATTTTTCAAGAAAAAAATGAGTTGGGGGTTCCATTGCCTGTTGCCTATTAATTTTTTAAAGGACAGGACTGCCTGAAGCTATGGAGACCATGAGTGGGGAGATGTGAAGAGATCTGAATATTTAATTACATAAAACAACCCTGTCAGCAGTCTCGGAACCCTGGGCCGAGGTTGCCTTCCACCCCAGCCAGCACAAGGGTTAGTCTGTCAACTCAATGCCATAGCAGTTTGGATAGGAAGGGAAAGATATCTGATCCTCTCAGTCTTAGCATTTTTCAAGTACTCCCTAGTTATCTGGTTCTATTTGTTTGTTGCCGCCTTGGAAAGTTTATGTTCCAGGTTACATTTTTGGCTGCTGCCACAAATCCTTTTGGATCATAACAAGCATTATTATTAAATAAAGTTCAGATTTGTTTTCTGCTCAAACTAACCTTTCAAACTTTGAAAATCAAACTAATTTTTTTCAGATAAAAATAGCTTTTTAAAAAAATATTTTACAAGTTCAGAAATGTTTTAAGAGGAAGTTAAAACTTACCCCAAATCCCACATGGAGATGAGAATCTGGCTATTTCTGTCTCTCCTAGTTACGAAGCAACATACCCTGTCACCTGGTTGATATCTCTTGCGGGTTACCCTGCAGTGCCACGCTTCCGTGTCGGATGCACAAGTGTCAGAGACTCTGTCACAAAGGAGAATGTCTTGTGGATGAGGCCTGCAAGCAGCCCTGCACCACCCCTAGAGCTGACTGTGGCCACCAGTGTATGGCACCCTGCCACCCCAGCTCACCCTGCCCTGTGACTGCTTGTAAAGCCAAGGTAGGTATTTGTGGCCCCAGATGGAGTGTTGACTATGGCTCTGGGGCTGCTAGTGAGTCCAGAAAGGTGTGCAGTAGCCCCTGGGCATGCCTCTTAATCAGGGGTCATTGGTTGCAAGGAACTGCAAGTTAAGTTAACAAGAGAAAGGTGATGTAAGTCATGTAGGCTTGTGGCCACCCAGCTTGCTTTGGCTTTTTATTTCAGCAAATACTCAACTGCCACCTGACCACAGTCTCTGCCTCCCTTAGATCAAATTCTCTAGAGACTCTGTCCACTCCATTTATTCAACATACGTATTAATGTAAATGCCTATGTTGTGTAAGACATTATCCAAGGTGCTAGGGCTAAATTAGCAAGCAAGAGACACATGGTTCCTCACAATTTGATGGGATACATTCTCAGTAAATGATCACTCAGTTAACTAATTATGACTGTTGTGTCATGGAGGAGTCATCACACCCTATGGAGGGTGCTATGAAAGCATGTAAATGGGAGAGTGAGCCTAGCCTGTAGGGTAAGGCAAGGCCACCCTGAGGAGGTGAAAGCAGTGGGATGAGGTGGAGTTGGCTAGGCCTCAGCTGGGGCTGGGTCAAGGGTACACCTCTAGATGAGTGGTGACAATTTCATCTAGGCCTGTCCCGTCAGCCAGAATTAAGAAGAGAAATATAATAGTTTCCAGAAAGGGACATTGTGACCAGGGCACTTCCTCCTAGCATGTCAATTACTGTGTTGTTAATTTGCATGTGTGGTTAGCTTCTGTCTTGGAGAGTTGCCACTCACTGACTCTCTATTCTCTGCCATGGTTTGATCTGAGAGAGGATTTAAAAGTGAAACCTGCTTATTCACCTGGTTCCCAAGTGCTGAAAGTTGCTCCATGTTAATCTGATTACAGGTAGAGCTACAGTGTGAATGTGGACGAAGAAAAGAGATGGTGATTTGCTCTGAAGCATCCAGTACTTATCAAAGGTTGGTGCTACTTAAATATTAACTGGTGGACCTAGGTGAAGGGGATACATGTGTTTATTGTAGAATACTTGCAGCTTTTCTAGAGGTTGGAAAGTTTTTTGAAGAAATTTTTAAAAATTTAGTTTCTTTGGTTTAAAGAAAAAGTGCTGCTTTATGTTGCCTTTTCTTCTCTAACTTTAATTTGTAAAATAGCCTTTTTATTTCTCCTCCTCTTTTTTCGTCTTTCTGTCTTGCTCTTATTACATAAAAAGGAAAGTTAGGTGAATTGCTTTAACATTCTGCCATTGGTCAGTGGCACAGCCAGGGCTAAATCCTGTGCTCCTCCCCTGGTATGGGGGTTTCTAGTTGTTTTGTGAGGTATCTTTGCAGCCTCCTGAAGTCTTGGGACCTATGAAGTCATACAGGGATCTGAGTACAGAGGTAGAGGTGTCAGAGAATGAATGGTTGTGTGTATCTGTGGTTAGATGCAGAGATGTGCCACAGATATAGGACGTTAAGAGTATGCAGACATCAGATTGACTGTGTTTGCAAACCTACTGGGTGCCAGGCATTGGCCTGGATGCTCAAGGGTGTACTGAGCAGTTGGGTTACCTCATTGCCTCCTATATAGCTGCTTAGAATATAATTGAGGAGATACGACATAACATTCAGGTAGTTCATAACAGATGGGTTTCCAAGGCCACATAGATTGTCGTGTGGTGGATTTGCTTTGAAAGAGATCTTCTGCATCCCCACTGTGGGGAGGTTCTTGTGAAACTGCAATGCATCTGCTTCTCTTTATTTTTATATTTCAGAATAGCTGCTATTTCCATGGCCTCTAAAATAACAGACATGCAGCTTGGAGATTCGGTGGAGATCAGCAGGCTAATTACCAAGAAGGAAGTTCACCAAGCCAGGTAATTTTTAAAATGGATATATATGCCTTCTTTCTTCAGTTAGACTAGAGGGCACAGATCATTCGTTTATTTCAATCCCATACAGTAAGTGTTCAACAGACATTTGATGTTAAGAGGCCAAGCCCACTCCAACCCCAATGAATCCTATTCAAAATATAGCTAAGACCAGAGGAGACCTTCCAGGCCTCACTACAGACAGTAGCTAGAAGCAGAGATCTAGATGTGTCGTAGCTAACCCACAGGAGAATATAGAACCAGAGTGGTGGCTATGTCTAGAGGGGGAAGTGGGGCTGTTAGAGGGACACGTGGGGAGCATTTTGGGGGCTGAACAGCCAGGAAACTCTGAGGCCCACATGACGACTCCCATAACCCAGAGGCCTGCCCACTTGTCCGTGAGAGGGACCTCATCCAGCCATTCCTGGATTGGGGTCCCAGGGAGATGATGAAATTCCCAGGGCAGAGGGTGCTAGTGGAACCTGAAGAGTAGGTGGCCTCACAGGCTCTTCCTGGCCTGAGGAGATGTCCTTTGGCAAGAGTCAGCTAAGTTTTCAGGTTGACTATCTAAGACTTCTTTTCTTGCTGGATAGGAGCTATAAAGCCTGTACCCTGACTTTATTTTTTTTCATTTGCTTATCAAGGCTGGAGTGTGATGAGGAGTGTTCAGCCTTGGAAAGGAAAAAGTAAGTAGTTTCAACTGCTTTTTATGTCCTTGCCCTTGGGCTCTGTGAAATTAATGAGAGGGAGCAACCCTTAAAATATTCAACACTGCTGTGAGTCTTTTACTACTATCAAAGAGCGAAAGAGGATGGGCACGGTGGCTCACGCCTGTAATCCTAGCACTCTGGGGGGCCGAGGCGGGTGGATCACTTGAGGTCAGGAGTTCGAGACCAGCCTGAGCAAGAGCGAGACCCCCCCCGTCTCTACTAAAAATAGAAAGAAATTATCTGGCCAACTAAAAATATATATAGAAAAAATTAGCCGGGCATGGTGGCTCATGCCTGTAGTCCCAGCTACTCGGGAGGCTGAGGCAGTAGGATTGCTTAAGCCCAGGAGTTCGAGGTTGCTGTGAGCTAGGCTGACGCCATGGCACTCACTCTAGCCTGGGCAACAGGGCGAGACTCTGTCTCAAAAAAAAAAAAGCAAAAGAAATGCTATCATCAAGAATTGAATTTTCTAAGGATAAATCACTTAGGTGATTTCAGCATATTCAGAAACATGAGCGGTGTGGTTTGGGGCATGGTGTAAACATCACATATCACAGCATGTTTACTAGCCAACTTCCTGATTCCAACAGAGATAAGAGGTTTAAACAATGTTTAGTGCACTTTTGTATTGAAGTATGACATACATATAGAAGATTAGAAGTGTACTGATTGGTGAATCATCACAAGTGAATATAAGTTGTATAACCAAGCACTCAGGTGAAAAAATAATTACCAGAACCCTTTCTTGTACCTTACAAAGATATAACTTCTATCTCGACTTCTAACATTTTAGTTTTTCTGTTTTTGAACTTTAAGTAATGAAATCATGTAGGTTTTGTTTGTTTGTTTTGAGACAGTCTCATTCTGTCGCCCAGGGTAGAGTGCAGTGGCATCATCATAGCTCACTGCAACCTCAAACTCCTGGGTTCCAGCAATCCTCCTGCCACAGCCTCCCAAGTAGCTGGGACTACAGGCACATACCACCATGCCCAGCTAATTTTTCTATTTTTTATAGAGACAGGGGTCTCACTCTTGCTCAGGCTGGTCTCGAACTCCTGGCCTCAAGTAGTCTTCCCGCCTTGGCCTCCCAGAGTGCTAGGATTACAGGCGTGAGCCACTGCGCCTGGCCCTAGTTTGTATTATTTTGTGTGGCTTTTTTCATTACATATGTGACATTCACTCCTGTTGTTGCATATAGCAACACTTTGTTCACTTTCATTCCTGCATGTTATTTTATTGTATTAATATTCATTTGTCTATTCTACTGTTAATAGTTATATGTGTGTTGTTATGAGTATTGGGCTGTTACAAATAAAGCTGTTAAGAATATTCTTATACTTGCTTTGCTATATATTTCTGTACATTTCTGTTGGATATAAACTTAGGAGTAGAATTGCTGATTAATAGAATTTATATATGTTCAACTTTAGAAGATTCTGCCAAACAGCATCCAAAGTGGTTGTACCAAATTACACTCCCACGAGCAGGGTAGTCATTCCCATTGCTACACATTTTTGTCAGCACTTGCGATTGTCAGTCTTTTTAATTTTAGCCATTATTGCGGATATGTAGCAGGTTATTAAGCTTTTAATTTATATTTTCCTAATGACTTACAAGGTTGAACACCTCTCTTATGTTTATTGGCCATTGGATATCCCCTTTTGTGAAGTGCCTTTTCTCTTTTGAAGTGTCTTTTGCTTATTTTTTAATTGTGTTGTCTCTTTTCATATTGACTAATAGGAATTCTTTTTTTTTTTTTTTTTTTGAGCTAATAGGAATTCTTTATATGTTCTGGATATGAGTCCTTTGTTGGTCTTATACATTGTGAGCATTTTATTGAACTCTGTACCTTCATTTTTTACTCTCTTAATGATGTGTTTTGATAAACAGAAGTTTCTAATGTTAATTTTGTCCAGTTTATCTGTCTTTTCCTTAATGAGTGCTTTTTATGTCCTGTTTCAGAAAAATTTGTCTTATCCTAAGGTCATGTTTTGATATTCTGTTACTATCTAGAAGCGTTATTATTTTACCTTTCACATTTAGATCTTTAGTTGACCTGGAATGATTTTTTAAAATACGGTATAAGGAGAGTTCGCAATTCAGGTTTTATTCCCCATATGAATATTCATTTGACCAGCACCAAGATTGTCCTTTACCTGGCACTCTGCAGTGCCACCCTTGTCATAAGTCAAGTATTCATATATATGTGAGTCTGTTTCTGAGCTTATTGTGTTCCATTGCACTAGTATCACAGTGCCTTAATTATTGTTCCTTTATAAGAAGTCTTAATATCTGGTAGTATATCTCCTCAGACATGGTTCTTCAAGATTGTCTTGACTATTCTTGGCTCTTTGTATTTCCACTTAAATTTTAGAATTAGTTTGCTAATATCTATCCAAGAAATCTGCTGGGATTTTGACTGAGTTGGTATTTAATTTGTAGATCAATTTGGGGAGATTTGGCATCTTTATAATACTCAGTTTTCGAATCTATGAGCAAAGTGTATCCTTCCATTTCATGTCTTCTTTGATTTCTCTTAATGATACTTTATAGTTTTCTGTGCGTAGATTTTGTGCATCTTTCAATAGATTTGTTCCTTGCTATTTTAAGTTTTTGATGCTGTTATAAATGTTAGTTTTTTCTTGTATTTTAAAATTTTATTTTCTAATTGCTTGTTGCTGGTATTTAGAAATACAATTGATGTTTATTGATCTGTTTAGCAACATTGCTAAATTCACTTATTTCTAGTAGTTTATCTGTTGATTCTTTTGGATTTTGCATGTATACAATCATGTTTTCTTTTAATAGTTTTATTTCTTTCCAATTCTTTTGTTTCTTTGTCTTACCTCACTGCACTGCCTAGGGCCTTAAATACATTGTTCAGTGGAAGGTTATAATAATAGATATCGTGATTAATCCTTGATTTCATAAGGAAAGCTTTAAATATTTCATCATTAAGTTACTTACAGCAAACATATTTAATTTGCTATAAGTTACTCTTTATCAGATTAATGGGCATTCAGTAGCTGGCAAACTTTCTGATTCCAACAAAGATTAGTTAAAAGAAATAGCCCTGGAAAATGTTAATAAGTGGAGAATTTAGAAGGGTGTATAAAAGTTCATTGTGATATTCTTATTGTCTTATTGTCTTTGAAATTTTTTTAAGAGAAAAAGTTAAACAGGCAAGTGCCAACAAAGTATAGCCCTGTTATACCTTGAAGCTTGACATTCAACAATTTTTTTTTTTTTTTTTTTTTTTTTTTGAGACAGAGTCTCACTTTGTGGCCCAGGCTAGAGTGAGTGCCATGGCATCAGCCTAGCTCACAGCAACCTCAAACTCCTGGGCTTAAGCAATCCTACTGCCTCAGCCTCCCGAGTAGCTGAGACTACAGGCATGCGCCACCATGCCCGGCTAATTTTTTTTTCTATATATATTTTTTAGTTGGCCAGATAATTTCTTTCTATTTTAGTAGAGACCAGGTCTCACTCTGGCTCAGGCCGGTCTCGAACTCCTGACCTTGAATGATCCACCCACCTCGGCCTCCCAGAGTGCTAGGATTACAGGCGTGAGCCACCGCACCCGGCCTGACATTCAACAATTTTAACAGTATCTGTTTAAGTATCTAAATATGTAGAAGATAATATGACGACTGTTAGTGCTGCCATACTTCCCTTGGCTTAACCCTTATGATAACTTTCTTATAAGTACTGAGCAAAACCCCTGCCCTTTAGGAACCATCAGTCACAGTGTTAGTGTTCTCAGCTCCAAAATGTGAGTTAGGAGTCCTGGGTATTCAGAAACTCTGTAGTGAATACACTGAAGGCCTCTAAAACATGGAAATGCAGTTTGTGTAGTTGAGAAACAGTATTGTATATCAGCTAGAGCCAGAGCTCTAGAGTCAGATTGCCTGGATTTGAATCCTAACTTCACAAATCACTTAGCTATGAGACCTTGGGCAAGTCACATATTCCTTCTTAGCCTTAGGTTTCTAAAAAATCTAGAAGTGGTGACAATAATAGTATTTACTTTCCAGAGTTGTTGTGAGGGTTCATACATTAAAACTGGTATACGTAATAGGTACTCAGTAAATGTTAGTTAGTGATTAGAACTGGCTTCTATTTTCTAAAGTCTTTTTAATTTCTCTTCAATTTTAGTGATGACATAATGATCCTCATTATTTAAAGATTTTTTCTTAATACATACTGATGTAAGAAAAAAAAAAGAAATGGGCCAGGCATGGTGGCTCATGCCTATAATCCCAGCCCTTCAGGAGGCCAAAGCAGGGGGATCACTTAAGGCCGGGAGTTTAAGACCAGGCTGGGCAACATAGCGAGGGCTCATCTCTACAAAAAATTTTTTTAAAAATTAACTGAGCGTGGCAGCACATGCCTATAGTCCTAGCTGCTTGGGAGGCTGAGGCAGAAGGATCGCTTGAGCCCGGGAGTTCAAGGTTGTAGTGAGCTACTATGATCACGCCATTGTACTCCAGCCTGGGTGACAGAACAAGACCCTGTCTCAAAAAAAAAAAACAGTAATTGTGAAAACCAAATAGTAATATGAGAAATGCTTATCATATAAAGAAGGGGAGAAACATACAGGTTTTTTGTTGTTGTTGAGACAGAGTCTCGCTAGAGGCTAGAGTGCTATGGCATCAGCCTAGCTCACAGCAACCTCAAACTCCTGGGCTCAAGCAATCTTTCTGCCTCAGCCTCCTAAGTAGCTAGGACTACAGGCATGTGCCACCATGCCTGGCTAATTTTTTGTATATATTTTTAGTTGTCTGGCTAATTTCTTTCCATTTTTAATAGAGGCGGGGGGAGGGGGGGGCGAGTCTTGCTCTTGCTCAGGCTGGTCTCGAACTCCTGACCTCTAGCAATCCTCCCGCCTCGGCCTCCCAGAGTGCTAGGATTACAGGCATAATTACACCTGTGGCGCCTGGCCACATACAGATTTTTTAAATTTAATTTAAAAAGTTTATTTTTTTACTGACATATAAAAATTGTATATATGGTGTATAGCATGATGTTTTGAAAGATGTATACAATGGCTAAGTCAAGCTAATTAACATATATTACCTTACGTTCTTATTTTTGTGCCATGAAACAACAGAGTTTTATATATACTAATTGCAGCCATTTAAAATCATAGGCAAGCCAGGCATGTGGTGGCACATGGCTGTAGTCCTAGCTACTCAGGAGAATGAGTGGGGAGGATCCCTTGAGCCTAGGAGTTGAGTCTAGCCTGGGCAACATAGTGAGATCCTGTCTTTAAAAAGAATTTTAAAATAAAAATAAATTTTAAAAATTATAGGGAAACTGTTTGGGGGACTGTAAGTTAGTATAGCCACTATGGAAAACAGTATGGAAGTTCCTTAAAAAATTAAAAATAGCAATACCATATGATCCAGCAATCCTACTACTGGGTATGTAAGGAAATGAAAACAGTGTGTCGGCTGGGTGCAATGGCTCACGCCTATAATCCTAGCACTCTGGGAGGCCAAGGCGGGAGGAACACTCAAGGTCAGGAGTTCGAGACCAGCCTGAGCAAGAGTGAGACCCCTTCTCTACTAAAACTAGAAAGAAATCAGCTGGACAACTAAAAATATATAGAAAATATTAGCTGGGCATGGCAGCGCATGCCTGTAGTCCCAGTTACTCGGGAGGCTGAGGTAGGAAGATCACTTGAACCCAGGAGTTTGAGGGTGCTGTGAGCTAGGCTGACACCATGGCACTCACTCTAGCCTGGGCAACAAAGCGAGACACTGTCTCAAAAAAAAAAAAAAAAACAGTATGTCAAAAAGATATCTGCATTCCCATGTTTATTGCAGCACTGTTTACAATAGCCAAGATATGGAATGAACTCAGGTGTCAATACAGATGAATATGTAAAGAAAGTGGGGTATATAGCAGAATACTGTTTGGCCACAAAAAAGAATGAAATCATTTGCAGCAACATGGATAGAACTGGAGGTCACTGTGTTAAGTGAAATAACCCAGGCACAGAAGGACAAATATCACATGTTCTCACTCATATGTGAGAGCTAAAAAAGTTAATCTCATGAAGGTAGAGAGTAGAATGATAGATACTAGAGGCTGGGAAGCGTGGGGGGGAGGGGGGATGAAGAGAGGTAGGTTAACAGGTACAAACATACAGTTAGTTAAAAGGCATAAATTCTGTTGTTCAGTAGCAGACTAGAGTGACTATAGTTAACAACAATGTATTTTATATTTCAAAGTAGCTAGAAGAGAGGACTTGAATTGTTGCCAGCATAGAGAAATGATATATATTCAAAGTAATGGACACCTCAAATACCCTGATGTGATCATTACGCATTCTTTGCATGTAACACAATATCAAGTGTAGCCCATAAATATGTAAAATATTATGTATCAATAAAAAATTTTTTAAAGAAAATAGGGTATACACACACACACACACACATACACACACAAACTCACGGTGGAATAAATACTATTTTCCCACATAAAAAGAGTGAAATTCTGTCATTTGCAACAACATGTATAGACCTGGAGAACCATCTGATCATGTTAAA
Organism: Lemur catta; assembly: GCF_020740605.2. Lineage (NCBI taxonomy): Eukaryota > Metazoa > Chordata > Mammalia > Primates > Lemuridae > Lemur > Lemur catta. Next base: position 37,901,692 of record NC_059137.1, on the reverse strand, counting down.
TGAAATAAGCCAGATGCAGAAAGACAAATACTGTATGATCAGAGATGGAGGAGCAGGGAGGGGAAGATGGGGAGACGTTGGTCAGTGGGTACAAAGTTAAAATTAGATAGGAGGAATAAGTTCTGGTGTTCTATTGCACAGTAGGGTGATGATGGTTAACACTAAGGTGTTTAGTATAGTATATTGCAAAATTGCTAGGAGAGAGGATTTGGAATGTTCTCACTGCAAAGAAATGATAAATGTATGAGGTAATGGATATACCTAATACACTGATTTGGTCATTATACAACATATATATGTATCAAAACATCAAATTGTACCTTATAAACATTTACAATTACAATGTGCCATAAAAACATAAAAAATAAAATAAAGAAATATATTAAAATACAGTGCTTATGTTAATGGAATTTATTCCTTTATTTTCCATATTTTCTATAATGTGATATTAATTTTAATGTTTATATGTCTATTTTGTGTACCTTATATTTACATTAAGCCTCAGAGAAAGTCATTCCTCATTGACCAACCATTCCCAGTGATCTCACACCCCCAGCCTTCTCTTCCCAAATAATCCAAGTCCCCAATGTTCAGCCCATGGCTTGCTCAGACCCACATAGATCTCAAGGAAGACAACACCACATCTTGACTCAAATTGTTGTTATTCTTTCCTTAATAATCTGTTTTACTGAAATGAGATGAATAATGTATAAAGAATTTAGGATGTGGTAATAACTCTATGTATGTAACTATAAGATAGTTTCCGTCCCACTCCTTTCCTTTTATTTGCATACTTCTCTCTCACTTGCAGGAGGTTAGCAGAGGCATTTCATATCAGTGATGATTCTGATCCTTTCAATATACGTTCTTCAGGGTCAAAATTCAGTGATAGTTTGAAAGAAGATGCCAGGTATGTAACTTGTTACCTGCTTTCTTACTTGAAGCTTATGAGTATTTGGTCTTTTAAGATGTAGTAACTAATATGTATTCCTTCTGTGAATAAGCCAGTTCAAGTTTGTTTGTTTATCTGTTGTAAGATACCCTTCTCTTGGTTTCTCAAAACTGTCCCCTTGAAGATCTAAAGTTGAGGTGGGGACGGGGATGGGGATATGATAAGAATTTGAGCCTTCTTGTTTTATAAGTCTTCAGGCTGAACTAGACTGAACTAAAGTATCTCTGGGCTTCATTCCACCTCTGTCTACCCAGGTCTCACATTCCCATGGGTTCTTACTTGGAGTAGTAACAGCTCTTATTTTTCTCCTGTCTCCTGGCCCTCTGATGGCTATTTCTCCTTTGTCTTCTCTTTTCTCATATTTGTTTTCTCTTTTGTTCTTCCTTTGTTTCATCACAGTTGACCTTCTGTTATCGGACAATTCATGACCTCTGCAGTTTTTCTGCCAACATTGTCCATTGTTTGCACTTTACAGGCAGAGGGTGGATGGAAGAGGTTCCCAGAAGGGCAGGAACAGATGAAATTAACTGTGGTGATCTTTCATTTCAGGAAGGACTTAAAGTTTGTCAGTGACATCGAGAAGGAAATGGAAACCCTTGTGGAGGCTGTGAATAAGGTTGAAGTCAAAACATCCCACTCAACATTTCTCTAAGGCTACCTTGATAAAAAAAAATCAAGTTGCAGAAACTGTCAGCCTAGAGTAGTTGTAGGAAAAAGTCACTTCCTTGAGGATCCTTCTCTTTCCCAAGAGTCCATCCATGGAAGCCTCTCCTGGTTCAATTATTGCAGAAGAGATATGCAATCAAATGTGAATGAAAATCCTGGCTAAGTGCCCAAGAATGGGTGGAGAAACTGGGCGAGGGGCTCACTAGTGATAGTTGAGTGACTACATGGGACACTTAGGAAGACACATGAAGCCCTCACATGTTTGAACGGCTGTGATATGATAGGCGAGCACACGGGTTCTTTGTTATCACAAAGGCAGGAAAGAAACCCTTGGGGAAGGATAAAAGTAGTATGACTGGAACTGAAGAGAGTGGGGTGGACTCCTTCAAGAGGGCAAGGCCCCTGTCCTGGAGGCAGCCGGGGTTGTCAGGGAGATAGCTTTAAGTGAAAAAATCTTTAGTAAGAAGCTGCCAGTGCTGCATCAGCTCCCTCTTCAGTCAGTGGGGCCTGGGAGTGAGGACGAGATGGCCGCTTGAGCTGCATATCTAAGGATGATGGTTTTCCTTCCCCCTTCCCATTCCCTTCCTTTCCTCCCTTCTTTTATCACTTCCCAACAGAATACTAACATGAAGGAAAATATGGAATGCGTTGTTCCTCTCCTAAGAAACCTGAGCAAATGTATTTCTCTGTTTATATGTCTGTATCTGCATGATTTTTAGAATAGAACATACTTTTATAGGAAATGAAATGTTCTTATTTCATAAGTCTTTGATTTATTTAGTCATGTCTTGGGAATATCACTCACCCCCGAGCTCTGGGACCTGTCAGAAGGAACAGTTTACAGTGTCAATCTGAGTTTCAGTGTCCACCTACTCCTGTGGTGGCTCACAGAGTAGATGAAAGAAGTGCATCAGCTCCCATCTTCCCAAACTTCTTCTAGTTTGCTTGGCAGTTAGTGAAATCCTGTGTGCGGTGGGCCTCTAAAATTCAGTCACCTCTTACTGACACACACGATTCTTGTGGTGGTAAGGTTAGTTGTAAGCATTTTCTCTTTCAGGATGATCTCAATCAGTCATCTTTTCCCTCAATACAGGGAAAGAATAGTAAGAAAAGCCACTGCTTCCCTCCCATGAACAGAGACCACCGCCGGATTATCCATGACCTGGCCCAAGCTTATGGCCTGGAGAGCGTGAGCTATGACAGTGAACCGAAGCGCAATGTCGTGGTCACTGCCATCAGGTAGGTTGACCTTGCTGTTACAGGAGGAACTCCTCAGCAGGGCAAACTGGACCCAAGAAGTAGGGTTTATCAATATTTGTTTTTCTTACTTCTACTCTCCCTCTTCGAAGAATAGAAGGAAAATCTGCTTCCCTGGAACTTATAAGATGATCTAAAGGCCTGAGCCAGAGAGCAAAGCCTATGCATGCCTCAGTCCTTAGGGCAGACACACGCAAAGTACACAAGCCTCACATCTGCCCAGATCAACAGCAGACACTGAAGGCAGCATTTCTTCAGGCAGAAGGAACAGACCCTGGGGGCCTGGGCAAGGTGCCTGCCCATCACATCTGTCCCTTTCCCTTTTGTCCCCTGATCCTCCCTCTGACCTCTCCCTGGCTCTGTCCTCCTGGCATGAGGGAAACAAAGAATGCTGGACTCTGATTCAAGGCATTTCCTGTGAACAGTGTTTTGCGATCAGAGGAAACTGAGGCAGTAATGGGAGCCAGGAGGGGACAGACAGGACCTAGGATCACTGTCAGAACCTGAGGGAATAGGAAGAACTTCCCAGCGAAGAAAACTCAAGTGTGACATGGGAGGAAGCAGGCAACAGGCCCAGCAGAGGTGGGTGGAAGGGATGAGGATTAAATGCAGGTGATCACACCTGAGAAGAGACAGGTCATATCAGAGAGTGCTCAGCAGTGTCACAGTACCAAAATCACAGACTGAGTTACTAGCTGTCTGTTTATCTCCACAAATGATTCTCATTTTTCAATCTTTGGTGTTTTGACTTTTTTCAGAGGGAAGTCCATTTGTCCTCCTACCACGCTGACAGTTGTGCTTGAAAGGGAAATGCAGATACGGCCTCCACCACCAATTCCTCATCACAGACATCAGATAGACAAGTAAGGATTCTTCAGCTGCTTTCCAAAGGGGCCTGTCTGTTCAGAGAAGCCAGCAGGGGCTGAACTGTCCTGGGCTGGACCAGCCATTGGTGGCCTCCTCAGGCCTGGCCTTGGGATGCCATGTTCAAATATGTAAGGTTTGGTTGGGGTGTCAGGCACATTTGTTTGTGCCAGAGGGGTCCTAAGTTTGATGTTTGTAATACCAGATTCCACTCCAGGGAGAGCAGTCACTGGACATAATTTCCACAATGTACATGGTGACACTGGGCAGTAGATTCAGTCTGTCACACCAGATGGTTTAGCACTAGAACATAACATGGTTAACAATAGTTACTCTGAAGATGGAAGTGGGTTTGGGGGTGATAGCAGTGAAGAGGGTAGGGGGAACTTCCATGTTTTGCTCTGTCTACGTCTATATAGTTTGAATAATTTTTACAACAAAAACATATTCATGATTTAAAGAGAAAAGAAAACCAAATTTGCAAGGAGCAAGTCTGCCTGATATTTTCTCAGACAGGAGCAGGGAGGGAGCACTATCCCGCCTTCTCTTCCTCTCCCTTGTTGGGAGAGGAGTCCGGATGCCCTACTGTGACCAAGTCTGAAAGTTACTCCGAAGCCCAGAGGGATTCCTACTCCTGTTCTGACCTTCCACGCGAAAGTCCTAGCAGTGCCTCCACTGTGCTTCCTGCACAAAATCTCTGGATGGGTGGTTAGGGCAGTTTACAAGGTCACCAGGAGGGTTATAGCAAATTGGTATTCTGTGGGACTGGAAAGGACAGCTAGGTGTTGCCCGTTGGACACAGCCTCAGCCAGAAGCATCTGGAGCTGTGTAGCTCCCCAGGACCAGCCCCTCTCCACCCCTAGAAACCAGGTGACCCGGATTCTAGTCAGCACAATCAGAATACCCACGTGGGCAGAGGCTTTGGAAATGTGAGGGGTGTTCCCAGATACTGCCACAACTGTGTCGTCCAATTAGACTTAACCACATGGAGTCTTTGGCCTGTTTATGCATGCTGTCACCCCTGTCCCCCTTGCTTGACTTATTCTTAGAGACTAGTTCTAATATAATGAACACCTGTGTGCCCATCACCAAATTTCAATAATTACTGGCTCATGTTTGCCCCCCTGTCTTATCAAAGCTTCAAAACTGGTAAATCAGCTAATCCTTAACTTTCTGAAGACCTGCATCTGTTTCCTCCAAAGAAGAAAAGATTGATCATTCTTTGTTTGCTTTTCAGGAATCCTGGGAGCTGTAATTTTCAGAAAATAACCAAGGAGCCAATAATTGACTACTTTGATGTCCAGGACTGAGAAGCTCAAGATGCACTTAGATAAAAGAATGATTAGGTGTAGTGGAGACGGATCTGCCAGCAGATAAATCATGCTTGTTCCCCACTGTCTGGCAGAATCACAGCCTCACATACTGTCTTATACTGATATATCCAAAGCATGAGTGTGTCAGAAATCCCCTTGTCTATTCCTGTCTGTATAAAGCATTTCAGTATGGCCAGATCTCTGATTGTATGGTTCCGAGGTATTCAGTCATATATTTGAAGAGGCTCCTCACTCCATCACTGTGATTGCTCTGAGGGTTGGGGGAATATTAGGTTTTATTTGGACAAACCAGAATTTTAGCCCCAAACTAGCTTTGGGGTACTTAGTCATGGCCTCAGTTGTCCCAGTCTTTCATTCTCCTGAAAATGTCTGAAACATCAGACAGACCTCGCTTTCTGTATGCAAACTGATTGAAATCTTTGGAGAGACACAGCGAATTTCTTAGTCTAAAATACCAAACATTGAATTGGTATACCATATCTGGAATCACACATGTTGTCTTAAACGCAGCTATCTTATCTAAGTCTTTTGCCAAAAACTCTCATAAGTCTGTCTAGCTGAACTTATTTTAGTGGTTCTCAATACTGTCAGTTCTAGACCTAGAGAGAAGGGTCTGGTTGCTTTACAGAATTCTATTTCCTTAAGTCCCTGGCACTTCTCTTACCACATCACCGAGCCTGTTCAGTGACAGTCAGTTTAGCCATCCACCGTGGTAAAGGACACAGAGCAAGCTCTTCCTTCTGCTGGGTTCACACTGTGGCCTGTGTGAACTGACCAGTATAGCCCTAACTGCTATGTTAGAAAGAGTCTCACATGGACAACTGTCCTGTGTTGCTTTTTTCTAGGCCTTCAACAGCCATCTTGGCTCTCCCTGTCTGAGCTCTGCACTTCTGTTTGAATATTCAAAGAAGTATGTGGACAGCCCAGGGCTTATGTCCAGCCGCCCACTGGAGGCATTCTTCAAACTCCTTTAAGGCAGGTGCGTTGATAGTTACCTTAGTTTGACCTTCAGCATTGGCACTTCTCCAGCATAGAGCCCAGACTTCCAGCAATTTCCTTCTGCTCCAGCACAAGCCATGAGCCCCAGAGCAGCAGGAGATTTGTTAATGGAGTCACAAGGCTAGGCGCTTAATTTTTGTAGGAAAGGCAGCCCTTTGGTCCTCACCCAGACAACCTACTTTGAAAGGCATCAGATACAAGAGTAGAAACGGGACTAGTGAAAAGTAGCAGAAAACAACAAAACCACCTCTATCTGGGCCCATAAATGCACACAAGAGGCAGCCCATAAGCATCCATTATATCTTTCAAGCAGTGGATTCAGTGGGTGAACTGTACCTATGAGAGCGTATCAGAAGCAGCAGGAGGCAGGAGCCCTGATTTCAGATTCTAGCTCTGCGACATAACACCTTGCCATTTGATGGGATGAAAGTTTAACCGACCTCCCCAGGGTTGTGAGGACCAAAAGAATAACATACATAGAGGTACCTGATCCACCATAGGTGCTCAAAGTTCACAAAAATGATACTTGGGGCCAGGCGCGGTATCTCACGCCTGTAATCCTAGCACTCTGGGAGGCTGAGGCGGATCACTAAAGGTCAGGAGTTTGAGACCAGCCTGAACAAGAGTGAGACCCCGTCTCTACTAAAGATAGAAATTATCTGGATAACTAAAAATATATAGAAAAAATTAGGCCAGGCGCGGTGGCTCACACCTGTAATCCTAGCACTCTGGGAGGCCGAGGCGGGTGGATCACTCGAGGTCAGGAGTTCGAGACCAGCCTGAGCAAGAGTGAGACCCCGTCTCTACTAAAAATAGAAAGAAATTATCTGGCCAACTAAAATATATATAGAAAAAATTAGCCGGGCATGGTGGTGCATGCCTGTAGTCCCAGCTACTCGGGAGGCTGAGGCAGTAGGATCGCTTAAGCCCAGGAGTTTGAGGTTGCTGTGAGCTAGGCTGACGCCATGGCACTCACTCTAGCCTGGGCAACAGAGCGAGACTCTGTCTCAAAAAATATATATATATATATATATATAAAAAAAAAATTAGCCAAGCATGGTGGCACATGCCTGTAGTCGCAGCTACTCGGGAGGCTGAGGCAGGAGGATTGCTTAAGCCCAGGAATTTGAGGTTGCTGTGAGCTAGGCTGACGCCACAGCACTCTAGCCCGGGCAACAGAGCGAGACTCTGTCTCAAAAAAAAAAAAAAAAAAAATGATACTTGGTATCCGGAAAATACGTAAACATCTTTTTTCTCCGTAATACTAGCCAAGTAAAAGGTATGGAATGCTAAACAGGCCTCTTCTGGTGCATGTTTGCCTGCCTATCCTGTGCCATCCTTGTGCTGGGGCTCTGGAAAGCAGATGTGGCCTGTTTTCTTACATTTAATAATCCAGTGAAGACGCATACCTGAACAAATGTTTTTAATGGAATTGGTTGGTCTGTCACAAATAGGTCATTAATCTGTTATTAGAAGCTGAAGATCCCTTGGGGGAGTATTTTGTGAAGTCGTGGTAGGAATGGGTTAGCTCTCATGGTTGGGGAGGGACCCAAGGGGGGGTGTTTGAGGCTTGAGATGGCAGATTGCCATTTGCAGGAGGAAGGAGGCATGCCAAGTGAAGGTAAACAGCATGAGACAAGGCTGAGGGTATGGTTTGTGATGGGTTTGAAGAAGGCTTAGTTGTCCAGAGTGAGCAGACAACTGGAGGGACAAGTGATTAGACTGGAGATGTGGACAGGGATCAGCTCATGAAAAGACTCGAGGAGCTGCTAAAGAATCCTAAGCAGAGTGGCATGGCTGGATTTATGGTCTAGATTAGGAGTCAGCAAATGTTTTCTGTAACAGACCAGATGGTAAATATTTTAGATTTTGTAAGACTTACAGTTTCTGTTGCAACTACCCAACTCTACATCGTAGTATGAAAGCAGCCTTAGACAATACACAAATGAATGAACATGGCTCTGTTCTCACAACACTTTATATTTATGGACACTGAAGTAAGAATTTCATGTAATTTTTACCATGTCATGAAATATTCTTCCTTTCCAACCATTTAAAAATGTTAAATCCATTTTAAGCTCATGAGAAAAACAGGCAGCAGGCTGGATTTGACCAGAGTTAACCTGCCCTATTTTAGAGGAATCCCTGAGGCAGAAGCATGCAGAGGGAGTGGAGGCTACTTTGAGGCAGGAAGCCCAGCCAAGAGTCAGCAGAAGTGCTCCAGGTGAGAGAAAGTGAGGGTGATAGGAGTTGGCACTGCCTCAAGGGAATGGATTAAGATACCAGAGGTTGGCAGGGGAACTAGCTCCCCTTAGGTCACCAAGGGAAGCCTAGGACCCCTCAGCAAGGGGACGCTGTTTCTCATGGGTTTGGTGGATTCTTCACTGAGCAGCAGTGAAGTGTGGAGAAGAAAAGATGCCTCTGCCTCTTCCATCCTATTCCATACATGAAAGGAGTCTGTGGGCATTAGGAGCCCATCCAGTTGCTCCCTGAGAATCAGTACCTCCTCTCCCCCCACATTCTTTCAGCAGGAGTTTCTTTATGGGCCAGAGCTTTCCAGAGACCAGATTCTTATCTCTGGAATTCCCTCTGGCTTATCTGGCAGGGCTGGCTCCTCTCAGCAGTGGTGCCAGCCTGGCATCCAGTGGGGGTTGTGTGCAGGACTGTGAAGATGAAAGCAGGCCCTCCTGGTTGCAGGGTCTGTTTGAAACAGCAATCAGGATTTTGATTTGAACCAGAATCCTGTCCTGGACGGGGTCTGGACAGGCCAGAGAACAGACCAGGGGAGGGGAAGAAGGAATGTCAGTGTTGATGGAGAGGTGCAAGTCTCAATCAGGTCTATAGCTTTAGGTTTATAGTGACCCAGGAGACTGAGGTGAGAGGATTGCTTGAGGCCAGGAGTTTGAGACAAGCCTGGCTAACCTAGCGATACCCCATCTCTCATCTCTACAAAAAAAAAATGTTTTTTTAATCAGCCAGGTGTGGTGGCACATGCCTGTAGTCCCAGCTACTGAGGAGGCAGAGGCAAGAAGATCGCTTCTGCCCAGGAGTTCAAGGTTACGTTGAGCAGTGATCATAGCACTGTGTTCTAGCCTGGGTGACAGAGTAAGACCCTATCTCAAAAAAAAAAAAAAAAAGATTTAGGTTTGGGGGAGTCTCTCGTGTGTGGTGCTGGTCTTCATGCTTCCTGCCTGAAAGCCAGCCTGGAGACCTTGTTCCCTAAGGAGAACGTGCCAGCATACTGCCCTGAAGATGGGGAAGACAGCCAGGCCAGCTCTTTCACCGTCACAGCCCTGCCTTCCTCATTAGTCTTCCTCACGCAAACACCCACTGGGAAAGTTCTGCCTCCCAAACTCCCCACGCGGCCTCAGCACAGATGTCGCACACCATTTCCCATGGCTCAAGGGTCCCCAGAGGATTCTCTAGGCCAGTCCGGCCCCTCAGCCTACAAAGGCTGAGCCCAGAAGGAGCAGGCTGGCTGGAGTCACAGAGTGTGTGCACCACATTAGGACTAGAATCTAGGCCTTGCATTCCCTACCCTAGAAACACCCTATACCAGGAAGAGGCTGAGGCCTCAGGAAAAGGTGAGCTGTTTTCCTCTCCGGCTTCCCCAAACACAACTCACTGGGAAGTCCTTCCCAGCCGCCCAGGCGGCCCTCAGCCCCAGGCTTCACGAGGTTGATCTTCATAATGCACAGCGGCCTGGGAGACCTGGGTTCAGAGAACCCAGCTGAACAGCTAGGGTGTCTGTTTTCCTGCCTCAACTCGCTCTGTCCCTGGGCAGTTTGCTTCTGCATCTGTCAGGTGGGGTAACAGTTCCTGCTCGTGTGCTTCCCAGAGCCATTGTGAGGGTAGTAGGTAGACTGAGCATCAGAGAGGTCGGGAGAGAATCCCAGTGCCGTGTGGCATCTCAGCACAAGCCTTTGGAGCCCATACCAGGACCTGTTCTCAGGGCGTAGATCTTAGGGAAGGAACTGAGCCGTGGTCGAGCTGTTCAGACAACGGCTGGGGTTTTCAGTCACCCCCACATACACATACACTCCTCTCACCAGCCTCAAGCCTGACAAGTGAGAGAGTCAGATGTGCTCATCTCTTACTCTTCAAAACCCCACGAAGCTGGGCATGGTGGCTTGTGCCTGTAGTTCCAACTACTCAGGAGGCAGAGGTAGGAGGGTTGCTTGAACTCAGGAGTTTGAGGCCAGCCTGGGCAACATAGTGAGACCCCATCTCTAAAAAATAATTCTTTTTTAATTAAAAAGTTAAAACACACAAAAGCTCCAGGAAGTATGTATTATTATCCTCATTTTACCAATGAGGAAATTGAAGGTTAGAGAAGTTAGGTCATTTGCCCAAGATCACTCAGTAAACAACTGGGGATCTCGAATTCCTACTAGGTCTGACTGTGTCCTCTTCACTACGAAGTAGGGGCAACTAATACAGCTCATCTTGGAGTCCTTGGGGCAGGGTGGCCCCGCACGTCAGGAAAAGCGAGAGGGAAGCTTATACTGTGTCCAAAACAGAAAACACCAGAAACCACTCCCCAGGAGACCAGGCTTTTTCCACAGTGGCCACTGGGGGTAGTCTGTCTCCCCAAACGAGGAGCCTGAGTGTGGACTGGGAGAGTGCTTACACTTTGTCTCAGGAAGGCTCTCTTTAAAACTTTTTAGTAGAGTTTACAACCAATATTTTTTAAATTTGTCACATTTTTCATTTCTTCTTGTAATACTGTTTGTTCTCTGTTAATACACATAGTATAGGCTGGGCGTGGTGGCTCACACCTGTAATCCTAGCATTCTGGGAGACCGAGGCAAGCAGATCGTTTGAGCTCAGGAGTTCGAGACCAGGGTGAGCAAGAGCGAGACCCCGTCTCTACTAAAAATAGAAAGAAATTAGCTGGACAACTAAAAATATATATAAAAAATTAGCCGGGCATGGTGGCGCATGCCTGTAGTCCCAGCTACTCGGGAGGCTGAGGCAGGAGGATTGCTTAAGCCCAGGAGTTTGAGGTTGCTGTGAGCTAGGCTGATGCCATGGCACTCTAGCCCTTTTAACAGAGCAAGATTCTGTCTCAAAAAAAAAAAAAAAAAATACACATAGTATAAGCACCAGGGAAAGCATAAAACATGCAGCTATCTGGAGGAAGAATATCCAAGGCAGAAGGAACAGCCTCTGCAAAGGCTCTACAGTGGAAGCATGCCATGCACCTTGAAAGAACAGCAGGGCCATCAGGCTGTAGGGGTGTGAATGATGGCAAGAATAGCAGAGATCAGAAAGGTAAAGGAGGGGCCAAGCCCTGTCTCCCCCACTGCAAGGCCCGATGCAGTGGTCTAAAAAAAAAAGAAAGGTAACAAATGAAACTTGATTGTGTGGAGCCTTTTGTAGGCCATGAAGGTTTAGGGCAGAGGAGTGAATGATAAAATCTAGTTCATGTTTGAAAAGGATCACCCCAGCTGCTATATTGAGACTAGACCATGGGGCTGAGTGGGAGCAAGGAAGGAGGCCGGGAGACCAGTCAGAAGACCACTGCTGTAATGCAAAACAGACAACAATGGCTGGAGCCAGGGAGACGGTGGTGTGATGGTGAGAGGTGGTTTTATTCTGGATACATCTTGCAGATAACATCTCTAGGATTTGCTGACAGCTGGGATATGGGGTATGAGAGACAAAGAGGAGTCAGGGATGACTTCAAAGTTTTTGGCCTGAGCAGTTGGAAGATTGAATTTGCTGTTTACTGAAATAGGAAAGAGTGTGGGAGGAGCAGACTTAGAGATGAAAATCTGTCCAGTAGGCGGTTGTACATGGGAGTGAAGTCTGGAGAGAGGACTGGGCTGGAGATCTAATTTGGGGAGCCATTAGCATGTAAAGGCATTTAAAGATCATGTCAGAAGGGAGGGTGAGAGGGAAGATATCCAAAGACTACCATGCCCTGGGCACACCATCATCCAGAGGGCAGGGAGCTGAGGACAGTGCAGGAGTTAGAGATTTCCAAAGCAAGAGATGAGGGCTAAGGCTTCAGGCCTGGGTGCTACAGGGAAGTCCTGTGGGATGAGGATCTCTGCGGTGTTCTTCCAGGTTGCCTAGGAGAGTGTGGGCTTCTCTCACTTGTCCTGAGCTATCTGAACTGCTTGAGAAAAAGGCCTTGCTCAAAGGCACATGGTCAGTTAAGGCCCTGGCATGTTCAGGCTCCTGAGGTCAGGGGAGATCATGGGCCTTGGCTACCTCCTCTCCTGTTCCTGTCCCTTAAGCATAGGTGTTCTCCAGGGCCCCACAATGTCTCCCTGGGCCACCTTATCCACATGCAAACTTTCAGCTGCCATTCCTGGGCTTAAACGTTCTATCTCCAGTCCAGGTCCCTGTCTCTCCCTAGGTGTCCCACAAGCACCTCCAATTCAGCTTGTTCAACACCAAATCCATCATCCCTCCCTGCCCAGAACTGTCTTCTGATGTTTCCACCACCTACTCAGTCCCTTGGCAGAGCCCTGAGCAACCCGCTCAACCCTTCCCATGGCCAACTCAAGCTTCATAGCTTCCAGTTTCCAAATCTTTTTTTTTTTTTTTTTTTTTTTTTCGGATTATCCTCTCTTCTCTGTCCCCTGCCTTACTAGCTGCATCAATTCAGCTGCCTCTCACTGCTCTTCTGCCTCCAGTCCCTCTCCTTCCAATCCAGCCTCCACACAAAGGCCAAAGGGCTCTTAGGTGTAAATATGGCTTAGCCATTACTTGGCTTAATTGAATTTCTCAGAGACGAAAGTCCCAGCTGCCCACCCTGGCCCCTAAGCACCCCCAGCCACTCCACACCTTGCCGCCTCCACTGTAGCCACACAGCAGCCTGTGCCTTTGCTCCTGCTGTTCCCTCTGGCTGGAGCACCCCGACCCCTTGCCCCTGGTGAGCACGACTGGCCTGGCACGTGTGAGAGGTGCCCTGAAAGCTCGGGGAGGCACTGGTTGGGGGTTCAAGGGAAGGCGGTTAAGGAGGGAGTTGTTCTAGTGGGTCTCCGGAGGGCCTCCCAGATGAGGGCATCCCCTCCCCAGGTCAGAGACCACTGCAGGGCAAAAGGGCTGGGTGGGCCCGGGAGGACATCTTTGACCTGTCTCCCTGCCCCTCCAAACTGGGCCTCCTTTAATAAAGCTTTAAAAATTCATCTTCTCTCTCTAATTTCCCCTGACCTGGGGCCAGAGACCAGAGACCAGAGCAGGGTTGGGGGACCTGAGAACTGGGGAAGGTAGAAACACATTCTTGCTGGCCCTGGCAGGGGCCTCTTGCAACCCCCATCTGAGGAATCCTCCTCATTGGCCAATAAGGGTTTTATTGGGTCCCTGGAGAGCTCAGAGGCTGAGTCCAAAATTTATAGCCTCGTCCATGTGCCCGGGTCTAGGTGGCTCTGAGCTGTGTGTCTTCTCCCTCAGCCCCAACCCCGCCTGCGTCCACTCATCCAGACCCTCCCCCTGGGCCCAGAGCGTCTTCTCCAGAACCCCTTGTACGCACCCCTTGGCACCCCCACCTTGACTCCTGAGCACAGAGACAAGGAGAGACCATGAGCTCTTGTAAACCTCACCCAGCCTTGCTCCATACAGGAGAATGCTACTGGCAAAAATTGAACGTGAAGCACCTTAGTTCCTCAGAGCCTCTTTATTCTATTTTACAGGTGAGGAAACTGAGGCCCAGAGGGGTTAAATAACTTGCCCAAAGTTGAGTGGTGGACACTTGAGTATTTTTTTTCATTTGGGGTTTTTTTTTTGAGACAGAGTCTCACTCTGCTGCCCGGGCTAGAGTGCTGTGGCGTCAGCCTAGCTCACAGCAACCTCAAACTCCTGGGCTTAAGTGATCCTCCTGCCTCAACCTCCCAAGTAGCTGGGACTACAGGCATGCACCAGACACCCAGCTAATTTTTCTGTTTTTAGTAGAGACAGGGTCTCACTCTTGCTCAGGCTGATCTTGTCATATACACTGTTGTTTACGGAATATATTTCACAATTTAAAAACCTAACAAAAGCTAGCCAAGGTCACATCCTTGGGTGCCAGGTTAGCGCACAGGCTTCAGAGGCACATTGACAAAGGCTGTAATCTGTACTCTCTACCCCTTCCTGAGCCAAGAGCCCCTGTTTCCCTATATGTAAGATGGCATGACAACATGAGGATCACATCAGAGGGTGTGTAGTGATAGCAGCAAACTTATACACTCCCCATGTGCCAATCATAACTCACGTCATCGTCACAGCAGCCGTGTGAGGTAGGAGCTGTTACTGTCCCATCTTAACCTAAGGTTATATGGCTGGTGAGCGGCAGAGCAGGTGTTTGGGTCCAGGGTTGGCTGGCTTCATTGTGCTCTTACATGCCACAGCATGAGTCCCTGCCACAAGCAGGAGGGCTGGGATCATTCTAAGATCCACTGCTCCTACTATAAAATCAGTGCAGACGTAAGTGTGGAGCTAAGGTCAGGCTGCCCTGCTCAGAGTGACCATAGCCTCCTCATCCTGAGGTGTCAGTACAAGGGCCAGGCCTGAGGCAATTACTCCCACCTCTTCCTAGGCTGCAGGACCCCATCTGAGGGAGGAGGCAGTTTGACCAGCCAGACCAGGCTGCTGCTGGTGTCCCTTTGAAGCCCTGAGAGTGAATGGAAGAGGAGGCCATATAGGAAGTAAGGGGCTCTTCCCAAAGCTGGGACCACCAGGCTGAGAACCAAACATTTATCGGCAAAGCCCTGAAGGGGCCTGGCCTAGGGAGTGGGGTCATGACATGAGGCTTCAAAGTGCCGGAAGAAGTCAAAGCCAGGGGCCTCCCCAGATACCAATAGAGCCAAGCTTCATTGCACAGATGGGGAGACTGAGTCCCAGAGAAGAGAGGAAGTCCTGTGCAGGTCACACTGCCAGTCCGTGCTGGGCCTGGGACTGGGAGAATGGGAGAGGACCCAGTGCTTCTGCGGCTCACATCCCAGCCCTGGCTCCTGGAGCTGCACAGATGTGTCTGCAGGAGGGACACAAAGCCAAAAGCAGAGACCCGCCCTATCCTGGTTGCTTCCTTCCTTCCTGGAGGGGGACCTGCCTCTCTCTTCCAGAGACCTCGCTCACCCCTGCCCCACCTGTTGGCTTCACCTCTCCCCTGGGACTGGTCTCAGTTCCCCACCACCCCTACTTCTCTGACCTTGTCTTCTACTCTTCCTTCCCTCTTTGCATCCCAGCACCATGGCCCCTCAGGGCACTGGCTGCTCCTTCAGCCTGGCGTGCTCTGTCCCCAGGTGTCCACATGGTTCACTTCCTCACCCACCTTAGGTTTTATGTTTTTGCTTTTTGTAGAGACGGGATCTCACTATGTTGCTGAAGCTGGCCTCAAGCAATCCTTCCACCTTGGCCTCCCAAAGTGCTAGGATTACAGGCATGAGCCACTGCGCCCAGCCTGGCTTCAGGTCTTTACTCAAAGTCACCCTCTCAGTGAGGCTTCCTGCTCTTCACACCTCCCCACACTTTTTATTCCTCTTTCCTGCCTTTTCTCCTTAGCATCTATCACTAACACACCATATATTATACATAGAAAATTAGCTCCATGAAAACAAGGACTTTTGTCTTCCTCAACACTCACATGGTGTCTGGCACAGTGTAGGCTCTCAGCCAAGAGAATGAGAAGGCTTGCTCTGGGACTGGAGTCAGGGCTCATCTGGGCCTGACATTGGGACCAGAACCTGAAAGGTGTTACAGACAGTGGGCCTAGTGCAAGTCTATGGCAGATCAGGAGATAGCAGGTGGGGGTTCTGGACGGACCCACTGGCTGCTCTGCCTCCAGGGCTACCTCTCAGAAACACAAGGATGCACAGACAGCTCCAGAAGGCTGATGTGTTCAGTGAGAGGCAGAGGAAGGTAGGAACCAGAACCCAGGACCCTGTATGTGTCTCTCTCTGCTGTGACTGAAGCCATGGGGCCATGTTGCTCTGGAAGGCAGGAATGAGAAAGGCTACCTCTTTATGCTCCCAGGGCCACTGAGGCTGAGAGGGGAAGGGGCTTGCCCAGGGTCACAGAGGGAAGCCGTTATATAGCTGGGGACTTCCAGCTGCGGGTGCTTCCCTGGTCTCTCCCAGTCCTGGTTCCCCTGGCTCGGCTCCTCTCACTGTGGGACATAAGACATACTCAGCCCCTCCCCTTTGTGGACTTCCTGTCATCTTACCAGGCTCCCTACCTATCACCCTCTCCCCTTTGCCCCATTCTCGTGCCGTAGCTATTTCCTCATCTTTTTATCTTTTTAAATATATGATATATACAAATGAATATATATCACTTTTATGTAACTCATCAAGCACAGTCATATAACAAACCCATAAATTTACCGCTAATCCCAGAACTAGAAAAAAAATTTTGGTGGGGACAGAGTCTTGCTCTATTGCACCAGCTAGAGTGCGGTGGCATCCTCTTAGCTCACTGCAACCTCAAACTCCTGGACTCAAGTGATCCTCCTGCCTCAGCCTCCCAAGTAGCTAGAACTACAGGTGCACACCACCACTCCCAGCTAGTTTTTCTATTTTTTGTTAGGACAGAAGTCTCACTATTGCTCAGGCTGGTCTTGAACTTCTGATCTCAAGTGATCTTTCCATCTTGGCCTCCCAAAGTGCTAGGATTACAGGCATGAGCCATTGCACCTGGCCCAGAACTAGAATTTTTTTTTTTAATATGAAGGAATGGGGAGTGTAAGGAGGGATGTTTAGTTGCCTTGTTTTTGTTGAGACAGAGTCTCACTCTGTCACCCTGGGTAGAGTGCAGTGGCATCATTGTAGCTCACTGTAACCTCCAACTCCTGGGCTTCTGCCTCAGCGTCCCGGGTAGCTGGAACTACAGGCATGCACTGCAATGCCTGGCTGGGGTTTTTTTTTTTTTTAGCTTCTTTTTGGTAGAGACAGGGTCTCACTCTTGCTCAGGCTAGTCTTGAGCTCCTGAGCTCAAGCAATCCTCCCGTCTCAGCTTCCCAGAGTGCTAGGATTACAGGCACGAGCCACCGCACCCAGCCACAACTAGAAAATTATTAACAGCTTGTACTACCCTTGTGTTCCTCTCCAGCCCTATCTCCCTGGAGGAATCATTTTTTTAAATAGTTTTATTACATACATATATATGCCTAAAGAATATATTACTTTTTACTTGTTCTTCAGCTATAAAACGTGTCATATTGTATATAGTCTACAATATTGTTTTTCATGCCTTCAAAATGTTTTCATGTTGTTATGGGAACCTGTCATGCCTTAATTTCCACTGTTACACAGTATTCTGTTAATGTGCAGTTGTCGCCTGATGAGGGACATTTGGGTTGTCCCAATGTCTCCTGGCCCCTGTTGCTCTGCTCCCTGACCCTCCTTTCCTTGTTCCACAGCCTGGCTACATCCACAAAGCCATGACTTCCCGAAGCTGTCTCCAGCTCTGTTCTGAGCTCCAGACCATATAAAAGGTATAACTGTGAGTGTTTATTGAGCACTTACTCTGTGCCAGAAATTATTCTAAGCATTTTACATGTTTTAGTCCATTCAATAATCACAGCACTCTGGGAGGCCAAGGCGGGAGGATTGCTCGAGGTCAGGAGTTCGAGACCAGCGTGAGCAAGAGCAAGACCCCGTCTCTACTAAAAATAGAAAGAAATGATCTGGACAACTAAAGATATATAGAAAAAATTAGCTGGGCATGGTGGCACATGCCTGTAGTCACAGCTACTAGGGAGGCTGAGGCAGGAGGATCGCTTGAGCCCAGGAGTTTGAGGTTGCTGTGAGCTAGGCTGATGCCACGGCACTCTAGCCTGGGCAACAGAAAGAGACTCTGTCTCAAAAAAAAAAAAAAAAAAAACAAAAAAAAACCACAGCAATACAAATGGTAGATAATATTCTTATCTCCCATTTTACAAATGAGAAGACCAAGGCCCAGAGAGGTTGAGTAACTTGCCCAAGATCACACACCTCTCACACCCTAAGACTTCACAAGCAACTCAAACTCAACATGTCCACGATATCACTTATCATTTTCCTCTCCAAGCTAGTTCCTCACTGGTGCTCCACTCTCAGTGGGGACTTCCCCAGCTCCCCAGGCCCAAGCCAGAAACTGGAAGTCTTCCCTGACTCCTCCCTCTCCCTCACCCACTCCTCTATCCAAACCAAGCCCAGGTCCTGCCAGTTGGACCTCTTAGGCATTGACCAAATCTCATCTCTCCTCTCCATGCCCACAGCACTGACCCATCGGTGCCTTGCTGCTCCTCCTGGATTATTGCCTCTCACCACAGTCTCTAGGCCTGTCTCCACCGTTGCCAGCATCTACACACTGCAGCTCAGGTGGGCTTTCTAAATCTCATCTCATCGTGTCTCCCACCTCCAGAAGGAAGCCCAGCCTCCTCTGCCCCCTGTCCCCTCAAACTGTAAAGTATGGTTCCCATCCCAGAAAGGACACCCCCCACTCCCACTCTGCTCTGTCTCCTCTCCTGGGAGTGTATTTCTGGCCTCTGCCCAGAGGCTGGCTGTGAGCCCCCCACCACCCTGAGCCCCACAGCCTCCAGGCATCCCACCGTCCACCACTTAGCTCCTTCCTCATAATTACTTACCCCCATGAGACTGCACTCCTCAAAGGCAGAGACCCAGCCTCATCCACTGCGCATCCCCAGTGTCCATGCAGGGCCTGCACACGGTAGGTGCTCAATAATTGTTGAAAGGCTAAATGTATGAGTGAGCGATGACAGGAACCATGGGTGATGCTGCCTTCTGGGTCCCAGAAAACAGGACAATTCCTGCCCGGCCCCAGGGCCAGCAGATCCTGGCTCCCCCACCCACACCCCACCTCTGTGCCTGAGCCCCTTGAGGCCTTTTCCTGTCTCTTCACCTTTTTGGAGGATTTCCCTCTTTGTCTCTTCCTTTCCAACTCTGGAATTCCTTCATGTGGGAATGCTCTGGCACCAGGAAGAAGGAAAAGGAGCCCAAACTCTTACCTGATTTCAACCTCTATCAGGCATTCTCAAGGGAATGAAAATTGATTTTGGGAAGGGAAGGGTGAAAAAAATCTAACTTTTTTAATGTATGAAGCACAGATATACATACAGTACATAAACAGATATATTGTATATCTGTGGTTTTAAAATTTCATGTGATTAAGAAAATAAGTGTCTAAAAGGCTGCTGAGGAGGGCACTAATGAAAGAAAAGGCTGAGAAATTCTATCTGCATTCTTGGGCCTTGCCTTGTCTGGTCCAAGAACTGGCCATGACTGGGGGAAGGAAAGAACCAGGAGAGCGTCTAGAGTCATTCCAGGGCACCCTCAAAGTGTCCCCAAAGCCAGCCTCCCACCGGCTAGCTGTGATCCTTTCCACCAAACCATTCTTCCCTCCCCTATGCCTAAAAGTCCCCGTTCTGTGTCTGGCATCCTTTCTTTGCACCCTGTTCCTACTGAGCTCACAGGTCAGCTCTTCCCCATTCTCCCCCAAGGGGCACCCCAGCTCCCAGAGCTTGAACAAGCTGAGGCCTCTCAGCTCTATGCTCCAGCGTTGGGTTAAGGCATAACCCTACAGCTCCCGGAGGAACCCAGGAGGTAAGCCCAACCACAGGAGGCCCTCAGGAAGTGTTGGGGGGCTGCTGCTGTGGGACAGGCTTTCTTTATTGGGATAGAGATGGAGTCACAAAGAATCTCTACTTAGAAGTGCTCTACATGCATGGAGTCACGTACAGGTGGGGCAGGCTGGACTGAAGATTTTTTGATCGGGGCCCCAGAGACAGGGGTGAAGGAAGGAGAGATTGCAGATCTGTTGGTAGGGGCCACAGAGGCAGAGGTGAGGGGAGAGACCACGGATGGATCATGGCTGGTCTTGGGCAATACAGATATCCTGTGGTCTTCAAGTGCCGCAGAGTCCTCCAATTTCTCGGGCTTCTGTGGGGTGTTGGAGCCAATGAAGACCAGGTAGATGATGCCACCTAGGTAGGCTCCCAGAATTGGTGCCACCACTGGCACCCACCACCAGTTATCCCCAGCCCTGCAGGCAAGAGGCAGAGGCTTACTGAGGGAGCTGATGCTCTGGACAGCACCCGCATCCACCTCAGGCCAAGCTGGGGTGTGTAGAGGAGTCATCCCCATCCTACCCCAGGAGATACCCTCAGCCCAATTCAGGGACAGGGTTGACATTGAGTCCAGGATCAGGATCTGCCTCTGTGCTGGTCTGGGGGAACTTGGGGACCCACTCCTCCCCTGGCCACCTGGGAGCTCTATAGGACTCTCCTGTGCTGCTCCTCACATCACCCCAACCCCTCTACATGCAGGGGTTGCCCAGAAAACCACAGGAATGGGCCTGGTCAGGGCAGTACCTGAAGACTTGCTCGCCCCAGCCGGCAAGGTAGGTGAAGAAGCGGGGGGGCAGGTCCCGGGAGGGGTTGATAGCATATCCTGAGTTCATGCCTAGGGACACCCCAATGATGACAACAAGGATGCCAATCACCAGGGCCTGGGACCCTTGAAATTCTGGGTTCTTCTTGTCCGTGATGGCGAAGAGACACAGCTGGAGCATCCCCGTCAGTAACACCTGGGGAGCAGACGCTGTGGCAGCCCACCTTGGCCCCTAGACAATCCACAGGGCCTCAGCAGTGCCCCAAATCCAAACCCACCAGCAGAGACATGTCTTAGTACAGTCCCCTTCCAGAGTTCTTGTCCTCTCTAACGTGAGGGGCTCCCTGCTGGCTCCTTCCTGAGGGGTGGAAGGCTTGGGGAGGGGTACCCATCCTGGACCACTGACCTCATCCAGGAAGCCCCGCCACAGTGTCATGTGATCTGGAAGGTAGGTGGCAAAAATGCCAGCGGTGGCTGTGGGACCGGTCACCGTCAGCTCTCCACCCGAGAAGTGGATAATGGCTGCTGTGGAGACACAGATTGAATCTGAACCTGACGCCCCACCCTGCTAAACCCCACTGGGGTCCCAGAAATGAGACTGTAGAATAGAAGGTTGGGGAGCTACAAGGCTTTTTTCTCCTGGACGTTTTTACAGACCAGGACGTTGAGGTCCCATCTGCCCATATTTCAGAGGAGGAGGCTGCGGCCAGAGGCGAACAACCCAGGGCACAACTGTACTCACAGTAGAAGAGGCCGTAGATGGTGGCAGCAGCCGTGAAGGAGCCCAGGAACTGACCCAGCACGTATATAGGAAACTTCTTCCAGGACATGCGACCTAGTGCACAGCTAGTGAAGGTCACTGCTGCATTCATGTGGGCCCCTATGGGAAGGGGTCAAGTGTGTTGGGGAGTGACAGCAGAATCAAACAACAGTATAGATAATATTGAGAGTGGCAACAACAATAATAATGGCTGGTGTTTATGGAGCGTGTTCTCTGTGGCAAGACCTCTCTCATTTAACCCTCACAACAACCCCACAAGGCAGGGACCACCATCTCCACTTCACCATTAAGGAAAGTGAGGGACAGATAAGGTAAATAACTTGCCCAAAATGACCCAGCTAGTAAAAATGGTGGGTCAAGGGGGACCATGAAGAGTCTGGGGCAGACACACTCATAGGCAAGGGGTTAGAGGTGTTCTCCCCCAAAGTGGCCAGCAAGGGGGCGGGCACAGGCTGTCAGAGAAGGGGTGGCTGGAGGTGGGCAAAAAAGAGCCTGCAGGGAACACCTGGCCTTGCCTGGTCAGGCAGGGCCGGGGCTCACTCACCAGAGATGTTGCCTGCTACGTACACTCCCATGGTGACGCCGAAGCCAAAACCCAAGTTGACACCGAGGTAGCTCCCAAGATTTTTATCTCCTAGAACCATATGGGCCACAGAACCGAGGCCAAACACCTACAAGGGAAGGCCTCTAAGGGGGCCGCCTGTCCAGAAGCCCCAACCTCAGAGGAGGGCTCAGAGCTCAGTTCTAGCTCCTCACCCCCAGGCCATAGGCCTCCCCAGCATTGCCCTTAAGGACCCTCTGCCGTGCCCTCTTCCTCAAGAGCCTTCCCTCCGTGTGACCTCTCCTCCCTTGCCCCTGTCAAGGCTTCTCAGACCTGAGCTGGGGGAGCTGGGTGGGGTGGCAGAGTTAGAGGCTCTTGTGATAACACATCTGGGCACCTAAACCCCTAGCCCAGCTGAAGTTCAGGATGAGGCAGGCCTGTGAGGAAGGGGTTAGTGTTGTGGATGGTGCCCCTCAGAGCACCTCACACTAGAGGCTAGCCTGAAGGAAGTTCTTCCAGGGATCTTCACATTCCTTGCCTGGACTCTGCACCCCACACCCACCAACCTTAGAAGCCAGTGGGCTTCTAAATCTCTTGCCCTCATTCCCAAACTTCTTAATCTTGCCCACCCCTAGCTGCTCCTCAGATGACCCCCCCACCTTCACAGGGAGAATAGAGGTCCTCACCCAACCTCAGTCTGTGTCCACCTTCCCCTTCAGCTCTACTGCCTGTGCCCACCCTCTCCCTCTAGAGAGGCCTCCTCTTGCCTGTACCTGTCTCCTCCCCCTTGACTGGCACCCACAGACTTGAGTCTGACAAGCCTTCCTGCCTCCCTCTCCAGCCATGGGCTCCTGGATGCCCCTCCCTGTTTCAGTCAGGCTCCAGGGAAGAACCCCCTGGCCAGCTCCTTTACCCCTCACCTTGCATTCCCTCCTCCATCTGGCTTCTGCTTCCACGTGACACAGACACCCAAGTTCTCCCCAAGGGCCCCAGCAACCTCCTCATTTCCCAAAGGTCTCTTCAGACACTGTCTTACTTGACTTTGCTGACTCTGGTGCTCTTGACCACTCTGTGCTTCTGGAAAGTGCCTCTTCTTTGGCCTTCATGACATCTCTCTCTCTCCTGGTTTTCCTTTCACCCCGCTAGCCCTCCCTCTCTACAGTTCCTTCTCACATTCTTCTTCCTTCATCTGCCTCATGAACACAAATGATCACAGGCTCCATCCCTGACCCGTTTCACTTCTCAGCCCAGTCACTCTTCCTGGTCTTCCTACCAGGTCTATGGCTTCAGGCCATGGTGCACTAAAATTCCCACAATCTCCACCTGGGAGCCAGATCCCTATTTCCAAATACCCACAGGGACTCTCCTGGGTGTTCCATGGGCACCTCAGGCTCTACATTAAAATCTCACCATCACTCAGAAAACCTACTTCTCCCCCTATTTTCCCCATCCCAGTTGGCCAAGCTAGAAACCCAGATGTCACAAATGAGAGTTTCCTCCCTCTCCTCCCCAACACCCAATCAACTCTGCTTGGCCAACATTCTCCCAGCTCTTACCCAGCCTCCTGCTTGCAGCCAGAGTGACCTTTCTAACAGAAATCTGATCATGTGTGCCCCTTGCTCAAACATTCACTGGCTCCCCTCCTTTTCTAGGATAAAGTCCAAACTCATAATTTCATTCCTTCTGCCTCTCAGTTTCATATCTGCCCCAGTATTCTCTATGTTCAACAATAGTATCACTATCAAATAAAAATAACCATTTATTGAGTACTTATTATGTGCCAGGTACTGGTAAGCAAGTTATATCTATCACCTCCCTTAACCCTTGCACTAATCTTATGAGTTAGGTACTATTATTCTCCCCATTTGACAGATGGGCAACTTGAAGCTTAGAGAAATTGAGTGGCTTGTCCAAGGTCACACAGCCTATGCATGTTCAGCCAGGATTGAATCCAGGCAGTCACCTATGCCAGATGGTCTCAGACCGAACAACCACACTGCTCTGTACATGCCTTGCTTTTTATGTCTTTGTGTTTTTGCGTATGCTGTTCCCTCTGCCTGGAATACTTGATCCTAAATCCTGAAAAATTGATACTCTATAAGGCCAATCTCAGATGGAACCTCCTTTGATAAGTCCATGTGTTTTGCTCATGTAGTTTTTGAGGGACTTCTAGATGTCTAAGCTGCTGGAAATCAGGGTCTAGATCTGTGTCATCCAATATGGCAGCCACTAACCACATGTGGCTATTATGCACTTAAAATGTGGCTAGTCCAAATTGAGATCTGCTATAAGTGTAAAATATATACCAGCTTTCAAAGAGTAGTAGGGATAGGAGAATGTAGACTATCTTAGTAATTTTATATTGACTACATGAAATAATATTTTGGATATATGGGTTAAATATAATTACTCAAATTAATTTCACCTGTTGCTTTTTAGCTTTTTAATGTAGCTACTAGAAAGTTTAAAATTACATATGTGGCTCAAATTATCTTTTCCTTGGAGAGCAAACTACACAAGTAGGCTGGAGAAAACCTGGGGAATATGGACATGAAGGCTAAAGCCAAAGCCATCAGTGGATGAAGGCCCCAGGAGAGGTATAAGGTGAGAAGGCAGCTGGCTGCTGAACCTAGAGCCACACATCAGCACTCAAGGGTGGACATTAGAAACCTCAGCTGAAGCAGGTGTTGAAATGAGAGAGGAACAGAGAGAATGTGTCATGGACACCAGGTAGAAACAGTTTCTCAAGGAGAGTGTGGTCCACACTGTCATGTGCAGCCTCCAGGTCAAGTGTGTGAAAGCCTAGAAAGTGTCCTTGTGGATGTGACAATCCAACGGCCATTAGTAACATGGTAAACACTGTCTCATCAGACCATGGGGGCGGAAGCCAGGTCCCAGAGCTTGAGAGGTGAGTAGGTGGCAAGGAAGAGTTGAAAGGTACCAGAGTAGACACCTCTTTGAGAATTTGCCTGAGGTAGGAAGGAGAGAGCACGTGATAAATGAAGGGGCTCACGGGGTGAAGGGAGAGATGTTTCATTTTGTGCTGTGTTCTTTTAAGTGGAGAAACTTCAGTATGTTTATAGATTGGGAGAAGGACAGGCCAAAGATAAAGGAGAGAGAAAAGGACAGATCAAATTACCTGAATAGGCTGGGGAGGTGGACTGGTACAGAAGTGGAGAGGTCCTCCAGGAAGGAGGGGACCCCTGCTGTAGCCAAGGGGAGAGGTGTTGATACACAGGTAGATAATGGGTCTGGTGGTGAGAGGGCCAGGAGGTTGAGGAGCTTGACACAGGAGGTCCACATGATGATTTTCTCTGTCAAGCAGGAGATCAAGCCATTTGCTAATAAAAAGGATAGGCGGAGTACAGAGTAGCTTGGGGGAAGTCTGAGAAAATGTCAAATAGCCCAGATAGGGTAGGGGAGAGGCAGTTGAGCAAGGCCCACTGGGTCCCTCAGGAGCCTCAGGACAGGTGCAGGGGAGCCCAGAGCTGAGCTGGCTTAGGGTCCAGGATAGAACACAGCAGGAGAGGATAAGCACAGATGCGGGTGGGGGTGGGGAGCTGGGCCTGGCAGGCTGTTTTGTTTTGATAACTTGGTCTTGAAGACTAGAAATTTCAGCCTCTGTTGAAAAAAGAGAAGTTCAGGCAGCACTGGTCTGCATTGCACTCTTCCTGGCAACGGTCAGCTGAAGTAGTGGCAGCTACACCCTCACACAGATCAGCACTCTGCAGTTAGCCAAAGTCCCTACCACCCTGAGCTGACTCTCTCTCGACCTCTGTAGCTTGTGTGTTGGCAACCCTTGCCCTGTGGCTCACGTGTACGGCTGGTTTTCCAGGGCCCAGATGGCTCCAGCCCCACCCCTCCCTGGTCAGTGAACGTGGCCTAGCCCATCAAAATCTCCCCAATACCCAGGAGGCCAGCTCCACGGACAACACCCCTGGAGGTTGTAGAGTGGAACAGCCCGCTTCCTTCATCCTGGCTACAGTAAAGGGAGCCCAAGGTCACATTAGCTTTTTTGGCAAAACCTTCACCCTGGTGACTCACTGAGCTTCCTATCAACTGAAAGCCCCCACTTCTTGGCACAGCCTGGCAACTAAAAATAACAACATCAACACCTGTGAAAAGAAAAAGAAATAAAAATAACAAGTGTCCTATATGAGCTTAAACCTCACAAATCTTTTAGAAGCATTACTGCCCTTTGCTCACAGCAAACCTTTGTAGCAAGTATTTTTGCTCCCACTCTCCAGATAGGGAAACTGAAGCCCAGAGAGGCGTCTTGAACTACCCAAAGCCTGAAAGTGAGGGCCTTACCCCACCTAGGGGAGAGTTAACAGGCCAGAGTCTTAGAGAGCCTGCCACAGTTAAGCTAAGGCACAGAGCATAGAGGTTAAGGGTCAAGACCGTGCCTTAAAGTGTGACCTTGGGCAAGTGACTTAGTCTCACATTTCCCCATGACTAAACTCTTAGTCACAGTTTCCCCATCTGTGAAACTGGGATGATAATAGTACCTATCTCACAGGGCCATTGTGAGGATTTGGAAAGATGCTGCATGTAAGGGGTGTAGCATCATAGTGCCTAGTATGCAGTAAGGGCTCAATAAGAATCTCAGTAAAGTGAAGAGAAACACAGGTATAGGCAGGTAGCAATGTGTGTGGGGGATCCCTGCTTGCCCTAAGAGCTCTCTGAGGAGGCACCCTCCTGCCTCTGAGGTTCCAAGGTTTAACAGCCCTCATGGGGCTGGAATGTCTTGTCATAAATAAATTACTTTGCCCTGGATTATGGAGGGACAGGATCCAGCTGCTGTCCTCACAGCTCAGGAATGGTAGCAGGAGAGCAGGTAAGGGAGGAGGGGGAGAGGGCCAGATGCAGGGAGGAGAGAGAAAGCTAGAGCACTTGTCATAGTAACAAGGGACCAACACGTGGGTACCACACATATGCTGGGTGCTAGCCCTTGGCCTTCTTCACACAGTCTGCCAGCTCGATTTGTGTTCATGTCTACCACCAAGGAAGCTAAAGTTCTTTTTTTTTTTTTGAGACAGAGTCTCGCTGTGTGTGTCACCCAGGCTGGAGTGCAGTGGCATTATGATAGCTCACTGAAACCTCAAACTCCTGGGCCCTGGGCTTAAGTGATCTTCCTGCCTCAGCCCCCCAAGTAGCTGGGACTACAGGTGCACACCATCACACCCGGCTAATTTTTCTATTTTTTTGTAGAGATGGGGTCTCATTCTTGGTCAGGCTGATCTCGAACTCCTGACCTCAAGCGATCCTCCCTCCTTCGGCTTCCCAGAGTGCTAGAATTACAGGCATGAGCCAGCACACCCAGCCAAAGCTAAAGTTTTGAATAGTTACGATACTTGTGGAAGGTGACACAGAAAGAAGATGGCAGGACCAGAATTTAAACCCAGCTCCAAAGCCCGTGAAGGCCTGATTCTACACACTTAGTAAGTGAGAAGACAGGCTCTAAGCCAGGAAGAGACCTGCCCAAGGCCAGCTGGTAACTAACTCAGTAGCAGGGATAGGATAAGAATCCACAATCCCTCCAGCCCTTGGTCTTCCTGGTCCCCACCCTCTCCTGCACTGTGGCACAGTTACACTCATGCTCACTCAGACATACACAACCACACACACACAAGCATGCACGCCCACCCACCACCCACCCACACACACACCCACACACATACACACACACACACACACACACACACACACACACACACAGCCTCTCTTACCCCTACTTTGTCAGGCATGCACCTGACCACTTTTGCTTTCCTTTCCAGAGGCTGCCCCTTCTTTTCCTGGACCTGAACCCTCCATAAGATGCAACGAGCATGGCTACAGGTCCTGTGAAGGGCAGAGGCTCACTGGGGTAAGTGACAGAGCTGAAGCAGGGGAGAAGAGCAGGAGATTCCAAGAAACTTCACATCTCACTTATAGTCTGGTTTCTGTCCTGATCACACATTAAATAAGATCCCTTGGCCAGGTGTGGTGGCTCACACCTGTAATTCTAGCACTCTGGGAAGCCGAGGAGGGAGGATCGCTTGAGGTCATGAGTTTGAGACCAGCCTGAGCAAGCACGAGACCCCGTCTCTACTAAAAATAGAAAAAAAGTTAGCTGGGTTTGGTAGCGTGTGCCTGTAGTCCCAACTATTCAGGAGGCTGAGGCAGGGGAATTGCTTCAGCCCAGGAGTTTGAGGCTTCTGTGAGCTAGGCTGGCACCATGGCACTCTACTCAGGTGACAGAGCGAGACTCCATCTCAAATAAATAAATAAATAAGAGCCCTTGTCAGTGACCTCCGTGTTGCCAAACCCAGGGTGCTTGTCAGTGCTCACCTTGTTTGTCCCGTCGGCAGCTTCCCACACTGCTGACGGCTCTCTCCTGGTGGAGCTGCTGCCTCCCTTCTGTGTCTTGGTCCCTTCTGCTTCTCCTACCTCTCTGATCATTCCTTCCCAGGCTCCTTTGTGTGTACTTCTTCATTCCTCAGGGCTCTGTCCTCAACCTCTTTTTTTCTCTTTCTGTATACCCTCTCTGGACAATTTTGATAACCACCACTCATATTATGATGAACTTCAAACCTTTCCTTCCAGCCCAAGACTCTCTCTTGAGCTCCAGACCTCTATATTTAAGTATCTCCTGGATTTCTCCATGGGCAACTCACCTGGTTGCATCCAAACCAACCTCACCTCTCAGCCTGTGCTGGGCTGGCTCCAAAATGTCATGTCAGCACTTCTCCCACATCTGCTGCTTGCAAAGTCCCCTTGATCCCACTTTCTACAGCTCTCTCGAACACATGCTTTCTTCTCCATCCCCAGACCAGTCACCACCATCTCTCCATCCTAGGTCATTACAGCAGCCTCTAGCGGACTTCCCTCCTGCCAGCCTTGCACGTCCTGCTTAGGCCTCACACAGCATCCAAAATTACCTTCCAAAATCTAAATCTGATCATCTCACTCCCCTGCTCAATAACCATCAATGTCACCCCATTGCCTTTAGGATTAATTCTCAAAGCCTGACGTTCAAAGGTTCTCTTCAGTCTCTTTACCCTTGGTTTCCCTTGTCCATACTTCTAGCCATGCCCCTGGATGCCCCAGCCCATAGTTTCACTCTGCTCCCACATATTATGAGACCGTTCTGTCCCAAAAAGACTTGGTGAGAAAGGCCCCTCTCTTCACTTTTCTCTGCTTCTTCCCCAGGCTCCCAGCTCAAAGACAGGGGAATGGATAGTGTGACCCATGAGGTCAGCAGTGGGATGGGGGTCACGGGCTGCCCTTGCTGTGCTCCACCCACCCAGTGCCACCCACCCACTCACCATCATGACATACGTGCTCAGGAACTCGGCCAGGAACTCCCGTATCGGCTGCTTCCGCAGTGCTTCATGCACTGTCGTTACCACCCCAGTGGAGGTCATCCTGGAGCTGCGGGTGGCCCTGAAGCAGCAACCCAAGCCATGGACAGAAAGGAGACTCAAGTCCACCTGCTGCCCATTGGCCCTGAACTGAAGGCTGAGTTAATGGGTAACCCAGCAGACTCACCAACCACACCTCCTCTTGCCCAAGGCAGCTGGGACAGCTAGGATGGGAGACACCTGAGAGCCATAGAGGCATGGAGAGGAGCTGGGGTAGATGGCCAGGCCATGCCCCCTACTTCCTCCAGTCAGGACTGGACCTGTGGGAAGGATGCACAAATGAGGCACCCTTCCCACACCTCCCACACAGGAGTGAGGGGTGGGGAGTTGAAAGTGAAGTCTGTGGTGTAAGCAGCCTCTGGGGAGAAGCAGGGTGGGAGAGAGCAGGCTGAAAAGTGAAGCTCAGTTGTCGTCTGTCTGCCTATCTGCAGGAGCCAGAGCTTTGGGGTCACAGGCCAGGGCCTGGCAACAGTGAGGCACTCTGCAAGCAGCGTGGGTGTGGCAAAGTCTGCTGCTGGGCTCTAGAAATAGCACTGAGCCCTGAAACATGCACCAGGTTCTGCCAAAGATGCAGGGGTCAGCAAAATGCACCAGGATCTGCAACCAGGTCTACACAAACAGATGTTTGTGAGTGAATGAATGAATGAATGAATGAACAAAAGAGAGGGAGGGAGAAAAGGAGGAACTGGATCTTACCTCCTGGTGTATCCTCAGTGCCTAGCATAATGCCAGGCACATAGTAGATGTGCAATAAATATTTGTTGAATGAATGAAAACTGGGGGATGTGTCTTATACTCAACTAGATCCTCAGAGCTTCCTAAAGTGCCTGGCACCTGACAAAAATTTGTTTAATAAGTGCACATTTGGATGGACAGGTAGATGAAAAAGTGAGTTGCAGGTCCCTACATCTGGGTGGAGGGAGAGGTCCTGCTAAATGTGGCCTTAGTGCTTGTTCAGACTGGTGACCCCACCCTCCTCAATGTCTGGATACCTGGAAGCTGACACCAGCCCCTCAACTACCTCACCCTGCTAGGGATAGCAGCATCATTCCTCAGGGTTCCCAAATTCTCCTGGCCTCAGAGCAGCAAAAAGTAAGCAGAGGGCATGAGAGATGTCCAGCCATGGAATAAAATGGAATAAAATATTTTCTACTTTTGTAGCTGAGACCCCATGTTTATATCTCACCCACCCCAGTCCTTGCTCTATTCCTTACACCAGAGAAACAGACCCAGGGCTGAGTCTATGGAGGGGGATGTAGCGTTGCCTGGACAACCCACTGGCTTCCATCCAAATCCAGCTCCCATGCGGCATCATATAGGGGTGCCCTTACAGCCGCCTCAGCCGAAAAAGGGCCTATGAGCAGCCTGATGCAAGTGGGGACCCAAGAACAGTCCTGGGGAGGTACCACAGAGGCAGGGCAGAGGTGGACAGAACAGGAAGCCAAGGACACCAAGAAAAGTCTGGAAGCCTGGCTTCCTCCTCATCACCACACAGCAGGCAAGACACAGTAAAGCAGCAATAACCAACAACCAGCCAATGACCCAAAGATTAACTGGGCTGGGTGCGGTGGCTCACGCCTGTAATCCTAGCCCTCTGGGAGGCCAAGACAGTAGGATCGCTCGAGGACAGGAGTTCGAGACCAGCCTGAGCAAGAGCGAGACCCCGTCTCTACTAAGAATAGAGATAAAAATTATCCGGACAACTAAAAACATATATAGAAAAAATTAGCCGGGCATGGTGGCGCATGCCTGTAGTCCCAGCTACTCGGGAGGCTGAGGCAGTAGGATTGCTTAAGCCCAGGAGTTTGAGGTTGCCGTGAGCTAGGCTGACGCCACGGCACTCACTCTAGCCCGGGCAACAAAGT
Source organism: Lemur catta (assembly GCF_020740605.2). Taxonomy (NCBI): domain Eukaryota; kingdom Metazoa; phylum Chordata; class Mammalia; order Primates; family Lemuridae; genus Lemur; species Lemur catta. The sequence goes on along the minus strand of NC_059137.1, from coordinate 37,870,709 downwards.
GAGACTCTGTCTCAAAAAAAAAAAAAAGATTAACTGAATGCCTGGCATTCCTACTATGTTCAGGCACTGCAGCAAAGGACACTGGTGTGATCCCAGATCTTTGGAGGAAAAACAATTAATTAAGCAATTACTATAAACTGTGATGAGCATTGCCACAGGTGAAGAGTGGGTACCACAGGAGCATGTGGAGGAAGGGAATGGCCTAGAGGAGGGGGTAGGAGGCTCTCCCAGAGTAGGGAAATCTAGGTCAAGGCTGGCCAGGTAAAGGAGCATCTGGGGAGGCGGGTGACAGTTCTGGGCATAGAAATGGCAGGTGCAAAGGCCTGCAGCTATGACAGGATGTGTAGAGGAATTCTGCAAGGATGGGCTAGGCAGAGGAGGAGGGAAAGTGGCACAAGATGGGCAGAGAGGGGCCAGGGCGAGGTGACGAAGGACTCATGGCCCACGTTAGAGACTCTGAACTCAACCAGAGGACCGTGGGGGCCAGGTGGAAGATCTCGACAGGAGGGCTGCCTCCCCCGTGGAGGCCAGAGTGGAAGAAGCAGCGCGGAGTCATGGCGAGTCTCGGGAGCCCTCTCACAGACTGTGAGGGGTGAGGGCAGCCTGAGGCTAAGGAGGCCACCGTGAAGATGGCCAGAGGGCACAGTCAACCTGAGAGACTTGGTGTTTGATTAGAGAGGGGAATGGAGAGGGGAGGCTCAGTGATGACCTCAGATTCTAGCTAGAGCAGCAGAATGACCAGCATGGGGCAGAGAAGCTGTGGGTTTAGGCAGGAGAATGATGAGGTCCTTTCAAGATACATTGAGGAGCCTGCTAGACACTTAGGTGGAGATGACCCATAAGGAGGCAGCTGGTCTTGTGGTCCTGCTTAGATGCACATGTGGAGGTCACCAAATGTGGTGATAGATGGTCGTTTGAGCCATGGGCATGGATGAGATAGCTCAAGGAGAAGGTATAGAAGGAAAAGAGAGTATCCAAGAAAAGTAGCCTATAAACCAAGAAACTAACAGCCAACCAGATTACCTAAGTAATCTGCTAACCAAGAAACTAAATAGCTAACAACTTACCCTTTGACTCATTAATCTAGCAGCTTAACCAACTGACTCTCCTGTTAATCAGCTATTAAATCATTTAATTACTCTCCTATTAACTCATGTAATTATCTAATCAACTAGTCAACCATAAACTATCCAACTACCCTAAAGCCAACCATTCAACCTGCTAAGCAACATTTCTCCATTCAACAAACATTTATTGAGTCAGGCACCAGGGATACAAAGTCAAAAACCAGTCTCCACCCTTGGGTTGCTCCACTTAGTGGAAGAGACGGTTATGGCAACACCACCAGACAAGGGGAAGCCTGGGACCGAGGGAGCTCAGGGGAGGGCTGGGAGGCGAGGCCTGAAGAGAGTTCTGACACGTGGCAGGTAGTGGCCTGAAGGCCGTGGGCAAGGAGGGCGGTGTTAGAAAGAGTGGAGGGAGGCACACACACTCTACATATTTTAGGAGCCTGGTGACTAGCCGTGAGGCCTGGAGGAAAGGGAGGTATCAGGACATGACTTGGACTTCTGGCTTGAGCATCTGAGGAGAAGGGAACCCTGACTGAGGCAAGACACAGGAGGATGAGTGGACGTAGGGAGAGTGGGGGAGGCTGTTTTCAACTGGGATCTGAGCTGCCTATGGACACCAGTGGGTCTTTGGAAACAGGATCTAAAGCCAAGGAGAGAGATGTGGGCCGGAGACAGCAATGTCATCAGCACATCAGTACAAAGGGGCACTATTCGTTCTCTCGATTTAAGAGTGCACAAACAGGCAAATATCCCTGCTTGCGTGGAGCTGACTGCAGTGGAATATATAAGCAAGCACATTTGTTTGTCAGAAGGTAGTAAGTCCCGTGGAAACAATAGAGCAAGGAGAGGGGAACTGGGAGTCCAGAGGGTGGGGTGGGGTGTTTGAAATAGGGCCGTCAGGGTGAGCCTCATGAGAAGGTGGCATTTGAGCAAAGACAAGAGGCAAGAGAGTGGGCAGAGTGGGTAACCGTGGGAAGGGCGTTTCAGGCAGAAGGGATAGTCACTGGAGGACTCTGAGCGTGTTTGAAGAAAGCAACGGAGGTCAGTGTGGCTGGAGTAGGGAGAGCAGGCAGCCAGGGGCGGGGGTGGTCAGAGGGTAAAGGGGACCAGATAGGCAGAGCCTTGGCTGCTGCAAGGATTCTGGTTCTTGTTCACCCTAGAGAGCTGAGCCTGAGAGGGAGAGAGGTAGTTCCATTCAGCTGAGTGCCACCTACACGGGGACAGTCAGAGCCCACTGACCCATCGCCGACCCTCATCCAGGATTCTCTGAGCCTCCCTCACCTCAAGTCCCAGCCTGAGCTTCGGCTGTCCAACGGGGGGTGAGAGACAGGTGGGAGAGGCCCTTCTTCTGGGGCCCCATGGGCTAGGGGCAGGTGGGAAGGAGGGGGTCTGGGGAGAGCAGCTGCCACAGGGAGAGGCTGGGGGTGGGGCAGGGAGGCAACACTGAAGTGCTGAGCAGAGGATGGGGCTGGGGATGGGGAATGGGATGGGGTGCTTACCGCCTCTGCCCGATTACTTGAGACATATTTTATCTTTCAGATTTTTAGATGCTGTGGAGCCAAAGAGAGGTTACTAGGGCTGGGCGACATGGAACTTAGCCCCACCTTCCCACTGGGCCTCAGCGCCCCAGGGGAGACAGCTCCTGCTGGTACCACCCCTTCAACCCAGCCAAGCGGGTGGGGGGCTGCCTCAGCCCCTGCGGAAACGGAAACGCCCTGGAGTTCCCGCACCACCACCCTGCCCGACCAGGCCCTGTGGAGGTCCTCCTGACCTCCCCAAGTCTGCTTCCCGGCTCTGGACCTCGGTAATGCCCTCCACCTCCCCTCAGTGGCTCCAGCCTCTCGTATCTGAGTATTACGCCATTAGTCTAACCTCAAGCCCTCTTGCTGCTGACTTAAACTGTGACTTTCCAGGATCTCTTCCTTGTGTGCACACACACACCCACACACACACATGAGGAATACACAGGAGCCCTAAAAATTCATTTGGTCCATGCACCTCAAAACAAAGTCTACACTCTCACCTTCCTTAAAATTCCCGCTTGTACTCCCAATTTTCTCTCAAACTGACAGCATGAAGGTAACCCTTTGAGTTTCCTCATCCTGTTTGTGCTCCTCATTCTCTAGGCCAATTCCCTCGAGCTGCAGCACAAATTCACATCCCCAGCCCTGATGGCAGAAACCCTCTAGCCCCAGCCCCAGGCCCTCGGGAGGAGCCTCCAGTGGGTGTAACCACTCCGGCAGGCCAGCAGTTGGCTTGTCTCTGACCTGCTTCCCTCTGCTCTGGTCCAGTGCAGCTGGTCTTCATCTCTCTCGTCGTCCCACCCCATGCTCTGCTGACAGCCCAGCCCCATATATCCTCCCATTTCTGCTCCACCTCTGGTCCTTCCAACAGTCAACTTAGAGATAAGGAAACTGAGGCCCAGAGAGTGGGCGTGATGTGCCCATATCACACAGCAACACAGGACAGCACCAGAACAGAAAGCCAGGCCTTCAACTCCCAGCTGGGGCTTCCTCCCCGGACAATCCTACAGCCACACCTCCTCCCTCTATGGTCCCCAGGGAGTGGCCCTTCTGGGCCTGGGCCCTGGGGAGGCCACCCTGCCCCCGACCTTCCTGAAGCCCCACTCACCCTGCTGAAGTGCCTTATGATTCTCAGCATCTGCCCTGGGAGCTTCTCAGTTAAGGCAGATCTTGATCTTGTTCCTCCATGGCTGTCCCCAGCTCAGGCTGCACCCCTAGCTGGAGCTCTGCCGTCCCTGTCTCCAGTCTAGAGCCCGCCTCTCAACCCCCCAGGGCAGCCTCGAGGGCTGCTCCTGCTCTTCCAGGGGAGAGGTCAGTAGAGCAGGGGTTTGGCTGTTGCCACTTGAGCCAAGTCCAGATGTACTGCCCAAAATATCATCCGTCCACCTGCCAGTGGCGCCGCGGAGACCGAGTTCTGAGGCAGCCTTTGTGAGGTCAGAGGTAGAGCTCGCATGCTGGGCCTCACAATCGTAGAGGAAAGGCCTGTCCTCCAAGCCTCTCTCTGGGCCAGAGCCTGAGGAAACCCTCCCAGAGCCTCAGGTCTGGGGAAGGCTACAGAGGCTCCTGAGCCCCCAGCCATGGGGAGAGCTTCACAGAATGGGGACTTCGCAGAAATTTCTGGAGATCAACAGCCAGGTGGAGGGGTGGGAGGGTGGATACCCTGGGTCAGTCCTCCAGGAGCCCTCAGTGTGAAGAGGGAAGGGGAGACTCAGGCCTGATTTTCAGAGTCCCCCAGCCTGAGAGGAAGGAGGACACATAAGCCATACGTGCAGGGAAACCACAGTCTGAGAGGGTAGAAACCCAGGCCTGGTCCTCTGGGAGCCCCGGTCTGAGGCCGGCAGGGGGAAATGTAGACCCTGTCCTCAGGAAATGCCTCCCTTAGGAAAGGCAAGAGAGATCTGAGAAGTGGCCAAAGCTGGAACAGGGTGTAAGGCTTTGGCTCAGGGCTGTGGGAGCTCAGGAACCGAGGCAGGGTTGGGGGAGCCAAGGACCAGCTGTGGTCCAAGAGGATTTCTCGAGCCAGGACCTGGCTGGGCCCCAAAGGATGGGGCAGGCAGTTTGGGATTTGAACAGGTGACCCGTGCTGAGACAGGAGTTGTCGCTGGTCTGCAGAGTGTAAGATACCTGCCAGGTGAGTGAACTGTGGGTCACTCCCACTGGAGGCTCCTCCCGAGGGCCTGGGGCTGGCGCTAGAGGGTTTCTGCCATCAGGGCTGGGGATGTGAATTTGTGCTGCAGCTCGAGGGAACTGGGCTAGAGAATGAGGAGCACAAACAGGACGAGGAAACTCAAGGGTTACCTTCATGCTGTCAGTTTGAGAGAATATTGAGAGTACAAGCGGGAATTTTAAGGAAGGTCCAGGGAGCTTCTGCGGCCCAGCAGCCCCTCATTGATGGAAAAGGATTTGATTGCCCAAAGCCCAGATCCAGGAATGAAACTGTCCTCTAGAGGGTGCCAAAGACCAAGCCAGGTCTGGAACCTGCATAGGCACAGTCCCCACCCCTCCCAGCTCACCCAGCAGGAGGAGGCTGCAGTCCAAGGGCTTCGTTTCTAGTCAGGCGTCCTCTGTAAGGAGCTAACTCTTCCACTGTGGCCTCAGAAGCCTGAGCCTCTGCCCCTCACGCTCCTCTGCAGATTCTAAGTGAGTTCATGAGGGCAGAGACGTAGCCCTGGAAGTGGGAGAGACCTGCCATATTCCCTTCGTATGTGTGCTGTCAGGGTCAGGGATGAGGTAAGACCAGAAGTGGAGCTGTGTGGGCCAGTGGCGCAGTGGATAACACGTCTGACTACGGATCAGAAAAGTGGAGCTGGGGTCTTGGATGAGGTCAGAGCCTGGGCAGAGTTGGATTGGACTGGGGTCAGGTTGGTGAGAGAGGGAACTGGGGTCTGTGTTGAGGACCGGGATCAGGCCCTAGGCTGGATGCTGGGGATGGAGAGGTGGAGAAGACACAATCTCATCTGTCCTTTGGGAGAGACAGGTAAGTAGCAGGTAACTTAGGAGACTCCATGGTAAGGTGGAAGGAATATAGGCAGCAGCTAACCCAGTATGGAGGGAACAAGGGTCTTCCAGAACAGGTGACATGGGGGCAGAGTCCTCCAAGATAAGCAGGGGGAGGAGGGGAATGAGGATATTTGAAGCCATCTGAAGCCTGATCAGATTGTGAGAAAACCTGGGAAGTGTGCCTGGCATGCAGAGGGCTGGAGAACTGGGCAGAAGTAGACCGTGAAGGGCTTTGTCTGCTGGGCCAAGTGGTTCAGACTATCCTGAGGGCCTGAGGAGCCTTGGAAGGGTTCTAAGGAAAGAGAAGAGCAAAGTAGCCAACCTGGGGTTCCTGAGGCCCCGGGGCATCCTGCAGGCCCGGGTGCAATTGGGACTGGGCTCGGTAAAGGGGTCTTGCTGGAGAAAGAGAACAGGAGATATCAGCCCCTGGGCACTCACTGCAGGAGTCCACGGGATTGCCCAGGAAGCACCGGGAGTGGGGCAAGGGCCAGGGGGTGGATTCTTGGGAACAGGAGATGACTGAGAAGCAGCAGGGGAGAGGGAGATGGAAACCCGGACACTGGGCTGCCCAGACGGCGTGGGAGCCGGCAGGTGGTTGTGGCCCCAGACTTGGGTGCTGGAGGGACCAGCCAGCCAAGTGTTTACAGAGAACTGCAGTGAAGAGCTGGAGGGGATGGATGATGTCCGGCAGCACTGAAGAAGCACAGGCCAAGGGGGCAGAAAGTTCAACTGTGGAGAGAAGAGAGGCAGCTAAAGCGGCCACCAGCGTGGGAGTCAGGGTCAGACTTTCGAAGCAGGTTAGTCTGGACACGGCCTGGGGGGTCTCTGGGGCCAATGGGGATAGTGTGGGGCAGAGAAGGGACACCTGGGGTCTTTTCTCCACAGGGTGGGCTCTGTGAAGTAGGGTTGAGTAGGGTTACCGGATAAATAAAAGATGCCCCTTTAAATTCGAATTTCAGAGACACATGCAATATGTGGGACAAACTTATACTAAAAATGTATTCGTTGTTTCTCTGAAACTCATATTTAACTTGGTATCCTACTTTTTTTTTTGGAGACAGAGTCTTGCTCTGTCACCCCATCTAGAGTGCAGTAGCATCAACATAGCTCACAGCAAACTCAAACTCCTGGGCCCTAGGCTCAAGTGATCCTCCTGCCTCAGCCTCCCAAGTAGCTGGGACTGCAGGCACACGCTGCCATGCCCCACTATTTTTTTCTATGTTTTGTAGAGATGGGGTCTGGCTCTTGCTCAGACTGGTCTCGAACTCCTGGTCTCAAGTGATCCTCCCACCTCGGCCTCCCAGAGTGCTAGGATTACAGGCGTGAGCCATAGTGCCTGGCCTGACATCCTACATTTTTGTTTGCTGAATCTGGCAACCCTAGCTGTGAGCCTCAGTGAAGACCCATCCAGATGCTTTACATGCTGAAGTGGATTTGAGTCCTAGCTGGGCATCAAATTCACTGTGCCCTTGGCTCAGTCCCTGCTCCTGGGCCTCTGTTTCCCCACCTATAAAACAGGGTTGGAAGATATGAGGTCCCTCTATCCAGCTGATTTAAGCGTCCAAACACAGCCCGGAAAAAAAGGTTTGTGAAGGCAGCAGCAGACCATTAGGTCAAAACTAATTTGGTGGAGATGATAAATTGGTTGATGAATTGGTAATATTGGTGCACTAAGGGACAATTTTTGCAAACATTGTTGTGTCTTTGGTCCCCATTCTGGAAATTATTTGGTTTTCCAATTCTAATTTTGTCTGTAGTACAATTATATTTGCTAGTGAAAGGTTGGAAATCACCCAATGTCCATCAACTCTCCTTTCTTACTACACTAAAAATCTCACAGTGTGGGCCGGGCGCGGTGGCTCACGCCTGTAATCCTAGCACTCTGGGAGGCCGAGGCAGGTGGATCGCTCGAGGTCAGGAGTTTGAGACCAGCCTGAGCGAGACCCCGTCTCTACTAAAAATAGAAATAAATTATCTGGACAACTAAAAATATATATAGAAAAAATTAGCCGGGCATGGTGGTGCATGCCTGTAGTCCCAGCTACTCGGGAGGCTGAGGCAGTAGGATCGCTTAAGCCCAGGAGTTTGAGGTTGCTGTGAGCTAGGATGATGCCATGGCACTCACTCTAGCCAGGGCAACAAAGCGACACTCTGTCTCAAAAAAAAAAAATCTTACAGTGTGAACTGGTGATTGGGGACATTAATGTTCACCTAGCCAAAACTTAAGAATTTATGAACACATAGCCAAACAAGTCAAGCAGACATAATTAATTTTCTGTCACTGGACTGGAAATTTTTAAAAATTTTTTAAAATTCAGCACTGAAGCCCGTTCTAAGTAAAAAAATAAATAAATAAATAAAAAATAAATTTAAAAAATTTCAGGTCCTTTTCTTTTAGTATTTTATTACCTAAAATACAACCACTATTAACATTCTGGTAGATGTATATGTATATATATATTTATATATACATACATCCTCTCCTCATTTTGTCAACAATAAGTAGAATGATACATAAAGTTTTGTAAGACACTTTTTTTCATTCCAACATTAACTGAGAATATCTTCCCATGCCAATAGGTCCACATCCATATCATGCATGTGGCTATACAACATTCCATCTGATGGATATTCCATAATGTAGAATCCCCCTGCTAGTGGGCGTTCTGATTGTCTTTAATTTTTTTTTTATTTCACCCACCCCCCCTCCCAAGATTGTCTTTAATTTTAAACGTATCCAACTCCTCTCTATTATGAACAGTGTGGGGCAAACACAATTGGCTGAAACCCAATTAGGAATGAAAATGCAAATCAAAATTTTTAAAAATCAGAATGAAGAAACAAAAATGGCTAAAGATGCTAAAAAGTCCTCTGAATTTCTTTCAAATGCCCCCAAAACTGTTGACCTATTAAAAACTATCATTTCAATTAGCCAGCCAACTAAAAATAGAAACAAAAACAAAAAAAACTAGCTGGGCATGGTGGGGCGTAGCCTGTAGTCCCAGCTACTCAGGAGGCTGAGGCAGGAGGATCGCTTGAGCCCAGGAGTTTGAGGTTGCTGTGAGCTAGGCTGATCCCAGGACACTCTAGCCTAGGCAACCAACAGAGCAGAGCTCTGTCTCAAAAAAAAAAAAAAAAAAACACTAATCATTTCAATTAATTGCCTCAACCAGCATACCATTTGATTAACTTATCATGTAAGTAAGTTACACTTGTGGTTTTTTCAGATTCTTTTGAGCCACAGAATCCTTTGTGTAACTCAGGAGCCCATGATGTAAACAGGTAAGGAAGGAGCTGCAATGGCTCCGGGGCAAGGATGGGGGTGGGAGGGCAATGTAGGTCCCTCCAGAAATGCTGGTCTCTCTGGACTCACCCGAAGCCATGAAGATTCTAAGACTGCTCAAAAAGAAAAGACCCTTAAGCCTCACCCAGATAAGTGTCCCCTTCCAAACTAATTTTTCAGCTCGGAAAACAGATTCAGAGCAAGGTACCAACTTGCCTAAGATCACCCAGAACTAGGGACATCCAGACTAGGGCTCTGCCCTGCCCCAGGAGGCCAGGCTCCACCACCTAGGTGGGTGGGCTGAGGAGGTGCCAGGGCACAGGCAGGACCCAGGATGGTCTTTAACTCTTGACACCCACCAATTATCAGAACTCCACACCCCCAGCCCAGGTTCTCATCCTTCTTAGAGCCATACATGGGCCTCCAGGACAGAGCAGATGAAAACTAAGGAGGACAGGATCAGGCACAGCCACTTACCCAAGGGCAAAGATCCTATAAATCAAGGAACGAGAATTCAAACCCAGACCTGCTCTACTCTGAAACCCATGTCAAACTGCCTAACTTGGCATCTGAAACCAGGGATAGAGCTCAGGTCTGTCACTTTGTAGTATGAGCTGGAGTTATCAGGGAAAGCTTCCTGGGGGAAGGGGTTCTTGTTAACAGAAGCAGCCAGGAGATAACGCTGAAGGAATTTATCTGCATGTGTGAGAAGCATTTGTGTCTTTCCATATGTCTATATGTGAACATGTGTCTGTGTGAATGGACAGGGGTGTGTGTGCACATGTGTGTGTGTGTGTATGCATGTTCTTATCTGTGTCTGGTTTTGCATGTGAAAGCTTCTCTGTGGAGATAAACACACACACACAGAGTTGTGCACACATGAGCATGCACCCATTCTACTGGGTTAATATTTTCCTGCCTGCGTCAGCACGGTCCCAGTCAGTGGGCAGTTCCATGCAGGTACGTGCCCTATCTGATCTGGTCAGGGGCTGTGGGTCTGGAACAGGGGTCTTGGGGGTGGGCAGGGAGCCCATCTCAGTTCCCCCAGGGCAAGCTACACGCTCTCCACTCTCCTGCTCAGCCTGAGAAGGGAGGCAGCCCCAGTGTGGTGTGACTGCCTTGCCTCCCCACTCACACTGAGGGCTCCCTGGTGGTGCAACCTCCCTGCCTCCCTCCAGATGAACAAAGCCAGCCGCTCCCTGACATACCCTCCTCCTCCATCATCTCTGCTCAGATCCTGAGGCTTCTCTATGCATCGCTGTCCCTTTGAGGACAAAGGGAACAGAGACCCTGGGAAATGCTCATAACAAGCCCTCCTTCAGCAAGAAAGCAGCTTTGAAATGTTCAAGTGAGCCAGTGGGAAGGTGGAATTCTATTGCCAGCTTTCCAGGAACACAGTGATTGCACCAAGGGCCTGTGCAGAGGAGGTCTGTGTGGGCAGGGTCTGGGACACTGGCATTGAGCCTCAGCCAGGAAGCCTTGGTGGAACATGGGGACCCCAGGCAGGGTGGGGCCTTCCCGGTTCCTGGGCCTCTCCCTGTGTCACTGGAGGGTCCTCCCACACCTACACTAGTCCCTAGGGTGCAGGCTGGGCCAGACTGGGTTGGACAGGCAGACACTGTCTCTTCTGCTCTTGGCAGAGCCCAAGGCCCAGGGTGAGTCAAACCCAGGTGTCCTGGCTCCTAGCCCAGCTTGAGGATGCCCCAGTGCATCTCCAAATGGGAGAGACAAGGATGGAGCATGGAGGGAGGGAGACCGTCACCTCTGCGATTATGCCCCACACTGCAGCCTTTGTGCCTTCTCACCTCCCTGGAGCTCCGTCTCTGGGCAGTCTCTGCCACAGCCTAGGGCCCCATTCTGACTTTCTTAGGCCCTTGGCATTTTCTTTATTGTGGTAAAAAATGCATAACATAAAATTTACCATCTTAACTATTTTTAAGTGTACAGTTCAGTAGTAAGTTATTCACATTGTTGTGCAGCTGATTCCCAGAATTTCTTCATCCTGCATAACTGAAAGTCTATACCCATTAAACAACTCCCCATTTCCCTCCGCAGCCCCTGGCAACCACCACTGTACCTTCTGTCTGTATGAATTTGACTATTCTAGATACCTCGTGTAAGTTTACTCATACACTATTTGTCTTTCTGTGATTGGCTTATTTCACTTAGCTTAGGGTCCTGAAGGTCCATCTATGTTATAACATGTATGAGAATTTCCTTCCTTTTTAAGGCTTAATAATATTCCATTGTGTGGATATACCACATTTTATGTATCCATTCGTCTATCCATGAACACTTGGGTTGCACTATTGTGAATAATGCTGCTATGAACATGGGTGTGCAACTATCTCTTCGAGATCCTGCTTTCAATTCTTTTAGATATCTATGCCCTTGGCATTTTTGCCTTTTTGGGCCCCTTCCTCCAGAAAAAAAAAAATTTAATTTTATAATATTTTTATAACTGTACTGGCATAAATATATTGATAATATTGAACATCTTCAGTCTACAAGTTCATTTTTTTCTTATTTTGAAGCAAATTAAAACATTTTTGGGGGCCAGGTGCAGTGGCGCATGCCTGTAATCCCAACACTTTGCAAGGCTGAGGTGGGAGGATTGCTTGAGCCCAAGAGTTTGAGGTTACAGTGAGCTATGATCATGTATGTCACTGCACTCCAGCCTGGGCAACAGAGCAAGACTGACCCTGTCTCTAAAAAAATAAAAAAATTTAAAAATTTAAATTTAAAAAAAGACATTTTGTGAGCCCTTAGGTAAAACATTTTCCTGGGTGCTGTGCCTACTGTATGTAAGGGAGACGGCAGCCCGGCACGTCTCTCAGGTCCTCTTCCAGCACACAGCTGCTGCCACTCCCCAGTCTCCACCTGCAGCCCAGAGCTTACCCCACTGCTCAAGAACAAGCGATCCGGCTCCCTCTCATTGTTGTCCCTCTTATGTGTCCAACGGACATGTCTACCTTCACCTGTCCCAAACTAGACCTCATCTGACCTTCCCCCCATCTGCCCCTTCCCAAGGGCCTGTCCCAGGGAATGTTCCTCCCCACCACATCTCTGGAGCTTTCCCTGCAGGAGTCACTCATCTGCTCCCTCTTTTGTGGTCCCCTCAGTCTGTCCCAAATCTATTCCACCCCCAGGAGTCTCTCTGTGGATCTCCCAGTCTGCATCTCCCCTCACCCTTTCTCCATTTCACAGCGACATTTCTAGCCCCCAAGTTGCCATGATTCCCCTGTGCTTGAAGTCTTCCAAGCCTCCCTCCCCAAGATGCACAGGAAAACTCCAAGCAGCACAGCCTGGACTTTTCAGCTGTGCTGTTCCATGCCTTTACACCTGCGGTTACTTCCCCTGCTTCCTCGATCTGCCCGAACAGCTAATGTCTTCCTGGGCCAACTCAGGTGCCCCTCCTCTGTGAAGCCTTCCCTCTCAGCCCAGGCGGAGTGGAGGCCAGTTTGTCCTGGCTTGCAGAGCACCTGTCTGCACCTTTGCCACAGCACTTGCTACCCTTTTGACAAATCTTTCTGTTTGCCTTCCCTCCAACGCTGTTAGGACAAGCCCTGCGTGCTTTCATTTGAGATTCCCCAGAACGTGAGCACTGAACTGGTATTAATTGAGAGAATATAAGAATGATTATGATTTAGTGATGTGATTGTGGTTGACGTTATGGTCGGATGGAAGAATAGCAAGGAAATGAGGACATGTTGGTGAATGAATTTAGAAGAGAGTCAGTGAGGGTTGGGAGAGGGACCCTCCTGAGACAGACGACAGCTTGCTCAGCTCTAGAGTGATGGGCTAGGTGCCTCTGTTGCCTTGTTCTATGCCCACGAGGGTATCCAGAGAGCTAGTCTCATCATCTGTACCCCTTCCTGTCTCAGCTAGCTGGGGAGGGGTCCAGGTGCTTCCAGCTAGGGGCACCTGCCCCACTGTGGCAGGTGCCAAAGTCCCTCCTATTCCCACAACTCTGAGCCCTCCTCTTGATGTTCCTTAGCCCCAAGATGAGCATCTTAGGGCAGGCTTGCCATGGCAGGAGAGACAAGGAAGAGGGCAGGAGGATGTGACCGAACATAGAGTGAGTGTGAGTGGAGTTGGAAGGGGTGGGGGCAAGTCAGTGGTGCTGCCCATGCCAGGCTAAGCTGACCCAGAGAGCCTAGCACCCCTTGTAGGGTCAGCACATTGTACTTCAGTCCCAGAGAAGGCTTCCCTCCAATCATGCAGAGGCCAGAGGAGCAAGGGCGGTGGATGCGGAGTGAGCAGAGATGACTTCCCAGAGCCAGGCCCGCTCAAGAGATGCCCAACCCCAAATCCTAGAGACATGCCCACATCCCTTTAAAGCATTTCTAAATGAAAATTTCAAGCATGCACAAAAGTAGATATGAATCTCCATTATCTAGATTATAGAATCATCAACTAGTTTAATCTATATTTTTCTTCTAAAGTATGTTAAAACAAATTCCAGCCACTTTGTAATTTTATTCCTACATTTTTCAGTGTTCATCTCTAAAACATACGAACATTTTCTTACATAATCAGTGTCATACCTAACAAAAACGAACAATTCCATGGAATGATCAAATACCTGCAATTGTTTCAAAGTGTCTTTTTGCACTGATTTGTTGGTTTATTTGAGTCAGGATCTAAACAAGGTCACATATTACATTGAGTTAAATGTTCTCTTAAATAAGAGAGCCCCCCCTTCTGAGATCTTAATTTGTTTATGTCACTGGCTTGCTGAATAAATGTGGTCCTATAGGAAGTGCCATGTTCTGGATTTGTCTGTCTACTTCCTTGTAAGGTCATTTAGTTTTTCCTCCATCTCCTGTGTTTCTTAGAATATACAAGAAGTTAGCTCTAATGGTGTAATTTTATTTAGGTCTGATTGTTTTGTGTGGGATGAGGCAGAGAATGCTTTGTAGACGGTGCTGTGTACTTTCTGTTGCATCCCATCAGGAGACACATAATGCCTAGTTGCCCCATGCTAGTGACGCTGACCAATCAGTGGGCCCAAGGGGTGACAGCCTGACCCCTCCATGACCACATTCCCTCCATCAGTCCTTCACCTTCTGGTTGTATCCTTTGGTTTCTACTTAAATCAATTTCAAAATCTTTCCACAAGAAAGCATGTTAAAGGAAAAGCTCCAAGCAGCAATTTCTTACCCTTACTCTTACAGGAAAGAAAGAGTCTAAAAATGATGGAGTCTCAGGTACCAGGTTAATTGGAGCATGGAGGAGAGTCAGGATGAGAGGCACATGGTGACGAGGATAACAGAAAGACTGAGGTGGTGGAAGAAAAGAGCAGTGGAAAAACCCAGGGACAACCTGGCCAGGAGCCTGAGTTTGGGGCTGGTTTGAGGTTTTCCTATTCAGGGCCCCACCTACGTGATGAGTTGTTTGTAGCTCAGGCTTTATGGACAGACAGACCTGAACTTGAATCCAGCTCAGCTTCTTAATCTGCGTTGGCTGACTAAAAGCAAGATATTTAACTGGTCATCTTCATCTGTAAATGAAAATATTAGTGGTTACCTTGCAGAGTCGTTGAGAGAATGAATTGAGTTGGTAAGGGGCATGGCAAGTGCTTGGCACACAAAATACTCTGGGTGGTGGCTAAGAAGCCTGTTTGAGGAAGGGGAACCCTGTACTTCATGCCTCCTACCCATCTCCAGCCCTGAGGGACTCTTGCCTGAAGCCAGGGCCAACCTAGAAGGGCTGCAGGTAGAGTATAATGTGCTCATGCCACAGACAGCAGGGACGATGCCCAGGGACTTCCACCCACATCTTCAGCTGCTCCAGCCCAGCGACTGGTCTCCCAGCTATTCCCATTGCAGCCTGGTGGCTCAGCTCTCTGATGTGAACTCCTAATCCACTCTTAGGATCTGGGAGCCGGGCTGCCCCAGGCATCCTGAAATCGCCCGCCCAGTGAACAGGCCACAGGCTCACTGAGCAACTGGGAGACCCAGGCGTGACAGGGCTGGGGCAGGCAGCCTCCTGGGGAGCCCTTGCCTGCGGAGCCCACTGGGGGCAGGGTGTAGATTCCCAAGTGATTCCTCCCTCGCTGGGAACAAAGCAAGTGCGCAATGAATGTATGTTGAGAGAATTGGGTTCCCCCTGCCCTGAGTGGGAGTGAAATGGTTTTTCAGGGACGGCGAGTCTCCCTATGGGGGGCGGAAGTGGGAAGTGTCTTGGGCATCCCCAGGAATGCGTGGCTCCAAGACCCTGAGCCCCGGGCAGGAGCAGCTGGGGTGGACAGAGGGAGCTCCTCACTCCTGTTCCAGCCTGTTTCTTCCCGCCCTGCCAGCTCCCACCCACAACCCTGCCCCCAGTTAGCCTTCCACTTGCTTTCTGCAGCAGCTGAGACGCTCGGTGGGATAGGGTGGGAAGGGGAGACCCCACCCCCCAGACTCCCAGCCACATCCTTTTCTCAGCACCCATGAGGCTGGCACTAGCGCCCCTGCTGGTGGTCTAAGCGACGCCTTTGGCCTGAATCCTTTGGAGGAACCACCCACCATCCCCCATCTCCATTACCCCACAAGGCACTGACAGGGCCCGCCTTAGCCCCAGGGTCCTGCTCAGAGGGGAGACACATGACTCCATCCAGCCCAGCCCACGATCCTTAGTTGTGGCTTCCAAGTTTTCTTTTCCACCTCACCTGTGTTGCTTTCTTTGTTTGTTGACTTTAGTGCTGTCTCTGTTTGCTCTGGCTAAGCCAGGATGAAAACTCAGAGCCCAGAAGTGTGAACTTGAGAGAAAGCAAGCTGGGGGGCTGGGGCGGGCGGGGAGGGAAAGATGTGAGCTGGTTCCCCTCTTCAGTCTGGAGTTCACTGCTGTTTACCCCTGCAGGCAAGCAGCGTTGGGGCCTAGGGGCAGGAGTGGGTGGAGAGAATTTCCCAGCCTCACCGAGGGCAGGTCTTGGCCTGTCACTTTGATAATTTGTTTTGAAGCTCAGCCCCAGAACTCTAAAGGCCTCACAACTCCAGTTGGTTTGAACACCTCTTACAGGAAAATACAAGTTCCCTGGAGATTGCTACCCGATCTTAGCCCCCAGTGCTTCAACTGAACAGCACAGAGAACACCACCATCCTCCATGCAAAGCCCCCAGCACCAAGGCTTCCTGACTTTCCATACACCTCCATGAGAGTCTGTCACCCAACAGCCCTGTGAGGTGGCCCCACAGGAATTATTGCCCCCTGTCATTTTATCATGGGAAAGCTGAGCCCCAGAGAGGGTAAAGGAACATCTCCAAAGTCACTAAGTGAGAGCTTGGAGGAGTCCAGGCTTCCTGGCTCCTGGCCCAGACTCTTTGCTCTACTTCAAGCATCTCCTAGATCATGTAGCATGATGGGAAGGCAGCACCAGGCCCCGGGCACTGGGTCAGGCGCCATCACACCTAGTCATGGAGTGTTCACACAGCACATGCCAGCGCATACAGCACCACACACACCGGGGGCATGTGCAGCCCAGGGCTGACGTGCTCACCCCATATCACTGCAGACCAGATACCACCAGGATCCTTATGTCCTTCCCACCCACAGAGGGGATAAGAGAAAGCTCTGACTCAATGCCCACCTGCCACTCACTACACCTGGCCTGCCTGTGTGGCCTGTGGTGTGTGCCTGCCCTCACCAGATTAGGATGGGGAAACCACCCTGGCCTGCAGCCAGGGACTTAGGGATAAGCTTAAGGAAGCTGCTGCTGTCACCATAGGCTTAGGGCACCCAGCTCTGCTGCTGCTCCAGCCCTTCTTGGAAAAGATGATCTGTCATCAAGGAGCCCTCCCCACCCACCACCACCCAGGCCTCCTTCTCTGATGTCTTACCAGGCTATGAAGCTGCATCCCTCTTTCAGAGTGACACTTGTACCCATGCTCATGTGCTCCTGGAAGTGCTGTGTGTTCACCCACGTCACTTCGGCCTCCTGCCACATGCACCCTTCACACCCAGGCTATGTGAGCTGTGTGCACAGGGACTTACTGTATATGCATAGTCAGACACAGGTGCACATCTCAGACCCAGGCATGTAATGCAACATATGCATGCACTCATATAGATGAACACACAGGTGCTGCACTCTGCATACCCCTTTCGCCTTCCAGAATAAGGGCCATTTGAAGGGGAGGGGTGAGTCACCTGCCAACCCATGGGACCTGCTGAGCCAGCAGGATAGGAAGCCCCAAGTTGAGAGCTGTGGCCTCAGGGGACCAACACACCACATGGGGCCTGCCCTGCTACCAGCTTCCAGTGCCCCCCAACCCTCAACCTCCACCCTTATTATCTCCTGCCCACATTATCGGCCAGAACTTATGCCAGAAAAGCACATCTATTCCTTTAAAATATATATCTGCTGCTGAGCTGTCTGCCACTGTGCCTCAAGGGCTACCATCAAACTTGTGCTCTTAAATACAGATGTCCTCAAGGAAAAACCAGGTGGCAGCAGGACCCATCCTCTCTTTCCTCTGTCCAAACCCCAAGCTCCTAACTAAGCTCCCTCCATGGAAGCACTTCTTGTTGATGATAACTCACACATCTCACTCCTCTTAGCTCACACACTCTTGAGCAGAGAGCCCCATCCTAGGCCCAGACAGGCTTTGTCTCCTCCTGCCCTCTCTCACCTGTGTATTCCTGCTCAGTCTGTCCCCAAGTCTGGAAACTCCCTGCAGACAGAGGGGCAGTCTGCAAACATAGACAGAGAACCAGGTGGCCAGAGCAGCCCAATTGAGTGGATTGTCCCCCAAGGCCCACCTGGCCCCTCCCCTGCCTCAGCAGCATGCCCACTTAGTCACTGAGTCAAGTTTGGCTGGGTCTAAAGAATGTCCTCAACTCCTACAAGGTGTCAGGCATATCTGCAAATATATGGTCCACTTTGCACATGCATTAAAATTAAGAAAGATCATCTAACTCTCTCCATCTTTCTAATCTGAAAAGTTAACATATAGTGGTTAAGAATGTGGTCTCTGAAGCCAGACTGTCTGGGTTCAAATCCCAGCTCTGCTGCTTGCTAGTTACTTAATCTCTCTGTGCCTCAGTTTCCTCTTCTGTAAAAAGGAGATAATATCATCCACCTCATGAAGTTGTTGTGAATACTAAGTGGGTTAATAAGACACACATGAAGTGTTGAGGAGAGGGTCTGGCCTCTAGTAAGTTCTCTTAAGAGTTTACAACTATTATTTTCCCTCCTTCCACTCTATAGTCTGTCCCTAACAATCCAGTCCTTATATGGCTGTCAACATGATCTTATAAATGTGATAGGGTCACTCCTTCGCTCACAATCCTTCCTTGGCTCTCAACAACCCTCACTGCAGCGTCTGGCTCCTTAGCCTTGCTCACAAGGCCCCTCACATGTGTCCCAGTGTTCCTGCCTCTCATGTTGTCTTGAACACGCTGACTCTCCTCAACCCTGTCTGCCTAGAACGCTCTGTCCCATTGTGTGCTGGTAAATCCATAACAACTGGCTCTTTGTAAAAAAAAAATGTATGCATATATATGTATGTGCATTTATAAATTTTTTTTTTATTTCAGCATATTATGGGGGTACAAAAGTTTAGGTTATGTACATTTATAAATTTTAATGGTATAAAGCTGTAAAATTAGCATATAATTTACAGATAATACTAAAGTATGCAGTGGTCTTCATTGTAAATTCTATAGTCAACTGTTCTCTGTAGAATACTTTCTTTGATTTTTGCCAACCCTTATATCTGCAGCCAACCTATGGTTGTAATTCATAGGATTCGACAAAATCAGACTATGAACAAATGCTTGATTACTATCCAATTCAACAGAAAAGTCATTCATGTCGTTGACTAATGAGTGTACTTCCAACATAAATGGTGGTTGATATTTTCATTTACATTAAAGAGTAAGACAAAAATTAAAAAATGGGCTGGGCGCAGTGGCTCACGCCTGTAATCCTAGCACTCTGGGAGGCCAAGGCAGGTGGATTGTTTGAGCTCAGGAGTTCGAGACCAGCCTGAGCAAGAGTGAGACCCCCGTCTCTACTAAAAATAGAAAGAAATTATCTGGACAACTAAAATATATATATAGAAAAAATTAGCCGGGCATCGTGGCGCATGCCTGTAGTCCCAGCTACTCGGGAGGCTGAGGCAGTAGGATCGCTTAAGCCCAGGAGTTTGAGGTTGCTGTGAGCGAGGCTGACGCCACGGCACTCACTCTAGCCGGGCAACAAAACGAGACTCTGTCTCAAAAAATAAAAAATGAAGATGTGTTGAAACATCACCCATTTGCCAATGATATAAGTGGCCTTTTTTGCTGAATTGGATGATAGTTTTCAAATATTAGAAGAATGTTTCCTCGATGTTTTGTGCTACTCACAATATAATGGCTACAGACACAATACACTTGTAAATTTAATCTACATTATTAACATTTTCTCCATCACTTTCTTAAGTCTAGTCCAGGGATCTAAAGGGCCAGATAGTAAATATTTCAGGCTTTGTGGGCCATATGATCTCTGTCACGAGTACTCTACTATTGTAGCACAAAAGCTGCTATAGACAATATGTAAATGAATGAACATGTCTATGTTCCAAAAAAACTTTATTATGGACACCGAAATTTGAATGTTACATATGCATACATGTCATGATATATTCTTCTTTTGATTTTTTTTCAACTATTAAAACATATAAAAGCCATTCTTAGCTCACAGGCTGGATTTGGCCTTCTGGCTATAGTTGGCCAACCCCTGGTCTGTACAATTGACAAAATAAGCCCTGATTTGTAGTGTTTGTCAATTTTAACAATGCAAATTATTTCCGCCATGGCCTATTTCCGCCAACTGCCAACATGATGTCGCTGAACAAGGAGTTGGAAAGAGATGAGCAGAGCACTCCATCATTAAGAGTTTTCTCCAGCTTAGAGATACAATAAATGTAAATACATTAAACAGCATAGATAATAGTAAAATATAGTAATAATTAGGAAGTCATGAGTTTTGATTACATAGTACCTTTGTTTTTAAAATAATTTAGCTAATTATATGTTTATATAATTTAATTTTTAGTAGTTGCATTGTTTAATAAGCAGTCTGCAAAATTCCTGAAAATTTAGCACTTGCCTCTTGGGAGCCTGTTGGAGTGGCCCCAGCACACCACTTCCTGCGCCTGTGCCGTCCCCCACAGCGCTTCCTGGCAAACGCCAACTCCCTCTTCAAGACTCAGTAGCCACGTTCTGTCCACTCTGCCTCCCCGAGACTGGATGCGGTGCCTTCTGTGGGTTCCCACAGCCATGTGGGCTTCTTTCTTTCATAGCCACTAAAGGCTGGGCTACCTGACTAATTTTCTTGCCTGTTTGCCTTGGGAAGGAAAAAGGAGCATGAGGACCACAGAATCCCTAAGGCTTAGAAAATGCCTAGCAGACGGAAGGCACTCGATAAATATGTGTGGAATGAAGTAGGAAGGGGCTGAGGAGCTTTGCAGAGGGGTCCTGGGGCAAAGAGACAGGATTAGGGAAATGGGGGTCTGATGAGAGGGGCTTAACCCAGGGGCTCAGAATGTCTGTGAAGCCAGGGTCAAAACGTCCCTAGTCGTCGTGGGGGCCTTGGGATCTACCTGCATCCTAAAGCACCACTCTGCCCCCAACAGGTCTAGGCTTCTCCCTACTCAGTTCAAATTTTCGTCTCTTATTTTCTCTTAGCTGCTCAGGACTTCAGAATGGATTTATAAGGGAGACTCCCTAGTCTTCAGTGACATTTTGTCTTTGAGCGCCATTTAGTGGGCAGCGACCAAGGAGATTCTCCCCTTTTCACAGAGGAAAGACTGAGATCCAGAGCTGGCCTGGCCCGAGCCTCAGGTGTCCCAGGGTTTCCTCTTCAGCTGTGAATTCCCTACGCCCTGGCTGAGAGCCTAGACTCCCTGTTCTCCAGGTCATCCTGTTCATCCTCCCTGCCTTCCAACAAGACAGCCCATGGAGGGCCTGGATGGTATAACTTTTCCCTTCCCTTCCCTCCTCAGAAGCAGCCCAATAAGGAGACACCTCATTCTTCCTGATCCACCATCACCCTGCCTTTCCTGTAGTCTAACCTGAATTGCTCTTGCTTTCATGACACTGCCTTTCCTTCCCAGAAAAGGATGTTTGCTCCCACCCTAAAAGTGACCTCACCAGGGGGCTGTTCTCCACTTTCCACCCCCTCCCCAGGCCTGCAGCAGAGCCAGGACCTAGCCCAGCCCAGCGTCTGTCTCTGGAGTTCCTGGAGGTAGTCGCCAAGTAAGGGCAGCCAGCCTGCTGGAGCCACCTCTCCCATCTGTGACCTTTGCCTGGGATCCACCCATCTCCCCCCTCTCCAGGACACATGCACAGACACCCCACCCTGGGGCCCAGGCTTCACTGTCCACCTGTCCAGACTCGCCTTCCGTCCTGCTGGTGACACACCCAACCCAGCCAGTCCCCTGTAATACAATATCTCACTCAGGTCAGAGAGAAGCACAGGAAGCGGAGGCCTGAGGGGGGCACTTCCCTTCATCCTCATGGCTGACATCCCTTCCCCAGCTTGGAACCTTCCATGAAGGACCTCAAGGCCCAGTTCACAAAACACCGCAGTTTTATAGGTGAGCAGAGTAAGGCCCTGAGAGCCAGCCCAAGGCCTCAGAGTGGGCTAGTGGCAAGGACAGGACTAGATCCGAGGTTAGATCCTATGCAGAGGATCCTGCACAGAAAGTCCTCCTTCCCACAGTCTCCAGTGATGAGACTCAGAGGGTTTCCCTCAGGGAGATGGAGGGTGCCAGAGGAGTCACAGCGAGGGACACCCTTTCCCTGTGTCCTTGCAGAGTTTTGGGAGGCTGGATGCCTGCGAAATCACTCCCAGCTCAGTGCTGAGGGGAGGCAAACACACAAGCTCACCCAGTAATCCTTACCTGTGGCCTACTAAATGGAGGTGGGAATGGGGGAAGTTCTCCCCACGGGCAATAGGGGGTGCATCATTGGAAGTGAACTTGAAAATAATGAAATTGGGCTGGGTGCAGTGACTCACACCTGTAATCCTAGCATTTTGGGAGGCCAAGGTGGGAGGATCGCTTGAGGCCAGGAGTTCAAGACTAGCCTGAACAATATAGCAAAACCCCTATCTCTGCAAAATAAATTTTTTTTAAATTAGCTAGGCGTGGTGGCACGCACCTGTAGTCCCAGCTACTAGGGAGGCTGAGGCAGGATTGCTTGAGCCCAGGAGTTTGAGGTTTCACTGAGCTATGATGATGCCACTGCACTCTAGCCCAGGGAACAAAGGGAGACCCTGTCTCAAAAAACAAACAAACAAACAAAATCCCCAAAAGTCGGTCTGCTTCTTATTGTCACCATTGGCGATAAACAATTCTAAACAATGTTAGTGATAAAATACACAGATGAGGTGGATCCCTCCCACCACCCCCTCTCCTTGGCACACCACTGTTCCTATCTACATACGCACCACCAAGTTCCTGCCTATCAAATCTACACTATTTCTTAGATCAGAAGACAGAGGACAATTTCAACTCATTTAGAGAATTTATGGGTCTTTTTAGGGCATCTTTTTCTGAATGTCTACTTCTGAGCATCTTAAGCAGTGTTAATCAGTTCCTACAAGGGCACTTCATTTATTCATCACTCATTTATCCAAATGCCATGGAAGCCCTCCCCAGTGCTAGCTGCTGGATGTACATTGGAAAGCAAGTCACAGTCCCAGCCCTGGGGGACTTACAAGGCATGTGGGGAAGCTGGTGAGTAAACAAGAAGTCACAATGCAGGTATTAGAGGTAATAAGCACAGGGGCCTGTGGGAATTGAGAGGAGAGCACTGAACCAAACACAGAGCTGAGGAACGTGAGGGAAGCCTTCCTGGAGCAGGAGACATCCACTTTAACAGCACAGGTGAGGAGGAGTCAGACAGACAAAGGGGTTGGGGAGAGAAAGGATAGTTCCCCCGAGAAGAGGGAGCCCAGGAGATGTGTGGCCAGAGCAGGCTGGGAGCACCATGACACTGCAGAGCTCAGCCTGGGCTGGATCATGAGCTGTCCCGTGCTTGCTCCTGAGAGTGACGGGAAGCCACTGAAGGTCTGTAAACAGGGGAGTGGCAGGGGCAGATTAGTATATTAGAAAGCTCTAAAGCATGACTGTAGCTCAGAAGGCAGGGATTTGGCGTGGGAAGAGCAAGAGTGGAGCAGAGAAACTGGTTAGGAGGCACTGGAGTCATAAAGGCAAGAGATGGTGGTGACTGGAACAAAGGGAGTCCCATGGGGGATGGAAAAAGGGGCGGGGCTGGAGGCCCAGGTGAACAGCTGACTGTGGGGGTACAGGAGCATGGGAGCCAGAGCGCAGGGTAGCTCCCAGGTTTCTGGAAGGGTGGTGCCCCTCTCTAAGACAGGAACAAAGGAGGAGGAGCAGGCTTAGTGCATAATCGGGTCTTATGTTCATATTTCTAATAAGATTTTCTCAAATTCACAGCACTTCTTAAATCGAGGTGGCTCGTGCCTGTAATCCTAGCACTTTGGGAGGCTGAGACAGTAGGATTACTTCAGGCCAGGAGTTGGAGACCAGCCTAAGCAACATAGCAAGACCCCGATCTCTACAAAAAATAGAAAAATTGGCCAAGCATGGTGACACACATCTGTAGTCCCAGCTACTAGGGAGGCTGAGGCAGGAGGATTGCTTGAGCTCAGGAGTTTGAGGTTGCTGTGATGTTACCACTGCACTGCAGGCCAGAGAACACAATGAGACCCCGTTTAAAAAAAAAGGGGGGGGCCATCCCTTGTATGGGATTTTTTTGGTTTTGTAGATCAAGGCAGCCCCCAAAACTTGCTTTCTGTGTAGGGAGGGTTAATCTGGAGAATGAAAGTGAAAAGAAGAAAGAGATGCATCAAAAAAACCCTATTTAATTAACTCCATTGTGCTTTACTAAACACCCTTTCATTCAACATCTACAAGGTCTGGTGCTGAGAAATACACAAGAATCCTGGCCTCACAGAATTTACAATCTAGTATGTCAAAAAGTAATATAGGATTATAAAACACTGACACTTTCACATAAAACATTGTTTTTGCCTCTTTTTATAAATGCATAGCTTTTATTATAAACGTAGTAATGCCCTTCAAAGAAAATGTGAACACTACAAGAAATAAAAATAAATTGCTCACAATTCAGAAACAACATAATGCCTATTAATGCTTTCACTCTTTTTCATCCATTAATCCTTCTGAGTACTCTGTTGACATAATGGAAATAATTCTATACAAGCCTGTTTGTATAATGCCCTTTTCACCTAATGCCATGATTATAGAATAATTATCAACTCTTCAGAACCATCATTTTAATAGACTTTAAAAACCAAGAGGCAAACTATTCTTTATCTGTCTTCTACCACTGGGAAGTTAGTTTGTTTCCAACATTTTAATTTTACATTTCCTTTTTCATTCATAAATATACACTTATATTTCAATGTTTCATTATTATAAGTAACATTGCAATGAAGATCTCTGGATAAAGGCTATGTCTATGTCTCCAATTATTTTCCCAAAGATGAATTCTCAAAAATGAAACAACTGTGACAAAGAATATGAGAAATATCCAGGTTTACTAGCCCAGGCAACAGAGTGAGACTCTATCTCAAAAAAAGAAAAAAACCAATATGGAAAAATCCAGGTTTATTTTAATCCTTTATATATTTACCTCTCTAACTCATCAGTTTTATGTATGAGGTGAGGATCTAGTCTTTGCTTTCCAGACATGAGAAGAAGGGTCCTCTTCAGGCACCCCTCACCCCATCTTCTTAGCCATCAGCTTTTTCAGCCTCCCTAGGAGAACAGAAAGATGAAATCAAGAGGTGACATTACTTGCTGAGATTCTCAAGATTTCCAAGAAAGTGATTTCCCTGTTCTGTGAGTAACTGGCTTTCTCTGTGTCCTCACTTTCTGATGAGTAACTGGAAATGTACTTCTCTCTGCTTGAACTTTGCCAGAATTGTTTGTGTCAAAAGCCTTTGAAATGCTCTAAAGCAAATAAAATAGAAAGAGACGCCAAAAATAGGACAGGGAAGGAACAAGTTAATATGTGTACTTAGCACAGTGCCCAGCACATTTAAGGACCCAATAGATGGTATTTCTTCACTCAACAGATGTTCATTGACCCCTGCCAGAAGTCAGGCACTACGCTAGGTTCCGGGGACCTGGCAGTGACCGAGACAGACACAGTTACTGCCCTCCCAGAGTGCCCTGTCTGCTGGGTAAGATGGCCTTAAACACATGATTACACGAATAATGGTTAGTCAGGGTACTAAGGGGCTGTCACCAGGTTGAGTAATAGTCTGTGGGGACATTGGGGAATTCTAAAAAGGGAAATAATAGTCAACTTAATGAATGAGGATCTTAGGGCCAGGCTGGGCAGAGACAACTGCCAGGTGTCGTGGGTGTAGGCAGAGAAGATTCAGGGCTTCCTGGCAAGACCTCTACCCAGTATTCTTTCAATACCTGGGAATGAGGGCTGGCCTCAGGGCCCAGTGAACCGAGGGGTCAAAATGAAGCGCGCCTGGCCAGGACAGAGAGCAAAGGTAAGGGGTATGGCACGTCCAGCTGGGGAAGCCCAGGGCAGGCCAGAGGCTGGAGAGGCAGGGGCAAAGTCTCAAAGGTGGGTACATGTTGAGCATGTGCTGAGGAGGAAGGCACCAGAGGAGAAAGCCCATTTAGGGACCTAGGTGAGGGACTGGAGAGAAGGAGGGTGTTGTTGATGGTGACAGGGAGGAGGCAGAGATGGGCAGTGATGGTGAAGCCAGCAGAGGGGAAAGGAAGTATTGACGGTCCAGAGACTCCGTCAGGAGGTAACAGTGGAAGACTCTGTTGGGGCATGTATGACAAGGATGGGGTGTGGCAGCAAAGATGATGAGGTAACAGAGACAGATGGGGACAGTCAAGGTGACAGGAGAGATGGGAATGGGACTAGCAAGTGACAGGGCTGGGGTGGAGGAGGTTGATGAAGACAAGGTTGGTTCAGGTGACAACAGCCTTGGGCCTGGGATGGGAGCAGGGATGGTGGCAGTGCTGGAGAAGGTAACACAGTACTGGGAACTGGGTCAAGTGACAGCCTGGATAAGAAAGTGGTTGTGATGCAGGGATGACGGTGAAGGTGACAAATGAGTGACAGGGTGGGTGATGAGTGATGACCATCAAAGTGACCCAGGGTTGACAGGAAGTATGGGTGGTGATGATGTCTGTGCTGGTGGCAAGTCAGAGATATCAACCCTGCCCCCTCCCCCGGGCCTGTTTCAACATCAGAACTCTTTCCTAGGCCGCAGGTCCCATGACTCAGTACCACGTATCAGCTGTGGTCCGATAAGATCTCCAGGAGCAGCCGCGGCCAGCCCGGCTGTGCCCAGGCCCATCGAGGAACCAGGCATGGAACCTTAACGTCATCACTGCCTCCTCCCTCCTGGGTCCACATCCACCCCAACCTGGGGTCCACCAAGAACCTCTAGCTTCCCTCTCCTTGGATAATGTAACCATTCTAGCCAGGGATTCTTCCACAGCTGACCCCATTAGAAGTTTCTGGGCCTTCTAATGCTTTCTCTTTTTCTTCTTCTTTTTTTTTTTTTTTTTTTTTTGAGACAGAGTCTCGCTCTGTTGCCTGGGCTAGAGTGAGTGCCATGGCATCAGCCTAGCTCACAGCAACCTCAAACTCCTGGGCTCAAGCAATCCTGCCTCAGCCTCCTGAGTAACTGGGACTACAGGCATGCGCCACCATGCCCAGCTAATTTTTTCTATATATATTTTTAGTTGTCCACATAATTTATTTCTATTTTTAGTAGAGATGGGGTCTCGCTCAGGCTGGTCTCGAACTCCCGACCTCGAGAGATCCACCCGCCTCGGCCTCCCAGAGTGCTAGGATTACAGGCGTGAGCCACCGCGCCCGGCCGCTTTCTCATAACTATCCCCTGGAAGGAGAGAGAAAGGAAGGTGGACTTCAAGCGGGGTCTAAACAATCCCATCCATTCATCCCAGAAATATTTACTGAGCCCCTTGCAATGTAGCAGGGGCTGACTTTTACAACCAGACCCATTTCCCAGTCTCCACAAAACTCAGTCTGGGCAGACAATGGCAGTAAGTGGCAGCCACCATCCGGAGAGAGTGTAACAGAGTGGGGGAAACTGCTTCTTAAATCCCGAGGAGAGTGGGTCCCATTAAAGGAAACCCGGGGGGGACAGAGGAGGAGAGTAATAAACCAAACTAAGGGGTACTATGAACACTATTTGGGTGACGGGCACCCCTGTAGCCCAGGACTCAAGCATTACAAAAACGATCCATGTAACCTAAAACATTTGGATCCCATTAATATTTTGAAATAATTAAGAAAAGGGAACCTCGGGTCCTGTGCCAGTGATGCTTTTGCTCAACTAAACGCTTTACAAAAACATCTATAGTGAGAAATCGGGAAGGAGAAAATAAGGAGGGGGAGGGAGAGGGGGAGGGGAAGAAAACCACCAATGGGCCAGAGGCCAGGGTGCTGAGAGCAGTGAAGCTGCCAGCCGCTGGCACAGGAGCCAAAAAGATTTCTAATAACAGGGACGTCTAATATTCAACTTGAATGTGTTGGGTTTGTACAAAGTAAACTCCCTCCATCTCCCTGAACCTTGCACACAGTTTGCTACTAGTGAAGATCTGCTATAAAGAAGGCATTTCTCTCCTTTTTTCTTCCTTCTTTCCTTCTTCTTGTTGAGATATAGTTCACATGCCATATTTACCCTTCTAAAATATACATTTCAATGGAGTTTAGTATATTCACAAAGTTTTTGCAGCCTTCCCCACTGTCTAATTCCAGAACATTTCATCATCCCAAAAAGAAACCCATATCTTGCTGCGTGCGGTGGTTCACACCTATAATCCCAGCACTTTGGGAGGCCAAGGTGGGAGGATCGCTTGGGGTCAGGAGTTGGAGAGACCAGCCTCAGTAACACAGCGAGACCCCTGTCTCTACCAAAAAAAAAATTTTTAAATTAGCTGGGCATGGTGGTGCACAACCTGTAGTCCCAGCTACTTGGGAGGCTGAGGTGGGAGGATTGCTTGAGCCCAGGAATTTAAGGCTTCAATGTGCTACTATGATCACACCTGTGAATAGCTACCACACTCCAGCCTGGGCAACATAGAGAGACCCTGTCTCTAAAAAAAAAAAAGAAAGAAAGAAACAGAAAGAAACCCATACCCGTTAGTAGTCACTCTTCATTCACCCCATCCCTCCAGCCCCTGGCAACCACTAATCTACTTTCTGCCACTATAGATTTGCCTGTGTCCATAAGCATTTCATATAACATGCAGCCTTTTCTTCTTTTTTAAAATGGAATTCAGAGAAAAAAGAACAAGTTGCACATCTGTGTTACCACCGAATGTTTCAGGGATCCAAGGGTTCAGGCCAAGGTTGTGTCAGAAATGCCACGGCCTCACCCTTTCCCCCTTTGAATCTGACAATTAGGATGAACTCGGGACAGAATTCTTACTGTCTCTTGGCAGGCCTCCCATCTCCCTCCCATCCTGCCCCAGCAGCTCTTGATTGATCAACCTTTCTTAAGTACCATTTTGGACACAATTTCTCACTTGAATATTCTAATTTTTATACTCGCCATTGGAGGTCCTCATAGGCAAGTTCCCTCACATTGCTGCTGCCTTCTGGCTTCCTGGGTGGCCTTCAGGAACTCTCAGCTCCAGCCACATCTTTGTCCCTTTGCTTACCCTCTGCCCTCTCTCATCTGAATCAGTGATTCCATCCAGCTCTTCCGGGGCACCCTAATCTCCAGACTTTTGCACAAGCTGTTACCTCTACCTGGAGCACCCTGCAGGCTAATTCTTTCTCATCCTTCAGGTCTCAATATAGAGGAGCAGGGCCAGCTTTGTGGGAGGGTGACCAGGGCCTTAGAAGGGCCCCGTACTTGATTGAATGCTGTCCCAATTGCTTCTGATTGATTATATTTGCAGCATTCGCCACTAATTAGACTGTGAGTTCCATGAAGGCAGGAGCCATGTGGTCGGCTTTGGCTTCCCCTTTCCCAACAGTCCTCAGTTTCCATTTAGGAATTCCTTTTGTTCAGAAGGAGTTAACATCGCTCTTGGGGCCAGAGGTGGGGCTTGTGACTTGGCTAATCCAGTCAGCTCAGGCCATTCTCCAGACTCAGGGAGGGGCATGTGACCAAGCTGATCCAATCAGAGTGCGCCTCAGGGGGTTTCCTCTTCCCAGCTGGACATTAGCAAGGAAACGTGTAGCCTGAGAGCTGCTGCCAGCTGTCTTCAAACCGCAGAGGATCTAGCCTTAGGATGAGGCTGACAGCATGGGAGGAAGAGAGAAGAGATAGAAAAGACATAGATGTTGGATCAAGCCTCACCTGAAGTTTTCATCTAAATTTTTCAGTTATATGAGCCCAAGGCACACTGAGTCAGATTTCCTCTTATTTGCATCCAGATACTTTCTATCTGATATTCTTGTATAATATATATCTTATTCATCATAGTATTCCTGGAAACTACCACAGCCTGGTTTTAAAAAGGTGCTCTTGGGCCAGGTGTGGCGGCATGCACCTGTCATCCCAGCTACTCAGGAGGCTGAGATGGGAGAATCGCTTGGGCCCGTGAGTTTGAGACCAGCCTGAGCAAGCTAGCAAGACCCTGTCTCAAAATAAATAAATAAATAAAAGGTGTTCACTAAATGTTTGATGAGATAATAAACAAACAAATGAATTAAACACAAGCTCTCTGGCAGAAAGGCCAGAAGGTATTATTTTACACATAAGACTCTTCCAGGAGCCCTTCTGCAGAGTGTCTGCTGGTCTCCTTGATCCTGTATACCTCAAGGGACCCCTATCGGCTCTCCCGTCTCCTAGTTGGAGCCCAATCTCTGGGACAGCCCAGAGCACAGTGTCTTTCTGTTCATTCCCAGGCAGCTGGGCCTACGGAGGCTTCTCTCTGCAGTCAGATGTCCCTTGGCTTAGAAGATGCACCCTGAGACTGGGGGCCCAGGCCTGGACTGGCCACTGCCTTACACAGTAGCTTCGTGCAAGTCACCTGTATGAGAGACTCAGCCTCCTGTTCTGTGGAACAGCAGTAAGGATGTGGACCAGTTGACTTCGAAAGGTAAGACGGGGCTGGTCTGAGTGCACGGTGTTTACAAATAATTGATCACAACCAGTTACAGATTCCTTTGTTCATTCTCCACTCCCACTGCTTCACTTGACTAGCCTAAATATGTTTTTTATTTTTATTTCTTCTCTTTTTCTTTTCTTTTTTTTTGAGACAGAGTCTCGCTCTGTTGCCCGGGCTAGAGTACCATGGTGTCAGCCGAGCTCACAGTAACCTCAAACTCCTGGGCTCAAGCAATCCTCCTGCCTCAGCCTCCCGAGTAGCTGGGACTACAGGCATGTGCCACTATGCCCGGCTAATTTTTTCTATATATATTTTTAGTTGTCCGGCTAATTTCTTTCTATTTTTAGTAGAGACAGGATCTTGCTCTTGCTCAGGCTGGTCTTGAACTCCTAACCTCGAGCGATCCTCCTGCCTCGGCCTTCCAGAGTGCTAAGATTACAAGTGTGAGCCACCACGCCGGGTCTGACTAGCTTAAATAAATTAATTTAAAAAATAAAAAGAGGGTAAGATGGTCCTAACTCTCCTGTCATCTATGTTCCTAAACTTCTGTGAGACAGACAGGCTGCTCTACCAGTTGGAAATCAGTAGTTTCAGTCTCTCCTGCTGTTTGCTTATTCAGCAAGTATGTGTTGATACTACTCTGTGCCCCGCCCAGGCACTAAGACTCTCAGTCATGGTCTTCAAACCTCCTGCTTCCTGACCCCTGGCTTTGGAAATCTGGGTTATGACTTCAAAGGCTGAAGTGTGTGGTATGGTGGCTCACACCTGTAATCTCGGCACTTTGGGACGCTGAGGCCAGGAGTCCAAGACCAGCCTGGGCAATATAGCTAGACTCCCATCTCTAAAAAAAAAAAATTTTTTTTTGACACAGAGTCTCTCTCTGTCACCTGGATAGAGTGTAGTGGTGTCAACATAGCTCACTGCACCTCAAACCCCTAGGCTCAAGCGATCCTCCTGCCTCAGCCTCCCAAGTAGCTGGGACTGCAGGCACATGCCACCATGCTCAGATAATTTTTGTATTTTTAGTAGAGACAGGGTCTTGCTTTTGCTCAGGCTGATCTTGAACTCCTGAGCTCAAGCAATCCTCCCGCCTTGGCCTCCCAGAGTGCTAGGATTACACCCGTGAGCACCACCCCCGGCCTACAGGAAATTTTTTAAAAAATTAGTCAAGCACAGTGATGTGCTCCTGTAGTCCCAGCTACTCAGGAGGCTGAGGCAAGAAGATTGCTTGAGCCTAGGAGTTCAACATTACAGTGATCTATAATCAGGCCATCACACTCCAGCCTAGTGACAAAGTGAGACCCTGCCTCTTGAAACAAAAACCAAAAACCAAAGAAACCCTAAAGATTTCCCAACCCCATGTCCTGACCCCTGTGACTCGTTTGGGGCATCATAGCCCCTGTTCGTTAACCCCATTCCTGTATTTAACTACATACACAATTCCAGCCTGTCAGACTCAGGGCACAGATGTGGCTTCTAGCCTCCACAAGTAGGAGTGTGGGCAAGTGTGTTTTTGAGAGTGAGTGCATCTTAAGCATGCATGACTGTAAGCATCTGTGTGGATGTGAGGATGTGAAGCATAGGTGTGTGAGCAGCCTGTGAATGCAGCCGTGCCTGAGTGTGAGCGTATCTGAGCATGTCTGGGCATCTGAGCGTGTGAGGAGGGAGAGTGGATGCCGGGGCATCAGTGTGCATGTGTGAATGCAGACGGGTCGAGTGTGGAGGGAGCGAGTGTGCATGTGTAGGTGAGCAAGTGGGGGTGGAAATGTGCTTGCGTGAGCGTGTGCACACCCCCCGTCTTCATCAGTCCCAGCAGACACACCCTCACGTGTATGTGGGCACGCAGGCACCTCCAAGGGCCAAAGGTGGCTCAAGCTATAAACCCTTATTCTAATAAAAGGAAGACTTTGTTCATAGGCCAGGGATCACTCTGCTCTCCCCACCCCTGGCATTGAAGTGGGGATCCCCCAGCTAAAGGTTACCTCCATCAGGAGAGACCTCCCTCAGACTGGGGCCTCCCCCTTCAGGCCAGGCCACCTCCTCTACTCCCTCCCCTGGTTTCCAGCCCAGCCCTGTCAGTGACCCTGAGCAGAGAGATGAAGGATGAGGGTGGTAGCCGGACATTCCGGGCTATGGGGGCGTCTCCATGGAGACGAGCGGTGGACCATGTCCAGATGATTATCGGGGTTTCCAGAGTCCCCTCCGCCAGCCCCTCCCAGCCAGGCCTCCTGAGATCTGAGCACAGAGAGGAAGCCTGCCAAGGGCCCACTGCTCCTCACAAGAGCTTCCAAAAAGGCAGAGACTAGAGAGCAAAGGGAGAGTCCCCCATATGGCTTCCCCTCAGGCTTCCCTGCAGCAGGAAATCAAAGGAGTTGGTCCAGGCCATTGGATCTGGTTTAAGGCTTTATCATCAGAGATCTCTGGAGACAGGGAGGGTTCACACCATTAAGACCTTAGGAAGGACTTCCTGATTGGGGGCTGTGGAGCAAGAGTAGTAAACACAGATTGGAATTTTACTTGTTCCCTCAGCCTCCCTGGGATTGAATCCCTCCCGTGACCTTGTGTACTTTCCTCTCCAGGCCCCTAACTCGCCACCACTCTCAGCCCCTACCAGACGCCTGAGCCCCACAAGGTGGTGGGTTGCCCAGCTCTCCCTTTCTCGGGAGCCTGAGTTTTCTGAAGAAAGACCCAGGGTGGGAAAGGGGCTCTGGCCTCCCTCTCCCCTGGCCCCACTGCAGTGGGAGGGATCTAGGCTGGGCTGCCAGGCTGGCCCAGGTGATGCAGCCCACAGAGACTGGATCTGAAATGCAGACTCCGGCCTGCCCAAGGTCCCAGGGCAGAGAAGGGCTATTTTGGAACCCAGGTGATCTGCATCCAGAGCCCTGCTCCCTGAGATGTCACACGGTGCTCTCTGGGGAAGGGGGAGGGAAGACTGGGTTCTGCTCTGGGCTCTGCTGCCCTGCTCTGTGACCCTAGGTGACATTTTGGGCCTCAGTTTCTCATTTACATGAAGGAGAAGCAGTCTCCTTTGGCACCCTCCACTGCCTAGGTGCCCAAGACCAGGCACAGCCACCCTCTCCCTTACCTCAAATAAACCTGGTGCCAAGGCCGGGCACGGTGGCTCACGCCTGTAATCCTAGCACTCTGGGAGGCCGAGGCAGGAGGATCGCTCAAGGTCAGGAGTTCAAGACCAGTCTGAGCAAGAGCGAGACCCCGTCTCTACTAAAAATAGAAAGAAATTATACGGACAACTAAAAATATATACATAGAAAAATTAGCTGGGCATGGTGGCATATGCCTGTAGTCCCAGCTACTTGGGAGGCTGAGGCAGAAGGATCGCTTGAGCCCAGGAGTTTGAGGTTGCTGTGAGCTACGGCACTCTAGCCCGGGCAACAGAGCGAGACTGTCTCAAAAAAGAAAACCTGGTGCCAAAGGCCAAAGCCCCAGGTGTGGAGATGCTGAGCCCCTGAGGAGCACACCCCCAGCTGCTGGGCAAACACAGCCACTTCTCTGGCCGCTTAGGACTCTAAGCATTCTACTTGGCAAGGCCCCTTCCCATCTCCCTGAGGGCCCCAGCGTCTTAGTGTCTCCTCTGTTTGCACTACCTGCATTTCCTGGGCCCACAGTTCAGGGCCCCGCCCAGGCCAGGCCGCCTCCTCCCAGTGAGAAGGTCCAGGGCCCTGCCTAGGCCAGCACCTTCAGAGACCCTTCCTGAGGGGTTGGGGCTGTCCCTGGCCCCCAGGGGTCTCCGTACTGGGTGGAGAAGTCCCTCTTCTCCCCTTCCCACCCCACCCAGCTCCACCCAACTCATGTTTCCCCAAGCCTATAGGTGCCCCACCCAGGTTTTCAGAAAAACAATATCAAGGGGAAAGAGAAGGAGGGAGCTCATTACCAGGAATTAAGGAGGAGGCATGCCCTGGGGGAAAACAAGCGGGATTGGGCTGGCAGGAGAGTCACTGGTAGGCACACTCGGAGATGTGCTCCAAAGTACACACAGAGATGGGCTCCGAAGTTCACAGGATGTTCACGTAGAGGTACGTGAAAAAAGACCCGGCAGTGACAGGCACATGGTCTGCCAGAGGCTGGGACCCATAGAGAGATATAACCAGACATATTAAAAGAAAGACACGCCCAGGAACACTGAGAAATGCACACTTGCATGTGCACGCACATACACACATACTGAGGCAGGCATACAAAGAAACAGGAACCAAGCTCAAGTTTCAGGGAGGCTGATTTTAATCCAAGCAAGTCAGAGTTTTAAGGAAACATGGGCTCCTCCAAAGTGGGCTGTGAAGGGGGCTTAGTGCAGGAATAAGGGACAGGATGAGGCAGGGGATGTAGCTACCCTCCTATGGGATAATTCTCCTCTGTGTCCACCCTAGAGAATGGATTACATGGAATGGGAGATGAAGAGTTTTCTTTCTAGAACTTTCTAGCAGCCAGAACTACTGAAGGAAGGCATACCTGGGGGTGAGGGGCTTCCCTCCTACCCCTGGAGGGGTTATACAGCTACTGCATGCTGTGTCCCCACCAGTCCCTCTCTGCTCCACTGCTCCTGGTTCTGGCCAGGCCTTACCCTTTCTCTCGTGGTTGTGCAGCTGCAGGCTCCTCTGCCCTGTGTAACTGTGTGTGGGCCCGTCTTGTGTCCCCTTGGTCCCTCCTGGGAGCCTTCTGGAGTCAGGGTGCCACAGCCATTGCCCCTACTCTTCCTCTCCCCTCAGGAAATTCAGAATCTATGGAAGGAATCTGAGGAGGAAGCGGAGTTGAATTTAATGATTTTTTTTTTTTTTTTGACATTTTCTGTTGGGTCTCTGCCCAGGCTGGGGTGCAGTGTTGCAATCATAGCTCGCTGCAACCTCAAGCTCCTGGGCTCAAGTGATCCTCCTGCATCAGCCTCTCAAGTAGCTGGGACTACAGGCACATGACACCATGGCTGGTTAATTTTTTTGTTTGTTTTTTGTAGAAATGAGATCTCACTGTGTTGCCCACGCCTGGCCTCAAGCGATCCTCCTGGCCCCACCTCCCAAAGTGCTGGGATTACAGGTGAGCCCAGCCTCAATGACCTTTAGAAAACAGCCCTCAGCTTCCCTCCTCTACCCCTACCTCCCCACCCCCATCTCTGGTTATGTAGGAAAAATCAGGAGATAACATTTATTGAGTATTTACCACCCACTGGTCACTGTGTTAAGTCCTTTTCATGAATTATGTTCCATTATTTTCTCCTCTCGGTATCCCCCATTTCACAAATAAGGAAACTGAGGTCCAGGAAAAGAACATGACCACCCCAAGGCCATACGGCTGGAGAGAGGCCCAGCTGGGCCTGGAATCCAGGTCCAATTATCCGTTACTCGCAGTACCAGAAGGCCTACCAACACCCGCTGCGCTGACTGGTCAGGGCCAACAGCAGGATTGGAGAGAAAGGGAGGGCAGCAGGGTGGGGGCACCACAGGTGGGACTGGTGTGGCCAGAATGAAACTCTGCAGCCACATTCTCCTCCCCAGGTTTAGCCTTCCTCCCTCGAGTGCCTGGGAAGGGGACACTCCCTCTGGCTCAAGTCCCTCCCACATTCCAGACACGCCTCTTGGGAGATGGGGACCAGGAAGGGGTAGAGACCTGAGCTGGAATTGCATTTTCCCACCCCCACCTCCCCAGGCGGAGTCCTGGCTATGTGACCCTGTGTTTGCCACCCCACCCTCTCTGGACCATGGTCTCCTCATCTGTGAAGGTTGGGGAACAAGAGCTGGCTCAGCATCTAAGAACCACAATTGTCCTACTGGACTCAGGGATCCAGCGGCTCCCATGGAGTTAACTCTAAGACAGGAACTGGGTAGGGGATGCCTTCCCTTGTATTCCCAGTGAAAGCTGAGGAGGATCTGGTAAGGAAGCAGAAAATGAGAAGAGCTTCCTGGGCTCAGGTGTGCAGAACCGCTTGCTTCCCTACGTGAGTCAGGGGGCCAGAGTCAATCAATCCAATCCCAGCCCAGTGGGCACAGAGGTGCCTCAGACTGAACAAGTGAAGCAAAGGGGAAGATAGGGATGAATGAAACTGTGGTCTCAGGGCTTCGACAACTGACTGTAGAAGATAGTGGGAAAAGCAGGGACGACTTCCTGGAGGAGGAGGCATTAAAGCAGATCAGGAGGACTTTAATGAACAAAGATGTGAGTTGGGACTTTGGAGCAAAGGTTTGAAGTTTGGAACTGCTCAGTTCAAGCTGAGAGGCTTGGTGAAGAGGCTCTCAGTGACTGACCCCTGCCCACCCTGGCAAGGCCAGAGTATGACCCCCAGGGTACGCAGACCACGTTAGACACCCAGCTGGGCACTGACGGTAACTGCGGCCAGACACACTGAAGCTCCTTAACTGGCCCCAGAAAAAGAGCAGAACAAGCAGAAAGATACTTGCACAATTAGCAGTTTCAGGCATACATTTTATTGTTTTTTTATAAAAGGCAAAAGAGTACATTTTTGAGTAGAAGATTAAAGGAGTGAAGACCCTTTTTAAAGAGGGGTCTTCCAACCCCCATCCCTAAGATTGTAACATCTGCTATACATGTTAAAAAACAAAAACAAAACAAAAGCAAACATGAAACTTATGACCTGGACTTCACCCCACTCCCTTATGCCTACACTATGACAGAAACATGTTATGCGGCTCCTACTATGTCCAGCCAGAGCTCCAAACCTGAGCTGCGGCCCCTCCTCCCGGCCCTACACACATCCACCCCACGTCCCCAAAGCCTATAGAAGCCCCTGCTTAGAAAAAAGGGCAGAGACACACACACACACACACACACACACTCAGAAACACATTCATCCAGACCTACTCCATAGGGAGCCCCTGACACATGCGCACTCTGGCACCTTCCTTGTTCACAGAGGGACACGCCATCTTCTCTGTCTCTGGGCTCCCCTTATAGTTAGAATCCTCTCTGCTTGGTCCCTTGCCCTGAATATCTGGGACACCACACACACACACACACACACACACACACACACACACACACACACCCCTGATGCCCATTTTCTCCCTTTGGGAGACAAAAGGATGTATTGACCCTACCTCCTGTTCCACCACAGCTTAAGGGCAGTGGCCTAGGGTCCTATCTGGGCAGGGTCCAGTGGAAATCCTGAAGGGGGCTGTCGGGTGCAGGTAGGTAGGGAGTGTCGTAGCCTGAGGGGGATCGTGAAGGGGGCTTCTAGGGAGTGGCCCCTGCACAGTCAGTGATGCTCAGGGGTCGGGGGATGGCCCCCTGGACACTCAGACCTGCTCCTTGTGCTTCACATGGGCCAGCTTCACATTCTCCTGCTCGGTGGAGGGTGGGGGCTGCTCCAGGTGGCAGCCAATCATAAGCTGGTACACAAAGACGCCCGCGATGGAGCCCAGGAGTGGAGAGACAATGGGCACCCACCACCAGTGCCGGCCGGTCCTGGGGGACAGACACATGTGTTCAGGGGGCGGTGGGGCGGGGCAGGGCAGAGGCAGGCTGGGCTAGGCTGGTGGGGGCTGTACTCACGTGAAGACTTCGGAGCCCCAGCCAGCGATGGCAGTGAAAAGGCGGGGGCCAAAGTCCCGGGCAGGGTTGACAGCATAGCCAGAGTTGAAGCCCATGGAAGTGCCAATGACCAGGACCACCAGGCCCACGGTGAAGGCCTCCAGGCCACGGGGGACGGGGTTGTTGTAGGGGTCAACAATGGCAAGCACACACACGATGAGGGCGGCTGTGCCTATGAACTGGGAGTGGGGAGAACAGGGTAAGCAGCCGCTCCCTCCCCACACTCCCTTCTCTCCTGGCCTCTGCCTTCCCTCTAGCTCTGTCTCCCCTGCTCTGCTCTCTGAAGCAGTGGCGCTAGAATGTTTGTGTGCATAAGAATCTACGGGGGAGCTGGGTGTTTTATGAGCACCTGCCACCGTGTTCTGATGGAGGTGTCCCCATAAATTGAGAAACCCTGCTATCGTCGAGGCGTCCTGTCCCCCACCCAGCCCATGAGCAACCAGGGCAACTTGGTCTCCCTCCCTGCACTCCCCTCACATGTCTCCTGCCCATACCTGGTCGAAGAAGCCATTGACCATGTCCAAGTGTCCAGAGGGGTAGGTGGCAAAGATGCCGGCTGTGCCATTGGGGCCTGAGACTATAAGCTCATTGTTGGCGAAGCTCCAGATTGCATCTAGTGACAGATTGGACCCAGAGTGGGTGGAGGCAGAGGCCTGAGTCCAGCCTCCCCTCTCAGGCTGAGCTCTCCCCCGCTCCCAGGGGTCATGGGCGAATATCTTCACTGCTGTATTACTCTGGAGGCAAATGGGGTGGAGTGGCGTGGGGCGGAGGGCCTGAGACTCTTGTTGCCCAACTTGTTTCTTTCCTCTCGTGCCCCCCACCTTGGGCCTGTGCGTGAATGAGTGAGTCATGAGCCCAGGGCCTGGGCAGGCCCCAACTGCCTGTCATCAAAAGGCCTGGTGCCAGCAGGTCCCGAGCAGAAGCAGGGGGGCAGTGAAGGGCAGGGTGGGAAATACTTACCATAATACAGCCCAAAAATTATCCCAGCACCCAAGAAGGCTCCCAGTGTCTGAGCCAGGGCGTAGATGGGCAGCTTGATCCAAGGCTCACGAGCCAGGAAGCACATGGCAAAGGTCACAGCAGGATTCAAGTGGGCCCCTGGGCAGAGGGGAGACAGGACCTATTAGCTACAGCCTGCCACAATGGGGAGGCCCAGGCCCCCCACATATTGCCCCTCTCTGGCCCCAGTGAGAAGGGTGCAGAGAAGAGTTTCTTGTACAGGATAGTGGTTGGACTATGTAACAGGCCATCTCTGATAATCTCTGATTCTGAGGTGAGAGTCAAAGGTTCTAAGTGTCAAGTTCCTGCTCCACTCTCTTCTCCCAAGGGCCCAAAGCTGAGGCCACAGCTATGACCCGCCCTGGGAAATGTCCCACCACCCCATTCCCCAGTGGGATACCTGGTAGGAACTTCGCTGTTGAGGGGCCAGGACTGGGGGTGGGATTAAGGCCTTACCAGAAACCTGGCCAGCAATGAGGATGCCCAAGGTGACAGCAAAGCCAAAGGCCAGATTGATGGTGAGGAAACCACCATGGGTGCCTCGGCTGAGCACAACCTGGGCCACGGAGCCACAGCCAAACATCTGTGTCAGGAAACAGAACAGGGAAGGGAGGGTGGGGATCAGCAACTCTCTCCAGAAGGAAGGGGTGAAACCAGGAAGGGCAACCTCTGCCTGCCACCGTTGGGAGGACTGGAGGTCCTTCCTGGAATCCAGCCCAAACCCCTTCTGCTGCAATTGCACTCCCCAGAAAAGAGAGACTTGCCCTCCTGCACCCAACGTCCCAACTCTAATATAAAAAGGCCCTGTGGAAGGGCCTGGAAGCTGGGTCTGTGACAAGGAGCCCAGAGGTGGTTGAACCATCTTCACTGATTTTCCTTGAATCCCAGGAGTGGGGTGTAGGGGAACAGCTTTCACCACCTTAACAGAGTTTCTCCACAGCCCTTCAGGCCTGGCCCCTAAAGGAAGGAAGGCTTTCACTCATCCCCCAGCTGTCCCAAGAAGAGCTCAGGTGGTGGTCATGGTGCTGACAGGAAGCGCAAGTAAGCAGAGAGGAGGCCAGAGTGAGGTGAGTCCACTTCTGAATCCAGGACGTCAGAGCCACGTCCCCCTCTCAGCACCCTCACTGCTCCACCCGCCTGCCCTCTGCTGTCCTGGGTCTAGCTTCCCCACTAGGATTTGGAGGTCCCGAAGACAGGGATCTGAGTGGCTCCTCTCACTGCCCCCAGTCTGGGACTCAGGGCAGCGGAAGTGAGGAGATTGGTTCTAAATTTTCTGCCAGGGATGGGGGGACTAAAGGGGACTATGGTCCCTGGTGTTCTGCACGTACAGGACATACTGTGTGCCTGCCTGCCTTGTTCACATGGGAGAACGCTCTGCAGGGGCTGTAAAGAGCTGTTGCCCCGAGTCCCCAGAGTGTCCACCAAAGCTGCTCCAGCCCCTGCCCCAGGTGTCCTCTCCCACCTGCCGGTAACTAAAGGTTTTATGCCAACACAGCAGGTAGTCTCCAGGACCTATGCTAAGGGCCCTGTTCACTCAGATGGGTCAGTGCCTGTTGTACTAGGTTGTTAGGCATCTTGATTATTATCGCTCAGAAAGACCAAGAGATAGGGGGGAAGCCAGCGGCAGTGATGCAGGCAGGTGAGAGCAAAGATCAGAGATTGTGAGTGTGAGGAGGGGTGGTGGGAGGCAGGCACGTGGGGGTCTGGGGCTTGGCAGGCCTTGGCCTCAGCTCCTAGCCTGCCTGCCTGAGGCCCAGACCTGGCTTCATCCCAGGCCGCCCAAGGCGCAGCTGTCAGAGCCAGTTCCACCACCTTGGGGCTAATCTTCCTCTTCCTCCCCCACCCCCCTGCCCCATGTTTTTGGCCAGCCCCTCTCCACCCTACTAGGTACCCCAAAGAAAGGGGCTTTCCTCACCCCAAAGCCAACCCTCCACAGAGGTATGCAGGTGCCCTTCACCTGCCACTCAGGGGTCCCCCAGGCCTGGCCCTCCTGTTCAGGCAGTCCTTGAGGTTCTCCCTTTCACTGATACTCAATGCCTCACATGCACCTGAGCCTGAAAGCCTCCTCCACAACCGTGACACCCTCCTTTTGTGGTCTGGGATAAGCCAAATGGTCCTGAGGCTCAATGTGAGGACTGACTGCTCCTTTGTGGGGGGACGCAAACTGAGACATGGGAGGAAATAAGGAGCCCCCCCTATGAAAATGGAGGACACCCTCCCCTGTCCTGGCTGCTCTGGCAAATCAGGTAGAGAGTGGGGGCTCCAAGGCAGGAGGGTGATAAACACGGCCTCCCATTCCCTTCTTGGCATGGGAGAGCAAGGTGGGGATGACTAGCAGAGCCACTAGTCTTAAGAGGGGCTGTGGATAAAATGCCCCATGTGGCTTCCCCCTTCCTATTGTTGGAAGCCAGAGGTGAGTCTCAGCCTTCCTCTCCCCACAGTCTGCTCCTCCACCACCACCCATTTGGGGTGGGCTTCCCCAGCCCTACTTGCGCCCTGTTAAGCTTCCTATCCGCAGGGGACCAACTGATCTGTATTACCTGGGGCTGGGGCTAGGGCAGGAAGGGAGTTACCCACCCATTGCAATGGAGCGACTGAACTCAGAAGTAACCAAGAGGAAAACAGGTGTAACCACATGAGCGGCTGAAAATGAGACAGTAACTGGGACAGGAAATGAAGAACATAACTGGCGTGTCTGCCAGACCCAAGAAGTGCAAACAGAGTCACCCAGGAACAAACGGGCGAAACTGGTGTAACCAAGGAGTAACTGGGACTGAGAAGTAACCCAAGCAGGGGAAATATCTCACTCAGAGAACCCACAGAGTAACTCAGAGTGCTGGCAGTGTTCTGCACAGCCCCTGACAGCGTCTGTCTGACAGCATCTGTCAGGGTCTGGGAGTCGCTCAGCACGAGGGGAGCAACTTTAGACACCCCACGTCCTCTGTTTGGGGCCCAGCTTCCTCCCGTAGCCTCCTATCTTCAGGCACTTCCTTCTCCCCCCCTTTGCTGTTTGCAGCCCCCTGTGGCCTCCGCCCTCTGCCTCCACCTGTGGCAAACTGTCCTCACTTCACTGCAACTTTTGGACTTTCTGAGGCTTAATTATTCATTAGGAACCAGACACCCAGGACCCAAATAACCTAATGGGGCCCATTTGCCTCTGCCCCCTCTCCTGCCTCCCAGGGCTGGGACTCTGGGAAGCGGGTGGCCGGGGGAGGCAGGAGAGAGGCTGGAGGTCCTCAGACTGCAGGGTGACCACAGCCCCCAGCCTGTGGGGGTCACTGGTGGGAAGGTTAAAGGGTCACAGCTGTCACGGGGGAGTCACAGCTGTCATTCGGGCAAGAGTCAGAGCTGTCAGAGATGGAGTTACAACTATGGGGAAGGGGACTTTGGGGGTCAGCGTGACCCTCCGGGATTAAGCCTGGAGGCAGAGCTGGGGAGGTGGGTCAAGGCTGTCTTGAAAATCACAGTCCCTGGGCCGAACAGAGGGATTGGGGAGGGTGGGGCTGCGGGAGAAGGGCTTCGCGGGCTCCCTCCACTCACCACGAGGATGAGGGTCCCCAGGCACTCCGCCAGCGCCTGGCGGAGCAGCCGGTAGCGGATGTGGAGCATCTCCCCGCAGCGGGACACCAGCTCCTTCTGTCGACCCATGGCGGGGGCAGGCGGCGGCGCTGTCCGGCAGGCGGGGGCGGCGGGCGAGGAGAGCTGTGGCCCCGAGCGCCGGTGCCGCCCTTTATAGGCGCGCGGAGGCTCGGCCCCGCCCGCCCCGCGGTCCCGCCCGCTTAGCCCTGCTCCGGGCGGGGAGGGGACGGCCGCCCCCAACCTGGCCTGGGGAGGCTGGTCGGGACGCTGGGTGGGGGAGCTGATGAGGAAGGTCGAGGGACATGGAGTGTGAGGAGCTTTGAGGGTGGGGTGGCTCTCAGAGGGCACTTAGGTGAAGGGGGCCCAGAGGATTAGGGGGGCCCAAGAGAGGATTACGGGGATCTGCGAGCCGATGGAGGGGGTGGTATAGGCAGTGTACTGGGCCATGGCTGGGGAGAATGGAGCTGCCAAGGAAAGAGACCCCCCTGGGCCCCCTCACAGGGAGCCCTGTGGTCATCCCACCACGGTGGGGGCGGGAGGAGACATGTCCGAAGGACACTGGCCCGGGCTCTCCAGGATGACTGCACCCAGCAGGTCTTCAGTCAGGGGACTGGAGCGAGGGGGCTGTGGGCCCCAGGTGGGATGAGGCCTTCTCACAGTCCAGACCCAGGTGGGCCCACAGAACACATGTGCTGAGTTTCAGCCAGAATTCATGGGCCCTTCTTGTGCTGAGAATGCATGTCACATGTTGCATGTCCTGGCCAGCTGTGTCCACAGCTGTGTCCACGCATGGTGCATATCCTGGATGCCTGACCAAATGGCTGGGCATTCCTCACGGCTGTGCATATGTCTGTTGAACATGGTTAGATCAACTGAGCTTGTCACACGTGTACCTGCGTGCATTGCTCACATGGCTCCAGAGGCTGATCTGCAGTTGTCCTGACATGCCACATGCCACATGCTTGCCAGGAGGGTGAGTCCCAGCTGTTTTTAAC
Organism: Lemur catta; assembly: GCF_020740605.2. Taxonomy (NCBI): domain Eukaryota; kingdom Metazoa; phylum Chordata; class Mammalia; order Primates; family Lemuridae; genus Lemur; species Lemur catta. Next base: position 37,827,609 of record NC_059137.1, on the reverse strand, counting down.
CGTCTTTTCTCCCATCTGGCTAATCCTTGGCCAAGGAAGAGTCTGTTTCTTTAAAAAATTAAGCTAGCTAAATTGTAGGGGAGTCAGCCCCATCTGAGGGGGATCATGGGGCATGCTCTTCATGCTGCATTTAATAATAGGGAAAGTTGGCCAGGCACACTGGCTCACCCCTGTAATCCTTGCACTCTGGAAGGCCAAGGCGGGAGGATCGCTGGAGGTCAGGAGTTCGAGACCAACCTGAGCAAGAGCGAGACCCCCGTCTCTACTAAAAATAGAAAGAAATGATTTGGATAGCTAAAAATCTATATAGAAAAAAATTAGCCAGGCATGGTGACTCATGCCTGTATTCCCAGCTACTCGGGAGGCTGAGGCAGGAGGATAGCTTGAGCCCAGGACTTTGAGGTTGCTGTGAGCTAGACTGATACCATGGCACTCTAGTCCGGGCAACAGAGTGAGATTCTGTCTCAAAAATAATAATAATAGGGAAAGTGAGATCTGGTGGCCTGGGCCCTGCTCCCATGGGACTGGCAGCAAAGAAATGCCCTCACCCCAAGTCTCTATGGCAGCATTTCTAGAGGAGATCGAAGAAAATACATTTTCCAGAGGGACTTAATCCAGGTGTTCTAAGGACACTGGAGACTTGTCCCTTGAGGAATGGCTGTCAGAAATAAGGACTTCCTAATCCCAGAGGTGGTTCATGCCCAAAGAGATGAGGTTTAGCAATCACATAGAGCAGATTCACATGTGCTAATGTGTCCCCCGACACACACACACACACACACACACACACACACACACCATACAGCTTGCAGTGACACACTCACCTGTAGACACTGAGCTCATGGGATCCCATTCACATGGGAGCCTGGCCATGGACTCACACACATATAGAACCCACACGCGAGGCCTCTCTTGGCCCTTGGCCCAGAGTGATGCACCCCACCCCCGAGGCCCCCATGGGCTGGGAGGCCCCATGGTGAATCAGGGAGCCATCACTGAGTACCTGCCCACTGGCCTCACTGCCTGCTTGTGACTCAAGACAGAACCACAGACTCCTGCTGCCAGAGCCCAGACCGAAGGCTGTGGGAGAGGGGAGCACCCCTGATCATGCTGCTTGCTCTTCTCCCCACCCTACAGTGTGCTTCTCAGGCCCCTCACTGCCTCAGGTGGGGCTGCAGAGGCAGTATGGGGTAGGAACTGGCAAGGGACTTCACAACACTGAAATAAAATGGGGAACCCCAGCCCACATTCCCCCGTCCTGGACCTGCTGGCAGCCAAATTTGGCCTGGGAACCAGAGCAGGGGAGAAAAACAGGGGCAGCTCTACTGCCAGCAGGCATAAGCAAGGCCCTTGCACACAGATCTGTTTGTACTCGGCTCACATAAGTGTTCACGTGGGTTGCACCAGGAGGGAGAAGGTCACACACACAACCGCATATTTTTATATCTTGTTTATATTAAGCAACATTTATTTACACATGTGCAGCTACATGCACTCACCCATCTGTGCATGCATGTATGTGCCTATCTGTAATCCTGGAGCTGCAGCTCACTGTGGAGCATCTTTGGGACTCCTTCCAGTCAATGCAGCCCCACAACAAGGCCCATGGTTTGGCTAGTGGGACAAGGGCCGGGTGTCAATGCCCTTTGTCCCCTTGCCTTCTGGGTTGGGACCCAACCTTCACACCTGACCCCATGTACTCCCATCACACTCGTTCATATTCGTAACTGGTGTGTGCACACGTTTGTACATTGCAAAGGTTAGGGTCGGAGCTGAGAAGATATAGGTAGGTGTTCACGCTGCTTAGTGGATGTGAGAGGACCCTGCCTGGAGGCGGGGAAGGATGCAGTGCCTTCCAAGGGCCCCTTATTCCTGTCAGCCCTCCTTGGGTCACCTGGGGATGGAGAGGAGTCAAGGGCTGAGGATGTCTGTGCAGATGTGCCAGGCTGGCCTGAGTGTGGGGGACAGAAGCTGACTGCCTCACTGTGAAACTCAGGGGCATCATTCTCATTGTAGTCAGTGTGATTGGTGCCACCGAGAGCAGATGGCAGAAGAAAGAGTGGCTTCAGAGAAGAGAAGAGACCGAGCTTGGTGAGGCCATTACCCTCTGAGTCATACCTTATCCAGAACCCTCTGGGTTTCCTCTTGTGCTTTGGGAAGGAAGCCAGGGCTGAATGCCAGCCCTCCTGGGCGCTCTGGGAGGAGGCAGGTGGGGAGGTCCCACCTCGTGCCAGGGCATCTTGAGCAAGCTCTGTGTCTCACCTGGGCGGGGGGGCTGAGCCAGGGAAGGGGCCTGAACAGCCCATCCACCCTGTGGGAGGCCATGACTTCTTTAAGGTCAGAGCTGGGGGAGTGGGTTCCCAGGCAAGGGAAGGGCTAAAGATGCAAGTCCCAGCCTGCTGGACCAGAGGGGCTGGCTGGGGCCCTTAAGGGGTGGGGGTGCCACACCTTTCATTTCCTGACCCCAGACTTTCTGCCTGAATGGGAACAGCCTGAACCAGCAAAGGAGACATGGGCCTTCCTTGCTGTTCGTGAGTCAGAGGTAGGGGTGGAGACCTAGAAAGCTACTCACTCTAGAGTACTCCCACCTCCCCAACCCCCCTCTTCCAGATCATTGGAGTGGGGTAGGGAAGGCGGGTAGCAAAACAGACATGCAGACATTTTCAAGTTTGGAAAGCATTTTGCCCCAATTTCTAAAACAACCCCTAGAAGTGGGTGTATTTTCCCCATTTCACAGATGGCAAAACTGAGGTTTGGAGAGAAGTCGCCTGCTACGGCCACTCAGCCACTGAGTGTTGAGCTGCAATTCATACCCCGTGGGCATGAGCAGGACAGGTGAAGCAGGTAGACCAGGGTGCCACAGGGGAGCAGGGAGCAAGGGCGCAGGGACCCACTGAGTCCCTCCACACTTGACCCCTCTTTCCAGAGTGTGCCTCCACTCTCAGGCCACTGTGGAACACTCTTCCTGCTTTTAGGCTTCAAGGGTGGGGGTCCAGCTCTGGACTGGAATGCGGAGTGGAGAACAGATGGGTCACCCTATCATGAGCATCCCCAGATGCACCTGTGCCAACGCAGTCCCCCCCCCCCCCCCGTCTCCAGACAGGCGACATGGCGGAGAGCCTATAAATACAAACTGCCCTCCTTGGGCACCTCCAGCCAGCTGTCCAGATGGACTTTGAGAAAATCTACCTTTTGATCCATCTCCTGGGCACTCTGGGTGTCTCTGAGCTGCCCTCAGGGACACCAGAGGGTCATACTGAGGATGCAGCAGGTGGGATGGAGGCCCAGACCCCTCGCTGGGGAAAGGGCCAGAGCAGCCGGGATGAGGCTGCTGGGAACAAAGCCCTCCTGCAGACACAGAATCTGACTGGTCAGGTGACCTAGACAGCTCTCTTCCCTCACCCCTAAGGGTCTCAGTTTCTTCATCAGTCACCTGGAGGTTTTGGTTGGAGGAGGCCCTCCAGGAACTTTGTAAGAATCTAAGAAGTTGCAGACGTTTCAGGCTTTGAAAACTGTATTACACAGTCAACAGGAGAAGAAAGGTTCTTGCCAAAAGCTGTTTCCTTAATCAGAGGCACCTTCCCTCATGTGTAAATGTCCATGTGCATCCATGTGCATTTTTAGCTGTGTGTGTGCATGTGTGTGTCCACAGGGGCCTGTGTGCATATCTGTGTGTGGCCCTGTCTGGGCCTGGCTGTGGGTGTGGGTCGAGTGTTTATAAAAGCCAGAGATAGGAGATGAGGATCTGTTGAGAGTTCTGGAGATAAATTGCTGGACATCTGGGCCTGCCCCATGCCAGCCATGGGAGGTGGGGGGAGTTAGTGACATGGAGTTGACACAGACCAGGCCATCACTGTGAACAGGCCTAGGGTATCTGGAGGGCTCTGATTCACACCTCAGGGACCAGATCCCTGGAGCACCTAAATTTTCTGATTTCCCATCTCCCTCTTCACTGGCAAGAAAGCTTCTGGAACCAGGATAAGGTTGCCTCAGAGGATGAGGGGTCAGGACCAGTGGTCACAGAGGGAAAGAAAGTTCACAGAAATCCTGGGGAGCCTAAACCAGGGTCCAGTGTTAGCCTCACCCCTGCAGCCAGGAAGGGAACATGGAGCATCCTTCAGGCTGGGGCAACCAGAGGGCTTTCTGGAGGGGGAAACATTTGGCTGGGGATTTTGTGGGGGGTTTTCCAAGTGAATGACTTCCAGACCAGGCTGTCGCAGGGATGAGTGCCTGCCTGATCATGAAGAGAGCAGCAGCAGTGAGGCCAGGGAAAAAGACCGGCAGTATAGGAAGGGCCTTAGGTTCTATGCCTGGACCTATTCTAGGGGCCAGAGGTATTCGAGCTATACTTCTCTAACGCTCATGGCTCTGAGGAAGCTTTATGGAGACTGCTGCAGCTGGAGGTAGGGAGAAGAGAGCCAAGGGGGCAGAGCCCTGGCCCCACCTCCTGCTTCAACCGAAACATTTTAATCATTTTGTATCAGTGTTCTGGTTTTTTGTTTGTTTATTTCTTTGTTTTTTGAGACAGAGTCTCACTCTGCTGCCCGGGCTAGAGTGCCGTGGCGTCAGCCTAGCTCACAGCAACCTCAAACTCCTGGGCTCAAGCAATCCTCCTGCCTCAGCCTCCCGAGTAGCTGGGACTACAGGCATGCGCCACCATGCCCGGCTAATTTTTTATATATATTTTTAGTTGTCCAGCTAATTTCTTTCTATTTTGTTTAGTAGAGACAGGATCGCACTCTTGCTCAGGCTGGTCTCAAACTCCTGACCTCAAGCGATCCTCCCACCTCGGCCTCCCAGAGTGCTGGGATTACAGGCGTGAGCCACCGTGCCCGGCCTGTATTGGTGTTCTGAATAAGATTACAGTTGCCAAATGTGCCACCACTTAGAACAGTGGCTGATGGGAGCCCTGAAGGTTTTAAGCAGGGGAGTGATGTGGTCTCCATTTACCATTTAGAAGTGTCCCTCCAGCTGCTGAGTGGAGGATGGGTTGGAAGAGAGAGACCGAGGCTCGAGGCCTGGGAGGAAGCCATGGGGGAGGAAAAGAGGGCAGACACTGGGCAATGGCTGGAGGGAAGAAAGTGTGAATTTGGAATTTAGGAGGTAGAGTGAGGAGGGCAAGTCAGCAAGAAGCTGAAAGTGGGCAGAATTGGGTGGACAGGAGCCTGAGGTGGGGCCCAGGGGCCAGCAGGACAACTGCTCTCTGAAGGGCCTGTGGTCCAAGGGCAGGGGACAGGTGGCAGGGTCGGGGGAGGTGGCAGAAGGAGGCTCTGTATTTGGCATTCCAGAAAGGTGAAGGGTGTGCATAAGCCCCAGTATACTCTACCTTCATGCCACCCAGTCTGACAGCTAATTACAGTGCAGCCACCAGCTGCTGCCCTAGAGGAGAGGTGTCATGGGGAAGGTTGAGGGCGGGGACATGCTGCAGCAGGAGACTCTCCAAACCTCAGGAATAACTTCCTGAGGGTCTCTAGTCCTGGCATAAGTGGGAACTGGGCTCTGGGGGGACACCGTAGGTTGGGAGATGGGGCCAGGTTTTGTGGAGGGAGACTGGGGAAAGGCCAGGATGCCATAACTGTCTTTTTCATGCACACTGTTGGTTGTCAAGTGGAACAAGAACTGGATCTCGTACTGTCTTCCCCATTGATCAGGATCCAAGCTGGGCCTCCTGTCTTTAGGAGACCCAAGCCCTGTCCTGTGGAGGCTTTCCTGTCTGGGAGACTAGAGGAGAGCTGGGCACTGCTTTTGAGGAGCTCCCAGGTTGGGCAGCAGAGGAGACTCAGGATTGGGCTGAGGTGGACCAGAGTGCTCGTCATCCACCCTACTCCTCCCCTTGACCCTGCCCTCCGGGCCGCTGTAAACAGCTGCATTCAAGGCCGTGGCAGGGGAGGCAGGGAGACTAGCTGGCAGCCCAGAACAGGGGAGGCCGAGCTTCTCCCTCCTCCCCTGCCCATTGCAGCGATCTGCAGCTCAGGCCCCTCTACTCCTTTATTCCTCCACGCCCCACCCTTTGGCCCCACAAAGCCAGGCTCAGCAGCAGGTGGCTTGCCTGGAGCCAGGACGCCTAGATCCTCTGTAGCTCTGCTCTCCCACTCCCTGTCTGACCCCAGACAAGTTCCTACAACTCTTTGGGCCTCATATAAACCAGAAAAACTATCCTCCCCATCCACCTCCCAGAAACTGAAATGGGAAAGGAAGTCTCCCTGTGGGTTTGAAACACCCCTCTTCTTGGTCCCCCTTAGTTCCCTGAGGCAGTCTGAGATACCTCCTTTTCCTCCTTCTGGTAGGGAGCAGGTGTAGGAAGGGCAGACTGGCCTTTCCTGTGCAGAGTAGGGGTGACTCACGTGCCCCGGGCCTCCCCTCCCCCTTATCACTCACCTGGATTAATCTGTGACTCACAAAGCAAGCACCGGATGTTGCGGGGGGTTACATGTATGTTTAGGGGAGGGGGGCTGGCTAGCCCAAATCTCACTTCACAGGTCAGCGATTAAGCAGCCCTCAGGACTTCACTGAATGTAGCCTGCTGCATGGACCCCTAGGTTTTGGGGTCTTGCTCTTTTTCCCCAAAGTAAGGAGCCAGGCAGAGGAAAAGTCTTCAGCTAAAAGAATTCTGGATTAGAGGAGGTTGTCAGATACCACACCCAGAAAGGAGGACCCTTTGAGAGTTCACTAAATGAAATTACATAGAAAGACTTAGGTCAGTCAGAACTGGGGAAACTGAAACCCCAAGAAAGGGAAAGATTTATTTTATTTTAACAAAAGACCTAATAAGTTGAAAGGGAAAGCTTTATTTAAAGCCGCAAGAAGAAATCCAGGGTTCCTGCCTCCTACTTGAGAGCTTTTTCTGACCTGCTCTCCAAAAACAGAGATTTCCCCTTTTGCAGCAAACCAGAGCTGGAAGTGAAGACACACATAAAGACTAGCGCATACAGATGTGTGCATTCAACACACAGAGCAGACAAGTCATGCCACACATCAGATACAGACTCCCACTCATCCACATCCACCTGCAAAGTTAATTGCAGAGGCAGGCATGCCCATGTGATTGCATAACCTGCATCATCCCGTGCACACTTGCTCACACATAAGGCTTCCTGCTAGGCTGTTCTCCTTCCCTTCCCTTGAGGTTCCAGCTCACAACCACACATCCCCAAATCCCCTCCCTGGCCCCTCAGCTAGAGCCTGAGCACCTCCCTACTCTGGGCCCCAGCCTGAGTGGCCAGACAAGCACCATCCTGGGCTGGAGCACAGGAGCCTCCTCAGCTGCTTCCCAGAAAACAGGTTGGAGCTGCAATGTGAGGGACTGAAACTAAAGCCTGGGCTTCCTCCCCTCCCACCCCCAGTTAAGCTGGAGTGCAGGGATGGTGCAGTTCCTTAGGTTTCTGAGTTCTCAACCCTCTTCTCTGGACGCATGGGACACTGGGTCCCTGACAAGGCTGTTATCATGCCCATTCTCTAAGTGGGGAGACTGAGCCCAGCCAGGGGAGGTGAACTGCCCAGGATCCCATGAGGCAGCAGAACCGGGGCCCATTCCTGATTGGGGCTGGTAACTGCTGTAGTCTTGCTTAGGGGAACCCCCCCACCCCACCCCACTCCAGAGCTGGGTTGGTAAGGGCCTGAAGCTCCAGGCCTGCAATTGACCTTGGGATGCAACAGAATGGTTTGAAACCAGCCAGCAATCCTGGCCCTCCCCAGAGGCCATGGAGACTGTGGAGAAACCGTCCAAGGGATCAGGGAAAGGGAAGACAGAGGCAGAGCCAAGGACAACTCATGACCATGGATCCGGGGATGGGATGACATTTCATTCTGTGCAAATAAAGCCCGGCATGCTGATGGTTGAAGTTGATGAATAGACAGCACACAGAGAAATGTAGACTCCAGCTCACACAGCTAACCAATTTATTCCCTGTTTTAATTTCAGCCCTGGGCTGAGCTGTCCCATGAGAGACAGCAGGGACAGGCAGAGATTCACAAAGACCAAGAGCTGAGACAAAATTGGAGATGACAGTTCCCACACATGGTTTCTCATCATCTTAAGGATGGGGCTTGCTAGCCAGGCATCAAAGACCCTCCACAGGAGGCCCCTCCACCGAGCCTGTTCCCTCATTCAGAAAATGAAGGCAACTAATAAAAGTACCCACTCCATAGGGCTAAGATCCAATTTCCATACATAAGATATGGAAAACAACACGTGACACCTATTATCTCCTAGGCTTTCTTTCACTGTCACCACCTACCTGTTCTAGGCAGAGTTCACAAACTCTGATTCGGCTTTCCTCAGTCTTCTGGTGGCCTTCCCTGCCCTCCATCTCCCTGGGCTGGGTGCCCCTTGAGCACAGCAACATACCAGGTGCCATGAAGGACACCAAACAATCTATGTTCAAACATACTCCCTGCCCTCAAGAAGCTTACATACAGACCAGGTCAAAACCAGTAGAAAGGGACAAGCCAAGAACATGGGGGGAATTAAACAATTTAAATCAGAGTTCAAGACAATAGAAGAATTCACACCACCGTGTGTGCCTGCCAAGTGAACTGAACAGGCAGTAATTGCTTTAATAGTTCAGAGGAGGGAAAGAGCACCTCAGGCTGGGGGCGAGGGATAGGCTTAAGGAGGGGCACGATTTGAGCTGAGTCTGGAAAAACAGCCAGGATTAGGGGAGGCAGAGATTCGGCAGAGGCTGCCAGGAAGGGGGCGTGGACCAAACCGAAAGGAGGCAGCATCCCCCGCCCCCACCCTGGGGCCCTGGGAGCTCCTGGAGAGCTGGACTTGGGTCTTGCTCAGCTCTGCAACCCTGCAGGGGTGCAGAGGTGGTAGTTTGTGGCACAAATGGGCAGCCAGGGCAAATGCACAGAGCTGGTGGGACTCAGAGAGGCCAGGGGACTGCACGAAGTGCTTTTTGCATCTGTCCTGGACTGGGGGACCACCAGCCCCTCTGACCCCTTCACCCATCCAGCCCCTTCCTGTGCTCTGTCCTTTTCCACTATCTCCACCCTGGGAAATAGCACCAACAGAGGAGGGCATTGTGCTCCTTCAGTGTGGTGTATTCATACACACAGCCCCTTTCCACTGCTCAGTGCCGGTGCTGTGACCCTCAGGAAGTGCCACACCTTTGCTGGTTCCCATCCAAAGGGCTGATGCTGCAGTGAAGGGCACACTGAGACCTAGGCACACATCCTGGCAGTGGAAGGGGACAGAACTTCCACCTCAGACACATGCCCCCTTCTCCAACTGCTTCTGGGAGAAGCCTAACAGGGGAAAAAACTCCCAAACGTCCAGGCCCAGGGAAGAAAGACGGATGGATCTCCTGGATTCGGTTCTCTGCACTGGCTCCCACTCCTCTTCTGGGAATTCAGACAGGCCCAGGAGACTCTACAACACACCATGTCCTTGCCCCAGTGCTAGAGCATCAGACAGAAAACTGGGGCAGGGCTTTTGTTAGGGACAATTCCGTGTTTTCAGCCAGCAGGCTCTCCATGGAGGGTCCATATGCAATGAGGATGGAGATCATCCCACTGATGTCTTGCTCCCGAGGTCAAAAGTCCTCCTGTCCATCTACAGCTTGCTCCGGGGCTGGGATCACACAGTCCACCTCTCACTTCGGGGTTCCACAGCCTGCACCAGGCCTTCACCCAGCACGGCAAAGTCCTCCAGGATTGCTTCTACATTGGGCACCATCACCAGCTCCCTGCCTTTGGACACTACCATGCGTCCCTTTGCACTGGAGGCCTAAGGAAATAAGAAAAGAAATGTGGGTTGAGACATCACAAAAGCACACCCAGAGACACCAGGGTGGGGCAGTAGAGATAGACACACAAGCCCACACACTCCACACCTGACACAGGGTCACTCACGGAGTAGACTACACAAAGACACACACACCCACGTGGAACCACATGTACACACTCAGGAACACACAGCTGACACCAGCCAGCGCACCTTGAAGGACTGAGGCTGGAAGCTGGTGGGCTTCCAGAGGACGCCAATCACCTCTCCGCCGTGCTGGTCGTAGAAGAAAAGGGCCAGATCCCCAAAGGCCTCCTAGGAAGGGACAGAACAAAGATTACACATGGGCACCTGAGAGCCTCCTCCATGGCCCCAGCTTCACCTGAAAGTCCCCTCCCCAGGCTCAATCAGCTGTTTAGGACCTACCCTGAGCTGTGCCAGGTAGAGCTGAGGAGGATCGTAGCCCAGCACAGGCATTAGCGACGAGGGCCCTGGCTCATTGAGCAGGCCACGGCAAAAGGAGGCAGGTGGCCAGTCCACAGCCTGGCGGTGCCGGGGGATATGGCGGGGAGACAGGTGGATCAGCACATCGTACATGTCCAAGGGTGGCCGGAACACTGTCTGAGGAAGGCGGGAGGAGTTGGGAGCTGGACAACAAACCTCTCCACGTGCCCACCTTGGTTCCCCACTTCCCCTTCATCTGACCACCCATTATGGACCTGCAGGCCCATTTGAAGCCGGGAACACCAAGATGGACACAGGAAGCAGCTGGTGTCAGCTCAAGTCCAGCAGCAGGAGCACAGGCTAGAAGCATGAGGCCTAGAGCACAGGTTCTCCAGGCTGCATCACTTCCAGGCACCATGGCAGCTTCAATGCCTTCTCTGGATTCAGTCTCACCAGACAAGTGGACCAGGTATCCTGTGAGGGGCCCTTGTATGCTAAACTTCCACGGTTCAAAGACAGAACCCCCAGAGCCACTGGAGTTGCTGGGGGTCAGAGGCTTACCCTGATATCCCCAGGCCCCTGGGGATCCATTAGCTGCTTCTCTAGGACAGGCAGGGCTTCGGCTGCCAGGACCACAAGTTGCTGTAGGATCTGGGGAGTAGAGATACTTCAAACTAGGGCGTCTCCTAACTCAGGCTGGCCTTGCTTTTTCCTTAAGGAAGAAAACCACACATTTGGGGGCAGGTGGGGGGTTGACCTGGGCTGAGGGTCCATCCTGTGTCCACACAGAGTTTTTGCGGTCCTGAGGAGTAATGATGACCATGACGGGGAGTTGTGTCCGAGCTGCCAGGAAGCCACTGCGTATCTCCACCTGTTCCTCCACTAGAGAAAAGAGGGGGTCCTGGGTCAGCCTGCACCTCCCCAAAGACCCCTCTACTGCCCCAGGTCCTCCTACTGTGGCCCCGACAGCTGCTTATCATAGGCATTTTCCAACATCCAACCCCCAACTGGCAAAGGCAACAAAAGGGACACTGCATTTGCCTCAACTGGGTGGGTTGTTAATCTCCCAACCCTAGCTCAGAGGTGGAATTTTTCCACTGCCTGGCACCCCCAGTCTGGTTTCTGGGCCTGCACAAGCTGGGGCTTGCCCCTGGCCCCCTCCCACGCTGGGCTCTTACACACCTGGGGAATTAGGAATCTGATACCCTACTCTCTGCTGAGACCAGAAGCTCCTCACGTTACAACCAGAAATCACCATTCCCACTCCAAGACGTCTGGGCATCTATTCTAAACTCCCTAGCTCTTCACCACAAGACTTCTCACCTGGCGTTCAGGATCCCCTTTCTACTCTCCTTTCCCCTCCCCCTTCCACAGCCCCCAGGTAGCTTGCTTACCACCCCCAGTGACTGTGTCTCTGACCATGACATGGACAAACCACATCTCTAGTCAGCCTTCACATGGACCTCTTCCTCCTGACAATTCTCTACCCCAAGGTAGTCAGCATCAGGCTTAGCTATCTGGGATGGAGGAAGCACAGAGAAAACCTAATAGACTGACAGGGAAAACCCTTGCCTGACCTACTCTGCAATCCATAAAGGGTAGTTTTCCAGCACTCTGGCCCCAGTCCTGCCACTTACCAGTGAGCTCATTGTTGAGGTTGACAATGAGGGGGTTGTTCTTCCAATCAAAGGTTGATACCAGGAAAAGGAACCGAAGAAAGCCAACCTGGGGGGAGCTGAAGGGCAGGAGTGAACAAAGAATCTAGAGCCCAGCCCTGGGCTTCCCACAATCTGGGGAGCCCAGACCCCTTAGTGTGGATGGGTGGGGGAGGGGGACGTCTTAGAATCCCTTTGTCACTTGCTCAAACACCCTCTCCCATTTAGACTGAGGGTGCAGCATGAAGGTTAAAAGCTGGTGCCCCCGGGAACTTCCTGGATAGGGAAAAAGCAGAGGGAATCACCTGGGAGGGGTGAAGGGCTCAGGGTGCAGGAAAAGGGCAGCAGCCACCAGGTCCAGGCTCTCGTCGGTGAACCCCTCACCCAGAAGCTGGGCACGCACCCACCGCTTGGCCAGCCGAGCCACACCCGAGAAGGCTGGGTGCTGTTGTTGAAGTCTGGGGGAAGGAGGGTAGTGGCAGTGAGACTCAGGCACCCTGGGCCCAAGAACAGTGTCTCAGCCCCACTGCCACTGTTTATCCAGCCCGTACCCAATGGCAGCCTCTGTGCCAATGTGTTACACGGGATGCAGTCAGTAAGTGGAAAGGCCAAGATTCCAGAAGCTGCCTGGCTCCAGAACTCTAGCCCTAACTACCACGCCATCTGGCCTCCCACAGACAGACAGCCAGGAGAGCAAAATGGGGGCAGGGAAGGGCCTAGCAACAGGAAGACCAGGTGGCCTTACCCATGCAGGGAACTGGTGAGTAGGGGCAACTGCCTTGTATCTCTTTCAAGGCGGAGGGAGGCAGGTGTGTCTCTCAGTGAGATCATCCCCTCGGGGCTCCGCATCTCCCTCAGGATCTGGGGCTCCCGCTGATAGGCCACACGAACCCGGAACACAAATCCATCCTGTTGGAAAAGGTATGGGATGGGACCCTGGGGGTGCTCTGCTGTCTATACCCCTGGTCCCCAACCCGGTGCCCACGGGGTATTCTCTTCCACACCCCGACACCCCTCCCCAGGGGATATACCTGTCCTGCCCCAGCCTAACCTTGAGGACGTCAGTGTGCGTGGTGGTGGCACGGCACTGCAGCCCATGCTGTTGCGACAGCAGCTCTGCCAGGCGCAGCTGGAAGGCGGCTCGGACCCGCCGCACGGCCTCAGCATCCTGTGGCCACTGACCGCTGCCCTCCAGGTGACAGACCACTGAGGGAGCACAGGAAATGTCTCGCACTGTGGCCTGAAGCAGGAACCGTCCCTCCCACTCTCTCCCAAGGGCCCTCTTACCAGTCATGGGCTCCACGTAGGCCGGGCAGGGCTTACTGAGCCGGGGCAACAGTGAGGCTCGCTCTCGCAGGTGCTCATAGAAGGAGTAGGCTGGTCGGACCGGGGTTGGCGGGAACACCTGTGGAAGAAGGGGGGCTGAGGAAGGGGCCTAGCACTGGCAGGGAGTGCCCGGGGTCAGGAGTTGGAAGTGGAAAACACTGGGTGACTGGAACAGAGGTGGGGGGGTCACCGGGCAGAAAGGGTTCCCTGCCCCCCGTGCACCTCACCTCTGTGTAGCGCAGCACTGGGTGAGCCCCCTGAACAGCAGACACAGTCAGCGGGAGACCCTCCAGCCCCCACAGCAGGTGGCTGAGGTCATCATAGCAACGCACTGCCACTGCCAGGGCCTCCTCACCTGTGCTGGAGGTCTGAGAGGGAGAAGACAGTCAGAACCACCTGGGATTCTGCCTGGCTCAGGCTGCAGCAAGGCCAGCTCGCCCCCTGCTGGACACGCCAGGAAGTGCAGTCTGGCTGGGCTGAGAGGGCTCTCGCCCCTACAGGTCACTGCACAGTTGCTACCCTTGACCCCAAGGTCCTTACCTCTTTCAGGCCTTGTATCAGGACATCCACGAGGCCCCCCACATAGTGGACACAGGTTTCTGGGATGTCAGCATGTCTGGAGAGGCACACACACAGGGCATTATGGGCTATGCTCACCCGACAGCCTGGGCCTGATCCTCCTAAAAGGCTCCCCAGCCCACAGCTGACTCCTGGCCTTCAGATGCTAACACTCACAGTGCCAAGAGGTGGGTGACCACCTGGTGGGGAATAAGGCGCTTCTGGGACATAGAGGCTGCCTCCCAGACCACAGCTTCCCGAATGGCTCCGTCCTGGAAACGCCGAAGCTCTGAGCGGGATCCCCAGAAGTGGCGGAAGTCAGCGGCCTAAGGAGAGGCAAGGAGTGCTGGGAGAGATCAGGACAGAAGCGTTCTCCTAAAGTCTCCCTCCCAGGATTCAATCCAGGGGGCATGAGGATGGTCGACCCCATGCTTTCCAACACGCATGCTGGGGTTCTCACCTCGGGCTGGTCGGCCTCTGGACCCAGCTCAAGGACACCGGTCAGTCCCTCAGGCCGGAGGAGAAATCCCAGGCTCAGGGTCCCACAGTCTTTGTGCTTTGGTGGATCTTGGCTGATGTCCCACTGTAGGGTGTAAAAAGGCTGGGCTGAACCCAAGAATCCCTCAGCCTGGCCTGGAAACTATTTTCTAGCTAGCTAGAAAGGTCTAGCTAGAGGGATGGTATGCCCTTTCTGTCCCTTGGGACCCAGGATCCACCCCCCCCACTCAGAGCCCCAAACACTCCAACCTGCTCCACCTCACCTCTGGGACCGGAGGCCGAGAGTGGGCCAGCAGGTGCAGCCGGGCCCCGAGGCCCTGCTCCAGGAGGGTGGTCAGTGGGCCCAAAGCAGCTGAGACATAATCCCCACCATTGTCTTGCAGCTCTGCCCAGAGCTTCAGCTGGTGACACGCTGCCTGCAGGCGACTCAATGGACGGAGACTGGGGGTAAAGAGGGCCAAAGAGGGGGAATGAGGGTCTGCTGGCTCCCCGTATCACCTCCTCCCTGGAAGGGAGCACCTGCCTAAAGACCTTTGCCCCAACACTGTAGCCCCAGGAAGACAGGACCTGTACCCACCAACATACCCTGTTACCCCAAACTCACTGCAGGACGTGGTCAAAAGCCCGGATCATGGGTTTCGGAGTCATCAACAGCAGCTGGAACCCATCGTCAGCTTTGCTGTCCAGCAGCGCCATAGACAGCCGTGCCTCATGCTGCACCTGGAGCCAGAGGGTAAGAAGGGACCACCTCAGCACCCTTTATTGGCCCGAGGGCTCAGACCAAGAGACATGCCTGACCTTAGCTCTCTGGAGAGGAGTGTCTGCAGTTCTGGTGTTTCCTGAAGGGACAGAGTTTAGGCTGGGACACCAGGGGAATCCAGGAGTAGAGGCCCATTGATACCTGGTGGTAAGTGGAGGCAGTGACATCAGCACAGAGGTTGAGACGGCCCGAGGAGTCCAGGAAGACAACAGGGAAGGCCTGGTGGAAGTCGGCCAGGGCCGGCTTGGGGGGCATAGAGAAAAGCCAGTCAGGATTGGGGCCTTACCTTCAGGCTCCCTCCTGGCACAGACCCGGCCGTTCCCCAACTCACCAAGGAGGGATCAGAACTGAGACATAAACTGATCCCGTTGACTGTCAGATCCGTGGTGGCTGGAGTGAACGAGAGGAATGTGTCAGAAGGTATCCCACCTCTCTGGGGACCCAACCCTAACAACATCCTCCTTTGGCCTGGGTGGCTGCAACTGCCTGCCTCTGGGATTCAGTTTGCTCATCTGTCTAATGGCAAGGAAGCAAAGGACCCGTGAGGGGGTGACAAGATTCCTGGGATGAGTGGAACTCCTGGCCTTTCCCCATCTAGTTGCCTCACCCAGAAACTGCAAGATGCTTCTCAGGACCTGGTAGCCGCTCATGGTGGTGTGGATTTTGCGTGTGGACACGAGGAAGGCAACCAGCATGGAGACATGGAACCCAGTAAACCCACCCAGACCCTGAAAGAGAATAAAGGGAGAGGCCTGAGCTCAGAGCCAGCCCACTCATCGAGGCAGGGAAGCTGGGCCACCCTAACTCACCTTATCCAGCTCCCGCTGCCGCAGCCAGACCTTCAGAAGTGCCACACCATCCTTCAGCCCTGGGGCTGAACCGAGCATGGTTGACAGGAGCTGCAAATGGGACTCAAGAGCTATATCCTGCAGGACCCATGTGTTGTAGTGGGGGGTAGGGGGCTCTGGACTACCTGTGGGAAAAAAAGGGAAGCCATGAGAGAAGTCTCCAGAATACCCCTTCCCTTCAGCTCCACCTCAACACCAGTGCCTGCTCACCATTCCCTGGAGAACTTCGCCCTCGGTACCAGGCAGAGCGCACATTGTTCTTGGTTGGCAGCAAGCGGCATGGGCGGAAGAAGTCAGGGGGAGGGCAGGGATGCAGACGTACGGTGACCAAACTCTTGTCCTTCCCTAGCAGACAAAGAGGGTGTTGAGACTCTACAGCCCCTGGAGCCAGAGGGGCCCCCACACCACCTTCCTCATACTTGAGGGTCCCATGCCTTCTCACTTTAGAATTTGAGGTCTCTATACCTTTCCCTCAAACTTGAGGCCCATGCCTCTCACCTTGGACTTGAGATCCCTGTCCCTATTCCCCAAGACTTGAGGCCCTTGTGCACCCCCTCCAGATTTGTCACCCCATACTACGTCCTCAGCCCAGTGTGTGCTTCCCACCATTTGGCCGCAGCAACAGCAAGGGTTTCAGGTGGCAGCCATTGGAGTAGGAGAAGCGGACACTGCCAAAGAGGGGATCTTGAGCCAGGTGGTGAGCCAAGTGAGCCAGGTAGAGAGCACGCTTGCGGAAGTAGCGCTGGTTCAGCCCATCCTTGTCCTGTAGGATTTCCTGGAGAGGACAGGGGACAAGAGAGATGACCAGGCATGTAAGTGCTTGTAGAGCTTGTGGGCCAAGATGAAGCCTAGGTGAGAGTCCCAGGGCATCTCTACAGACAGAAGTGCCTGAGCCAGGGCTAGCAACACCATACTCAATTCTCAGATGAGAAAGGCAAAGCTCCAGAAGGACAACAACTGGCCCAAGGGCCCATGTAAGCTGCCTCAGGATGAATGCAGTGGTCTTCTGCTCTTTTGACTTTGAATTCAGATTTCAACCCACTGTCAAGTGGCAGGTAAGAGAGAGGGATCCAGAGACTTATAGATGTTTAAGTAAGGGGCCCCTCTATTCACCAAACCCTGGCCCTTACCCTGGGCATGGTCAGTGCCACATCCACATTGATGTCTGGCCGGATGCAGGTGCCCAAAAGGTAGCTGCCCACAACAGTGACCTGGGCTGGAGGCAGGAAGCGGAAACAGCCTTTCACGGTATAGGGTACTTGATGAAGGGGCACTCGAACCCCAGCTGGGAGCCATGCCTGGTCAGTGAGCTGTAGGAGCAGAGGCAGTGACACATACTGATTCAGCTACCTTCCTCCCATGGCCCCTTGGCGTCTAGCAGACATCTAACATCAGTATGTTTGAAACCAAACTCCCAATCTTCCCGTAAACATGTCTTTCCCACTAAGGCAACTCCATACTAGTTGTTCAAGCCAAAAACATTTAAGACACCTTAATTCATCTCTGTTAAGAACAACCATTTTACTATTGAAATGTATCCAGAAATGGATCCTTCTCTACTTTACACCCTAGTTTAGGGAACCACCATTTTTCAGCACACAATAGGTTCCTAACTAGTCTCCCTGATTTCACCTTTGTCTCCTTCATTTTACTTTCAATATAACAGCCAGAGTAAACATTTTAAGACTGAAAAAGTAACTTTTAGAAGTTAGAAGGCATCACTGCTCTGCAACATGAACCCAGCAGTGGCTCCCCATTTCACCCACAGCAACAGCCAAAGTCCCTATTTGGGTGTACAAGACCCTGCATGATATGCCACCTTCCCCAGTACCTTTCTGAATGCATCTCCTTCTATCTTCTGCTCATTCATTCCAAGGAATGTAACAGGAACATTCCTGCCTTTGAGCCTTTGTACTGGCTGTTTCCCCTTTCCTGGAATGCTCTTGTTCCCTTATGTAGTCATTTGGTTGACTCACCTACTTCAAACCTTTACACAAATGTCACTTCAGTAATGCCCACCCTGAATACCCTGTTTAAAATTATAAATCATTCCCATCCCCTAATATTCCCAATGCCTTACCTCGTCCTATTTTTTCCTTTTCCATAACGTTTACCATCTTTTAATATTGCCATACAGTTTACCTGCCGTGCTTATTATTTGTTATTCACACCCCAACATTAGAATATAGGTTATTTTGTTTACTGATGCTTCCTAAGAGCACAAACACTGCAAGGCACATAAGTACTACCCGAGTACATGAATGACTGTACTCCCAGCTGAACTTCCTTGCAGTGAAAATGAGCTCCCTATAATCCCCTCAAGAGAAAAGCAAGGCCCCTGTTGGAAATGCCCTCACTGAAGGCTTCTCCTGGGCTTCCCAGTTCCCCAGGCCACCTGCCTTACCTCTGCCTCAGGGATTGAGGGAACCCTCATGACCCGCTGGTTAACGTCCCGGAGGAAGGTATCAATCCGATCCTTCTTCTTCTCTGACAGCCTTACTTCCTTTAGTAGCTCCTCTACCTGTAAAAGGGAGTAGGGGAGAGTCCATCACCCTGCAGGTCCCAGGTCTGCCCCTCTAACCCAAGCCCGAGCCACCCAACAGTACCTGTAAACGGAGCAAGCTGGAGTGGAACAGGATCTCAGTCTCCCGAAGGCGATTCAGCTCCTCATTGGTAGGCTCCTTGTACAGTTCTGCCCTGCTGAGCTTGACTGGCTGCAGCAGGCCCTCCGCTGGAGACCTAGTCACTGTTCGCTTCCTTGAAGATGCTTTCTTCCCCCCCTCACCTGTGCCTTCCAGGGCTGGTTCCATCACCTGTGACCAGAGAGGGAGAAGCCAATGTGGGGTCATAGGTATCTAGCATCTGCTGTCTTAAGTGTCACCACTATAGATTGTGGGTAAAGGCTTCACCTGCTTGTTTCCTCTTTTGATGGGAGTCATGTTATGTAAAATTCGTGATAATCATTACTTGGAGGAACACTACTAAGCTCTAGATTAAAAATTGCTTGAGTTGAGGGCTCCCCGTGTACCTGATGGAACAAGCATAGAGCTCTCCTTGGAACTGGTAGGGGCAGAACCTGACCACGCCCTGCTCTAAGTAACTCCCAAGCCCCTTATAGTTTCAGGTACCGTGAATCCAGGAGTTTCCTCTTCTGCTGTTATAGGCCTGGGACTTCTCAAATGGCTTTATCTGCTGCTCTATCCAAATCATGCCAGGTTCCACGTCCTCTAGCAAGCCCTGACTGTATCAGTACACATTAAGTGCTCACTGATGGGAAGAGTTAGAACCTACGTGCCCCTAGAGACTATATTCAGTATATATTCCATCGCTTCAACAATTCTTTTTAGACACTCGAAGGAAGTCCCATCATTCACTGTAGGTTCCATAGTTGTAGATTCCATCAGTACAATGAGCAGGCTTCAAACCCAGGTCAGCAGGATCACAAACCTCTTCCCCTACAGCCCTGCGGAAAGCCTTACTGGAGTGCTCCAGGAGAGCTACCGTGTGCCCTCGCTCACAGCGGGGAAAACAGAACTAGATACAAGTTCTGTGGAGGGAGGAAGATACCGCTCAATGGCAAGGTGGAGGTCCCGGTCAAGAAAATGACCCAAGCTATGGGTCGCTCAACAGGCTTTACTGCTTCTATCCAAATACTACCCGGTTCCATTGTCCCCAGCAAGCCCTGACTGTCTCAGCGCGACAGAGTGGAAGCATCGCGGGAACGGACTTCCTCCAAAGAGAGCTGACCTCGTGTGCCTCACCGGTGAGTGGTAAGGCCCTGCCATCTCGTGCCCTGTAACCAAGGGAGCGCCCATTGAGCCTCTCTTCCTCCCAGATGGCTCAACTCACCTCTGGCTCCCCAGCTGCTCCGCGCAGGTGCTCTCCAGCAGGTGCCGGCCCCACCACTCCGCACCCAGGTGTCGCTCCCGCACTTCGAACTCAAGCCGGGCCCACACACTGTAGCTCCCCATGTGGGCGGAAATGCCGAAATTCAGGGCGCGAGTTCGAGCAAGCCCAATTCCTCAGGACTCCACCCATTCCAGAGCCATTGGGTTATTGCTACACGAGTCTCTCCCCATTGGCCTGTCACTCTACGGGACCGCCCACTGGGGCGGGGCCAAACGGCGTTCTCGATTTACGACCTCTTCACGACGCTACACCGGAAGTCTGCCGGTAGCTTGACCGTCGTTTCTTTCTCCTCACTTCCTCCGTTTGAGACGAAACGGGAAGGGCGGAGCTAGTTTGGACTGTCTGGTCGGGGATTGTTTATTTACACCAGTGATTTGTTTTTCCTCATGCATTAAGTCTTGTCAATGAACAAATCCTGTCCGTCCTACCTCCAAAATATATTTTGAATTTATTCATTTTTCTCTGTCTTTACTGCCAGCTTTAGTCTTCATATTATGTTGGGTTTAGGTTATTCTAATGGCTTTTCTCCAGCTTTTACTTAGATTACTAAAATTTAAAACACAAAAACGTTATAAAAAGAATATCATGAACGCCCACATACCCTTCACCTAGATTCACTTAGTGTTATGCCAAGTTTATCTTTCCCTATGTATTTTCATATTATTTTGCAAGCCTTTTGAAAATCAATTGCACACATCTCTAAATACTTTGACATGTATTTACTAAGATCAAGGACTACTTCTTACATAATCATAGTCCAATTGTAACACTCAGGAAATTTGACCTTGATTCAATACTATTATATAAGTTGCACATTCAAATTTTGCCAATTATCCCACTTTTATTTTATTTCCTGACACAGAATCATCTAAATTCAACTAGCAAATTTGTTGGTCATGTTTATCTCTTCTCTTAATCTGGAACATTTACTGAGCTCTCCCTTTTTTGGTGTTTTATGATGACATTTTTGGAGAATACAGAACAGTTTCATTCAACAGCTTTTTTTCTTTTTAAAAATTTTTATTGAAGTAGAATACACATAAGGAAAAATTCACATAAGGATACAGCTTGAATACTCACAAACCAGACATATCCATGTAACCATCTCCCAGAAAAGAAAACATTTTCTGCACCTTCAGTATCTCCCTTCATGCTGCCTTTTAGTAATTACCCTTGAACGATAATCACTATCCTGACTTCAAACAGCATAGATTAGTTTATGGAATAGCTTTTTAAGAAACTTTCTCTCAAGAATGGTCTTGTCCATCTTCAATCCATTTTCCACACAGCTGCCAGAATTTTTTCTGAAACAGAAATTCTATCATGCCATTTCCTTTTTAAAAACTCCTCAATTGGGCCAGGCATGGTGGCTCATGCCTGTAATCCTAGCACTCTGAGAGGCTGAGGCGGGAGGATTGCTTGAGCTCAGGGGTTCAAAACCAGCCTGAGCAAAAGTGAGAGCCTGTCTTTTTTTTTAATTAAAAATTAAAACTAAATAAATAAAAAATCCTCAGTTGGCCAGTGCAGTGGCTCATGTGTGTAATCCTAGCACTCTGGGAGGTGGCCAAGGTGGGAGGATCACTTGGGGTCAGGATTTTGATACGAGCCTGACCAAGAGTTGGATCCCATCTTTACAAAAAAACAGAAAAATTAGCCGGATATGGTGGTGCATGCCGGTAGTATCAGCTGCTTGGGAGGCTGAGGCAAGAGGATTGTTAGAACCCAGAAGTTTGAGGTTACAGTGAGCTATGATGATGCCCCCACTTCACTCTAACCTGGGCAGCAGAGTGAGGCCCTGTCTCGAGGGAAAAAAATCTCTTCTTTAGTTAGGCCTTCACTAAAGCCTTAAAATATGTTTTCTATTTAATAAAATGTTTTATCTTTTCTCATCCTCCAATTTATTTACCCTTTAGCACTTTTTCCAATTTTAGATTATCAATTGTCTCTCTTTGCCCTTGACTGTGAATCCATGGAAGCAAGGACCCAAGGCCTACATTGGCATGCTCAATGCCTAGAACATTGTAGGTACTCGATAAATGTTTACTGAATGAATAAATGTGAGCACAATCTTCCAGCCTTTTCTCTAACCATTGTCTCCTTCAAATTTTATGCCCAAGTTTATTGAACTACTTGGGAGTCTCCCTACTCTGTCTTCTTTTCTTGTCCTGGGCCTTTGACCTTGCTGCCATCTTTGTTCAGAATGTTTTGATTGAGGCCGGTATAGTGGCCCATGCTTATAATCTCAGCTACTTGGAAGGCTGAGGTGGGAGGATGAGGATCGCTTCAGACCAGGAGTTTGAGGCCAGCCTGAGCAACATACTGGAACCCCATCTCAAAAAAAAAAAAAAAATATATATATATATATATATATATATATATATATATATATATATATATATATATAAATTAGCTGGGTTAGCTGAGAGTGGTGACTCCCAGCTACTCAGGAGGCTGAGGCGGGAAGATCACTTGAGCCTAAGAGTTTGAGGCTGCAGTGAGCTATGATCTTGCCACTGCACTCCAGCCTGGGCAATAGAGTGACACCCTGTCTCTTAAAAATAAAAAAAAGTTTTAAGTAACATTTCTTGGAGGAGATGGGATTGTGCTAAATCTGGAAGCATGATTTGAATTTGAATTGACAAAGAAGAGGAACTAGCATCACTGAAGTCTGAGAAAGACCAAAGAGGTGAGAGATGAGTTGACCATTCTTTCGACTCCTGAGAATGGTCAAGCCCTGCGCTTGGTGTCCATGATAGATAAATAAGACATGATGATCACAAGCCAGAAGCTTGGAAGAACACTCTTACTCTCCTCACATTTCACAGATTAATTCCCTGTATCTATTTAAATGTAACCTCACAGAGGCTTCTCCTGAACCCCATTTAAAATTGCATCCTGCTGAGAGGCTGAGGCGGGAAGATTACTGGAGGTCAGGAGTTCGAGAAAGAGCGAGACCCTGTCTCTACTAAAAATAAAAAGAAATTATCTGGACAACTAAAAATTTATATTAAAAAATTAGGTGGGCATGGTGGCGCATGCCTGTAGTCCCAGCTACTTGGGAGGCTGAGGCAGGAGGATTGCTTGAGCCCAGGAGTTTGAGGTTGCTGTGAGCTAGGCTGACACCACGGCACTCTAGCCAGGGCAACAGAGTGAGGCTCTGTCTCAAAAAAAAAAAAAAAATTGCATCCTGCCCCTACATTTTCAGTCTTATGCACCCTTTCAGTCACCTTCATTGGTACACACCAAAACTTTTAACAATATTTTTTCATTTATTTTTTTTTCTTTATTTTATTTTATTTTATTTTTTGAGACAGAGTCTCGCTCTGTTGCCCGGGCTAGAGTGAGTGCCGTGTCGTCAGCCTAGCTCACAGCAACCTCAAACTCCTGAGCTCAAGCGATCCTCCTGCCTCAGCCTCCCGAGTAGCTGGGACTACAGGCATGCGCCACCATGCCCAGCTAATTTTTTCTACATATATTTTTAGCTGTCCACATAATTTCTTTCTATTTTTAGTAGAGACAGGGTCTCACTCTTGCTTAGGCTGGTCTTGAACTCCTCAGCTCAAACAATCCGCCTGCCTTGGCCTCCCAGAGTGCTAGGATTACAGGCTGAGCCACCAGCCAGCCCACTTCTTGTTATTTTAATGTAAATTCTTGGCAACAATGTGGAAACTGTTTCTTCTTTTTTCCTTTAAAAATTCACTTGTTACTGTTGCTAGTGGAGTATATATTCAGGGAAACTCGAATCTATACTCCTGGGTTG
Organism: Lemur catta; assembly: GCF_020740605.2. Lineage (NCBI taxonomy): Eukaryota > Metazoa > Chordata > Mammalia > Primates > Lemuridae > Lemur > Lemur catta. The sequence continues at coordinate 37,804,124 of NC_059137.1, read as the reverse complement.
CAGTCTTCAAACTTAGCCCAAATAAACTCTGTACTTATATTAATTTGGCCTCAGTTTTTTTCCCTTTAGGTTGACAACAGGTTGATGGTTAAGAGGAGTCGCACTGCGTGGGATGGTTGAGGTGAACTCCAGGTTCTGCCATTTGCAAACTGACTTTGGGTAACTTTTTAAACCTCTCTAAGCCTTAGTTTACTCAGTAAAATGGATATTCTAGTAATGACCATGTCATGGATTTTTGTGAGGATTAAATGAGAGGCTGCATGTAAAGAGCCTGTCAAAGAGTGATGCTCAGCAAATGTTAGCTATTAATTTTAGAGGAAGATTGTGGCTCCTTAAGAGCAGTGTCTTACATATATGTTAACATGCTGAATGAAAAAATATTGGCACCTTAAAAACAGTCATTCTTTAAGGTCAGAATTAACCTTCCTAAACCAAATACCTCTCCCTCTGTTTATCTTACCAAGACTTCCATATCTTTTCTCTTTGGAAGAAAGATAATCTGTTCTTCAGAAGTGCCCTGGTTGGAGAGTATCAGGTGACGCCTTGGAGACAGAGAGGGTAGCTGTTCTGTTTTCTTTACCACCAGAGGGCACTAATTAGTCGACCTGCCATTATGAAACAGTATGAGAAAGCTCTAGGAAGCTGTTTCTGCCATTCATTCTTTAGTCGAGTATGTTTTGAAAACCTAATACGTGCCAAACATTGGAGTAGCTGGTATATGGTTTTGGAATTTATGGTCTTGAGCACCTACTGTGTGCTTGAGAGAACCTATTAGACATGAGGGTGGAGGGTAGGGTTCAACTTGTGACTTTGTGATTACTGCTTGTCTTCCTGCCCTTGGCTGTGAGGCTCTGAGAACAATTACTTAGTGTCTATTTTGTGTCAGATGGTGCGCTGGATACTGAGGATTCAGGGATGAATAAGACACAGTTGCAGCCTACTAATAAAAGATGTCTTACTGGCTGGAATAAAAAGACATAAGCTAGTTCTATGGAATTCCAGTTCCTCTGACCTGAGAATGAAGAGCCTCGAGTACAAAACCCATCCTCCTAGCTTACAGCCAAGCCCACAGTGGATACTTAGAGTGAGTTTGTGAACTGTTTTGAGCCCAGGGAACACCTTCTGGCCTGGGTGCCAGGTGTATGTTCCAGTGGGTAGGCTAGGGATCTATTATCCTCTAGGTCAGGGTGGAGCTGTGATGAGTTTTACGTGGGTGAAATGCTTTGAAGATGAACTTTCTGCCTATTTGTCTACTCATAGGCTTGCTATTAAAGGTGTCAACATCATCTCCCACGTTTCCAGGTCAACAATCTTCTTGTCGCAAAATTGAGTGGTGGAGGAGGGAAAGAAAGATTCAGGCATAAGCCATCATATTGGGAGGAGGTGGGGCATCGATTAGGATACTCCCTCTCTTCTGAGGGAAGCTCTAATTCCTCTGGATTTTGGTCTCAAGACCTTCATCTTTGAGAAAAAGAGGACTAAAAAATGAAGGGGCTCCTTAAGTGTGGATTGTGCATAGTGGTTTCCAAACAGTACAGTAAAGAAAGGTGGGAGGGGAAGAGTAACTTTAAAGTGGAGAGACCTGGCATACTACCTCACCCAGGTGATCAAGGTCAACATCAACATTGCCAAGTCATATTGCTATTATGTGCTCTTGATATGATGTGATGAAAATGGCATTTTATCTCTGTGATCTTCTCAAAAACCCATAACCCCAGTCTAATCATGAGAAAAACATCACAAATCCCAATTGAGGGACATTCTATAAACTACTTGAGTAGTGCTTTTCAAAAGTATCAAGGTCATCAAAAACAAGAAGTCTAAGAAATTATCACAGTGAAGAGGAGCCTAAGGAAATATGAAAATGAAATGTAGGTCTGGTATCCTGGATGGGATCCTCGAAGAGAAAAAGGACATTAGGTGAAAACTAAGGAAATGTGAATAAAGTATGAACTTTAGTGAACAGTAATGTATCAATATTGGCTTATTGCCAGGCACAATGGCTGAAACCTGTAATCCTAGCACTTTGGGAGGCCAAGGCAGGAGGACCGCTTGAGGCCAGGAGTTCCAGACCAGCTTGGGCACCATAGCAAGGCCTTGTCTCCATAAAAAATTTAAAAATTAGCCGTGTATGGTAGGATGATCCTGTAGTCCCAGCTACTCAGGAGGCTGAGGCAGGAAGATCCTTGAGCTAGGAGTTGGAGTTTGCAGTGAGTTATGATCTGTACTTCAGCCTGGACGACAGAGCAAGAAAACTATTGTAAAAATAAGAGAAAACTATTGTAAAAATAAAGTCTTAAAAATGAGGGTTGTCATCCAGAATACAGCTATGTCTTAAATCTTTTTCTTTCTTTAAAGTTCCTATTCATGGATTATTTACTGTGTGCCAGTCACTATGCTAAATGCTGTATATCGATGATTTCATTTAATCATTACAATTGCTTGTGTTAAGTATAATTAATCTCCTTTTACAGAAGCTTATGAAACAGGGAGAGGTAATATAAATGACAGAGCCACGGTTGAACCAACATCCTGATTCCAAAATTGTGTGTGTAGAACTCTTATGGATTCCTGGCTTTTCTAGGAAAAAGTTTAGGCAGTTATCATAGGACATGCCTTCCAAAGAGAAAGGAGTACTGTGTTCTATTTTTTTTCTTTTTTTTGCCCTACTCTCCTTCTTCCTCCTTCTCCTGCCCAGGAGTACTGTATTCTCAATTATGGGGACTGTAGGCTGTCTCCATGTCTTACTTCAGTCATGATTATCTAAAAAGTCCCTCAGTTCCAGGTTGGACATTCAAGCTGAAAGGACCTCTAGGGAGTCAAAGTCCAGCCACGGTACTTTATTTTACAAATGGGTAAGCTGATGGTTAGCCAGAGCACTTGGCTCAAATCACGCTGAGAAGGAACTGACTCAGGTTCAGTTTGTTATTTTATTTCTCTGTCTTTCCCCATAACTTCCTCTTTGTAGTTAGGAAGGGAAGTAGGGAGCTGTCCTAGCTACCTTCCCCAATTTCTTGTATGGGAAACTGCGCCCCCCCCCCCCGCCGCTCCCGTGGGTGACTTGCCCAAGGGCACACTGGCCTGAGGGGAGATGTCGGGAAGGCTAGTTGCCCCGTAAGACCCACATTCTCAGCACATCCTAATCAAGCACCTATTAGGTGCAGGGCCCTCAGGCTGGGTGTCACAGAGAGGGGCCTGCAGACGACCAGGGCTCCTCTGCGGACGGCTGCAGAGGCCCTTGGATGTGCATAGGGGGAAGGCGCCGAGAGGTGTGGGACCTGAGGTCCCTTCCGGTGCACGCCTTTGGAACTGCAGCGTCCAGCCGCACAACCGTCACTTTGGGGCCCAGGTGATCCCGGCAGCCCGCCCAGGGCCCCACTGCCGCTTGGCCCTTTAAGGGCGGGGGACACGCGCTGGCGTCACAAAGCGCCACCACAGCTGGGGCGGGAGGAGAGGAGGCGGGGAAGGAGGAGGAGGAGGAGGAGGAGGGCGAGGCGGGCGGGGGAGGGAGGGGCGCGCGCACGCGCGTCGGGCAGCCAGCCGCCGAGAGCCGCCCCGCTCCCGGCGTGCGCCCCTCCTCCCTCCCTCCCTCCCTCCCTTCTTCTCGGCTCCGTCGCTCCCGCGGTGCGAGGCGCTCTCGCTCTCCTCCTCCTCCTCCTCTGCCGTCGCCCCTCCCCCCGCGCAGCCGCCGCCGCCGCGAGACCCCAGCGCGCCGCGCTCCCCCCTCCCTCTCTGGCCCCGCGCGCCCTCCGGCCCCTGCGGCCCCCGAGGAGAACAAGAGGGCGAGCGAGCGCGGCGCTCCCGGGCCGGCCCGGCCCCCTCCCTTCACCATCGCCGGCCCTCCGCCGCCTTCCGCCGCTTCCACCTTCTCTCCCCCCCCCCCAAGTTGAGGCCCCCTCCGGGGGGGGGAGGCCCGGGACCGGGAGCGAATTCCCCTAACTCCCTCAACCCCTTCCCCCGCCCGGCCGGAGTGTGACGAGCAGGGCCCGGCCCGGCCCGGCCCGCGTCGTGTGTGAGGAGGACCCCGGGCGGGCCCACGGGCCGTCTGGGGCCTGGTCCGGCCCGCCGGCTGTGTCGAGACAGGCGCCCGGGGCGGCCCGGCCCGAGGGCGAGCGGAGGGGAGGGGCCTGGTCCGGCCCGGCCGGCGCGTGAGGACTGGGGCCCCGGCCCGGCGCCGTCACCGCCGCGATGGCCCAGCAGCAGATGACCAGCTCTCAAAAGGCCCTGATGCTCGAGCTGAAATCCCTGCAGGAGGAACCGGTGGAGGGCTTCCGGATCACCCTGGTGGATGAGTCCGACCTCTACAACTGGGAGGTGGCCATCTTCGGACCCCCTAACACCCTCTACGAAGGCGGCTACTTCAAGGTACCCCCACCCCCATTCCGGACCTGGCTTCCCGGCCGAGGCCTCTGCTTCCCTTCGCTTTCGGCTGCTTTGGGGCCAGGAGTGTGAGCACGGGTGAATGGAGGGGGCTTCTCCCCTAGGCAGCCCCCTCCCCCATACGTGGAGGCAGGAAGGCCTTGCTCACCAAGTCCCTTTTCTTTGTCATGGGGGCGGGGGCGGGGGCGGGGGCGGGGGCGGGAGGGCAGACTGCACCGAGAAATGGGAAAGCCTCTTAGGTTAGGGTAGTGGCTGCTGGAGGAGGGCTGTCTTTGTTTCCCCAGCTGTGGGAGAATGGAAAGAGAGGTGGTCTGTCTTTCATTTCTCGTCTTCCTTTCCGAACCCTCCCTGCGCAGGCTGGAACTGCCCCAGAGGGCAGGGTGACCTGCACTTACGGGATTGGACTTTTGTTTTTGGGGGGCTGAGGATCGGGGACAGGCATTAGTGTCATTCCAGAAGCTGCCTAGTGCCCTGACATTTTGAGGATTTGTTGGGCTTCCTGGTTGTTGGTATTGCCAACTTTGCATTCCAATGGGCGGTAGTGAAGAATAGGACCCTAGGGGTGGTTAAAAAAAAAAGAAAAGAAAAAAAAAAGGGTGCCAGCGTCTCCTTGCCATTATCCACTGGAGGGAACTTTATTTTAGCCCTCTTTCTGTCCTCATTCTCCATTTACCTCTGTCAGTGCTTCTTTCAAAATGCCCTTTGTCCTCACCCAGCTACCAACTTTACTAGCCTTTTTTTCCTACGTGTAGAAATATCCAAACAGGGTGGAACGTGTCATGTGGAGAGATTGATAGTTTCCCACTTGAGGGAGACAAAATTGAACCCTTTGGCTCAGGTGGTTAACTCTAGCAAATGGGGTGGTCTTACAGGTGAAAAGTATCATCTGAGGTGAGGTGGCTTCTCAGTGTGGGATGGCCCCTTAGCGACCACAGACATTGTTTCTATTGATTTCCATGATTTTAGAACAGTGGTTATCATTACAGAATACAGTGTTTTGTTTTTGTTGTTTTGTTTTAATTCCAAAGTAGATAACTTGGAGATGGATTTTTTTGTTTTGTTTTTGCTTTGGTGTTTTTGTAGGGAGGAATCATACAGATTGAAGACTCGAATGTTTTAAATGGTGGGGGCAGAGAGAAAAGAAATGAATGCCTAGGAATCCATTTAATTTTATTTTTTTTGTTTTCAAAATTAAGTAAAATAGGCCAGTGAGTCAATTTTAGTTTGTTTTGAAGGGAGGGGTTGTCTTGGCACAAGTTTTAAATGAGTATCTTAGTCATGTAGTTGTGATGTGTATTTTTAGGATTACCCAATTACTTAACTCTTGTTTTCTACCCTTCTAAAGGTAGAAACCTTAGTTTCAGGCTTGAAATTGGGTCAGCTTTGTAGAAAATGGGATTGATACAGGAATGTTTAATATTCATGCCTGTGATAGTCACTGACTACCTAGTAAAAGCAAATTTTTAGAATGTTATGTAAGAGCAATACCCTTACCAACTGTTAAACTTCATCTTTTATATTAATAGTTAGCAAACACTATACTTTTCCCATGTAGATATTTAAAATTATTAAGTAAACAGACAAGTTATTAGTGACAAACTGCAAAAGGTATTGTGTGTCCATGTTGAGGCAAATTCATATGTCAAATACAAATTTTCAGTTGTAGATACTGGGAAAATTAGTTGTACAAAATAGAATTTATGTGGTAACTTTTCTAGCAAAGCATTGTTTAGCAAAATTTACCGGGTAACTTTAGTGGAATGAAGTTTAATTTCCAAAAAGTATCATTGTTTGGTACAACTGATAGTTAAGGTAAATGGATATTAGTTAGAATAATCTCACTCCAAGATTTGTTAAAAAAAAAAATACAAACTGTATATGAAAGAAAATAATGGTTGCAAATTGTAATATTTTTGTCTAACTGGGAGAGGAGTGTGGAGAACCCTCTGTTTGGAATAGGTAGTATTTATTGAAGGATTCCCTGTAGTATACACTGATTAAATTAAATGCTTTTTAACTTCAGTCCTGTTTGAAAGAATGATTTTAATTTCCAATTTCGTTGTATGTGTAGATTTCTTCATTTTTGAGTGTTTTTACCTTAAATTCTGTATGAAAATTCGTAAACAGGTTTTATGTTTCAGTCTTGTGTGAGAAGTTTGTTCAATTGCATTTTCTTCTACTTTTTCCCTTATTGTATGGCCTTTTGTCCCATTAATCCGTCATTGGAAAAAGGCAAATTTATGGTCATGAGCAGTTAGCACTGGGGATAAGTCTAAAACCATTGTTTTTTATTTCACTGCTTTTGTCTTAAAACAAGGCTTTTAGTGTGTTCCACTACAGCTGGAGTTAAAAGTTGGCACAGAGCTTTCTCTACCACTCTTCTCCCTTTTCAAATGTTAGTCCTTGAACATTTAGTAAAATTTATTTTAAAGTTAAACTCTTTTCTCTATTTGGCATAATCATTTCTGAAGGCAGTGGGACTGCCAGTCATTCTTTAAATGTTTTATAATATAACACCTTTAACTTTTTACATACTGATAGGTTTTTAACATCTTTTTCTCCCTGGATTAATTGGCTCCAGAATGTTTTAACCACAGGATCTGCGTTGGAGACATGAGACCTGTATTTCACAAATTTTTTTTTTTTTTTTTGCTTTGTCCTGCTTTTGCTTATTTAACATCTGTAATCTGTGGGATTGTTAGCTTTGGGGAGTATGGATGTAGGAGTGGCAAAGGTAGTTTTTTCCTGTTACATGTATTATAGAATCTGTTTTGGCCTTGCTATCTTTTTGTTCAGTTTATTGATCTGATTGACATACTATCTGAATTTCCTTGCTTCTTTGAATTTTTCCTCTAGGGGTCAATCGCTCACAAGAGACAAAGTAGGAGATGACTTAGAACACTGAGAATACCTCTGAACTTATTTTGCTATTGTGTCAATTTTATATTACAGTAAAAATAAATTGTTGATCAAGTCAGCAGTTAATGAAGACTTTTTAACAAATTTACTTCCTTTCCATTAATAGGAACTGTCTTTTCAAATAACTCCTGATAATGACCATAACTTAGTGTGGGTGTTTTGGTCCTTGGAACTGCAGTATTTATCTAAAACCATCATAGCAGTGAGTATATATAGAGTCAGAAACCGGGAGTGCCTGTTTCATGATATGCGTAATGTAAAAATTTAAATGGTATAGAAAGCTTAAGCTATTTCAGTTAACTTTTTGTAGTTTTGATTTTATTCTGATTAAGGTAATGAAGTATAGGTGTGTTCCATTTTTTAGTGAACCCCAAACTGATAATTCAGAAAGTATTTGTTATACACTCAAAAGTATTCCTTATTAGAACACTTCTTTATTAGACTTAACCCTGACTTATATTAAAGAAATTCTTAATTTTTTTAAAATAAGGAAATATGCATGATTTCTTAAGCTTCATTTGTTCAGGAAAAAAAAAAATTAATCTATTTTCTGTCGTCTGACCTCCTCAAAAAGACCCACACCAGACTTAACCTACCTGCCAATGTCATTTAGATTTTAGTATACTCTATTTTATGGCTCTTTAATTCTTTTTTTTTTTTTTTTTTGGAGACAGAGTCTAACTCTGTTTCCTGGACTACAGTGCCATGGCGTCAGCCTAGCGCATAGCAACCTCAAACTCCTGGGCTCAAGCGATCCTCCTGCCTCAGCCTCCCAAGTAGCTGGGACTATGGGCCTGTGCCACCATGCCTGGCTAATTTTTTTTTCCTTCTATTTTTAGTTGCCTGGCTAATTTCTTTCTGTTTTTAGTAGCGATGGGGTCTCACTCTTGCTGAGGCTGGTCTCAACTCCTGAGCTCAAGTGATCTTCCTGCCTCAGCCTCCCAGAGTGCTGGGATTACAGTATGAGCCACCATGCTGGCCAGTAATTTTTTTTTTTTTATAACACTAGCATCACTGTCTTAGATTTGATAAAATAAGGGTTATTTCTTGCTGGAATAAGGATTATTTCTTACTGGAATAAAGGATTTGAGCCCTAATTAATACTTTACAGCATGTTGAGTCCCCTTTCTTCAGATTTGTTGTTAGAAAACAGTATCTATTGAGCACTTATTAACAGCAAAGCATTTATAGGAAAATTGCTCCCTTACAGATAGTGAGGTAACATATTAGGACACTGATAACCTTAGAGCTTTTATGAATGATATTTATAAAAATCTCTGAAGACTTTAAAATATAGAAATGTGAGGTGTAGGTGTTATTGATGCAATTGTAAATGGTAATTAAAAGCAAAGCTTTTAAAGCTTTAAGGGTGGTTAGAACATTGGTCAACATAACCACTATTCAGCATGATGAAGTGTTCTGCTCCATCTTTCCAACTTACTGTTAGTGATCCTAGTCTAAGGTTCCATGTCTATTGAAGACAGGTAAGATAAAGGAGGCCATCCAGCAAATTGGTCCACCTTTGTCAATTTAGTTATAGGAAAATAACAGTGAGGAAGAGTTATAAATTCAGGGTTTAGGACTACAGAACTCTAACTTGCTTAAAGATAATTTTCAAAAGGTTTAATTCTTTATATTCTTGGACTTCTTTTGGACTGTTTTACATACAGCTACCTAGATGTCTGAGTATGCTTGAGCCTCCTTGGTTGTGTTTTGTCAACACAGGACTAATTTATTTCAACTTTATTCAGTGAGAAATTGTTATTCAGAGATTATGCTTACATGTCTCTGAGTTGATAGTGAATGAAATGGTAGATATTAAATTGAAGAAGTAAATTTAATTCAGATTGCCCAGGTTTGGTATTGTTTAAAAGATCTTCCAGCCAGGCGTGGTGGCTCATGCCTTTAACCCTAGCACTCTGGGAGGCCCAAGCAGGAGGATCACTTGAGCTCAAGAGTTCAAGACCAGCCTCAGCAAGAGCAAGACCACATCTGTACTAAAAATAGAAAGAAATTAGCCGGACAACTAAAACTGGAAAAAATTAGCTGGGTGTGGTGGCACAGGCCTGTCGTCCCAGCTACTTGGAAGGCTGAGGCAGGAGGATCGCTTGAGCCCAGGAGTTTGAGGTTGCTGTGAGATAGGCTGATGCTACGGCACTGTAGCCTGGGCAACAGAGTGAGACCCTGTCTCAAAAGAAAAAAAAAAGATCTTCCATATGAGAATTGGAAAATCCAGATGTTGGAATATATATTTAAGATGGAGAGTGAATAGTCCACTTTAAATATCTTTATTTGATTTGTTTTAGTAACAAATACGTATAAAAATATTTTGGTTATTGTCTTAGTTTAGGCTCTTATAAAAAACTACCATAGACTGGGTGACTTGTAAACAATAGAAATTTATTTCTCAAAAGTTCTGGAGGCTAGAAGCCAGAGATCATGATTGGGGCCCTCTTCTGGGTTGCAGATAACTTTTCCTTGGTGGAAGAGGGGTACCTGGTTCTCTTCCTCTTCCTACATAAGTACACTAATCTCATGAGGAGGCTTCACCCTCATGACCAAATTACCTCCCAAAGGCCTCACCTCCTACCATCCTGTTGGGGGATGGGGCACAAATATGCAGTCCATAACAGTTATAATACAAATAATAAGTTAAATTTCTGTTGTGAACTTACTAGCAAGGTAAATAGAATGAGCACTTAAAAAATGCTAAAACTTAGAATGCCATATCTATAGTGGATATATGGTACTACCTTTAGGATAGTAATGTAGGTGTCGATAGCCAACATTTATTAACTCCTTACCATGTGCCACATTGTTTACTGAGAATATCTTATGTAATCCTCCTGTGAGGTGGTTACTTTTACTCTGATTTTATATTTAGGGAGCTCCTTTGGCCTGCCCTTGGGTCTTCAGCTAGAAAGTTGCACAGGTAAATCAAGTTTTTACACCAGACTGTTTGAGTGCCAGTGCTATTAACTGAGACCTTTGACCATTTAGGATGATGTTTGAGGTTACAAAAGTGGAGCTTTAAGAAACTCAAATTCATGGAGTGTTTAATAAAATGCTGTTTTAAATTTTACTTAAGTTTAAAGGTCACAAGGGTAATTCTCTGCCCCTTCAAATTATGGGGAGAGACCGTTTTGATGACTTTGGTTCATGTCTCTTAAATCTAGAAAAATTGGATTTTTAAAGTCTTGAAATGGAAAAAATTTAAAAATCTTGGACTACTTGAGTAAGAGAATGATAAATCACATTACAGAAGGATTTTTTTATTAACAAATTGATTTCTTTCTTTCTTTTTTTTTTTTTGAGACAGAGACTTACTCTGTTGCCCAGGCTAGAGTGCCGTGGCAGCATCCTAGCTCACAGCAACCTCAAACACCTGGGCTCAAGCGATCATCCTGCCCCAGCCTCCCAAGTAGCTGGGACTGCAGGGATGCGCCACCATGCCTGGCTGATTTTTTCTATATATATTTTTAGTTGTCCATATAATTTCTTTCTATTTTTAGTAGAAACGAGGTCTTGCTCTTGCTCAGGCTGGTCTTGAACTCCTGAGCTCAAACTATGCACCTGCCTCGGCCTCCCAGAATGCTAGGATTACAGGCGTGAGCCACCGCACTGGCCCAAATTGACTTCTTTAATAGCAACATTCCTGTTACTTTAAGGGGAGAGTGGGGATGGTGCTAGTGTTCAGAAATATAAGTCTAAGAAATTGGTTTGGGATTAAAAAGGATGATAAAATACCTTTGAAGTGAAAGGATGATAAAGGGAGTTACATTTCTGAATACAGTATTGGTTTATGCTTTCAAAATAATAATGGCTTGATACTTTTCTAAATATATTTAAGCACCATAGGGGAAACCTGAGCACAGGAAAATGTTTCTTGGTATTATTTCAGTTGAATCTAGTGAGTGGTATTTTTTACCTCTATTATAGCATCCTTAGATCAGTGCCATAGTTTTAATCTAGTTTGTATTTTGATTTCCAGATTTCATAATTCTTTAGTTATCTGTTTCGCTTATTTGCTGCATGGGCAGCTGATGTTTAATTTGAGGGATAAATCTCATAAAATAATTCAGATTGTGTGGCTTCTTTAATGACATGCGTAGTTAGACTTTGAACATTGAGTGATTATTACCTGGTTGAAAATAACCATGGTTCCATTTACAAGATAATATTTAGAATTGGCAAAGTTATAAAAACTTGGAAAATATGTAGTAGTGTTCTATAGAAATAGAATGGCTTAGGAAAACAGATTCCATACCCCCGCCTGCCGCAGGGTCTCACTCTGTTGCCTAGGCTAGAGTTAAGTGGCATCATCATAGCTCACTGCAACCTCCAACTCTCTGGGCTCAAGTGATCCTTTTTGCCTCAGCCTCCTAAGTAGCTGGGACTATAGACACGTGACCATACCTGGTTGATTTTTGTTTATTTTTTTAGAGGTGGGGTCTCCCCATGTTGCTCAGGCTGGTCTTGAACTCTGGCCTCAAGTGATCTTCCTGCTTCAGCTTCCCAAAGTGCTAGGATTACAGGTGTGAGCCACCTTGCCTGGCCAGAAAACAGATTTTTAAGTTTGCTCATAACCATATCTGATACATAATAAGGCAAAACAAAAAAAGGTTGGTTACTGAAAAGAATGTTTTCCTCCATATAGTTTAAAACTTTTCTTTCGAAATTGTTGTCAGAGGCATAGGTAAACTTTGTCTAATACTTTATATGCATGTGTCATTTTTGACTAAATAATAGTATTAATCAGATTATTAACTTTATTCACAAGAATTGAATCTGAATCACTTTCAGATGATAAAAAACAAAACAGAGTCCAAACTAAAGCAATAAGGATTTGCCACTAATTAAAACATTAAGAAGAATGTGGGTCGGGCACGGTGGCTCATGCCTGTGATTCTAACACTCTGGGAGGCTGAGGCGGGTGGATTGTTTGAGCTCAGGAGTTTGAGACCAGCCTGAGCAAGAACGAGACCCTGTCTCTAGTAAAAATAGAAGGAAATTATATGGACAACTAAAAAAAGTATACAGGAAAATATTAGCCGGGCATGGTGGCGCATGCCTGTAGTCCCAGCTACTCGAGAGACTGAGGCAGGAGGATTGCTTGAGGCCAGGAGTTTGAGGTTGCTGTGAGCTAGGCTGATGCCACGGCACTCTAGCCCGGGCAACAGTGTGAGACTCTGTCTCAAAAAAAAAGAAGAATGTGCAATATGCTCTGATGGCAGTTCTCAAAACAGGAATACTGAGTTGTATTGAACAATGGCAGTGCGGCACTTGTTGAAGGGAGTGTATAGCCAGCCTTCTGAGGTGTGTACTTGAAAGGGGGCAAAGGTCATGTGAGTTCTGGTAGTTGGGTTTAAAAAAACAAAACAGACTAGGGAGGATTGCTTGAGCCTAGGAGTTTGAATCTAGACAAGGCGACATTGTGGGACCTCATCTTTAAAAGAAAAATTAAAAAACAGAACACTTATTACTTAAGAAGGCTCATCTTAGTCTTGCCACTTAAATGCTCTTTACTCTGTTGGCTGAACTGGGATAAGAATAATGATATATTTAAGCCATTGAGAACTAACCACTGAGGAAAAATTTCAGTGTTTGTTTTTTTTGAGACAGAGTCTCACTCTGTTGCCCAGGCTAGAGTGCCATGGCGTCAGCCTCACTCACAGCAACCTCAAACTCCTGGGCTCAAGCAATCCTCCTGCCTTCAGTGTTGACATTGAAAAAATAATGCTGGGCACAGTGGTGAGCACCTGTAGTCCTAGCTCGAGTTTGAGAATAGCCTGAGCAAGAGTGAGACCCCATATCTACAAAAAATAGAAAAATTACCTGGGCGTGGTGGCACACACCTGTAGTCTCAACTACCTGGGTGGCTGAAGTAGAAGGATTGCTTGAGCCCAGGTGTTTGAGGCCAGCCTAGGCAACATGGTGAGACTCCAGTCTCTACAAAAAGTTAAAAAAAAAACTAGCCGGGCGTGATGGTACACGCCTGTAGTCCTAGCTACTTAGGAGGCTGAGGTGGGAAGATCTGTTGAGTCTAGGAGTTCAGGGCTGCAGTGTGCAGTGAGCTGATTGTGTCACTGCACTCCAGCCCTCCAGACTGGGTGACAGAGTGAGATCCTGTCTCTCAAAAAAAAATCCGCCCCCCCCCCCCCCCCCCCCCCCGCGAGATGGAGTCTCACTCTGTCACCCTGGCTAGAGTGCAGTGGTGTCATCAGAGCTCACTGCAGTCTCTCACTTCTGGGCTCAAGTGATCCTCCTGCCTCAGCCACCCAGGTAGTTGGGACTACAGGTGTGTGCCACCATGCCCAGGTAATTTTTCTATTTTTTGTAGAGATAGGGTCTGGCTCTTGCTCAGGCTATTCTCAAACTCTTGACCTCAAAGGATCCTCCTGCCATGGCCTCCCAGAGTGCTAGGATTATAGGTGTGAGCTTTTAAAAATTTTTTTAAAAAGGAAAAAAGTATAATAACTATGCCCTCAGGGCTCCTAAGCTGAACTTATTGGAATTTGTTAATTGTTTTAACATTTATTTTAAATACAAATGACAAAAAATTTGCTAGACAAAGAAAGTAAAGTTTTGAAAATACGAAAATTCTGTAGAACTTACATTAATTTAAGTAATCATGTGTTAACAGGGCCTTAAAATAAGAAGAGCACTTCCTGAGTTTTAAACTGATGTCTCAATCTTTTTATGCAAACATTTTTTCTGAAGTTGCTCTCTTATTGGTAAATTGTGGCATAAGTTATGTATGGAGAGATTCCCTAGATAAAAACAGTACAAGTGAGTGGGAAACTGGAAAAGAAGTTACATGAGGATATGTAAGTACTGTATTAAGGAAACTGATTGTATATAGCTCAGAAATTTTTTTTTATTGTGACTGAACCTAGTAGTTTGTGTTTTTTGTTTTACAGTTCATACGGAAGAAACAAAATGTGAGTTTATATAAACTTTCAGAAATGAGCTCTTTAAAAAATACTGATGGGTCTTATCTTTGAAGTACTTTAGCATTTGGGTATAGGACCTAAAGTAGTTGATACTTAATCTTTTTTTTGGTCACATCCTTTGAGACTAAACTCTCCTTTTTCGACATTCTGCATGCAATTTCAAGGAATTACTAATGTCTGAATTTTCTCTACAGACCTCAGATGATTTCGCCCCCAGTCTAGAATATAGCAGTAGACTAGTGACTAAATATTTACTGTTCAGTTCCTTCAGTTGTGCTATCCCTTTGCAGAAGAAATTGGATTTTATTTGGGGGTTTTCTATTAGTGACATTTTATCTAGTTGCCAGGTTCCCTCAAGTAGAACGAATGTTCCTGGTGACTGAAGGTTTAGCTAAAAATTAATTATGACTGAAATCTTGGTTATATAGTTAATATAGAAAATTAAGATCTTTATGTAGGGCTCTTCCTGTAATTAAACTTATTTAGGGGAAGGTTGAAATTCTAGAGCAGTGATAATGAGAAACATTAACAGAACCTGCCAGCAGTAGCAACCTTGACTTGTTGTAGTCCCATGAAGATAAAGATTGCTTAACCTCATTTGGAATATCTAATGAACAAAACATTGGACAAGTCTTAACCCAACAAAAAAAGAAAAACCACTCGGGTGGTTGAGGAGGGAGGATGGATCCCTTGAGCTCAGGAGCCTGAGCCACATAGCAAGATAGCGAGACCCATCTCTTAAAAAACTTATTTATTTATTTTTTTTTTTGGAGACAAGGTCTTACTCTGTTGCCAGGGCTAGAGTGCAGTGACGTCGTCATAGCTCACTGTAGCCTCAAACTCCTGGGCTCAAGATCCTGCTGCCTCAGCCTTCCAGAAGCTGGAACTACAGACATGTGACACCATGACCAGCTAATTTTTTCTGTTTTTCTTAGAAATGGGTCTCCATCTTGATCAGGCTGGTCTTAGTCTCCTCACTTGAAGCACTTCTGACCTCAAGTGATCCTCCCACCTCTGCCTCCTGAAGTGCTAGGATTACAGGTGTTAGCCACCTTGCCCAGCGCCGCCCCCCCCCCCCCCCCCCCCCGCAAAAAACAAAAAACAACTTAAAAAGTATACTAGAAGTGCATTTTAGAAGGTAAGTGCAGAATGTCTTACAAAGCAGAGAATTTTAAAATAGTGATTGTAAGTATTATGAATATTCTACTGGTTCTTCATATGTTAAATGAATTATAATGGTTAGAAAAGTACTTTTTTTTTTTTTAGCACCATGCATTGTGCATTCAAGAAAAGGACATTTTTATAGCTGTACTTGGGCTTTGATAATACTCTGCAGGCATTCATTTTGTTAAAGAAGATTCTTGGTGAAGTTCATCTAAATGTGTTTTTCTTCCATCTGTAATGTATATATAAAGTCTCGGTAATTATAGAAGTTAACTATATCTTGCCCATTCCTTTTACCTATTTCCATTGGGTGAATTAATTGTTATTAATAAAACTGTAATCTGACCTATCCATGTCAAAAATTTAAAAAAAAGAAAAAAGCTATCAGTTCATCATCTTCTGCAATATTAAGTACAAATTCCTTTGTGTGGCATAGAATGCCGTTTATGATCTGTTCTTGCTTACTTTTCCAACTCTATTTGGTTATTGCCTCATAGGTAGTCTTTGAAGGTGCCATTGCCTAAGCTATTTTCTGTCTGGAATGCTTTTTCCAATTTTTCTCATGCTCCCTTTAGTCTGGTGAATGCCATCTTATATTTTAAGACCTGATTCACTGTGAATGACCTCTTGAAAACTTCTTGGGTTCTTCTCTACTATTCCCCCTCCCCATTAGATTGTTTTAAAACAAACCCCAGACATCATATCCTTTCATCCCTAAATACTTCAGTCCCTAAAGATAAGGACTCTTTTTAAAAAACATTGTATTATTCTTAACACTTACTAAAAGAAACTGTAATTACTTAATATAATCTAATATCCAGTCAGTGCTTAGACTCCTCCAGTTGTCTCATAGATATACTTTTAAGTTCATTTGTTTGAATTAGGATGCAAAATAAGATCACAATTGCATTAGGTTGATATGCCTCTTAAGACTTTCTTGCTCTGAAAATTTCCCTTCCCTCTTTTTCTTTTTTAAATAACTGGTTAATATATAATTCACATACCATACAATTCACCTATGTAAATGTATAATTCAGTGGTTTTTAGTGTACTCCCAGAGTTCTATGACCATCACCACAATACATTTTAAAACATTTTCATTACCCAAAAAAGAAACTTAATACCCATTAATAGTCACTCCCTATTTCTCCTCAAGCCCTAGGCAACTACTATTTTTTTTTTTTTTTAAGAGATGAGGTCTTGCTATGTTGCCCATGCTGCAGTACAGTGGCTGTTTGCAGGTGTGATCATGGTCCACTATACCTGAAACTCCTGGGCTCAAATGAGACTCCTGCCTCATGCTCCTGAGTAAGCTGAGAGCACAGGCACGCACTGCTGCACCCTGCTCTGCCAGTCTGCTTCCTGTGACTATAGATTTGCCTGTTCTGGTTATTTCCTATAATTGGAATCAGATAATATGCTCTTTGTGATTGGCTTCTTCTACTAAGCATAATGTTTTGGAGGTTCATTCATATTGTAGCATGAATCAGTACTTAATTTTTATTAAATTTCCATTATGTGGACATTTTATCCATTCATCAGTTGGACAGTTGAGTTGTTTTCCATGTATATAGGTATTAGTGGGGACGTATGTTTTCATTTCTCTTGGGTATTTACCTAGAAATAGAATTGCTGGGTCAAATGATAAGTCTGTTTAGCCATTTGAGGAACTGCCAGACTCTTTTTTTTTTTTTTTTTTTTGAGACAGAGTCTTGCTCTGTCACTTTGGCTGGAGTGCCGTGGCGTCAGCCTAGCTAACAGCAACCTCAAACTCCTGCCTCAGCCTCCACGAGTAGCTGGAACTACAGGCATGTGCCACCACACCCAGCTAATTTTTTCTATTTTTAGTTGTCTGGCTAATGTATTTCTATTTTTAGTAGAGAGGGGGTCTTGCTCTTCCTGAGGCTGGTTTTGAATTCCTGACCTCAAGCGGTCCTCCCCCCTTGGCCTCCCAGAGTACAAAGATTACAGGTGTGAATGTGTGAGCCACCACACTCAGCCCAGACTCTTTTCTATAATAGCTCTATGATTTTACATTTCCATCAGCAGTATATGAGGGTTCTAATTTCTCTACATTCTCACCAACATATCCTCTTTTTTTAAAAAATTAATTAATGTGTTGGCAATTTAATGTATTTAACTGCTGAACTGCTGTTTTCAGTTTTAAGGAATTCACTGTTGGACTGGTCATCATTTTTTTTTTTTTTTTTTTTTTTTTGGAGACAGAGTTTCACTCTGTTGCCCGGGCTAGAGTGCCGTGGCATCAGCCTCGCTCACAGCAACCTCAAACTCCTGGGCTTAAGCCATCCTTCTGCCTCAGCCTCCCGAGTAGCTGGGACTACAGGCATGCACCACCATGCCCGGCTAATTTTTTTTCCTATATGTTTTTAGTTGTCCAGATAATTTCTTTCCATTTTTTAGTAGAGACGGGGTCTCACTCTTGCTCAGGCTGGTCTCGAACTCCTGACCTCGAGCAATCCTCCCTCCCCGGCCTCCCAGAGTGCTAGGATTACAGGCCTGAGCCACCATGCCTGACCTCAATTCTTTTTTTTTTTTATAATTTATTTCTTTAATTTAGAAATAGTTGTCCAGCGAATTTTTTTCTGTTTTTAGTAGACACTGGGTCTCTCTGAGGCTGATCTCGAACTCCTGACCTCAAGCCATGCTTCCCGCCTCACCCTCCCAGAGTGCTAGGATTACAGGCCTGAGACACCAGCTTTAGAATAGAGCTATTTAAATTTAGGTTAGTAGATTTGGTGAGGAAAACTACCAAGATCATGATGAAGTTGATCTGTCATGCAGCTTTACATAGAAATTTCGGTTTTATAATATTAAAAATGGAGCCAGATACAGTGGCTGACCGTTGTAATCTCAGCAACTTGGGAGGCAGAGGTAGGAGCATTGCTTGAGCCCAAGAGTTTGAGGCTGCAGTTTGCTTTGATTGTTAAACTGCACTCCAGCCTGGATGACAGGAGACCCTGTCTCTTTAAAAAAAAAAAGCAATCTGAGGACGTTTATTATATGGATATTCATTATTCATTTATTGTTGTTCTTTAAACTAGTTTAGAAAAAAAATTCCAGCTGTATGAAAGTCTCCCTTTCCCCTGAAAATCACTTCACGGTTTAGTATGTAATCCTCCAAAAATGTTATATGCATACACAAATATCTAAGTACTTAAAAAATATAAATGTGATTACCATACAGGTATTTTTCTGTATTTTGCATTTTTTTCTCAGCAATTTTATCTTGATCTTTCTGTTATCAATATTTATGGATTACCTCATATTTGTGACTTCTGCACAGTATTCTAGTTGTCAAGGATATACTTAATATATTTATAATAATTATTCCCATATTGATGGAAAATTGTTTACAGTTTTTTACTCTTACAAGCAAACCTGAAGGGACATACTTTTACATATCTTTTTATACTTTAGTGGATTTACTGGATTAAAGTGTATGTGTATTTAAATTTTATTAGTCAAATTCTCTTTCAAAAATTATTAATTTATATTCCATAATGTAACATATGTAGGTATTCTCAAACTATGGTTTTACAAGTTTGATAAATCAGCCTTTATGATGATGTTTTTAATAGTAAATGAAATTTCTTTATTTGATTGTTTTTAAAAGTTTTATAGAAACAGGGTCTTGCCATGTTGCCCAGGCTGGTCTTTTTTTTTTTTTTTTTTTTTGAGACAGAGCCTCCTCTGTTGCCTGGGCTAGAGTGCCATGGCATCAGCCTAGCTCACAGCAACCTCAAACTCCTGGGCTTAAGCAATCCTCCTGCCTCAGCCTCCCGAGTACCTGGGACTACAGGCATGCGCCACCATGCCTGGCTAATTTTTTCCATATATACTTTTAGCTGTTCACATAATTTCTTTCTATTTTTAGTAGAGACGGGGTCTCTCTCTTGCTCAGGCTGGTCTTGAACTCCTGAGCTCAAATGATCCACCCGCTTCGGGCTCCCAGAGTGCTAGGATTACAGACGTAGCCACTGCGCCCGGCCCCAAGGCTGGTCTTGAGCTCCTGGGCTCAAGTGATCCTCTCGCCTCAGCCTACCAATGTGCTGGTATTACAAGCATGAGCCACCATGCCTGGCCTTAATTGTGAATGAAATTTAATTGTGAGTGAAATTTAGCTTCCTTTAATGTTATCAGCCATTTATAGTACTTATACGAGTTTTCCACACTTATGCCTTGCCCATTTTTCTTTTGGTTGCGTTTTATATTTTTAGACTAGATTAAAGGCTCCTTGTATAGAGGAGTTAGTCATTTGTCATAGTATCACATGTTGCAAATACCTTTTCCCTATGTATCACTCATTAATGATATAATTTAAAATATTAACTTGTGCTTGCAATTCTGTTCAAACTTAAACACAAAGACAAACATAGAAAAAATTGTGTTATTGTCATGACAGAATAGAAGAGTTTGTAGGCTTCAGAGTAAGCCCTCCTAAAACATTGTCACATGGGTTATTTGTATCCTTTGAACAAACTTAATGTGCAAGCTGATACAGAGGTACCTATATTGTTCTGTATAAGTGGTAATAACAGTTTTTTTTAATAAAATAAAATGTTGATCCTCAGTTATAAGCTCACACATCTGTTGTAGAAAATTCTAAAAGTTCTTAAAGCTATGAGGGAAAAAAGTTATTTATGATGATGCTATCCAGGCTGGCTGCGGCGGCTCACATCTGTAATCTAAACATTCTGGGAAGCTGACGTGGGAGGATTGTTTGAGGTCAGGATTTCAAGACCAACCTGAGCAAGAGCGAGACCCCATCTCTACTAAAAATAGAAAAAATAAGCCAGGCATTGTGGTGCGCGCCTGTAGTCCAGCTACTCAGGAGGCTGAGGCAGGAGGATTGCTTGAGCCCAGGAGTTAGAGGTTACAGTGAATTATGGTGACAATACTGCACTCTAGCCTGGGTGAGACAGCAAGACTCTGTCTCAGAAAAAAAAAACAAAAAAAAATGCTATCCAGAAATACTTTAAATATTCTGAAGTAGGTTATATTTCGTCAAAAAAATTTGACGTGATAATCCATTTTTAAAGTTAACAGCTTTTTCAGTATTTTTCCAAATATCTATACTTTAACCATTTCTCTTGTGTTCGACTCTGGAGATTATTTATTTATTTATTTATTTGAGACAGAGTCTCGCTTTGTTGCCCAGGCTAGAGTGCCATGGAGTCAGCCTAGCTCACAGCAACCTCAAATTCCTGGCTCAAGCAATCCTCCTGCCTCAGCCACCTGAGTAGCTGGGACTACAGGCATGCACCACCGTGCCCGGCTAATTTTTTCTGTATATAGTTTTAGTTGTCCATGTAATTTCTTTCTATTTTTAGTAGAGACGGGGTCTCGCTCTTGCTCAGGCTGGTCTCGAACTCCTGAGTTCAAACGATCCACCTGCCTTGGCCTCCCAGAGTGCTAGGATTATAGGCATAACCCACTGTGCCCGGCCGAAATTATTTATTAAGTTTACTGTTTTTTTTTTTGAGACAGAGTCTCGCTCTGTCACCCAGGCTAGAGTACCATGGCAACAGCTTAGCTCACAGCAGCCTCAAACTCCTGGGCTCAAGTGATCCTCCTGCCTCAGCCTCCTGAATACCTGGGACTACAGGCGTGTGCCTTCACACCTGGCTAATTTTTTCTATTTTTAGTAGAGATGGGGTCTTGTTCTTGCTCAGGCTGGTCTTGAACGCCTGAGTTCAAGTCATCCTCCCACCTCAGCCTCCCAGAGTGCTGGAATTACAGGGGTGAGCCACCATGCCTGGCCTTGTTTTGCTTTCTAAACAATGCTATGGTGAACATATTTTTGTATGTGTAGTTATGTGTTTCTTACATAAGTTTCTCATGCTAGGTCAAGGGTTATGAACGTCTGCATGTTATGTTTAGAGAACTGTTGTTGACAAGGTAAAGTGCAACATTAAAAATGCTCATTTTCTGGAGAGCGAGGAAACCACTAAAGAGGTGGCTACTATGGACAGACAGCTAAAGGAACTAGCATAGCCAAAACAGTTTTGAAAATGAACAACAAAGTTGGAAGACTCAAAGTACCCAATTTTAAGATGTACTGTCTCATGCCTGTAATCCTAGCACTCTGGGAGGCCGAGGAGGGCGGATTGTTTGAGCTCAGGAGTTCGAGACCAGCCTGAGCAAGAGTGAGACCCTGTCTCTACTGAAAATAGAAAGAAAATTATATGGATAGCTAAAAATATTTATAGAAAAATTAGCCAGGCATGGTGGCGCACGCCTGTAGTCCCAGCTACTTGGGAGGCTGAGGCAGGAGGATCGCTTCAGCCCAGGAGTTTGAGGTTGCTGTGAGCTAGGCTGACTCCACAGTACTCTAGCCTGGGCAGCAACAGCATGAGACTCTGTCTCCAAAAAAAAAAAAAAAAAAAAGACAGTGTGGTCTTGGCTAAAGGAACAGAACAGAATAGAGAATCCAGAAATACAGTTACCCAAAGTCAGCTGATTTTTTTTTTTTTTTTTTTTTTTGACAAAGGTCCAAATGTAATTCAATGGAGAAAAGAGAATTGGTGTTGGAAGAGCTAGACATCCATATGTAGAAAAGTGAGCTTCATTAGCTGGGTGGGTAGTGCACAATTGTAGTCTCAACTACTCTTGAGACTGAGGTGGGAGGATAGCCGGAGTCCAGGAGTTTGAGTCTGTAGTGTGCAATGATCACACCTGTAAATAGCTGCTGCACTGTAAGCCTGGGCAATATAACAACAAGACTTCCTCTCTTAAAAGAGTGAAAGATTTAAATAGATGCTTCACTAAAGAAGGTGTTTAGATGGCCAATAAGTATATGCAGAGACGATCAACATTAGTCATTAGGGAAATGTAAATCAAAACTACAATCAATGAAGGACAATTTACATACTTATTGGAATGGCAGAAATAAAAAATGCCATACTGACTGCCACATGTTGATGAGGTTGTGAATTAACAGGAACTCATACTACTGGTGGGAATGCAGAATGGTACCAGGTAATCTGGAAAAGTCTGGCAGTTTATTACAGAGCTAAATGTACAATTGCCATATATCCCAACAATCCCACTTCTAGGAATTTATTTTAGAGCAACTTAAACTTAATGTTCACACAAAAATCTGTACCCAAATGTTCATAGTGGCACTATTCATAATTGCTAGAAACTGGAAGCAACCTTAATTTTTTTTCGGTTGGTGAATGGATAAGCAAACTAGTATATCCATGTTGTAGAATACTATTCAGCAATAAAAAGGAACCAAGTATTGATACCTCAGTAACATGGATAAGTATTCAGAGGCATTATGGCAATCTCATAAAGTTACATTCTGAGTGATTCCATTTACTTAACATTCTGAAAAAGACAAAACTGTAGGGACAGATAACGGATCAGTGATTGCTAGGCCTTAGGAGTTGTGGGAAGAGTTTTACTGCAAAGGGGCAGTGCCAGGGGATTCTTTGGGTTGTTGGAATTGTTTTGTATCCTATTTATGGTGGTTACAAAAATCTGTGTACATGTTAAAACTTGCAAAAGTATACCCCAAGAAAATGAATACTGCTATAAGTAACTATTAAAAGTAAAAGAAATTGCAGAATGGTTTTGTTATATTTTCTGAGGGCTTACATAGCTGCACCAGTTTCAGAGATTGAACAAAAAGTTTAATGTTGGGGACTATTTAAGGAAGCTACTATCTAGGCTACTGCTAGGATCAGCATTCATTCAGTCATGTGTCCTGTGTTTACATCTACGATTACTCTCTGTCAGGATCAGCATTATGAATATCATGAAGAGGTGAAATTTTATTAAACCCTTGGTTTTCAGTTAAGAAAAAGATTCTGGGATTTTAAACATTGATAATGCTTATTAGCTAACTAGAAAATAAACAAAATGCAAAGAATACAGTGCTGAGGTTTTATTGTGTTTTAAAAGTGCCTTGCAGTCTAACCTTATGTAAGAACCAAAATTAGTTTATGGTGTTTCATATAGTGTTTATAGTTTGAAGAGACCATAGTGATCATCTAATTTTACAAATAAGGACATTAAAGCCTAGGGAAGGAATAAGGGCAGAGGCATTGTTGTAGAGCTAACCATACAACTCAGAAATTTCTAAATTCCTGTATAAAAATTAGAAAATGTCAGGTTTCCTTATGCTTGATTCATTGAATCAGTGATAGTAATCACTGATCAGAAATTATTTAATACCCTTTGGTTGAACTTTAAATTCTTTTGTAGTTTTTTAAAAGGCAAGTTCATGGAGATATAGTTTACATACAATAAAATTAATCATTTTTAGGTGTACACTTGTATGAATTTTGATAGATGCATGGTCATACCCAGTTTTTTTGTTTGTGGGGAAGAAAAAGTGACTGAAATAGGCTGGGCAACAGGGGGGCTCACACCTGTAATCCTAGCAATTTGGGAGGCTGAGGCAGGAGGTTGTCTTGAGGCCAGGAATTTCAGACCAGGCTGAGCAAGAGTGAGACCCTATCTCTATTAAAAATAGAAAAAAATAGCCAGGCGTGGTAGTTCGTGCCTGTAGTCCCAGCTCCTGGGGAGGCTGAGGCAGGAGGATTGCTTCAGCCCAGGAGTTTGAGGTTGTAGTGAGCTAGGCTGACACCTGGGCACTCTAGCAGGATGACAGAGTGAGACTCTCTCTCAAAAAAAGGACTGAACCAGTAGGGCAATTTTTATATCATACTTGTGTGTGTGTGAAAACAAAGCCAGATTGTTTTTTTCTCCTCAAAATAGGAGGAAAAGGCTCTGAGGATTATTTAAAAGTTATTAGTTGTGTAGTACAGTGAATCCACATTAATTTGAATTTTACATACATGAAATTTATGACAGTTTCTAACAAGAGCTCAATGGTTCACTTCAGCATTACTTATAATAAAAATGTTTTCTAAGAATGGAAGATTATGGGAGAAAAGATATTTACACTTCATTTATCACTTTTCAGATACCTTTAAAAAATTATTTATTTATTTTTATTTTTTTGAGACAGAGTCTTGCTCTGTTGCCCAGGCTAGAGTGCCCTGGTGTCAGCCTAGGTCATGGCAACCTCAAACTCCTGGGCTCAAGGGATCCTCTTGTCTCTGCCTCCCGAGTAGCTGGAACTATAGACACGTGCCACCATGCCAAGCTAATTTTTTCTATTTTTAGTTGCCTGGCTAATTTGTTTTCTATTTTTAGTAGAAATGGGGTCTCATTCTTGCTCAGGCCGGTCTCATTCTTGCTCAGGCTGGTCTCGAATTCCTGAACTCAAGCAATCCTCTGGCCTTGGCCTCCCAGAGTGTTAGGGTTACAGACATGAGCCACCTTGCTCAGCCTCCTTTCAGACACATATAATGACATAATAGCTTTTTATTTTGATTGTGGTAAAATGTAACATTTACCATTTTAACCATTTTTAAAAGTACAATTTAATGACATGAAATAGTACATCTGCAGCATAGTGTAATCAACATCATTATCCGTTTCCTGAACTTTTTCAGCATTCCAAACTGAAACACTGAACCGATTAAACAGTAACTCCCAGGCCGGCGCAGTGGCTTGTGCCTGTAATCCTAGCACTCTGGGAGGCCAAGGCTGGGGGATCATTTGAGCTCAGGAGTTCAAGACCAGCCTGAGCAAGAGCGAGACCCCATCTCTACTAAAAAAAATAGAAAGAAATTAGCCGGCCAACTAAAAATATATAGAAAAAATTAGCCGGGCATGGTGGCACATGCCTGTAGTCTCAGCTACTCGGGAGTCTGAGGCAGTAGGATCGCTTGAGCCCAGGAGTTTGAGGTTGCTGTGAGCTAGGCTGATGCCAGGGCACTCTAGCCCAGGCAACAGAGTGAGACTGTCTCAGAAACAAAACAAACAAAACAGTAACTCCCTATTTTCCCTTTGTGTATTCTAGGAACCTCATACAAGTGGAATCATGTATTTGTCCTTTCATGTCTGGGTTATTTCACTTAGTATAGTGATTTCAAGATTGATCCCCTGTTGTATCATATCACAGAATTTCATTCCTTTTTATGGCTTAATAACATTCAATTGATTGTATAATTCATTTGTAGATGGATGTGTGGGTTGTTTCCACCTTTTTTTTTTTTATGGTGAATAATGTTTTTCTCTCTTAGATGTTGCAAGTGTTTGATTAGACTCCAGAGTTCCAAAATAGTTACTTCAGAGAGATCCTAACAGCTTAATAGTACAATATTTAATAGTTTGGGTGGAGGGTCAGATTCCTGGAGCTGCTTATTCCACCATCTTCCATGACATCGTCATCATATTAGTTATTAAATAGTTACTATTTAACATTTAATTATACTTATGATACATGTTCATTATGAAAAGTTAGAAAATGTACATAAGCAAATAGAAAAAGAGAAATTACCCATGATCCCATTTTCCAGAGTAATGTTTCCAAATATATATTGGGATCATACTACAGAAACTATTTTGTAATATGGTTTTTAACTTACTACGTTGTGCCCGGGTGCAGTGGTTCACACCTGTAATCCTAGGACTCTGGGAGACCAAGGCAGGATGATCGCTTGAGCTCAAGAGTTTAGGACCAGCCTGAGCAAGAGTGAGACTCCATTGCTACTAAAAATAGTAAAAAAAAAAAAAAAAAAATTAGCCAGATGTGGTGGTGTGTGCCTGTAGGCCCAGCTACTTGGGAGGCTGAGGCAAGAGGATCCCTTGAGCCCAGGAGTTTGAGGTTGCTGTGAGCTAGGTTGAGTAGTGTAGGTATTTAATGCCAATATCTTTCAGGTGAATCTTCAGTTATGTAGAAATTAGAGGCAGGAGAAAAAGTAAAGGGAGGCAGATTTCATTCAGTTTAAGTAGGGATGCCCAATATTTAGTGCTTTCCATAAAGATTAAAATATTAATATTTTTGGGAAGTTATGAATTTTTTGTCCCTAGTGATGGTCAAATGCATTTTGGATGACACTTAGGGGCAGTGTTCTGAGAATGTATTAAGCATCTGATGAGTGGTTACACGACTTTAGAATTATGTGTGAACTTTTAAAAAATACAGGTTCCTGGGCTTCACCTCACATTTTATAGAGTCAGAATCTTATGGTGGTAGACTGGGAATCTCTAGGTGATTCTTAAGTTCATGAAGCAAGGTTCCTATTCCTGGGATTCAGTATTATTCTATGATTTGCTTTATTTTGTGAATAGAATGCCTTGTGTTCCAAAGATGTGTACTGTACCTGTAAGTTCTTTTCTAGTTTTGTTTTTTTTTTAAAGACAGGGTTTTGCTCTGTCACCCAGTTTGGAGTACAACGGGCTGATCATAGCGCCCTGTAATGTCTAACTCCTGGGCTCAAGCAATCCTTCCACGTCAGCCTCCTGAGTAGTTTGGGACTACAGGTGTGCTCCACCACATTTGGCTAATATTATTATTATTATTATTTTTTTAAACAGTCTAGCTCTGTTGCCCTGGCTAGAGTGCCGTGGCCTCAGCCTAGCTCACAGCAACCTCAAACTCCTGGGCTTAAGCGATCCTGCTGCCTCAGCCTCCCGAGTAGCTGGGACTACAGGCATGTGCCACCATGCCCGGCTAATTTTTCTATATATATTTTTAGCTGTCCATATAATTTCTTTCTATTTTTAGTAGAGACAGAGTCTTGCTCTTGCTCAGGCTGATCTTGAACTCCTGAGCTCAAATAATCCGCCCACCTCAGCCTCCCAGAGTGCTAGGATTACAGGCGTGAGCCACCGCGCCTGGCCTTGGCTAATTTTTAAATGTTTTGTAGAGACGAAGTCTTGCTGTATTGTACAGGCTGACACCATAGTTTAGTTTTATCTATTTTTCAAGTGCATATAAGTGAAATTACTTCATTTCCTTCTTTATTAGTTTGTTATAATTCCTGTAATTATTTTAGTGATTTCAGGGTTCCTCATACTAAGCACATTTGTGGCAGATAATTCTTTGTTGTGCAGGGCTGTCCTGTGCGTTGTAGGATGTTTAGCAGCATCCTTTGCCTCTACCCATTTGATACTGCCAGCACCCCCTACCAAAAATGTCTTGAGATATTGACAAATGTCCCCTGAGGGAGCAAAATCACACCTGTTTTGGGATCACTGCTCTTGATATTTCATTTCTTTACGTTTTCTTTTTCTATTTTTTTTTTTTTTTTTTTTGAGACACAGTCTCGCTCTGTTGCCCGGCTAGAGTGAGTACCGTGGCGTCAGCCTAGCTCACAGCAACCTCAAACTCCTGGGCTTAAGGGATCCTACTGCCTCAGCCTCCCAAGTAGCTGGGACTACAGGCATGCGCCACCATGCCTGGCTAATTTTTTGTATATATATTTTTAGTTGTCCAGATAATTTCTTTCTATTTTTAGTGGAGACGGAGTCTCGCTCTTGCTCAGACTGGTCTCGAACTCCTGAGCTCAAACAATCTGCCCGCCTTGGCCTCCCAGAGTGCTAGGATTACAGGCGTGAGCCACCGCGCCCGGCCCTTTTTCTATTTTCTTTAAAGAGACAAAAAGTCTTGCTTTGTTGCCCAGGCTGGACTTGAACTCCTGGGCTCAAGTGATCTTTCTGCCTCAGCCTCTTGAGTAGCTAGGACTATAGGTGCATACTGTCACGCCCAGCTACTTTTTAAGTTTTTATTTATTTTTGTAAAGGACAGGATCTTGTGTTGCTCAGGCTAGCCTCCAACTCCTGGCTTCAAGTGAGCTTCCCGCCCCAGCCCTGCAAAGCTCTCTGATTATAGGCATGATCCTCAGCACTAAACCTTTTTTTTTTTTTTAAAAAAAAACATCCTTAGCAAACATCCACACTCCCAGGTCAAGAAATAGAACTTTTGCTGGGTGCAGTGGCTCACACCTGTAGTCCCAACACTTAGAGAGGCTGAGGTGGGAGCCTCACTTGAGGCCAGTCTGGGCAACATAGCAAGACCCACAAAAAAACAAAAAAATTAACCAGGCAGGGGTTGCACACCTGCATTCCCAGCTGCTCAGGAGGCTGAGGCAGGAGGATCACTTGAGCACAGGTGTTTGAGGTTATAGTGAACTCTGATTATGCTATGGCACTCCAGCCATAGCATAGGGCAACAGAGTGAGACCTGTCTCTAAAAAAAAAAAAGGAAAAAAAAATTCTCATTAATTTCTCCCATATTACACAATAGTCTCAGAATAGTGGTGCTAATGTTACCACTAACAGTATGATTACTAAGAATAGTTGCATAAATTCTTTGCATATGCTGTCCCCATCCCCCTTATATCTGTACTGTATCTATATTGTCAGATTCTATGGTGACTACATACCATTTTCTCTTTTAACCTTTTTTTTTTTTTAGTTCTGTAGGCAATTATATGGTTCAGTGATTGGCATATTTTTTTCTGCAAAAGGCTAGGTGGCCGATGCTTTTAAGTTTTGTGGACTGGCCAGGCGCGGTGGCTCACGCCTGCAATCCCAGCACTCTGTGAGGCCAAGGTGGGCAGATTGTTTGAGCTCAGGAGTTCGAGACCAGCCTGAGTAAGAGTGAGACCCCGTCTCTACTAAAAATAGAAAGAAATTATATGGACAGCTAAAAAAAAATATATATATATGTGTGTGTGTATATGTTATATATATATATGTATATACACACACACACACACACACACATATATATATAGAAAAATTAGCCAGGCATGGTGGCCCATGCCTATAGTCCCAGCTGCTCGGGAGTCTGAGGCAGGAGGATAGCTTGAGCCCAGGAGTTTGAGGTTGCTGTGAGCTGGGCTGACACCACGGCGCTCTAGCCCGGGCAACAGAGTGAGACTGTCTCAAAATAAAGAAAAAAAAAAAAGTTTTGTGGACTAAGAGGCAAAATGAAATATGTTTTAATATTACAAGTGAGAACAAATTTCCACAAATCGTTAGTGACAAAATTGAGAATACAGATAATTGAATATATATTCTTTGTAATGCAGGTTTACTAATGAGAATAATTAATTTTGGGGTGATGGATAATGTTGCACTTAATAAAGTTATCTATTTTCATTAAAATGGATTGCTAATGTCGATTTCTGATGAGATTTCCTTTTTGGAAATGTTTTTTTACACATATTTTGTACTGCCAAATACAGATACTAGTACATGGGCCTATGGTTTTCTTTGGGATATTTATTGCTTGGAAGGCAGCTATAGAATTCTGGTACATTTTCCCCTTGATATTTGCCTTTTAGCATGTCATTATGATATAGATTAATCACTTCCTATTGAAGGTTAGATGGAAGCTCCTTAATTGCACAGTTAACTGGATTTTGGTGTATGTAAATTGGCTGTGTACTTGGCTAAAGATCCGGAAAACACGGTTGAAATTGCAGTTTGAGCTCAGAAAATACATCCCTAGTAAATTTAGGTGGCAATGGACACTTCTTGATTTAACCTTTGTTTAACACAGGAAGTGTATGAAGCTGTTTGACATTACTTATGATTCAAACAATGTTGGTTGTCATCCAGATATTTTAGGGTTTACCGTAGTACAAGTTTTGTATGCAGGGCTATTTTGCCTTAAAATTTTTGTTTTAAATTTGTTAAGAAACATTATCAAGTTGGCAGCAAAAGCTAATTTCCAAAGCCATTTAATGTTCTGTTAGAGGTTAATGAGAGTGGTTCTTCTCCTTTAGAAAAATTTACCTTGGCCCTGAGCTCAGAAAAATCTCTATTAAAACATTTTCCCTTGTCAAACCATTGAACCTGCTATGTGATGGGGCATGTCAGGATATTGTTTCCACTTGGGAACTACTGATGGCTAAATCCACAGAAGTGAATGAAATTCACCTTTTGGCACCACTAATCAGTAACACATAGATGCAGATTTTCTGCAGAGTACCTGCTGATGAATAATACAATGAAGAGCTTGAAACACTTCATTATGTTTTACATTTTCACAAATTTTGTTAATTTGTCCAAATAATAAGCCCTTTCCTGTTCCACACATATTTTTTACCACCATCAGTTGTAATGTTTCTTTAGCAGATTCCACTTAAGGTTGTACTGAATTAGTGTTTTCTTAAGTTTGAAAATATTCTTGCCTGTAGTTGTTCCAAACAGATATTCATTAGGGAGGCTAATTATTCACTCACTTCAAACTCTGTATTGACTGCTCAAATAAACAACTGAGCATTATCAGTAACATATGCTGACTCATCTAGAGCCAAGGAAAACCACTCAATCATTTGCCTTGTTTTTTAATTGACTATTGATGTTGCTTTCAGTATCCTGAACTTGCTGAACAAGTGTTCTCACTAAAAAGCTAATCTTAAACGAGTTTATTTTTTCGGGACACATTTCCTTGACCACTACATAATCAATCAAGTATGATTTAATTAACTTACTGTCAGTAAACAGCTCTCCTTACTAGGCTAACAGATGAGCTACTCACTAACCTAGTTTGGTTGCAGTTTCATTTTCATTATTTTATGAAGAAATTTTGCTGGGATGAGATCCTCAATATTTAAAATTTTTGGCCGGGCAAGGTGGCTCACACCTGTAATCCCAGCACTTTGGGAGGCTGAGCTGGGAGGAACAATTGAGGCCAGGAGTTCGAGACCAGCCTGAGCAAGAGCGAGACCCCATTTCTACTAAAAATAGGAAAATTAGCCCGATGTGGTAGCGCATGCCTGTAGTCCCAGCTACTTAGGAGGACTGAGGCAAGAGGATCACTTAATCGCAGGCCTTTGAGGTTGCAGTGAGCTATGATGATGCCACTACACTCTAAGCTCTTTGAGACAGAGCAAGACCCTGTGTCAAAAAAAATTCTTTTTTTCTGACTATTTTCCTGTGTATTAGGTACTGTCGTGATGAGTACAATCTGGTAATGTCTATATATAGTATATTCTTTCTGCATAATTATAGTGTCATTGCATAATAAAGACAATGCTTTGTCATCTAATTTGATGACAAAAAACACTGCCCTATGCCTAAAAGTGTCACATTTGAAGTCCGTTTTTCTCTTTAGACTTTTCTTGTTTTTACATAATGTGGTGTTTAATCACAGTAAAAATAAATTAAAAACATCCCAGTACAACAATATGTGTTGCACTCAAAACATGGTAGAATGTAAGTATATCACTGTAATTTGTAGTATACCATGCAGCAGTGTGAAGCCGTGAGAACAGAGAACATATGGTCTCTGTTACAGCTACTAAACTCTGACATTCTAGCATTAAAGCAGCCACAGGTAAATTATAAATGAATGAATGTGGCTGTGTTCCAGTAAAACTTCATTTTTGGACACTGAAATGTGAATTTTGTATAATTTTTTGTGTGTCACAAGTATTATTCTTTTGTAATTAACCACATATTTCCCTTCGCATTATTTATTCCTTCCTGCAGTTGTACTTTTATCTGAGATATTTTCCTTTAGCCTAATGAACCTTTTTTTGTTTGTTTTAATTTTTTTGTAGAGACAGAGTCTTGCTATGTTGCCTAGGTGGGTCTGGAACTCCTGGCCTCAAGTGATCCTCCCACCTCTGCCACCCAAAGTTCTGGGATTACAGGTGTGAGCCACCACAGCTGACCAGGAGTCTAATCTTAACATGAGAAAATTGTTTACTTCAGAGAACTACAAAGATAAGAATAGCTCCTGTTACTGAGCGACTAACATGTGCTAAGGGTGGGGAAATAGCTTTATATATATTTTTATTTATTTTTATTTTTTAATACCTTTATACATATATTTTAGATGTCTATATTGAGAGAAAGAGATATCTATTTTATGTAGGTATTAATAATATCCAGCCACCATTAATTACTTAGCTGTGTGACCCCTGTCCAAGTTTCTGAAACTCTTTGTATTCATTTTCCTCATTTGTAATGCAGGTTTTGATGATACTAACTGCCTCATGGTTGTTTTAAGAATTAGAGTTACCACATGTAAAGAATTTAGAACAGTGCTTAGCACATAGTAAGCACTCAGCGAATGAGAGCTGCTACTCCTGTTATGAATACAGCAACCCAATGAAATAAGTATCACTGACCCAGTTCTATGTATGTGGGGAAACTAAGGCTCACAGGGAGTTAAAGAGACTTGTCCAAGGTTACAGAGATTAATTTTCATTCATGGTTTTTCAGCTTATTAAGTTTGCCTTCACTGTATTTTGCCCTGCTTCCCAGAGCACATCATAGATACTTGGATGTTCAAATAGGGAGATTTAGCAGGTAGTTGTCTGGTAAGAGAACAGACAGACCCTTGATGCTGGGTTAGAGTTTCGGACAGAGTACATCCTTCAGGAAGAGACATTGGCCATGACAAGGAGAAACTAAATACACTTTTAGAACAAGAACTTTGGAATTATAGTTAGGGCACACAGTGGTATTAAGCTCAAGGAAAGAGGTTGGAATCCAGTAATTAGACCACTCAGGATGGAATTGAGGCTGAGGATCTAGAACTTTAAAAATCAATTCAGAATTTCTCCTGGGAATTAGGGGTGCACTGAATCTATGGGTGTGTTTAAAGTGCCAGTAGCTACAAAGAGGATTGCTACAGAGACGAGGAATGAGGATATCATTAGTTGCTTCATTTCTCAATCATCTGTAACCACTCTGCATCCCATGATACTAGACCAGCTGCGCCCTGATGCATCAGTTGAACTCATGAGGTACTGAACTCATGGTTTAATATCCTTTGCAATACCAAGTTTCATCTATGTTCTGATGACGAATAACTGACCTGCCTGTGTGGCTTCCTGACTTCTGGCTTAATCTTAACTTCTTCAAATTTGCCTGCCCATCCAAATCCTGCCACTCCAGATTCTTGACTGCCTTTATATGACTAATTTGATACTTCTTTCCTCTTTATTAAATGTAATTTTTTATTTATAAAAATTAGTTCATTAGCTGAGCATGGTGGCTCATAGCTGTAAGCCTAGAACTCTGGGAGGCTGAAGTGGGAGGATCACTTGAGCTTAGAAGTTTGAGACCAGCCCGAGTAAGAGCAAGACCCCGTCTTTCCTAAAAAGAAAAATTAGCCAAGCGTTGTGGCACACACCTGTAGTCCCAGCTACTCAGGAGGCTGAGGCAGGAGGATCGCTTGAGCCCAGGAGTTTGAGGTCACTGTGATACCACGGCACTCTACCCAGGGCAACAGAGTGAGACTCTGTCTCAAAAAAAAAAAAAAAAAAGTTTTAAAAGTTAAATGTACTGTAAGATTTATAAGGAACATTAGTCCCCACTGTCCAGTAGCAACCTCTTTCAGCTCTTTTAGAAATGGAGAGAAAGTGAGTCTTGTTACTTTCTGTGGTTACCTGCAGCATAAAGCCACAGCTAAGGTGAGCCCTGTGCCCAGACTCAATCACGTGCCAATATTTACTTAAACCAGTTTTTTTGTTATGATTTCTAGGGTTGGGTTAATAATCATACTAATCAATTTATGGTTCCTTATCATTATTTTGGCCATTCCAGGCCTTTTCTTGTTTCTGTGTGTGTGTGTGTGTGTGTGTGTGTGTGTGTGTAGGTATGTCTGTATATTCATTTCTTTTTATTCCCATTCCCACTTTTATTCCAATTAGGCAACCATTGTAATATGTTTGTTTATATCCTTTGGTACTCTTTTTAAAATAATTAAACTTTTTTTTAAACAATCATAATCTTAGAGACAAGTTCAAAGAACATTTCCTGAACTGTTTGAGGATGAGTTCCCAACTTTTCCTACCATTCGTCTGAATATATTAGAGTGTATTTCCTGCAAACAGGGGGATTCTACATGATCACAATTATTATCAACAATCAGGAAATTAAAGTTGAAATGTTAGTACTATCTAATTCTCACACCCATTCAATTTTGCCATTTATCTTAATGTTCTTGGTAGCAGAAGAATCCAGTTCAGAATCAATTGCTTTTAGTTCACTCTTCCTGTCTGTAATTGTTCCTTGGTTTTGTCCTAGACTTTCATGACCTTTATAGGTTTGGCAGTTACAAGTCACTTATTTTGTAGAATGTCCCTCAATTTGGGTTTGTAAAATTTCCTTATGTTCCCCTTACTCATTTCAGGTGGCACATGATTTTGATTTGTCTCATTACTTTTTTTTTTGAACATCACTCAGACAATGAGACTTGTCTCATTACTGGTATTCACTTCATCACTTAGGAGGTGTTTGCCAGCGTTCTGCCCTATAAAGTTACTCTTTAGTAATTTATGAGTATTTTCTGGGGAGGTATTTTGAAACTTAAGCATTCTATTCCTATTCTACTTTCAATCTATTCATTTCTGTATAGACTTGTTTCCTGTTTCATTAAATGGGTGATATGCATTCAAATAAAATGTATTATTCTATATGCATGTATAGTACATTGGCATAAATGGTATTAATTTTATTTTAATATTTAACAGTATATATTAAAGTACTGAATATGATCTAAATCCAGAAAGTCAAATTCTAGAATATTCAGGGTGATTGTCTGATTGGTAGTAAGTAAAACTCTACCATAAAGAGATAAGTGCGGTTCAAAAAATATAATCAGGCAAAATAGGAGCTCCTGTTATTTCTACCTGGCCTGGAGTCTCGGGAATCCAGTTGCTTGATCCAAATCTGACCTGGTCCAGGCTGCAGTTTGCTGCCATCTTGTGGCAGTTGTTCACTGCAGTATAAATATAAATAGGGACAAATCCGGCTAAGAGTTCCAGACATTGGCAGCATTGGGCGTGATTAGTTAATGCCAGCATCTTTGGCACAATCCTGGGAGATTGGGCCAGCAGAATACTGGGAACAAGAAAGACCCATTCTTTACCTTCTTGCTTTCTAAGACAGGTGGCCTGCTTTTTTATTTCAGGCCTTGCCCTTGCCTCTGTGAGGGTGGAATGAATAATATGGGTAGAGTGTTTACTGTTCTACTGTCCTGTTGATGACTTTGTTTTTTCTCTCTAAAAATCTGTGTTTTGGCCGTGTGCAATGGCTCACGCCTGTAATCCTAGCACTCTGGGAGGCCAAGGCGGGTGGATCATTTGAGCTCAGGAGTTCGAGACCAGCCTGAGCAAGAGCGAGACCCCATCTCTACTAAAAATAGAAAGAAATTAGCTGGACAACTAAAAATATATATAGAAAAAATTAGCCGGGCATGGTGGCACATGCCTGTAGTCCCAGCTACTTGAGAGGCTGAGGCAGAAGGATTTCTTGAGCCGCAGGAGTTTGAGGTTGCTGTGAGCTAGGCTGACACCACGGCACTCTAGCCTGGCCAACAGAGTGAGACTCTATCTTAAAAAAACAAAAAACTCTGTGTTTTTGGTTTTCTTCAAATAAGTATGAATAAAAATTATGATTAATTTTTAATAACAAAAATGAGTTAAGATGGCAGACCCAGGTGTCTTGGGAATAATTTATATAGGAACTATTATCTAGCACTTAAATAAATATTTCTTTAAAAAAATTTTTTTAAGGCCTACTATCAGTACTTAGTTCTGACTGTGTAAAAATTCTCTATTCCAAAGCAAGACTTATCTGGCTTCACCTTTTCTATTTAAGTTCTATTATGTATTACCATTTTAAAATTTTTGCTAATTCACTTATCTACCCACAGACATTTTAATTCTGTTTTAGATTTCAGGTGGAGAGGGTTAAGTTAATCATAGTCCTCAGTTTATGGCTGATATTGTTATTAGTCTATGCAAGCCACCTTTCTTATGTTCCTTCATTCCTTTCATCCCCAAACCCCTCTTTCATTTCTCTCCTCTTGCCATAGGCAACTCTGATGTGTATTTTTTTACTTGTACTTGTTCCTACAAAATTTATTGTTGGTCTGTATTTATGTAATTGAGGTGTTTTTCATATTTCATTCCATTTTTTCCCCACTGAGCAGTATAAAAGTATATATTAAAGATCCATCCATGTTGTTAATGTGTACATCTTTTCTATTTCTTATAACTATTTTATAATATATGGTGTGCTTACCTGACAATTTACCTGTCCATTCTCTGTGATAACCAACAACAGTGTCTTCAGCTTCACTTCGTGATGATCAGTGCTCTAGTGAACATCCAGCTATGGCTCCTCCTATGTACTTTTGTGAGAATTTGTTTGGAATATAGACTCAGGAGCAGAATTGCTAGATTGTAAATGATATAGGTTTAATTTGACTAAATAGTGTAGGGTTGCTCTCTAGAATCTTAAAGTGCTTATTTCCTTTATCTTTACATTCCAGCCAACACTTGGCAAGATGTACCTTCTTGTTTTTAACCAATTTAATAAGTACAAAGTATCTCAATTTTTAAAATGTTGTCTTTGTCTAATAGTAACTGGTTTGAGCATATTTTCACATGATTGTTGGTAAATTTCTTCTTTAATGAAGTTCCCCTTTTTTGGCCCATTTTTTGGAATGTGATTATTATTGTGTTTTCTTGTTGATCTGTAGGAGGTTCTTTGTATATGAAATATCTTTTTGTAATCTCTTTATCTGAAATATCCTTTGCAAAGAATCCCTTTAATTTGACTAATCCATTTCATCAAATTAAGAAATTCTTTACCTTATAGTAATGTGCTTTTTTTTTTTTAATCGAAGTTCTTCTTTTAACTTTTTTTTTTTTTGGAGACAGAGTCTTACTCTGTCCCTCCAGCTAGAGTGCAGTGGCGTGATCATAGCTCACTGCAACCTTGAACTCCTGGGTTCGAGGGATCCTCCTGCCTCAGCCTCCCAAGTAACTGGGACTAGAGGCATGGGCTATGATGCCTGGTTAATTTTTCTATTTTTAGTAGAGATGGGGTCTTGCTCTTGCTCAGGCTGGTCTGGAACTCCTGAGCTCAGTCTTCCCGCCCCAGCCTCCCAGAGTGTTAAGATTATAGGTGTGAACCATTGTGCTGGCCTTCTTTTAACTTTATTGTTTTAGCTTTTACATTTAGGTCTTTAATCCTTCTTGAATCCGTCTATGCAGGTTTGACAGGGATCCAGTGTTACCTTGTTATAGAGAACTAGTTTTCCTAGTGCCATTTATCAGACTCTCCTTCCTAAGATGATTTGTAGTCCCACCATATTAAGTTCCCAGTTGGGTCTGAATTCTCTATTATATTTCATTGTCTGTTTTTGAGCCAGTATCAAATCATGCTGCTTTTATTTACGTTTTATTATTTGGTGGGACAGTGTTATCTCCTACCCCTTATTCTCCACTCCCTGATACCCCTAAGGTAACCTTAGTCTCTTTTCTTCAATAAAATTTTTAGAGTAAATTTGCTGAACTAAAAGGACCCAAAAAAAAAAAGAAACACAAAAAAGTAAAACAAAACAAAACTTGAATCCTTAATGAGATTATATATTGAATTCATAGATTAATTTGGAGAGAATAGACTTTTCTCTATATCCTTTATTCAAGTTTTACATTTTGTCTGTAGAATTATTAAATTAACCAAGAGTATTTAATTTTTAGCTACTTTATAGTTTGTGTTGCTATTGTGAATATCATCTTGATCATTTTGTTATATTTTCTAATTGGTTATTGCTTGGGTAGTCATCTGATTGTGATGTTTATAGTGTGATCGTGTATTTGTTAATCTGGTTATACTCTTTGTTCTAATGATATACTGATTTTTATTTTTATTTTTTGATATATATATTTTTGAGACAGGTTATTGCTATTTTGCCCAGGCTAGAGTGCAGTGGCATCATCATAGTTAACTACAGTCTCAAACTCGTGAGCTAGCTTACTGTGTATCTAGGGCTACAGACGTGCACCACCAGACCTGGCTAATTTTTCTATTTTTTTGTAGAGATGGTGTCTCACTATATTGCCCAGCCAGGTCTCAAATGAACTCCTGACCTCAACCGATCCTCCTGCCTCAGCCTCCAAAAGTGCTGGGATTACAGAAGTGAGCCACCCCACCCATGCCGACTTTTGTTCTTTTGTTGTTTTGGAAACAACTTGTATAAAGTAGGACTCGGCTAGCTAGCTGTTCCTTGAAACTTGGGTAAAACTTTCTCAGGTAAAATCATCTAGGCCTGGAGTTTTTTGAGGGGGAAGATGAGAAGTTTCTACCACATTAATTTCTTTCATTCTGTTTGTTTATTTAAACTCTCTCTCTCTCTTTTTTTTTTTTTATTACCAGTTTTGGCATATTGTATTTCTCTGAATAGTCCTCCCCTTCCTCCACATCTTTTTTCTTTTTTTTTCTTTTAAAAGAAATGGAGTCTTGCTCTGTTGCCCAGACTGCAGTCTAGCCTATTTCTTCACTTTTACCTAGGTTTTCAGGTAATTACTATAAAGTTATTCATAG
The DNA here is from genome assembly GCF_020740605.2 of Lemur catta. Taxonomy (NCBI): domain Eukaryota; kingdom Metazoa; phylum Chordata; class Mammalia; order Primates; family Lemuridae; genus Lemur; species Lemur catta. The sequence goes on along the minus strand of NC_059137.1, from coordinate 37,765,515 downwards.
TAGTCTTGTTTTTAATTATTCTAGTTATATGTTTATATCTGTACTTATTTTTATTTCCCCCTTATTCTGGTTCTTTTAAGTGTGCTTCTCCCCCCAAATCCATTTTCATTACTCTCAATTGAGGTGTGCTTATTTGATCTCTTCTCAAATCACCTTTTGATTTTGTTAACTTTATTTTTTGTTGTTGATTTCTATTTCTTTGATTTCTGCCCTTTATTATTTTCTTCCCTTTTATTTCTTTCAGTTTGTTATGTTCTTTTTCAGGTCTTTCAAATTCAGTACTTTTCTTGGTTTTTGGTGCATGTATTTAAAGCTGTAACTTTTTTATGTATTGTTTTAACTGTGTCCCAGAAAATGTAGTATTTTAACATTCAAAGTATTTATTAATTTCCTATATTTTTCTTTTTAACACAAGTGTTTTAGTTTCTAAATATATTGGATTTTTAAAAACTCCCCTTTTGATGTTACTATCTAATTTTATTAAATTGTTGTTAAGGAACATAATCTCTGTGACATCGATCCTGTGGATTTTAAGGAAGCTTCCTTTATGGCCCCAAACATATGCTTCAAAAGACTTTATTGTCTTTCTTTGTGTATAGAGTTCTATATACTGTCTATTTGATTGCTCAAGCTTGTTAATTGTACTGTTCAGGTCTTCAATATTAATACCTTTTTTACGTGATCTATCAGTTTCTCAAAATGGGGTGTTAAAATCTCCAAATTCAATTTTTTTTTTTTTTTTGAGACAGAGTCTCGCTCTGTTGCCCAGCTAGAGTGAGTGCCGTGGCGTCAGCCTAGCCCACAGCAACCTCAAACTCCTGGGCTTAAGCGATCCTACTGCCTCAGCCTCCCAAGTAGCTGGGACTACAGGCATGCGCCACCGTGCCCGGCTAATTTTTTCTATATATATTTTAGTTGGCCACATAATTTCTTTCTATTTTTAGTAAGACGGGGTCTTGCTCTTGCGCAGGCTGGTCTCGAACTCCTGAGCTCAAACGATCCGCCCGCCTCGGCCTCCCAGAGTGCTAGGATTACAGATGTGAGCCACCGTGCCCGGCCTCAATTGTTAATTTTTATATTTCTGTCTGACTTTCTCCCATTTGTTACTTGATATATTTCGTGGCTGCATTTTTAGGTGCATACATGTGGTGATGGTTATATCGTTTTGTTCTATTATTCCTTTTTTTTTTTTTTTTTTTTTTTTTTTTTTTTTTTGAGACAGAGTCTCACTTTGTTACCCGGGCTAGAGTGAGTGCCGTGGCATCAGCCTAGCTCACAGCAACCTCAAACTCCTGGGCTTAAGCGATCCTACTGCCTCAGCCTCCCGAGTAGCTGGGACTACAGGCATGAGCCACCATGCCCGGCTAATTTTTTTGTATATATATTTTTAGTTGGCCAGATAATTTCTTTCTATTTTTAGTAGAGACGGGGTCTCACTCTTGCTCAGGCTGGTCTCGAACTCCTGACCTCGAGCGATCCACCCGCCTCGGCCTCCCAGAGCTAGGATTACAGGCGTGAGCCACCGCGCCCGGCCTTCTATTATTCCTTTTATCAGTACATACTGTCCCTCGTTGTCCCTTATGGCATTTTTTTGTCTTGAGTTCTGTTTTATCAGATTGCCTCTCCAGCTTTCTTTTAGTTTATTTTTTTTTTCCTGTTATATTTTCCTCTCCATCTATTTTTTTCGGTCTTTTTTGTATCTTATAGATGACATACTGTTGGATTTTGGAACAGATGGACCAGGAACTTAAAATTAGCATGAGAACATATTAATATTTAAGAAAATAAGGGATTCAGAATGATATATGTTATCTAGTTTTTGTCTCTCTTACTACAGTTATATGGACTCTTCATGCAATTAATTATTTTGGTTCATAGTTTCTTTTCCCTGGGGTTTTCAGCTATTAATGCTATGGTTTGGTAATGTGTTATTGGGAAATAATGGAAATCCATGTTCAAGTCTTTGTCCCTTTCCTGGAGGAGGATGATCCCCGTCTAACACAAAATCAGCGGTGATCATTTTTGTTTGCTGCCACTTCACCATTGCAGCAACACTGGACAAAATTTTACATAGAGACTCACAGGCAGAAGGAGGAGGCCTTCTTTTTAAATTTATAATCTAAGAAGATTAGACCTGGGACTTGGATGGGGAAAGACTGGAAGAATGAATGCTCAACACCTTAAGTAGCAGAACTGTTGCACAGGCCTGGTTTTTACACTGCAACCTGCAGTGTGGCTGTTGATTTATTTGGAGGAAGAGACAGGTGATGATTTTCCTAAAGCATAAGTGGGTGAGAACCAAGAACAGAGTGTAAAAGCTTTTCTTCACCCTATCCTTTCACGCCTTCTCTCCCAGGTAGCTCATCTCCTCCCAGGCAGCCTAAAGTTTTTCGTTTTACTTTTATCAGAGTAATACTTAACTGAATATGTTCATAGTTTTAAAGATCAAAAAATACTTCTAGGATTATGTTGTTGAACAGTAGTTCCTAGCTTTACTTATTCCCTCCCCCTTTTCTTCTCTTCAGTCCTGTTTGTTTTCTGGTAATTACTTACTACTAGATTTGTAAATAGTGTGCCTGTACTGCTACTTAATGATTTTTGAATTTTTAGCACTTTCTATTGACATGTTATTATGGGACATTAGTTTAGTCCTCTTATACCACTTCCTCTTGCCACCATTTCCCCTTCCTTTGTCTTTCCCAACATAGTTATAGCAATACCTAGTGTTTACCTTATTTTGAATATATATAAATATATATAAATATTGTGTTGACCCTGTCCCAAGTTGCGTACTATGATTATGTTTCCTTCTTGGAAAATCTTTTGTTTTTCCTGGAGTTGTCTTGTTCTTATTTTTCTTTCTTTCTTTTTTTCTTATTTTTCTTTGTTTTTCTATTTTAGTTGGTTTCCATGACTCTTGTGTATGATTCTAAAATTTTTGACAGAATTATAAGAATACTATTTTCCATATGGTCAAATAGATTAGGTATTCTCATTTTCATTTTAGGTCTTTTATCATTTATTATACTTTGAGGCTTCTTACAGTCTTGAAACTCCAGTCCTTTAGTTGTGGGAAATTATTTCTTTTCTTTTTTTTCTTTTTTGTCACCTAGGCTAGAGTACAGTGGTGTCATCATAGTTTATGCAACCTCTCAACACTTGGGCTCAAGTGATCCTCCTGCCTCAGCCTCCCAAGTAGTTGGGACTGCAGGCATATGCCACAATACCCAGCTCATTTTTTTATTTTTTGTAGATACGGGGTCTCACTCTTGCTCAGGCTGGTCTCAGACTTCTGGGCTCAAGAGATCCTTCCTTTGGCCTCCCAAAGGAAATTATTTCTCTAATTCTCATTCTTCTGTTTTCTCCCCCTCCCCCCGTTTTTGGAACTCCTGTTATTTGGATAATGAATCAGGTTGATTCTCTAATTTTCATGTTTGCTTTTTTCTTGTATCTTCTATATTTTTGTCTTTTTCTTCTACTCACTAAGATAATTTTCTGAAGTTTATTCTTTGCAATCTTTTTTTTTTGTTTTTGGAGATAGAGTCTCAATCTGTCATCCTGGGTAGAGTGCAGTGGCATCATCGTAGATCACTACAACCTCAAACTCCTGAGCTCAAGTGATCCTCCCACCTCAGCCTCCCAGAGTGCTAGGATTACAGGCTTGAGCCAGCACTCCTGGCCTCTCCCCAGTTTCTTAAAGCAAATTTAGACATCATGTCATTTTATCCATAAATAATTCATTATGCTTTTCTAATTGTCATTATCTTATAATATTAATTGGGATACATTGTTTTTATTTTTATTTTTTTATTTTATTTTTTTTAAATTTTATTTATATGGAACGCTTCACGAATTTGTGTGTCATCCTTGCGCAGGGACCATGCTAATCTTCTCTGTATTGTTCCAATTTTAGTATATGTGCTGCCGAAGCAAGCACGGGATACATTGTTTTCCTATTAGTTTTTCCTTTCATAACTTACTCTTGTTTTATGAAATCTCTCTCTGAGGATATTAGTAAGTTATAGTGTTTTCCTTGCATTTGTCTCTATTTTTTTCAGGTTGCTTTTTACTTTTTTTCGTCTACATTTGTCTTTTTTGGAAGTTGTCATCAAATTTCTGGCTTTCTTTGGCCCTTGATTCATATTTGAGTGAGTCACTAGAAGTAGCAACTGGGAAAATGTGAATACAGCTTGTTATTAGTGGATCTCAGCAAGTGTAGAACAAATTGAGGCTTAGGCCTTTTATGGGGAGCCCCCAAATATCAGTATATGTAGACATTTTCTCTTTTTTGGTATGTATAGTATATATATTAAATATATATTTAATTAATAAATATATATTTATTGATTTTTAGAGCAATTTTAGGTTCAAAGCAAAATTGAGTGGAAATACTGAGTTTTCATACTCCCTGTCCTGCCCCCGCAACAACACAGCCTCCCCACTGTTGACATCCCATACTACAGTGGAACCTTTGTTGTAGTTGAACCTGCATCAACACATTATTATCACCCAGAATCCACAGTTTACATTAGGGTTTACTGTTGGTGTTGTACATTCAATGGGTTTTGACAAATAATGACATGTATCCACCACTGTACTATATTATACAAATAGTTTCACTGCCCTAAAAATCTACTGTACTCTGCCATTTTCTCTTGAGTGAGCAGTTGCCTGGAAAAGAATCCTCTAATCTTCCATTTGAGGGATAAAAGATTGGGTAGACGAGTGAGACAGGCCTGTGGTTTTAGCATTCATTCGGGTACAGGCTTAATCACCCTGTTTTCATTACGTATATCTCATGTCTGTTCATAGCTAGAAGTTCTCTTGTTTAACCTTTCCATAGTATAAAACCTTTAGTCTTCTGCAGTGTGGGAGTAACCACCTGACTGAAGGGCTGGAGGAAAGATTTGGTTGCTTAATTGTTGTTAACTTTATTTAAACATCTTTCATCCTTTTATTTTTCAGCCCCACTTCACACCTTGACTTTCAGAAGTACCATCTGTTCAGTGCCTAAGCCTTTCCAGGTTTCTCTATACACATGAACTTGCTTCAACCTCTCTTTTCCCACCTCCCATACACTTAGGTTTCAGCCTTCTGAGGTATGCTAAATTCATATTTCATATTGCAAAATTCTCTTTATCTCATCTACTGTCTTGTCCTATTTTCTTTTTCGTTATGAGTTTTTTTATTCCTTATGCTGTCATTTTCAGCAAAGAGTAGAGATGGATACTTATGTTCATTGTTCTGTGTTTAAACCAAAATTAATACTGACTTTTAAATGATTTTAGACTAGAAAGTGTTACTTTGATAACGTATACTTAAAAGCCATATTTAGTTATTTAATTTGCTGGGCAATGATGTTTAGCTCTTGTGTGTGTGTGTGAAACAATTAAGCTAGCTGATCAGACTGGCGAGATTTTTAACCTTTTGTGCTTTAATTGTTGAATGGCATGTCAGCTGTTTTGCCTGTAATAATATACAGTGCCTTGACAATTAGTTGTTCTTCACTTGTTCCTTAATAATGGCTAAAGCCCTGAGGAAATAAATTATGTTATTTCATTTATTACACATAAATTAGGAAGTATTAGGTCATATTCTGTTTTATACTACTATAAGGCCAAGGTGCTGCTTTCATTGGCACTAATTCCTCCTCATTTACAGTTTTTTTCTCCCACCCACGTGATAATTGCATGTAGTAAAAGCTAAGTTATCCATTCTAGAAAAAAAAACTTATTCACTTTTTACATATTTACATATAGTACGTTATTGAGTGATATAAATAACAGTTTTGATGTAGTTTTTGGAAATATTTTCAGAATCCTCTCAGGAAGTTTGTTAGAATCTTAAGGGTAGTTTGCCGTTATCACAAGATAGTACTCCTTACTCTCCTAGATGATGTCTTACCTTTACATTCTAATAGGAGAGTAAGAAAATTTGACGTTGTTTACCAGGGGAACAGGTGAGTTCAATTAATTTTGTTAGGCTTAGTTCTTTGTTTTTTTTTTTGAGACAGTCTCACTCCGTTGCCCGGGCCAGAGTGAGTGCTGTGGCGTCAGCCTAGCGCACAGCAACCTCAAACTCCTGGGCTTAAGCAATCCTGCTGCCTCAGCCTCCTGAGTAGCTGGGACTACAGGCATGCGCCACCATGCCCGGCTAATTTTTTGTATATATATTTTTAGTTGTCCATATAATTTCTTTCTATTTTTAGTAGAGACGGGGTCTCACTCTTGCTCAGGCTGGTCTTGAACTCCTGACCTCGAGCGATCCACCCGCCTCGGCCTCCCAGAGTGCTAGGATTATAGGCGTGAGCCACCACGCCCGGCCAAGCTTAGTTTTTTGAAAATTGGTGATCTATAATCTGGTACAGATGTATATTTTTTTTTAATTAGAATCATTGCTAAAATATTGCATTCCACTCTAGGACTATGCCTAGTAATAATCTAATTTCTTCACATTTCAGTTTATGGAAGAGCTCATTTTAATATTTTTAAAAAATTGGCCAGACATTGCCCACGCCTGTAATTTCAATACTTTGGGAGGCTGAGGCAGGAGGATTGCTTGAGGCCAGGATTTCTCGACCAGCCTGGGCAGCATAGTGAGACACCTATCTCTATAAAAAAAGTTTAAAAATTATCTGAGCATGGTGGCTTTCACCTGTTGTGCTAGTAGCTACTTGGGAGGCTGAGGCGGGAGGATCGCTTGAGCCCAGGAATTCAAGGCTGCAGTGAGCTGTGATTGTGCCACTGTACTCCAGCCTGGGCAACAGAGTGAGACCCTGTCTCTTAAAAATATATATATGTATTATCAATTATGGTTTCTGTATTTGGAGCAGTAATGCAAATATTTTGAAATCCGTTAAACCTTTACACAATTTTAGTTTCAAAATTGTTCATTATCTCATCCATATTTGCTACCAGAAAATGCTACCATAGTTTCTGTTGATGTATTTTATCTTTGGTAGATTAAGAATGCTCTGGAAAAATAAACAGACACATTGAAGTTGGGCATAGTGGTCCATGCCTGTAGTCCTAGCCACTTGGCAGGCTGAGGCTGGAGGATCATTTGAGCCCAGGCATTCAGGTCCAGGCTGAGCAACATAGTGATTGTGAGAACCCGGTCTCTTTAAAACAAAACAAAACTCTGATATCTGCCCAAAGCTGACACATTCAGATACTCATGAAAACTAAGCTGAGCTAGGAAGGATGGTTTATATTTAAATTTATTTAGGCTCATTCCCCAAGTTTCGTTTAGAATCCCTGCCTGAAAGTTTTAGACCCCAGAGAATATCCGTTTTAACATGGCAGGTTATATTTTCACAATACCCACAAGAATGATTTATGTAAAGTATTAAAATAGACTTGTAAAATCTTCAGACTGGGATGGACTATTAGATACTATTTTTCTTTCTTACATCTTTATTTTGCAAAACTTATTAGAAATAGGATTATTTACCCTTAAGTAGCTAAGGTAAAATTTTAAATATGTCTTTGTTTGACATCAGGAACCTTGAGACATTTAAGGTTATTTATTTATTTTTCTGAGCCCATCCCCAACCCCTTTCCTGTTCTGTTTTTCAGAATAATTTTGGACTTAATAAAATATGATTTATTTAAATGTAGGTTTAATGTTTAGTATGTCATCACTGTGGATGTCTAAGCTTTTTTTCTTTAAAAAAATTTTGATATGATTGCATTTTAAGAAGGCACATTTCCCAAGTAATTCTATAAAAGGAAATTTTTATGATTGGGAATAAAACTTTCCCAATATGTCAAATATTGGTAAAGAAGTGTCTTTTTCTCCTGACATCTTAGCCTTTGGTGTAGCTCAGGTGACCTCTGCCCTCAACCTGCCAAGTAGCTGGAACTACAGGTGCGCACTAGAGGGCCCAGCTAGTGTACAGGTCTTTTGCTTTTAAATTCATTCCTAAATTTTTTATTCTTTCCGATACTATTATAGATAGAATTGCTTTCTCAGTTTCTTTTTAGAATAAGTTCATGTATAGAAAGGCAGTTGATTTTTTTTTACATTAATTTGAGTGTTTTATCTCCTGTCACTTTGTTGAATTTATTATTTCCAGCAGTTTGTGTGTATAATCTTTTCAGGGTTTTCTATGAATAACATGTCTTCTGAAAACAGATAATTTCACTTCTGTCTTTCCAATTCATATGCCTTTTCTTTTTCTTGCCTAATTACTCTGGCCAGGACTTCTAGGATAAAGATACTCTTTTGTTTTCTTCTAGAAACTTTATAGTTTCAGTTTTACATTTTGGTCTATGATCCATTTGTAAATATGTGAGACCAGGGTCAGGTTATTTTTTTCTGTGTGGATATCCAGTTGCTACAGAGGCATTTATTGAAAAGGCTATCTCCCAATGAATTAGAGTGGTGCTTTTGTTGTAAAATGGTGACCTTATTTATGTGTGTCTATTTCTGGATGCTTTCTTCTGATCCATCTGGCTGTTAGTTTATCTTTGCACCAATTACACAGTCTTAATTACTATGGTCTATGATAAATCTTGAAATCTAGTAGTGTGTGTCCAATTTTGTTCTTTTTCAAGTCTTTTTTGGCTATTCTATGTCCTTTACATTTCCATGAAATAAATACATATTTATAAATTTTAGTATCAGCTTGTCAGTTTTTATAAAGAAAACCTAGAATTTTTATTAGAATTGTCTTCAGTCTACAGTTCAATTTGGTAACAATGGATATCTTAATATGGAGTCTTTCAGTCTATGAATACGTTATGTATCTCTCTACCTATTTGGGTCTTTTTAATTTTTCTTATCAGTATTGTTTTCAGTGTAGCGATCACACACATATCCCTGAAGATTTATTCCTAGTTATTGTTTTATGCTACTGTAAATGATATTATTTTAATTTTTAAAATTTTCTAAATATTTGTTGTTAGAATATACATATACAATTATTTTTGTATATTTAGCTTGAATTTAGTGACTTTGTTGAATTATTTATTAATCTAATAGTTTATATATTCTTTCGAGTTTCTTACATAATTATGGCTTTTTTGTGTGTCCATGCGTATGTGTGTGCATGTTAAGTATTTGTTACAGTAGCTCACAGGAAAGGATGCCATTAGGAAGCAATATTGAGACCTGATGTGTTTGAAAATACTCTTACTTGCTCTTTATAACTGAATGATAGTTTTGCTGACTATAAAGTCAGTTGAGGTTGAAGTAATTTTTGTTCAGAATTTTAAAAGCATTGTCTTCTTGCTTCCAGTGTTGGTATTGAGAAGTCTCATTTGATAAGGTTTTTTTCTCTGTGGAATCTTAGAGACCCTTCCCTTTGTTCCAAAGTTCTGAAATTTCACAAGGATATGCTCTGGTATGGTGTTTTTTTTTGTTTGTTTGCTTTGTTTTTTACCCATTGCAATTGGCATTAATGGGTTCTGTCTGCTTGGGTCCTTCAATTAAAGGAATTTTTCTTGAATTATTTTCTTGATAATTTCCTCCCCTTGGTTTTGTCATTTTTGAACTCCAGTTATATGAATGTTGACCCTCCTGAACTGGTCTTCTAATTAAAAAATTTTTTTTTCTCATTTTTCATCTTTGCTTTTATTGTTGTTTTCGTATTGTCAGTTCTGTCTTACAGATGGTACATTTGTATGTGTACGTGCATGTGTGTATGTCCTCTTTGCTATCATTCTTTTAATTTTTTAAAGTCTCGTCTTTTTGTAATTTGAATGCCTCCTCTCCTTGGCCTCCTGTTCATATTTTTTGGATTCCATATCTTTCCTTAACATTCTGAGAATATTAATTATATTTTTTGAGGTTTTCTTTTGCTACAAGATGTTTTGTTTTCCCTTTGTGTTTGCCTGTAGGCTTTTCCCAAATGTCTGGAAATCTATCCTGTCTGCTCATGTTTAACAGTGATGTCCTAAAAAGCTGATTGAAAGCTCAGCTCCATGTGCGAGGGCAAAATTTGTGTGAACTCTTTGGTGTTACTGTATGATGATCTGGCTAGCCTTATCTGATTGGAGAATCCTCACCTATTATATCTTTTAAGTTTTCCCAGTAGGGGATGGTCAGCTACCTCAGAGAGGAATCATTTTTTCTACCTGGCATGTATAGGCTTGGTTGCCAGCATTCTTTGAATCTGGTGAGAAAAAGTTCAGGATTTTACCATTCAGTGGGTAGATTTTATTTTCCCTTGAGTTTGCCCACACTCAGCTCTGTCTGATGACCCCAGTGCCTCTGGGTCAACCATGACAAAGAGTAAACCTCCAATCTTCTGGTAGTGTGGTGTGGACTGACTACTGATCAACATGGCGTAGACCCTCTGGGGATCTGACTACTCTTTGTAAGTCCTTTGACCAGTCCTCTTATTTTCAGCATCAATTGCTGTCAGCACCTCCAGTTTACTATTAGTTTTTCTGTGGTTGTACGTAAACATGCTCCTGAGTTTCTTCATCACCGGACTGGGTTTAAATTTTCTCTGGTCTTCTAAATTAGTTGCTACTTATTCTTGTGTTTTCTAGCCTCCAAAATTTTGTGTCCTCCCATTTGTGCTTATGGGTTTATGACTTTACAGAAAACCCCTTTTCTGTAAATTTAGTAAACTTAGCTTGTGAGCAAGCAGTAAATGTGTGTTGACGCATTTTAAACCAAAAGACCAGTTGTTTTCTTCTACTATTCTATTACCCTGCTGATGGTATTCCTCTACCATTTGTTTTGGGGGGAAATGGCTTTACATGTCCCAAGCTGAAAGAAACATTTTAAAATTATTGCATTTAAAAAAATACAGAGGACCATTAGTATTAATATTGAGAACACAATAAAGACTCCTGTAAGGTCTGAAGTTTACTTTTTTTTTTTTTTTTTTTTGGAGATGGAGTCTCAACTCTGTCGCCCAGGCTGCAGTGCAGTGGCCTCATCATAGCTTACCGTAACCTCAAACTCCTAGACTCAAGCAATCCTCCTGCCTCTGCCTCCCCAGTAGCTGGGGCCATAGGTGCACACCACCACACCAGGCCTATTTTTCTATTTTTTGTAGAGACGGGTCTCACTCTTGCTCAGGCTGGTCTTGAACTCCTGGCCTCAAGCAATCCTCCTGCTTTAGCCTCCCAAAGTGCTAGGATTACAGGTGTAAGCCACCGTGCCTGGCCTGAAGTTTACTTTTTAGAATCTAGTTAAGAACACAGGAATTTCCTGTTATTTATATCTCATCTTTATTTTAGGATAATTATATTAAGTATTATAGTAGTTGTAAATTAAACCTTTTAGATTGGGATTTTATTTTTAATTTCAGCTTATTATGGGGGTACAAAGAATACGGAACGCTTCACGAATTTGCGTGTCATCCTTGCACAGGAGCCATGCTAATCTTCTCTGTATCATTCCAATTTTAGTGTATGTGCTGCTGAAGTGAGCACTAGATTGGGATTTTTAATCAATAAAGACTTAATTTGAGTGTAAAGCCTGTAGCACATTATATAGCACCGTTGGGTATAACCACTTACTTTGTTCCTCACGCCCTATTAATGAACAATTTATAAATTTGTAGTGGTGATTGGCAAACTTTTGAAACTTTCAACAGGTTAATAAGAAAACATTTGATTACTTTTGCTGATGTCATGTTGTAAACATATCTTATGGCAGATGTGAGCTGATGACATAGCATAAAAATTTAGCAGTTGGGAGTGTCCTAATTTTACACTAGATCCAGGCAAATCCAAAAACAACAGTAAACACTCTACATTTGCTATCAACTGAGCTGTTTATTACCAAGTACAGTGTGTTTAGGACTGTGAAACTTTTTCTCTACCAATTTAATAGTATCTTAGTAAACAAGGAGCAGGAATAATAGGGATAAATTTCTTTATTCATAAGTAATTGTTTTTGTCCTTGCTGAAATCCCACATGAAAATAGTAGGATAACAAAATTACTTTAATACTGCACATTAGGGGTTATCAAAATTTTGCTCTAAGCCAATGTATACTTGAGTTTACGATTTTCATACATCAGTTTTTTTTTAATGACTTTCGGTTATACATTTTAGCGTATATCTTTCTTTGCCCAGGTATTTTTGGTTTTTATAATGTATCACATCTGGGGAAGAATAGGGAAGGAACCTAGGAAATTTATGGTGAAAGCACATTAAGTTAAAAAATGGTTCTTGGGAGAAGCGATGGAGTATGGGAAAGAGTAGGCAGAAAAGTTAGAGCACAAGGAGACAATTAAATTGGAAAAACCTAGGAAATAGCAGTTCAGGAAGACAAAATAATGAATGGGAAAATGCTTTTTGGTAGTCAAAGTTGACTAGAAAATAATCTATTCCTCAATAGGTCATACACATTCTGTGTCTATACTGTCTCACCTATTAATTTCAGAACTGAATAATGAAATGATGCCGTTAGCCCAATGCCTGACACATAGTAAGCATTTTTTATAGGTATTACTTAATACCACTTTCATCTGTCATTGTTCACCTATTTCCTCAATACAGAAAACTGAGAGGTGTCCTTGAATTGTCCTTTCCCCTTAATCCCAGTATCAGATCAATTACTAGGTCTCATTGATTATACTTTCTATATGTCTCAAAATAAGTCTTCTCATGTACATTCCTGTTGTCTCTGCTTTTGCTTCTCTGTGTAAGCCTTTCTGCACATCTTGAGAGTCTCTTTTCACCTTGGCCTCAATTACCCTTTTCAAAATCTTCTCTATCTCAGCCAGAATTAGACCTTTCTTTTCCAGTGCTCTCTTAGCACCTAGTAGATATCTACTTTAAGGCACTTAAGTTGTAATTATTTATTTGCATGCCTGTCTTTTCAGTTAGTTCATAGCCATTCAGGGATAGGGAGGGAGAATGTTCTCAATATCTTTGTTTCCTACCTCCTGTATTGGTATGTTGCAACATAATTGGTTTTCAGTAACAATATAATGAATGACTGAATAAATGAAAATATTTACATAAATGCTCAGTATTTATATAACTAAAAATAGATGTCTAGTCAGTTCAGTGATATCATTAAGGGTACACTTACGAGTGAGCTAAGTGTACCCTTAACCTCCCTAATCCCTAAGTGATTTAGGGGGGGATATGTATGGTAATGGTTCAGAAATTACTTTGGAGGTATTTGTTCTTACGAGTTTGCAAACTAGTCAGAAAAGATTTAAGGAGTTGATTGAAAAAGAGCCTCTCAGGTTCTAAATTACTTCTATAATAATTGTGTGGTATTAGGTATGACTTCTTAGATTTAGTTTTTGATAAAGCTTTACAGGAATACAGGTCAAATTCAAAATTATACCTTATGAATTTTTTTTTTATTTGCATGAGGAAAGAGAAAAGAAGAAACAAGAGAAAAATGAGAGGTGAGAGAGTAAAGAAGGAATCTTTTTTCTTTTTTTTTACTGAAGACTTTATTAGAGAACTTTTTAGGTTAACCATAAAATTGAGAGGAAGGTACACAATAATTTTTTAAATGGTGACCTTCAGATATTTAAATTTGATTTTGTGTATATGTGAATTTAGTTAGCAGTTATACTCTAGTACACTTAAAAGTTTCAGAAATACCTAGCACTCTGGGAGGCCGAGGCGGGAGGATCGTTCGAGGTCAGGAGTTCGAGACCAGCCTGAGGAAAAGCGAGACCCCGTCTCTACTAAAACTAGAAAGAAATTATCTGGACAACTAAAAATATATAGAAAAAATCAGCTGGGCCATGGTGGCGCATGCCTGTAGTCCCAGCTACTTGGGAGACTGAGGCAGATGGATTGCTTAAGCCCAGGAGTTTGAGGTTGCTGTGAGCTAGGCTGACGCCACAGCACTCTAGCCAGGGCAAAAGAGTGAGACTCTGTCTCCAAAAAAAAAAGTTTCAGAAATAAATGGATAAGATCTAATATTATAGACACTGCTTTCATTTAGCTGGACCCACAGATAAAGGAAAGTAATTTTTCTCCTTAATTGTATCTTGTTGTTTGTGTTCTCCCCTCCCCTTAGTCCCTTAGTACAAGAGTGGTGAGCTGTGTGTCTCCTAGGTCATTTAGAGCTGGATAACCAACTGTAGTTTCTAGATATAATGAACTGTTACTAACATATTATTTTTACAGTTTATTCACAGATGGCACAGACAGAACCAATGCTTATGTATATGCAGTGTATAATGGCAAAGTAAAGATGGTAATTCCACTTGGTGACCCACACATACAAGATTGTGAGGATATCAGACTTCCTAAGGAAGTTAGTTATGGCTCATAGATTTCATGTACACATGATTTGGAATGCAAAATACTGTATTTTTCTATTATAGTAAAAATTTTATTTGTAAAAAATTACTGGATTCTCCCTATTTCTTGAAGATTTAGAAGACCCACTGTACTTCAGTCATTTTAACTTAAATATTTTATACATTTATTCACAAACCTAAAGCTTTTGCATATATCATTACAAATGTCAATTTTCATTGTAAAGTAGGTATACAGGATTGTATAGAAGATTCATGAGTGAAAATCTTCAGTTTCTTTTTTCAGTTTATGAAAAATTATACATGTTCATTGTATCAGTCATGTAGAAGTTCTTGTAATGATCCATTCTCACTCCCCCCCTCCCTCTCACCACTACTGTGTTCCCCAGAGATACTCATTTTTAATGGTTAGGAATGTATCTTTTCAATCTTTTAAAAAATATATACACTAATGTATATGAAAATACATATACACACATTGTTTTATATATAATTATTTTTATTTATTTTTTTGAAAGACAGGGTCTCACTCTGTGTCTAGGCTGGAGTGCAATTGTCTATCACAGCTCACTGCAGACTTCAATTCCTATGCTTAAGTGATCCTCCTGCCTCAGCCTCCCAAAGTGCTGGAATTAGAGTCATGAGCCACCATACCCAGCCTATAATTATTTTTAAATAGTAACAACCTACATACTGCTTTCCCATTTTCACTTAACATGTCTTAGATATATTTGTGCTGGCATGTATTAGTCTAGCACATCTTTTATAAAGGCTATGGAGTGTCAGGAGGTAAGACCACTACTTAACATTTGAAAAGCAATGCTGAGTTTGCTACTTAAGTAGAGAGAGCTTTGCTGGTCAGTTGGTCTCTCTAAGTAGACCCAGACTGCTGATCTTACATAGGGTTTTTAAGAAGCATGAAGTTCAGGGATTGGTGGATTTTTTTTTTTTAAAGACACATGAAGTTCAGAGATTGATGGATTACAGGCATCGTAGATTGGCATCAGTTGTGGAAGCATAGTTACTTGGGTGAGACAGTTATTGATTGGTTGGCATTCAGAAGTAGTATATGTTTATTGAAGGGAGTGTGTTTCCAGTTGGCTAGCTTTCAGAAACGAGGTACTATCACTGATAGGTTGGTTTGCAAAAACATGTTTACTGAGGCAAGCTATTTTTTTTAAGTGGATTTAAAGTTGATTCTTGTTCTGTAGCTATAGAGCTGTCAGGTATTGATTAGGCAATTTTAAACTGGTTCTGATTGGTTATATGTTACTGTGGCTGTGGAAGAATTTCTATGCAGTATACTAGTTTATTCTTGGAGAGATCAAGAATTGTTCAGATCTTTACCCCGTTAATTCTCCTTGAAGATGAGGTTTGATATTTTTGTTGTTGAAAGTGAGGTCTGATTTGTCAATTCATGTGTCCATAAGCATCTTGATCCCTTCACTGAAAGTGAGAATAATTTTTGCCTACATTATTTGAATCCTTTCCCTGCTTATTTGAAATGTCATTTTTATTGTTTTCTAAATAAACATGTTTTGTTATGTAGCATTCATCTGCCTGTCACTTCCTTGTTATAGGATGCTTTTCTTTTTTTTTCTTTTTTTGAGACAGAGTCTTGCTCTCTTGCCAGGGCTAGAGTGCCATGGCATCAGCCTAGCTCACAGCAACCTCAAACTCCTGGGCTCAAGCAATGCTTCTGCCTCATCCTCCCAAGTAGGTGGGACTACAAGCATGTGCCACCATGCCTGGCTAATTTTTTCTATATATTTTTAGTTGTCTGGCTAATTTCTTTCTTTCTTTTTTTTTTTTTTTTTTTTGAGACAGAGTCTCACTCTGTTGCCCGGGCTAGAGTGAGTGCCCTGGCGTCAGCCTAGCTCACAGCAACCTCAAACTCCTGGGCTTCAGCGATCCTACTGCCTCAGCCTCCCAAGTAGCTGGGACTACAGGCATGCGCCACCATGCCCGGCTAATTTTTTTCCTGTATATATTTTAGTTGGCCAGATAATTTCTTTCTATTTTTAGTAGAGACGGGGTCTCGCTCTTGCTCAGGCTGGTCTCGAACTCCTGACCTCAAGCGATCCACCCGCCTCGGCCTCCCAGAGTGCTAGGATTACAGGCGTGAGCCACCGCGCCCGGCTAGATATTTTTGTTCTCACATGAACTTTATAATTGCCTTATCAGGTTTCCATCATGATTGCTTGGTTAATAGTGACACCTATTGCATCATAATGCTATGATTATGCTGGTTATGCAGAACACCCTAAACTTTATAAAATAATTGTGTATTGGTCGTGTTTTTAAGCTTGTTATATCTTTGAAATTTTCCATAATATGAAAGGAAAAATAGGACTATAATAAATTCCTGTGTACTTATCACTCAGCTTCCATAATTAACTCATGGTAAATCTTGTTTTACCTTTATCCTACCAGCCGCCCTTTATTATGAAACTAATTTTAGGTATCCTATCATTTCATTTGTGACTATTTCAGAATGTATTTTTTATTGATTGATTGATTGATTGATTGACAGACAGAGTCTCGTTCTGTTGCCCGGGTTGTAGTGAGTGCTGTGGCGTCAGCCTGGCTCACAGCTACCTCAAACTCCTGGGCTTAAGCGATCCTACTGCCTCAGCCTCCCGAGTAGCTGGGACTACAGGCATGTGCCACCATGCCCGGCTAATTTTTTGTATATATATTTTTAGTTGTCCAGATAATTTCTTTCTATTTTTAGTAGAGACGGGGTCTCACTCTTGCTCAGGCTGGTCTCGAACTCCTGACCTGGAGTGATCCACCCGCCTCGGCCTCCCAGAGTGCTAGGATTACAGGCGTGAGCCACCGCGCCCAGCCCAGAATGTATTTTTTAAATATATTTTTGAAGACGAACTGTAATACTTTTATCACAGCTGAAAAAGTTAGTAATTCCTTAATATCTAGTCAGTGCTTACATTGCCCTTGTTCTCATAAATTTAGTTTGTTCACATCATACCTTGAGATTACTAGGATTGGGAATGGATAAGAGCAAGTTTTCTAATTTTTTAAATTTTAATTTTTTCACCTTTTACTTCTTTTGTAAAATACATAAAAATTTTTTAATGCTCCTGAATACAATGAAAATAGCGTAACTTTGATTTGATGATTTAAGATAATGTGTCTTGAAGCCGGGCACATTGACATGCAGCTGTAGTGTGGCTACTTGGAAGGATTGCTTAATGCCAGGGGCTCGAATCCGGCCCAGGCAACAAGGACACCATCTTTAAAAAATTAAAAAAGATCATCTATCTTGAGATGGGTTTTTGAAGGTTCTTTTAAAATTTGTGTATAATCCTCATGATAATTGTGCATGGTCGGTGTTTTTTCACCATTTTATACAAAAAGGAAATTGAAATCTAGAGATTTAAATAAATTTTATTTTTTATGATTTATTTATTTTTCTTTCTTTTTTTTTTTTGAGACAGCGTCTCACCCTGTTGCCCAGGCTAGAGTGCTATGGCATCAGCCTAGCTCACAGCAACCTCAAACTCCTGGGCTCAAGCGATCCTCCTGCCTCAGCCTCCCAAGTAGCTGGGACTACAGGCATGCACCACCATGCCCAGCTAATTTTTTCTATATATATTTTTAGTTGGCCAGATAATTTGTTTCTATTTTTAGTAGAGATGGGGTCTCGTTGTTGGTCAGGCTGGTCTCGAACTCCTGACCTCGAGCGATCCACCCGCCTCGGCCTCCCAGAGTGCTAGGATTACAGGCGTGAGCCACTGCGCCCGGCCAATAAATTTTATTTATTTAAAAATGAATAGTGCTGGAGCTAGAACCCAGGACTAGTCATTCCAGTATCTTCTTTTCCTTTTCTTCTTTCTTCTGTGGTTATATAGTTTTGTGAATATAATTGAAATGGTATGAGATCTCATATTCAAATGTTTACAGCAAATTATGTCTTATACTTTGCTTTATTTAATAAAATTTCAAGCAGGAAATAAAATTCAGTGACAAGTTGCATTTTGTTTCCTGATACTTGATTTTATTTAGGAGGAGAGGATTATGTCATATATATGTTACTCTATAGTTTTTGTTTTTTTTTTTTTAATCTTCTCTGTATCGTTCCAATTTTAGTATATGTGCTGCCGAAGCGAGCACTCTATAGTTATTTAGATTATCCATTATGTGCAGTTGCTAATTGTGTAATACATAACATAATTTAGATAACTGTAGATAAGCATATACATATGAAATAATATATTGAAATTATTAGGTTCTGAAAAATAAGTAAAGCAATAGAGATAAAACTGCATCATCTCAAGTAAGCACTATAGCAGGATATTCCCTTGGATTTTAACTTTAGATAAATAATTGAGAATTACAAATTGCATTCAGGGAGTTCTTATGGGAATTTAAATAGTCTTACCAAGGGCACACCACCCAATATTACCTCTTTCTGTTGTAATATAAACACAATTTTAGTATGACACTTAAAAATTAATCAGAAGTAGTTATAACTTTATCTTTGACTTTATTCTGGGGGTATTTTAAAAAATTATGTGGTAGATAAGTAGTGTTCAAGGTACAGATTGTTAAAGCTGAAAGTTCAAGAATAAATAATTCAAGTATTTATTAATTAATATTTCTGTAGAAAATAATTAGGTTTGGTAAGGCTCTAAGAGAATTGGTCCGTAAGATTCAGGTTCTTCAGGTTGGTAAGAATCTCTCCGGTTGTCTTTTCTTTTTTCTTTTTCTTTTTCTTTTTTTTTTTTTTTGTTTTTTGAGACAGAGTCTCGCTCTTTTGCCCTGGCTAGAGTGCCATGGCGTCAGCCTAACTCACAGCAACCTCAAACTCCTGAGCTCAAGCGATCCTCCTGCCTCAGCCTCCCAGGTAGCTAGGACTTACAGGCATGTGCCACCATGGCCCAGCTAATTTTTTCTATATATTTTTAGTTGTCCAGATAATTTCTTTCTATTTTTTTAGTAGAGACGGGGTCTCGCTCTTGCTCAGGCTGGTCTCGAACTCCTGAGCTCAGACGATCCACCCGCCCCGGCCTCCCAGAGTGCTAGGATTACAGGCGTGAGCCACCGTGCCCGGCCCAGTTGTCTTTTCTAAAGCTGGTAAAATAATCTAATCTACAGACAGGTAGGTAAAAGATAAAACGGTGAAAATTAACAATCTATAAGAGGGGCTTTATGACTCCTGCCTATTTAACTTATATTTTTAAACAAAATCTTACGTCTTTTATTTGTTGTGTACAGTGCTAAGCATTTTACAAGCATTAACTCATATAGTCATTCAATCAAGCCATTTAAGAAGTACTTGTAGCCCCATTTTACTGATGAGGAAACTTGAGGTACAAGTTAGGTAAAATTGCTTAAAGTAACAGCTATCATGAGTAGCAGAGTCAGGATTTAAACCTAGGCAGTCCTGGCTTGTCCACCCCCCACCCCGTGTATCCAATAGAAGTCCTGGCTTCTTGCTTCAGTGTTCTTTGCTATAATACTATCCCATGTTACCTTTTACGTTCATGCGTATCATACATTCTATATAAATTTTTGTGCAGCTGTTCCTAGTTACTCTGCAAAGATTTCTCTTAATATCTTAATCTTCAAGCAAAACATTTTTTTGGACCTAAAGATTTGACTATACAGAGATCACTAAAATTTATTGGTTATTTCTGTTTCTAAAGGACAATGTCATTTCCCCATAGAAATGTGATATAGCAGGACCAGATTCCCAACATTTTTTTTTTTTTTTTTTTGAGACAGAGTCTTGCTCTGTCGTCCTGGCTAGAGTGCACTGGCATCACCATAGCTCATTGAAACCTCAAACTCCTGGGCTAAAGCAATCCTCCTGCCTCAGCCTCCCGAGTAGCTGGGACTACAGGCATGCACCATGTCACCCAGCTAAATTTTCTGTGTTTAGTAGAGAATGGGGTGTGACTTTTGCTCACGCTGGTCTTGAATGCCTGAGCTCAACAATCTCCCATGTTGGCCTCCCAGGGTGCTAGGATTATAGGCGTGAGCCACCGCACCCGTCCAGGATGTCCTTTTTCAAGTTAAGGAATTTCACTTGTATTCCTAGTTTGTTGAGTTTTTATCACAGAGATATGTTGAAATTTTGATTCATTTTTTTAGTGGTTTCTTAGTTATTACCCTGGGGCTTACAGTCAACATCTTAATTTACAACCAGTTAGTTCAAATTAATACCAACTTTATTTTAATAGTATACAAAAATTTTGCTCCTATATTGCTCTGTTCCCTCTCCCTTGACTTCTATTACTGTCATGCTTAGGGTGTCTTTATATATTTTGTGCGTGTAAACACAGATTTATAATGATTTCTTTGTGTTTATCTTTTAAGTCAGATAGGAGGAAAAGAGCTAACGGCCAAAAAAACTTTCTTGTGTTACTATGTCTTCATTATTATTATTTCTGAGACAGAATCTCACTCTGTGCCCCTAGCTAGAGTGCAGTAGCACCATCATAGCTCACTGCAACCTCAGGCTCCTGGGCTCAAGCAATCCTCCTGCCTCATTCTCCCAAGTAGATGGAACTACAGGCATGCACCACCATGGGAGGCTAACTTTTTTCTGTTTTTAGTAGAGATGGGGGTCTCGCTCTTTCTCAGGCTGGTCTCAAACTCCTAGCCTCAAGTGATCCTCCCACCTCGGCCTCCCAGGGTGCTAGGATTACAGGTGTGAGCCACCTAACCCAGCCATATTTTTAATGGTGTTCTTTCGTCATATTTTAATGATGTCTATTGTCCTTTCATTTCAGTGGCATTTCACTGAAGAAATCCCTTTAGTATTTTTTGTAGGGAAGGTCTGCTAGTCATAGATCCTCAGTTTTTGTTTATCTAGGAATGTCTTAATTTGCCTTTGTCTTTGAAAAATGGCTTTTCTGGACACAGAATTCTTGGTTAACAAGTGTTTTCTTTTAGTACTTAAAATATGTCACTGCACTGCATTCTGGCTTCCTGTTTTCTGATGAGAAATCAGCTATTTATCTTAGGAAGGATCCCTTGAATGTAATGAATTGCTTCTCTTGCTGCTTTCAACAGTATGATTATGTGTGCTTAGTTGTGGATCTCTGAGTTTATTCTACTTGGAGTTTGTTGAGCTTCTTGGATGTGAAGGTTAATGGTTTTTCATTGAATTTGGGAAGTTTTCAGCCATTGTTTCTTCAGGTATCCTTTCTGCCCCTTATTTCTCTCATCACATTATTGGTGTGAGTGATAATGTCCCATGGGTCTCAGAGTCTGTTAATTGTTTTTTATTTGTGTTCCTCAAACTGGATAATCTAAATTGACCCATCTTCTAGTTCACTAATTGTTTCTTCCACCTGCTCAAATCTGTTACTTAACCTGTTTAGCAAGTTTTCATTTCAGTTTTTTGGAGACAGAGTCTCACTCTGTTGCCCGGGCTAGAGTGCTGTGGCGTCAGCCTTGCTCACAGCAACCTCAGACTCCTGGGCTCAGGCAATCCTCCTGCCTCAGCCTCGCGAGTAGCTGGTACTACAGGCATGCGCCACCATGCCTGGCTAATTTTTCTATATATATTTTTAGCTGTCCATATAATTTCTTTCTATGTTTAGTAGAGACGGGGTCTTGCTCTTGCTCGAGCTGGTCTGGAACTCCTGAGCTCAAACGATCCGCCCGCCTCGGCCTCCCAGAGTGCTAGGATTATAGGCGTGAGCCACCACGCCTGGCCTCATTTCAGTTTTTAAAAAATATTTTTTTTTCAGTCATCAAAGGGAATGAATGGTTTTTGTACTTTGCAACTCCAGAATTTCTATGTGGGTGTTTTAAAAAATAATTTATCTCTTTTCTCATACTCACTATTTGGTGAGAAACTGTTCTCATGCTTTCCTTTAGTCTTTTGAAATGTTTAAAATAGCTGATTGAAAGTCTTTGTCTAGTAAATTCAGCACCTCGGCTTCTACTTCCTATTTATCTCCCCCACCTTATGGGCCATAGTTACAATATTTTGTCAAAAACTGAATATTTAAGTAATACATAATGGCAATTTTGGAAATCAAATTCTCCCCTTCCCCAGGTTTTGTTGTTGCGGCTGCTACTTGTTGTAATTATTATTTGCTTACTTAGGACCTTTCTTACCTAATTTTGTAATTTCTGTATTCTTTGTTACATGTGGCCATTGAATTCTCCACTCGGTTTGTGGTCAGGTAATGATGGGACAGAGATTTTCTTTTTTCTTTTTCTTTTCTTTTTTTTTTTTTTGAGACAGAGTCTTGCTCTGTTGCCCAGGCTAGAGTGAGTGCCATGGCGTCAGCCTAGCTCACAGCAACCTCAGTCTCCTGGGCTTGAGCGATCCTACTGCCTCAGCTTCCCGAGTAGCTGGGACTACAGGCATGCGCCACCATGCCCGGCTAATTTTTTGTATATATATTTTTAGTTGTCCAGATAATTTCTTTCTATTTTTAGTAGAGACGGGGTCTCACTCTTGCTCAGGCTGGTCTTGAACTCCTGACCTCGAGTGATCCACCTGCCTTGGCCTCCCAGAGTGCTAGGATTACAGGCGTGAGCCACCGCTTCCGGCCGACACAGATTTTCTTGATGGAATCAGTGAGCCACTTGGATTTTGTAGAGGGCTTCTGTGTGAATGTTGGGGCATGCCTTTAACACTCAGCCAGCCAGTTACAGTCTCTTAGTCTTCACTTCCTGTCTACACAGATCCTCGGGCTAAGCCAGAGATGTGAGTTTAGGGCCTTCTCAGGTCTTTCCTGAGCATGCACATAGCCCTGGGCATGTACACAACCCTGCATATTGGCCTGGTCTTCTAGACTGATGGCCATTTGTCAGAGCTCTTCAAAACCGTAATGTTGTGGTCCCCAACACTGGGACCAGGAATGGGTACCTGTCCGTGGCCTGTCAGTAACCAGGCCACACAGCAAGAGGTGAACTGTGGGAGCCAGCGAAGCTTCATCTGTATTTGCAGCTACTCCCCATCATTTGCATCACTGCATAAATTCTGCCTCCTGTCAGATCAGCGGCAGCATTAGATTCTCACAGGAGTACAGACCCTACTGTAAACTGAGCATGCGAGAGATGTAGGTTGCAAGCTCCTTATGAGAATCTAATGTCTGATGATGAGCTGAGGTGGAGCTGAGGCGGTGATGCTAGCTCTGGGCACTGGCTGGAAATACAGATTATCATTATTGGAGAGGTTTGACTGCACAATAAATGTAATGCGCTTGAATCATCCCAAAGCCGGCTCCCCCCTGCCCCCCAGAAAAATTGTCTTCCATGAAACTGGTCCCTGGTGCCAAAAAGGTTGGGGACTGTTGCCCTATTGGACATCTCTTACCCCAGCTTTTCCTTGTAAATTTTCTTGTCAGTCTGTTATTTTATCTGTTTTCAACTTTTTCAGGCAGCTTTGAAGTTAAATAATTGTACTTTCATTGTTTTCAACCATTGCTGCCAAGGAAAATGTTTTTACATGGGCCAAACTCCAAATCAGATTACATACAGACATCCTTGCAAGTGGGGTCTTCCAGAGAACCACCAGAAAGGTCAAGTATTGACAATTCTCTGGGAGTAGGGCTTTGAAGAAGTTCCAGTCCATTCTGTCCCTTCTAATGCCTGCCAGGTTCCTTGGCTTTTACTTCAAATGTGAGCTATTGTTTAAGGCAGCTGCAGCACTGGAAGTGTAGGAGATTAAATTAGAGTAAGTTAAAACTGCAAGTTTGCTGTTCTTATTGAGGTGCCACTATTTTTCTTGAATACATGCTCCCTGAATTACAAGCCCTTGATTATTTTCTATAATTCTGAAAAAGTTGATATTCACAATTTTTGGCAATTTTCTCATTGCTTTTATGGATGAGAGAATGTTTGAGAGTCCGTTTTGTTTTCTGGATTTTTTCATATTTGAAACATTGGATAATACCAAGGACATTCACTGCAGCAGTATTTGTAATAGCAAAAGAGTGAGAAAATGCCCAAAAACAGGGAAGTAGTTTTTTAAAATGGTTGATCTGTGTGTGTGTGTGTATATATATTGTGGAATATTATGCAGATACTATCATACATGTAGAGAACACTTTATGACATGAGAAAATGTTTATGATATGACAAACAGGTGAAAAAAGTACAAAATGCAGTATATTCAACTTTTAAAAAATAAGTTTTGTAAGGAAATAAGCAATATTAGCATTTCTTATTTTTGAGTGATAAGATGATAAATTATGTGAATAAAAAGGAAAAACTGTTTTGTACAAGGTTATGTTAATTTTTTGTCATAAAAATAAAATATACCTGTGTATAGTACTGTTTTTCACTCACATGAGTTAAATTAAAAATTATGTGTATAAAAAAATGATGTGTCTGTGAGAGAGAAAGTGTGTTTTGGTGCTTAAACAGAGAGTAGGTATGTGTCAGAGAGTATGTGTGTTTTGGTGCTTTAACATAGCCTTTTATAAATTTTTGAAGGGATGCTATAAGAACATGCTAATAACCCTGGCACTGGGGATAACAAAGTATGTATGAGCTATTTTAATCTCAAGAGTCTACTCTATAGAAAGGATCTTTGTTTTTCTAAAGTGTAATAGGGTGAATTATTAGACAGATGAGTAAGTTGTAGTCTCATTTATTAGTGTTTCATTTTTTTTTTCTTTCCAGGCGCATATTAAATTTCCTATTGACTACCCATATTCACCACCTACCTTCAGATTCTTGACCAAAATGTGGCACCCCAACATTTATGAGGTAAGAGACATGTATCATAAATTTCTCTGAAGAATTATTTTTCACATCAATACTTTAAAATAGCCTATATATCTACACTTTGATAGTTATTCCTTAGCCACAGAGAAAATATTCATGGTTTTGTATAATACTTAGCAGTCTCTGGTTTAATTATTTAAAATCAAGAGTGTTGTATAATACCGTGTGTATATTCTTGTTAAAGATTGAGGCTTTACATTCTTAATGCTCATTGCTAAGATTATAATGCACATGTATTAACATTTGCATTTTAAAAATTTAGTAGATAGTGTCATAAATTTGTGTACCTATCTAACTTTACAGCAAGAGTCACTGTTGGCTATGATCAGAGATTCTACTTTTTGGAGGGGATTTATCCCAGTACATTTGGAGTGGCCTCCTTTTAGGAGTTGCTGAGCGTTTGAGAACCTTTTTTGGAATAAATCCAAGGTGAGGTTCTAATGTACAAGTCCAGGTGCCTGGAGAAAGCATTTTTAGTTTTGTTGATGAAACAGACTAATGCTTATCTTTGGGCTAATCCATAAGGATGCTAGCCAGAATAATGCATTATGTTTGTCAGGGTGATATGTGTTACATCAGTGCCCAGTCCTTACTATTCTGTAATTTTTTGTTTTATAGACTTGATTTTTAAAAAAACAGTTTTAGATTAATAGCAAAATTGAGCAAAAGGTAAAGAGATTTTCCATATACTTCCTGCCCCCACACATGTATAGCTTCCTCCCTGATTATAGCTCCCACCAGAATGGTACACGTGTTATAACTGAAGAACCTCACATTGATACATGATCATCACCTAAAATACGTAGTTTACATTTTGGTCCACTCTTGGTATTGTAAATTCTATGGGTTTAGACCAATGTTTAATGACATGTATCTCCAATTATAGTATTATACAGAGTAGTTTCACCACCCTAATGATCTTCTGTCTCTGCCTGTTAATCATCTCTTTTTTTCTCCACAATCCCTGACAACCACTGATCTTTCTACTGCCTTGATAGTTTTGCCTTTTTCAGAATGTCATAAAGTTGGAATCATTCAGTATGTAGCTGTCATAATTTTTTTCCTTGTTGCTTATGACAGAATCTCTGAACCTGGGTAATTTATAAAGAATAGAAATTTATTTCTTACATTTATGGATGCTAAGAAGTCCAAGGTCAAGGGATCACATCCAGTGAGGGCCTTTTTGCTTATGGGGACTCTGCAGGGCAGAATGTTGTAAGACATTACATGACAAGTGGATTGAGTATGCTAGCTTAGGTCTCTTTTCTTCTGTATTTTTATTTTTTTTATTTTTTTATTTTTTTTTTGAGACAGAGTGTCACTCTGTTGCCCGGGCTAGAGTGAGTGCCGTGGCGTCAGCCTAGCTCACAGCAACCTCAAACTCCTGGGCTTAAGCGATCCTACTGACTCAGCCTCCCGAGTAGCTGGGACTACAGGCATGTGCCACCATGCCCGGCTAATTTTTTTTCTATATATATATATATTTTTAGCTGTCCATATAGTTTCTTTCTATTTTTTAGTAGAGACGGGGTCTCGCTCTTGCTCATGCTGGTCTCGAACTCCTGAGCTCACACAATCCGCCCGCCTCGGCCTCCCAAGTGCTAGGATTACAGGCTTGAGCCACCTCGCCCGGCCTTCTTCTGTATTTTTAAATTTTTTTTTTTTAGAGACAGGGTCTCCCTCTGTCACCCGGACT
Organism: Lemur catta; assembly: GCF_020740605.2. Taxonomy (NCBI): domain Eukaryota; kingdom Metazoa; phylum Chordata; class Mammalia; order Primates; family Lemuridae; genus Lemur; species Lemur catta. The sequence continues at coordinate 37,738,894 of NC_059137.1, read as the reverse complement.
GGAGCTCAGTGGGGCGATCATAGCTCACTACAACTTCAAAACTCCTGGCCTCCAGTGATACTCCCCCCTTAGCCTCCCAAAGTGCTAGAATTACAGGGATGAGCCACTGTGCCCGGCCTCTTCCTCTTTTTATAAAGCTGCTAGTTCTACTCCCATGATAACCCATTAATCTTTTAACCCATTAATCCAGAAATGAATCCATTCATCAGGGCAGAGCCCTCATTACTCAGTCACCTCTTAAAGGCTCTACCTCTCAATTACCACCACATTGGAAATTAAATTTCAACATGAGTTTTAAGGGGGACAAATAGTTCAAACCATAGAAGTAGCCTTTCCAGATTGCCTTCTTTCAGTTAGTAATATTTAAGTTTTCTCCATGTCCTTTCTTGGCTTGATAGCTCATTTCTTTTTAGTGCTGAATAATATACCATTGTCTGGATTTACCCCAATTTATCCATTCATCTGAAGGACATGTTGGTCTTTCAAAGTGGTTGTACCATTTTGCAGTTCCACTAGCAATGAATGAGAGTTCCTGTTATTCTGCATTCTTGCCAAGATTTGGTATTGTCAGTGTTCTGGATTTGGGCCACTCTAATAAGTATGCAGTGGTATTTCATTGTTTAAATTTGCATTTCCCTAATGACATATTATATGAAGCATTTTTCATACGCTCATTTGTCATCTGTGACAACTCTTTGGTGAGATGTCTATCTACTAAGGTCTTTGGCCCATTTTTTAGTCAGTTTCTTAATTTTCTTATTGTTGAATTTTAAGAGTTCTTCGGTTATTTTGGACATTCTTTATCAGCTGTGTCTTCTACATATATTTTCTCCCAGTCTGTGGCTTGTCTTTTTTTTTGTTTTGAAACAGAGTGTTGTTCTGTCACCCTGAGTTCAGTGGTGTCATCGCAGCTCACTGCAACATCAAACTCCTGAGCTCAAGTGATCCTCCTGTCTCAGCCTCCTGAGTAGCTAGGACTACAGGTGCACGCCTTGATGCCTGGCTAATTTTCTCTTTCCTTTTCCTTTTCTTTTTTTTCCTTTTTTTTTTGAGACAGTGTCTTGCTCTATCGCCTGGGCTAGAGTGCCATGGCGTCAGCCTAGCTCACAGCAACCCCAAACTCCTGGGCTCAAGCGATCCTCCTACCTCAACCTCCTGAGTAAATGGGAGTACAGGCACGTACCATCATGCCTAGCTAATTTTTTCTATTTTTAATAGAGATGACTCTCGCTCTTGCTGAGGCTGGTCTTGAACTCCTGGCCTCAAGCCATCCTCCTACCTCGGCCTCCCAGAGTGCTAGGATTATGGGCATGAGCCACCGTGTCTTTTCCTTTCTTGACATTGTCTTCTGCAAAGTCAATATATGTATTTTTTTTCCCTCTGCTGCTTCTCCTCCCACAGTAGAAGTTTTTAATTTTGTCAAAGTCCAGCTTATTGGTTGCTTCTGTCATGGATTGTGCCTTTCGTGTTATCTCCAAAAAGTCACCACCAAACCAAGGTCATCTAGATTTTTTTTCTGTGTTGTTAACTAAGAACTTTATAGTATTGTGTTTTTACATTTAGGTCTGTGATCCATTTTGAGTTAATTTGTGTCAAGGGTGTAAGATTTGTGTCTAGATTTATATTTTTGCAGGTGGATTTTCTTAGTCTGAGCACCATGTATTACAGGGACTGTCTTTGCACCATTGTGTTGCCTTTGCTGTTTTGTCTCAGATCAGTTGACTCTATTTATGTGAGGCTATTTCTGGGCTCTTTCTATTGTCCTGCATCCCTGTTATAACTGCTTATTAATTTCTGGATTATTTTCCCCAAACTTGGCCAAAAAAGAAGGGAAAAAAAAAAAAAAGAAAAAAGAATTCCTGGAATGTTTTTGTCTATTCTTTCAGATTTTCTGTGTAGCTAATCATGTCATCCATGAAAAAAGTTTTATTTCTTCCTTCACAAATGATATACCTTTACTTTCCTTTTCTTGTCTTTGTTGACTTACCTAGGTTGGAAAGAAACAATGAGAGGGGACATCCTTGCCTTTTTCCTGATCGTAGTGGGAAAGCTTCTGTTTCCCACCCTTTAGCATGATGTTAGGTGTAGGTTTTTTGCAGATGTTCATTATTAAATTAAGGAAGTGCCCCACTATTCCTAATTTGCTGAAATTTTTTTTAAAAAATCATGAATGGATATTGGATTATTGTCGGTGGCCTTTTCTGCATCTGTAGATGTGATCATGTGATTTTTCCTTCTTTAGCCTATCCATGTAATGGATTACCTGAATTGATTTTCAAAGGTTTAACCAGTCTTGCATACCTGAAGAAATCTAACTTGGTTGTGGTATTATGGTTCTTTTGTATACATTGTTGGCTTCTATCTGCTAATATTTGGTTGGGGAGTTTTTGCATCTATGTACTTTAGATATATTGGTCTGTAGTTTTCTTGTAATGTCCTTGTCTGGTTGTCTGTCTGTATTAGGGTATTGCTGGCCTCATAGAATGTTAGGAAGTATTCCATCATGTTCTGTCATCTGGAAGAGAGTGTTGAGAATTGGTATAATTTCTTCTTTAAGTGTTTGGTAAAATTCACCAATGACCAATGAACCCATCTGGGCCTGGTGAGTTTTGTTTTGGAAGGTTATTCGTTTTCTGTGTTGATTTCTTGTTTTCCATTCATTTCTGCTTTTTTATTATTTCTTTTCTCCCCTCCCCTCTCCTCTTCTCTCCTCCCCTCCTCTTCCCTCCCCTCCCCTCTCCTCTTTTTCCTTCCTCCCTTCCTCCCTCCCTCCCTCCTTTCCTTTTCTTTCCTTCCTTCCTTCCTTCCTTCCTTCCTTCCTTCCTTCCTTCCTTCCTTCCTTCCTTCCTTCCTTCCTTCCTTCCTTTTCTTCCTTCCTTTCTTTTCTTCCTTTCTTTCTTTCTTTCTTTTCTTTCCTTTCTCTTTATTATAGGGTCTCACTCTGTCATCCTGGGTAGAGTGTAGTGGTACCATCGTAGCTCACTGCAGCCTCAAACTCCTGGGTTCAAGCAATCCTCCTGCCTCAGCCCCCTGAGTAGCTGAGACTACATGGGAACACCATGACACCTGGCCAATTTTTCTTTTCTTTTTCTTTTCTTTTCTTTTCTTTTTTTTTTTTTTTTTTTGAGTCAGAGTCTCACTCTGTTGCCCAGGCTAGAGTGCCATGGCGTCAGCCTAGCTCACAGAAACCTCAAACTCCTGGGCTCAAGCAACCCTCCTGCCTCAGCCTCCTGAGTAGCTGGGACTACAGGCATGCGCCACCATGCCCGGCTTATTTTTTCTCTATATATTTTTAGTTGTCCATATAATTTCTTTCTATTTTTAGTAGAGACGGGGTCTTGCTCTTGCTCAGGCTGGTTTATTATTTCTTTTCTTTGGCTCTTTGGACTGACTTTGTTCTTTTTCTAGTTTCCAAAAGCAGAAGCTTAGATTACTGATTTTATATCTTTCTCTGTAATATATATATATATATATATGCATTCAGTGTTATACATAGCCCTGTAAACACTGCTTTTGCTACATCTCACAAATTTGATGTTATATTTTCATTTAGTTCAAATTATTTTTTAACTTCTCTTGAGATTTCTTCTTTGCTCCATGTTATTTAGAAGTGTGTTTTAAAATCTCCAGGTGTTTTGTGATTTTCTAACTATGTCTTTTATTAATTTCTAGTTTAATTCCATTGTGATCTAAGGGTAGACTTTGTATGATTTCCATTTTTAACAATTTATTAATGGGTGTTTCATGGCCCAGAATGTGGTCTGTCTTGGTGAATGTTCATTTGAGTTTGAGAAGAATGTGTAACCTGCTATTGGTGGATGAACTGGTCTATAGAAATCCATTATATCCACTTAGTGAATGATGTTATTGAGTTCAGCTATGTCTTAACTGATTTTTCTGCCTGCAGGATCTATCCATTTCTGGATGGCTCATGGGGGCTCTAGTTGGGTGTTTTACTTCCCCCAGATTAGTTAAGCTCTGATAAAACCTGTGCAGGATAGGCTCTGCTTAAGTAACTCCTCCTGAGGGCAGACCTTTAACAAGAACATAATACTCTGACTTACTTTAAAATGATTTCTTTTCCCCTCTTCCTGCCAGAAAAACAAGGGGATTTTTCATTGGTAATCACTGAAAGAACTTGGTAGAACTCCAGGAGGTAAAACTCACAAAAAATGTGGAGAGACCTAGTCACTGAAGGATATGGAGTTTTACTTTGAAATTTGTCTACACTGGGCCTCCAGCAATTTGTAAATTACAGTTTAGGTTTTTTTGTACCTCAGAACTGATTCCTGTGGAATTTTCTCCTCTTCAGTTTTTGCTCTGGTAAGTTGTGATTCAATATATCTGCCTGTGTCTCCAATTTTGCAGGTAATAGTTTACTCTATGATCTCACTTCTCTTATTGATCTAAGAGGAGTTGCCAATTTTTCAGTTTGTTCAGCTTTTTACTTGTTGATAAGATAGCCATTTTGTAATCTTCTTCATTGCAGTATGACTCTGCAGTTGTCTCATTTTCCTGTGGTAGGATCCCAGGCATTGAAGGTGCTTTTGATTCTTGTCACTTTGGTCGTGCACCAGTCTTTTTTTTGGCTTGGTATATGTTGGGAAACTACCTTTGCTCCAGAAACAGAGCTACATTACTTCTTGGCAAGAAATGGAGAACCTACTCTAAGGTTCTGAATTTGGGGCTCATTCTGTATAAATTAGCACCTTGGGGCAGCTTTATCATTTTTTACAATCTGCTTTTTGTGTAAGACATGTTCATTTGCCTTTTTCAAACAGGATTAACTGGTGCTGAAAAGGTGATATGTCCTTTCCTTTTTAGAAATAAGTTCTCAGGGCCAGGTGTGGTGGTGGCTCACACCTGTGTTCCCAGTACTTTGCAAGGCCAAGGTGGGAGTATTACTTGAGGCCAGGAGTTGGAGACCAGCCTGAGCAACATAGGAAGATCCCATCTGTACAAAAAAAAAATTTTTTTTTAAATTTCAGCTCATTATGGGGGTACAAAAGTTCAGGTTATATATGTTGCCCATTCCCCCCCCCACCCCCAGTCTGAGCTTCAAGCGTGTCCATTCCCTAGACAGTGCTCATCGCACTCATCACATAGGTATGCACCCATCCCCTCCCCCCTCCCCTCCCCCATCCCCTCCAGTCAGAACTTCAAGTGTGTCCATTCCCCAGACAGTGCGCATTGCACTCATCAAGTAGGTATACACCCATCCCTTCCCCTCAGCCCCCACCTCTGACCGATACCCAATTGGTGTTATTCCCAAATGTGCACTTAGGTGATGATCAGGGAAACCAGTTTGCTGGTGAGTACATGTGGTGCTTATTTTTCCATTTTTGGGATACCTCACTTAAGAGAATTCTACAAAAAAATTTTAAAAGTTAGCTGGGCATGGTGGTTCACACCTGTAGTCCCAGCCACTTGGGAGGCTGAGGCAGGAAGGTTGTTTGAGGCCAGGAGTTGTAGGTTGCAGTGAGCTGTGATGAAGGCACTGTACTCTAGCCCTTTCTCCAGAAGAAAAGAAAGAAAGAAAAAGTTTTCAGAATATTTTTTTAATATTCTATATAATAGTAATATAAATATACATTAGTAAATACACTGTTCTCTATAACAAAGTTATCTTGTGGGAGAGTTTCTGTGACAATAATTCATGGTTTCATAAATTCAAACTGAGTTCAGTACTCATAGAAGTATTTTAGTCTGTCTTAGTAACAAAAAATCTTAGACTGGGTAATTTATAAACAACAGAAATTGATTGCTCACAGTTCTGGAGGCTGGGAAGTCTGTGATGGAGGCACCAGCAGATTCCGTGTCTATTGTGGGCTTGTTTTGTTTTTAGTAGATGGCACCTTGTTGCTGCATCCTCATGTGGCAGAAGAGGCAAGGCATTTCTCTCGTCTCTTTTATAAGGGTACTAATCCCATTCATGGGGGGGCACAGCCAAAAGGCCCCTTTCAACGGTCCTACCTCTTAATACCATCGCCTTGGAAGTTAGGATTTCAACATACAAATTTGGGGGGACACCAACATTCAGACCATAACAGTGTCCTGTAGATTTTAGATAGCAAGGAAGAAGTGAGAAGGATCAAGGTTTTGTCTTGCTATTGAGAACTAAATACCAAAAAGCTATATAGTCACGTATTTTGCATCTGTTACCTAATTTCCAAACCTCTCTCAAAAAAGAAAAAAAAACAATAAAAATAGGATAAAGGAGTCAGATCTTTAAAGGGAGAGAGTGTCAGTAGATAATTAAACTCCCCTTTCTACTGTTTTTTCACTACTTTAGCTATTTAGAGTTCTTTCTCTCAAGATTTAGCATTAGATTATGATTTAAATTTTTTTTTCATATAGTAAATTTTTCTACAATAAAATGCATGCACATCCTGTAAATGTGCAGTTGTTTTCCATGCCATAAATGCTTTGTTTTTAAAGAAATGGTAAATCAGGGGGAGGGGCGAGAAAAAAATAAAAAGAAAGAAAGAAAAAGAAAAAAAAAAGAATATAAAAAATAAAAAAATAATAAATGGTAAATCATAGTTAGGAGTTAAATTTGATGTAGTCAAAGGGGTCATAAGAGACTCTTCTCACATGTTTGTTTACTTTGACTGCACTATGGAAATGATATCAAAACTGAACTTTTTGAGGGCCAGTGTCAGTATTTGTGCCTCTAGAGATCTGAGGCTAATGGTCTGGCCAGAGGGATGCTATTGAGATTTGCTCTCTCCTTACCCATATGTATTATCACCAGTGATAGAAACAAAGTGTACCTCAACATCAAATTGTTCTGGTCACAAAATTGTTTACTGCAGGCTTATTTATAGTAGAACTGGGGAGGAGAGGGGAAACAATGACAACAAGAAAACAAAAATACAAAAACAAAACCCTACCCAAACTTCATGAGCTTTTAAAAAGAAATATTATGAAGACTGTTACAGATAGGAAGTAGTTTTTTATGTCAAGTTTTTAAAAAGACAGGAACTTTGGTAATAGTTTAGTAAATACATACACAGACACATTGAGGCAACCCCCCAAAAGCTGTAAATAACTGCTGTGTTATGAGTGATTTTAATTATTTAAAAATTTCCTGCATCATTACCATGTTTGTGAAATTCATAAAAAAACAGGAGGAAACTGGGAGAACAAAAGAAATGTAATATGAATTTATCATTGGTGATTGTGCTACACAATCTGTTCCTTTCTGTTTTGCACTATATTGAGTGACCTTAAAAATACAGTTTACTGGTTACATATTATTGCTCCAAAGTAGACAACCAATGAACACCATATGTTTTGCAAACTCTCTGTTAACATGTAGTGATCATACGTACTTTCTGGACTACAAACTTTACAGATAATGGCAACTAAAGTAAAATCTCGCTGCTCGTTAGTATTTTTAAATATTATATTAATAATATAGACTTTAATTTTTAGAGCAGTTTTAGGTTCACCCCAAAATTGAGTAGAAAGTTGAGTATTTAAAATTTGATGATCCTTTTAGTTACTAGTGTGTTATAGAACACCGTATGGCGCTTTACTTCAAAAAATAATGAAGATTTTGGAATTTTTTTTGAAGTAATATACAAAGCATTTTTCAGTGCTTATAAATGTCATCAATGCAATTGTGAAATAATGATTATAACAAGGCCCAGCATGGTGGCTCATGCCTAAAATCCCAGTACTTTGGGAGACCAAGAAGGGAGGATCACTTGAGGCCAGAATTTCAAGACTAACCTGGGTAACATATCGAGACCTTGTATCTACAAAAAAATAAGGAAAAATTAGTTATGCATACCTATAGTTCCAGCTACTTGAGAGGCTGAGGTGGGAGGATCACTTGAGCCCAGGAGTTTACGGCTGCAGGGAGCTATGATCATACCAGCTCACTCCAGCCTGGGTGACAGAGTGAGACCCTGTCTCTTAAAAAAAGAAAAATTACAGAGGTGGTGGGGCAGTGGAGGCAGGAGAAAAAAAAAAAAAATTACAGCATGATGGTGTATTTTAGGCCACTTGCTAGCCTTTATGAAAATATTTTACTATATACTTTAGCTTCTAGTTCTGGAGAGTTTTTTGTTTTTTTTTTTTTTTTTTTTTTTTTGAGACAGAGTGTCACTTTGTTGCCCTGGCTAGAGTGAGTGCCGTGGCGTCAGCCTAGCTCACAGCAACCTCAAACTCCTGGGCTCAAGCAATCCTACTGCCTCAGCCTCCTGAGTAGCTGGGAGTACAGGCATGCGCCACCATGCCCGGCTAATTTTTTTTTTCTATATATATTTTAGTTGGCCAGCTAATTTGTTTCTATTTTTCGTAGAGACGAGGTCTCGCTCTTGCTCAGAGCTGGTCTGGAACTCCTGACCTCAAGCGATCCACCCGCCTCGGCCTCCCAGAGTGCTAGGATTATAGGCGTGAGCCACCGCGCCCGGCCTTGGAGAGTTATTTTTGATTCTCTACCCAGTTGATTCTCAAAACACACCAATCTCTATGGCCACTAACATTGTCAGGATGTATGAATCTGACTATTCCAGTAGTATTAGGGGATAGAATTTTAAAATGTTTTTGTTTGTTTTTGTTTGCTTGTTTTGAGGCAGAGTCTCACTCTGTTGCCCAGGCTAGAGTGCTGTGGCATCAGCCTAGCTCACAGCAACCTCAAACTCCTGGGCTCAAGCAATCCTCCTGCCTCCGCCTCCCAAGTAGCGGGGACTACAAGTGCTCAATGCCATACTGGACTAATTTTTTCTATTTTTAGTAGAGACAGAATCTCACTCTTGCTGAGGCTGGTCTCAAACTAAAAATAGAAAAAATAGATGGGTGTGGTGGTGTGCACCTGTATTCGCAGCTATTTGAGAGGCTGAGGTGGGAGGATTGCTTGAGCCCAGGAGTTTGAAGTTGCTGTGATCTAGGCTGACATCACGGCACTCTAGCCCAGACAACAGAGTAAGACTCTGTCTGAAAACACAAACAAAAAAAATGTTAATATTTAGACCACCAAATCTGTACTTTTTAGAGCTGAGCTCTAAAATAATTTGTGAGAAGGATTTCATGCATATTTATATAATTTATGGATTTTAAGGTATTGGGAAGAGGTTTACTATGCATTGATTTGCTCAGATTTGGCTGCCTATCAGAATGATATGGAGAGGTTATTAAAAATAATACCAAAGATTTTAGTTTAATTGGATTTTGATGAGTGGGGGCCTGGCTAGATAATTCTTCATTTTGCATTTTAGAACCACCATTCTAGAGGGCAAGAACTGCCTCACATCTTCTCTTAAAAAAATAATTTATTGAGGTGAAATTCACATACATGAAATTAACCATTTAAAGTGAGCAATTCAGTAACATTTAGTGTATTTCAAATATTGTACAACTACACAGCACTATCTAGTTGCAAAGCATTCCCATCATGCTTGCTTAAAATACCTATTATCCCCTCAATCTCTGGCAACCACTGGTCTGCTTTTTGTCTCTATAGATTTATATAGATATTTAATATAAATGGAATCATAAAATATGTGACCTTTTGTGTGGCTTCTTTCACTCAGCACAGTATTCTGAAGATTCATCCACCTCATACATGTATCAGTACTTAATTCTTCTTTATGGCTGAATACTATTCCTTTGTATGGATATGTCATAATTTGTTTTTACATTCATCTGTTAAAGGAAATTGGGATTGTGCCTGCCTTTTGCATATGTGAATAGTGCTCCTATGGACATGGATATATATGTACTTGTTTGAGTATCTGTTTTCAGTTCTTTGGGTTATAAACCTAGGAATGGAATTGTGGGGTTAAATGGGGATTTTATGTATAACTGTTTAAAGAACTGCCAAACTTCTTTTCCACAGCAGCTGAACCATTTTACATTCCCACCAGCAATGTATGAAGTTTCTGATTTTTTCCATATCCTTACCAACACTTGTCCCTCTCCCTCTCTTTATCCAATTATAGCCGTCCTTAAGAGGGGGTGTGAAGTGATGTCTCCTTGTGGTTTTGATTCCATTTCCCTAATGACTAATGACGTTCAGCATCCTTTCTGTGCTTATGGGCCATCTGTACATATTCTTTGGAGAAATGTCTGGCCTTGCCTGCTTTTAAAATTGGGTTTTCTGTTATTGAATTTTTGGAATTCATTGTAGATGTTAAACCCATATCAGATATGTGATTTGCAAATATTTTTTCTCATTCTTTATGGTGACTTTTCACTTTCTTGATACTGTCCTTTGGCTGCACAAAAGTTTTCAATTTGAATACAGTTCAATTTATATTTTTTGTTTGTTGCTTATGATTTTGTTTTCATATCTAAAATTTATTGCCAAATCTTTGATCCATTTTTAGTTAATTTTTCTTCATGGCATGAGGTAAGAATCCAATTTTATGGTTTTGTTTGTAGAAATCCAGTAGTCCTAGTACCATTTATTGAAGAAACTATTCTTTCTTCATTCATTGGACTTAGCCTCCTTGTTAAAAATCAGTTGGCCATAGATGTATGAGATTATTTCTGGACTCTCAGTTCTGTTCAGTTGATATAAATGTCTGTCATTATGCCAGTTACTAGACTGTCCTTGTTGACTGTAGCTTTGTATAATAGTAAGTTTTGAAATTGGGACATGTGAGTCTTCCAACTTTGTTCTTTTTCAAAATTGTTTTTGTTACCTGGCTCCCTTAATTTCCATATAAATTCTAGGATCACATTGTCAATTTGTGCAAAAAAGGAAGGTAAGATTTTGTCAGGGATTGTGTTGAATCTGTACATCAAATTTGGGAATAGCACTTTCTTAACTTTAAGTCTTCACATTTATTTAGTTCTTTTAAAATTTCTTTGAGCAATGATTTGTTGTTGTCAGTGTACAAGTCTTATACTTCCTTGGTCAGATTTATTCATTGCTGGTGTATAGAAATAAAACTGATTGAGTGTTCACTGTGTATCTTATAACTTTGCTGAATTTATTAACTAGAATAGCTTTCTTTTAGATTCTTTGGGATTTTCTATATATAGGATCATGCCTTCTGTCAATAAAGATGGTTTTACTTCTCCCTTTCAATTCAGTTCCTTTTTTTCCTTTTTCTTGTCTAATTCCTCTGGCTAGAAACTTCTACTACAATGTTAAATAGTCATGAAAGTGAGTATCCTTGTCTTCTTCCTGATCTTAGGAGGACAACTTTCAGTCTTTCACTATTGAATATGATGTTAGCTTTGGGTTTTTCATAAATTTCCTTTATCATAGTAGGATAGTTCCCTTCTATTTATGGTTTTTTGAGTGTTTTTATCATGAAAGTGTTTGATTTTGTCAAATGCATTGTCTGCATCGATTAAGATGCCCATCTTTTAATATGTCATTTCTTTTTTTTTTTTTGAGACAGTCTCACTCTGTTGCCAGGGCTAGAGTGCCGTGGCATTAGCCTAGCTCACAGCAACCTCAAACTCCTGGGCTCAAGTGATCCTTCTGCCTTAGCCTTCTGAGTAGCTGGGACTACAGGCATGCGCCACCATGCCTGGCTAATTTTTTCTATAGTTTTTAGTTGTCCAGCTAATTTCTTTCTATTTTTAGTAGAGACGGGGTCTCGTGCTTGCTCAGGCTGGTCTCAAACTCCTGAGCTCAAACCATCCACCCGCCTCAGCCTCCCAGAGTGTTAGGATTAGAGGCGTGAGCCACCATACCCGGCCTAATATGTCATTTCTAAATGCACATCTGTTCATGTTATTCCACTACTCTGAATTTTTATTTATAAACACATTAAACTCTGAACCAAATAACTTACTCCTGGCCTAATTTTTGTGCTCTATTCCTCATCAAAATTGGGTTGTTCACTATTGGGGTAGGTAGAATGATGGTCCCTCAAAATGTCCATATCCTAATTTCTGGAACTTGTGAATATGTTAGGTTCCATGGCAAAGGGGAATTGAGGTTGCTAAACAGCTGATTTCTTAAAAAGGAGATTGTTCTGGATTATCCAGATAGATAATCACAAGGGTCCTTATAAAAGTGCAAGAGGGAGACATAAAATTAACTTAAAGGAGATTGTGACATTAGAAGAAAGGCTGAAGGAAATGAAACATTGCTTTGAATATAGAGGATGGAGGCCAAGGGCAAAGGATGGCTTTTAGTATCTTGAAAGGGCAAAGAAAGGGATTTTTCTGTAGAGTCTTAGGAAAGAAATGCAGTGCTGCAACACAATGATTTTAGTCCTGTGAGAGACATGATGGACTTTGACTTACAGAAAGATAAAATAATAAATTTGTCTTATACCACTAAGTTTGTGGTAATCTGTTATCATAGCAACAGAAAACAAATACAAGTACCCAACCATATTTTATTCTACTGTTTATGATGTTGGTTTATTTCTCCAGATAAACTCATGTCTGAATTTCACAGTGGTTATTAAAATTTACTCATTATTTAAGGCCCATCTCAAAGCTTCCTCAACCACAAATCCTTTCATTTTTTCCCCCACCTCACCTCCTGTGTATTCTCTGCCCAAATATCTTCTTTCTTCTTCTTTTTTTTTTTTTTGTAGTGCCTTTTTATGGTCCTTTTGATACCAAACTATAATACAGAGGTTTGGTTTATAGTATTTGGTGTTCATTTTATTAAAACTTAATTCTTTTAAAAATGTTTTATCTTGATAATGGTTATTTACATAAATATATATTTCCATTCATACATACTTGTGTGTGTCTAAATTTGGGTTATACATGTAAGATTTTTACGATTTAGTTATACCTCCAATTTTGTTGTTTTGTTTTTTTGAGACAGTCTCGCTCTGTTGCCTTGGCTAGAGTGCAGTAATGTCATCATAGCTCACTGTACCCTCAAAGTCCTGGGCTCTAGCGATCCTCCTGCCTCAGCCTCCCGAGTAGCTGGGGCTACAGGCATGTACCACTGGCTGATTTTTTCTATTTTTAGTAGAGATGGGGTCTCACTCTTGGTCAGGTTGGTCTCCAGCTCCTGACCTCAAGTGATCCTCCTGCCTGAGGAGGATTCCAGAGTGCTAAGATTACATGTGTGAGCCACGTTTTTTTTTTTTTTTTTTTTTGAGACAGAGTCTCACTCTGTTGCCCAGGCTAGAGTGCCATGATGGCAGCCTAGCTCACAGCAACCTCGATCTCCTGGGCTCAAGCCATCCTTCTGCCTCCGCCTCTTGAGTAGCTGGGACTATAGGCATGGGTCACCATGTCCGGCTAATTTTTTCCATATATTCTTCATTGTCCAGCTAATTTCTTTCTATTTTTTTTTAGTAGATATGGCGTCTTGCTCCTGCTCAGGCTGGTCTCTAACTCCTGAGCTCAAACGATCCACCCGCCTCGGCCTCCCAGAGTGCTAGGATTACAGGCGTGAGCCACTGCGCCTGGCCCCAATTTTTAAAAAATATAACTCTTACCTTCCATTTTAGACAAAGGCCCAAGAGATAAGTGACTATTTTACTCACCTTGTTTTTCCTGTTGAATAGCGTTCTGTATTACATTTGGTTGCAATCTGTATGTGTTTCAATTAATCCAAGTGTATTTATGAATTAGGTTCTCTAAGTTTATGAAGCAAAATATAATAACCATAGTGAAGAGTTACTCTAATCATATACTGCGAAATTATAGTTTAAGTCGTTGTGAGGCATATTTTTGGTTTATGTAAGAAATAGTTATTGATACCTGTGATTGATATCAAAGACAATTATAGCATCTCTCCGGGCAGATTTAAAGCAAGGTCAGATTTTTTTCTTTCTTTTTATGTACAGATGTGTCTGAAAAACAAAGGGATATTATATTTAGCTGTTTATCAAGATTCTTGAATCTTAATTTGTCATTTTGCCAATTTGTTTTTACGTAAGTTTGAGAAGGATTGTATTATAGGCATAGTGTTTCTTTTTTCACTAAGAAAAATATCTTAGCGATTTCATGATATTAAGAAATGTTTCAGCCAGGCATGATGGCACACGCCTGTAATCCTAGCACTCTGGGAGGCCGAAGCAGGTAGATCGTTTGAGCTCAGGAGTTCGAGACCAGCCTGAGCAAGAGCGAGACCCCATTTCTACTAAAAATAGAAAAAAAATTAGCCAGTCAACTAAAAATAGGAACAAAAAATTAGCCAGGCGTGGTGGCTCATGCCTGTAGTCCCAGCTACTCAGGAGGCTGAGGCAGAAGGATCGCTTGAGCCCAGGAGTTTGAGGTTGCTGTGAGCTAGGCTGACGCCACGGCACTCTGGCCTGGGCAACAGAGTGAGTCTCAAAAAAAAAAAAGAAAGAAAGAAATGTTTAATACTTCTTTAAGTTTGATTTTGAACATGAAGAAAATGCAGAATTGTTTTCTCTCTTAAGGAAAAGAAAGCAAGTTTCAAGGAATAAAGGGACCTTCGGTGGAAATGATATGCCTTTTTCTATATTAATTTTTGAGTATTTATCGAATATGATGTTTGTGTCTCATAGAATGGAGATGTTTGCATTTCGATTCTTCATCCGCCTGTAGATGACCCACAGAGTGGAGAACTGCCCTCTGAACGGTGGAATCCTACACAGAATGTGAGGTAAGGTATCATCATATAAGGAAAAATCTTGATTTTTGGGGTGAGTCTGAGTCTCCTTATTTTCTTTCCCCCTAGTAAAGTAAGATTATATATTGTCTTTTATACATAAGACAATACCTATACATAAGAATCCTTCCAGTGTTTGGTTGTTTTGTCTTTAGCTTTAAGAAATATGTATGCATCATTTTTGTTTTGTCTTTTTTGCTGTACTTATATAAATGAATCTGCAGAGGTATATGCATCATTTCGAAGAGTTGTATTTACTGAACAATAATGCATGTGATTCTCATTTTTCTGTGTTCTCTTCAGAAGAGATTTTCAAGTCTGAATTCTTCCTCTTACATCGTCTAAGTTCCAGCCTGCTTCTTTGGGATGTCGTGACTTCTGTGTTTGTTGCTTGCTTCCTTATATTAGGATTCCTATTACTTTTTGCAGAAAAACCTTAGTCTTTACAAACTTAAAATTGACCTTTAAAAAAATTTATTTTTATTTTTTTATTTTGAAACAGCCCTACTCTGTCACCCCAACTAGAGTGCAGTGAAGTCATCATAATTTACTGCAACCTCAAACTCCTGGGCTCAAGTGATCCTCCTGCCTCATCCTCCCTAGTAGCTGGGAAGGCATGCACCACCACTCCTGGCTAATTTTTTCTATTTTTAGTAGAACTGAGGTCTTGCTCTTGCTCAGGCTGGTCTCAAACTCCTGGGCTCAAGTGATCCTCCTACCCCCGGCCTCCCAGAGTGCTAGGATTACAGGCATGAGCCACTGCACCCATCCTCCACTTTTTGCCTATTATGAATAATGCTGCTGTAAACCATGTGTACAACTTTTTGAGTGGTCATATATTTTCATTTTTGTGGATATAGTTAAGTGTGGAATTGCTGGGTCATATAGTAAGTGTATGTTTAACTTCTTGAGGAGCTGCCAGGCTGTTCTCAAATGTGGCTGTACCATGTCACATTCCCACCAGTATTAGTGTTCTAATTTTTCCATATCTTCTTTAACACTAGTTATTGTCTGTGGGTTTTTTTGGTTTTTTTTTTTTTTTTGAGACAGGGTCTCACTCTGTTATCTGGGCTAGAGTGCCATGGCGTCAGCCTAGCTCACAGCAACCTCAGACTCCTGGGCTTAAGTGATCCTTCTGTCTCAGCCTCCTGAGTAGCTGGGACTACAGGCATGTGCCACCATGCCCAGCTAATTTTTTCTATTTTTTTGTAGAGACGGGGTCCCACTGTGTTGCTCAGACTGGTCTTGAACTATTGTCCTCAGTCTGCCTGCCTTCTGCTCCAGAAGTGCTAAGATTACTGGCGTGAGCCACTGCATCTGGCCAATTGCATATTCTTTGGTGTTTTTATCATTAACATTTAACATTAATACCATTTGATATAATTAATGGACCAATATAAATACATTATTACAAACTAAAGTCCATACTCTTTCACATTTTCTTAGTTTTCACCTATCATTTTTCCATTCCAGGATCCCATGCCTGATAACCACATATTTAATAGTCACATCTCCTTAGGCAACTCTTGACTGTGACTTGTTTTAAAGAACTTGATAGCTTTTACGGGTACTGATAAAGTATTTTGTACAGTGTCCCCTGGTTGGAATTTTTCTGATATTTTTCTTATGATTAGACTGGAGGTATAGTTTTGAGGAAGAAAGATCACAGAGGTAAAGTGCCATTTTCATCACATCATATCTGGGGTAATTGCTATCCACATGGCTTATTAACTTCCATTATCTGGCTGAGATAACGTTATAGGTTTTCTTCACTGTAAAATTACTGTGCCCTACATTTCATTCTGTACTCATTAGAAGGAAGTCTCATGCACAGCCCACACTTAAGGAGTGGAGAATTATACCTCCTTGAGGTCAGGATATCTATATAAATTATTTTGAATTCTTCTGTACAGGTTGATCTGTTCTTCCCCATTTGTCTGTTTATTTCATCATTTGTTAATAATTTTTACTGGTCTGAAAGCCAGTTTCCAATTTTATCAAAAGCAAAGAATTGGAAGCTTCTTGACTTAAAAAAGTGGCCCTTCAAGACATCAGATAGCCAAAGAGGTTCTTGAGGGTATACCAAATGACTGTTGATTATGCTGGTTACTCATTCCTTTAGGTAACTTGTTCAATCCAATATATTTTGAGATAGTTGCGAAAATATATATATTTTGGATTTCAGCACATCTTGCCAGTATATTGTTTAAATCAGAAAAAACGTGACTTCCTTTTTTAATTCAAATAAATGTGTTGCTACACTGCACCGTGACAACCATCATTCCTCTGAATTCTAATTCTCATGTAGATATATAAAGCATAGGGCCTTGCCATAGTTTATTACTTCTGTGAAATAAGGAATCACCACATAATTTCTACACTTTCTACTTAACGTCTTTTTTCTTCTTTTTTTAAGAGACATAGTCTTGCTATGTTGCCCAGTTCCTGGGATTACAGGCATTCACCCCTGCATCCAGCTGCTTAACTTTAAGGGGACTCTCCCTCAGGGATGATGTATTTCTTAGCAATAAACAAAGGATGGAATTAGTTTACTATAATGAAAATATAATTCAGGCAGTCCCAATCTATACATATCTGAACTTATTATACCCTACCATGTACCAAATTGCTCCTTTTAAAAACACTACTCTGTGCTTTTAACAAAATTATTCATGAGATAGGAAAAACTGGGATGGATATTTGTAAATTTCTGTGTTTTTGCACTCTTAATGTTTCATCACCACTGGGTAGTGGACCATAAGAATATTTACCATGGGTGAAAGATATGCATTTCTTTTGAAAGAGCAACTGTGAGAAGGGAGGGGGGAAAAAGGAGAATTGATATATTTTATACACCCCAGTAGTATGTGTATATTAGTTTTAAGACTATTGCTTTACATAAAGATATCTTTCATGATCATTAACAAAATTAGTATATTTTCTCCTTCCACAACTCTCATACCCCTTACGTCACACAATTTTAGCTGATGATTTATACCTTCAAATTTACTTACATCTATTACTTATTTTTTTAGCATCAAATTATAATGACATTCAGTTATAAAAGAAAAGGAAATCAGCATACTCACTCTATTTCCTATTCTCTCTCCCCCCTTTCCACTAACTTTTTGTGTTTTTTTTTGTTTGTTTTATCGAGCCATGGTCTTGCTGTGTTGCCGAGGCTCTAGAGTGCAGTGGAGCAATCATAGTTCACTGCAACCTCAAGCTCCTGGGCTCCAGTGATCCTTCTGCCTCAGCCTCCCGAGTAACTGGGATGCCAGGTGTGCACCACCATGCCTGGCTGATTTTTTTGTTTTTTTGTAGAGAAGGGGTCTCGGTCTTGTTTGGGCTGGTCTTGAACTCCTGACCTTAAGCCATCCTCCCTCCTCAGCCTCTCAAAGTGTTAGGATTACAGGCATCAGCCAGCTAGCCTGGCTTCCTTTTAACTTTTAAGAATTGTTTATTGTTAGGGTTGTAAGGTTTATAGTCTGTACTGTTCTATAACATAATCCCAGTTTCTTTTATTTTTATTCCTACTGTTAAATGGATTGTTCGCTGCCCATTCTCTTACTCTGTCTGATCTATTTATTGGCTGTAATTTGTCCTCTAGTAATTTCTCTAAGAATTGCTCATAGGAACCAATATTATATTCCCTGAATTTTTACATATTCAAATGGTATGTGCTCATGTATGTGTATGTGTTGCCATTACAATTTAAATGAAAATTTGGCTGAGCATAAGGTTTCAGGATCAAAACTTCTTTCCTTGAGGATATCTGCATTTCTCTGCTGTGTTCATTGTTGCAGTGGAAAAGTTTGGCTACCCAGTTTTTCTCTCTTCCACCCCACTTAGGTGACTTGATTTTATCTCTTCTTGTTTCATTTTCTGAGATCTTTTCTCAACCCTATTTGTGGATTCAGTTTTTCCCTAGAAAACGGTTGCATTGTACCCCATTAAAAGATATTTTGAAATCTTAACTCCCAGTAGAGATTCAAAGCCAAGGAATATCAAGTATTGCTGACAAACACCAGTATCTAGGGGGAAAAAAAAGGAACGATTCTCCCGTACTAGTTTCAGGGGGAACATTAAGCTACTCACTTTGTAGTGCTACGTTATGGCAGCCCTGGGAAAACTAATACAGACCAGGGGTTTACTTTCCAGCTTTCTAATTTGAACAGGCCGAAGCCCATGTCTCCTATCTCTGTGTGGATTTTAAAATCCCAGCACCTAACCATTAGGCCCTATTTCTAAAGTTTAATAAATCTTTAATGTGCCAGAGTATCAGTTGGAATACACTTTTCTGGCTGTGAGCCATCTCTTAATTTTTGGCACCCTGTCTTTCTTGTTTAGTTCTATTAAATACATATTTTAAAATTTTTATCCTGGCTGGGCATGGTGGCTCACAACTGTAATCCCAGCACTTGAGGCCAGGAGTTCGAGACCAGCCTGAGCAACAGAGAGAGACCCCATCTCTTTAAAAAAAAAATGTAGCCAGGCATAGTGGCATGCACCTGCAGTCCTAGTTGGGAAGTTGAGGCAAGAAGATCACTTGAGCCCAGGAGTTTGAGGTTGCAGTGAGCTGTGATGATTCCACTGTATTCTAGCCAGATGACAGAGCAAGACCCTTTCTCAAAAAAACAAAAGTTCTGCTTCTCTTTGTGTAGCAGGAAGAGGGTAGATAAGTTTTCATTCCACCATGTTGTCTCCTCCTTCCCCTGTTTTTATTAATGTTCAGTTTCCCCAACTCAATTTTTGGTTCACTTGATGTAGTACTTTGTGTCAGTAGTTTGGGTTTAGGCATTTCTCGATGCTTTGTTCATTTGTGGACTCCTTAATAAAATCCTAAACCTCATTTCTCCTTTACCTTTCTCTGTAGCTTGGATTGGTCTGTTCAGACATTTAGCAACATTATGTGTGTAGCCAAGATTTTGCCTTATCGTGATCCAGGTTTCTCAAGTCTGATTTTAAGTCTGGTATAGTCCTATAAATATAAATGATTGAGGAATTTTGTAGTATTTTCCATTATTTCTCTGAATGGCATTAAAGCAGTTTTGAAGTTTTAGACTTGGCTTCTCTTTTATGAGCTGAATTTGTTTAAAGGAATTTAAGTTTAGGGCTGGGCATGGTCGCTCACACCTGTAATCCTAGCACTCTGGGAGGCTGAGGCAGGAGGATCTCTTGAGCCCAGGAGTCTGAGGTTGCAGTGAGCTATGATGACGCCACTGCACTCTACCAGGGGCGACAGAGCGAGACTCAGTCTCAAAAAAAGAAGGCCGGGCACGGTAGCTCACGCCTGTAATCCTAGCCCTCTGGGAGGCCAAGGTGGGTGGATCGCTTGAGGTCAGGAGTTCGAGACCAGCCTGAGCAAGAGCGAGACCCTGTCTCTACTAAAAATAGAAAGAAATTATATGGCCAGCTAAAAATATATATAGAAAAAATTAGCCGGGCATGGTGGCGCATGCCTGTAGTCCCAGCTACTCGGGAGGCTGAGGCAGTAGGATCGCTTAAGCCCAGGAGTTTGAGGTTGCTGTGAGCTAGGCTGACGCCATGGCACTCACTCTAGCCCGGGCAACAAACTGAGACTCTGTCTCAAAAAAAAAAAAAAAAAAAGAAGAAGAAGAAGAAAAGGAATTTAAGGTTAACTATATTCTATCTGTTATATTAACAGATTTCTTTTCTTTTCTTTTTTTTTTTGTATTAACAGATTTCTGGATGAGGCATGAAAATTAATCTTACACTATAATTAATGAGCCCTGTTCTAGATTAGTTTTGAAGACCTCAGTTTCATACTTGTTTGTTATTTTGGGTCCCAGTAAAGTGTATATTATAATAATGTTCCACTTGTCTGAATATTGTTTTTAGAATTTCTTTTACATCTCATTTTTTTTATCCTAGATTCTTACATGATTTTAATTTTTTTTCCTAATGAGGAAATCAGGATAGAGTTTTTGCTGAAGTAAGAGATAACTAGGTAATTTTGGTATGTCAAAGCTGTATATTTTTAAAATTTAAGACATCAGGTTTTATTAGTAGTGTAAACAAGGATAATACCTACCTCGGTTGTTGGAAGAATTAAATGAATAACGTATGTAAAGCTACTAAAATAGTGCAAATTACCTCGTTGACTTGGGTCACTGCTATTATTTTCAAATATTTTTATGGAATTTTTTTTGGGGGGGTCAAATGTGAAGTAATCATTTGCTATTAGCAAAGGAATCTAATTTTTAGTTCCTCATGTTTATTTCATTTAGCTGCAGGGAGACGTAATTGCTAGATGCCTATATCATAACCAGTTTATTTTAAGTAGCACAGAATTTATCTTGGTTGCTAAACACATGAAAATAGATAATTGTTTTGACCATTTTTATTTTAGATATTTTATAATGTACCTTTTTGGGGGGGAACATGTCATATGTAGCAAATGGTGCATTTATGAACTATCTTAATAGACTTTAAGAACTGTTTTATATTAATAATAAGTATTAAACGCTCTGAGTTTTCTTTTTCACTTTTAAGTATGACTTAAGGACATGTTTGAGGCTGCCGTGCCTTCAGAAATAATTGTATCACATTATTTTGACAAAATAATTAGATAATGTATATGAAAGGTTTTTAAAAAGTGTTTTGGAAGATTTGTCGAAAAATTGGACCAAAAAAATGCCAGGTTGTCCTGTTAGTATGATACCGGTGCTTGTTTTTCAGCACTAGTAGTAACCCTAGAATAGAGGAAGTGGTAACTTTAAGATACTGGTAATTCTTGTTGAATGTTAAATGTTTACACTCCCTCTCTCTTTGAGGAAACAAGCTTCTCCTTTCCTCACATACAAAGCCTTGGACAAGATTGTTCTCATTGCATTCTTGTGCTACCTGGCTAAATCTATTGCCACTACCCATGGGAATTTAAGATTTTTATCCTTTACTTCTCTTACATTAAATACACACAGACTCTATCATTTGCCTTACTTCAGCTTAAAATATTACGAACATTTTTTGTTTTAAGATAGGCCTACTCAGGATGATCAGTTGAGCCCAGGAGTGTGGGGTTGCAGTGAGCTATGATCATACCACTGTACTGTAGAGTACAGTGAGCTCTGTCTCAAAAACAAACAAACAAACAAATAAAAAAAAAAAACCCTCTACTTCTCAGTTAACCCAATCCTTTGTGGCAGAGGATTCCTTTCATACTTACCTGCCCATCTAAAACCGCCTTTGGTACTTTGGGTACCAGAATCATTTTTTCTCACTCTGGGTCCCCAGGCCACCTAATCCCTGATTTAGGGACATTCCCCAAACTCAAAATCAGAATTGCTTTCCCTGCTTTTGTACTTCTTTGTTTAGAGGCTTCAGAACCACAACTAATTATCTTTGAATTGTACCAAAGATCTTCATACACAGCTTTATAGTGTGTTTGCATTGGAAATCATTCACTGCTCTCTTGCATTTTTTTCTTTTAGTTCTGTGTAATCTTTGGATATTCCTTCCATGTGGCGATCTTTTGGTGTTTCCAGGGGCAATAGGGGTGTTTTGTATGCTAAACCTCATCTGCTTAGAATACCTAGTGGTGCTCAGAACTCAGGAAAGCACTACCTAATGAGTAAATGTGGATTACTTTTCCTTGTCCCTTTTGTTCCCGTGTTATTTGTCCTGAGGCAAGGGCAAAGGGGGTTTTAAGTAGTAAATTGTATTTTCTCACAGATCACAGTTATGGCACTGAAATATTAAGACCTAAGATACAAGATGTAGTGAAGATGGGCAACCTTTTCTCTTTTGCTCCTTTGCTGCTAAATTCTCTAGGGTGAGCCACTGTCTAAGGGTTCTGGGCTCCACATCCAATTTATGGGTGGCTGTAGGAAAACATCAGTAGAGGTGACATTAGGGGTCAGCTCATCCTGTTGTGGAATCTTGGCTGCTGCATAGCACTAGTATCTGAAAGCAGTTCCATAGTCACATGTGTTTGGACAATTTCTTCATGGCCAGCTGTACTCAAGTACATTGTTTATTACCTCAGTGGACCTATTCATAAAATAGAGTAGCACATGGAGGGCTTTTGTGACCTGAAGAAGAGTGAGGGACTCAAATTACTTTTAAGACCTTGATCCTATCTGTATCATAATATCTGGTGAGTAGTAAGAGTTAGCCCAAAGAGAAAAGCAAGAAAAACATACTAGAATTATAGGGATCCAGAGCATCAGCCAACTAGTGTCCACTAAAGACCCAGTAGTTTGCTACCTCTTAGGGGAAGCCAGCATATTTCTTTTGGAAGAAGAGATCCTCAGGCCTCCCATTCCCAGGGGCCCAGGATTAAGTTCATGGAGCTGGGGGTAGTGGTGGTGTGAGGGTTTTTTACAGAATTGGCAAATTTTAAGGAGTGGGCTATGTTGGCAAAACAGTAGAGTTGGGAGGGTAGAGGCCTGTTCTTTCCACAAGTCTTTGGTTAGGATGTACCTAGTGGATGCCTCTTCCTGGTGGATGTATTGAGATCCATGTTCTATCCAGAACCAAGTGGGAGCTTTTGGCAGGGGAATGGGGGACAGGAGTGTCCCTCCTTTGCTTGCAGACTTTGCTATAGAGTTCATAACTGCTTTCTCTGAGTTATGTACCATCCCCAGAAATACCTGTCATACCTGCTGTATGCTCTGGGGTAGGGAAGTGGTCTTGGAGGGGATTTGCTTCATGTTGAAACATTAATACGTAGTGTTTTCTTTGCCACTGTGAAAAGATACAGCAGGGGCCTAAACTGATGAACCCAATCCAAAGAGGCCATTGTTTAGTATGAAGGGTCTCTTCTCATGAGTAGGGGAGGATATTTTCCTGCCTAGTTGTCTCCATAATCCACCGAAAGGGCAGAGAATCAAGGACACTGCCCCTAGCATTAGGGGGCAAAGTAGGCAAGATCAGGGGGAATAGCTGTAATCCTGCTATTCCTAGGGCTCTTTTAAGCCCCATTCTGGGCTAGTGTGGTTTTATTTATTTGCTCCCTTGATTTCAGCACATTGGGTCACAGTGCCCTCAACCTACCAGTTTCGTTCTGTGCAAAGGATAAATTTTTTTGTGTATTTAAAATTTCCACTGTTTAAGCTAATATGTGCTAATTTTTGTGCATTTTAATCTGAGACCCTCATTCCTACCTTGCATTCTCAGGGATATACCAGTCAGCAGCAGTTTCAGCACTGCCACAGAAGGAAGTGTTATATTTGTTATAAGAAAAACTGTGTAATATGTGAACCCATTAAGCTACTATATTTTACCATTTGTTGCCCCTTTTTCCCAGTGATAACAGGCTTAATTGCTGTAATGTCCTCTTTAAATCCCTCCCCC